>NC_090445.1:730094133-730719133 GCF_031143425.1 Pleurodeles waltl
TCTGGATTTCTTTCCTCCTCCACCCCTCCATTACTCCTGTCAATCTAACTAACAAACTCTCATATCGTCGGCTCAAATTAACTCATAATAATACTAAAACTGTACTCATATTTCCCGATACTAATCCATCACTAATTCTTGTTGGGTTCCGGAGTAGTATGCTACTCGCCGAAAAGCGATTCGACGCCTTGTGAGGGGTAGTAAGCGCTATATAAATACTATTACAATACAATACAATATAAGTTGTAAGGTTGCCACGCCTTGCTTCGAGAACAGTTAAGTGAAATATGCCTGTTTGTTTCAGAATAGCATCCGAGAGCCAAAATTGTGTTAAATCAAATAACTGTTCTTCTAATACAGTGTTTGTCCCTTTGCAATGTCGGGCATGTTATTTGTTTTGCATTTATAATACGGTAATCACAGCAAAACTATATGTACAAGAATGCAAAGGGTGCATTAGAAACTACACCCTTAATACAAGAATACTTGATCTGTTTACTTTTGTATTCTTCTATGAATTGTTTCTGGCGGGCCAGCCCTTGAGTCAACTTATGTCCATGTGTCAGGAGGTCATACTTAGTCGTTTTATGTGAAATTTGGTGGATTTTTATTAGTTGGGTTTCGCTTGTGAAGGAAAAAAAAGCCCTGGCAAAGCAAATAGGTTTTGCCTTTGCGAGATCTATTGGCTTTGTCACGTTTTTAAGACCTATTACACAGAAACCCACCTCATTTCCATTTCACCTTGTATGCGGGATTGCACCCAGACACCCACACTTCCTTTGCCTTCTGAATCCAGCAGCACACAGTGAAGTAAAGCTACAAATACCTTCTGCAACTGTCAGCCTGCAGTGAACTACTGCCTTTGTTTGACATTTCTCTTTCCAGGACGATCGACTCTTCCAAACATTCCCAACTTTCATGCCTTACTTTAAAACACACCCCGTTTAGCAAAACAACTCTTAAAGACAAAGCTCTATGGTATGGCTAGTACTGACCGCATTATAGCGCCTTTTTGTTTACTTTAAGACATGATGCACAGCAACCTGTTTTTGCTGTGCAACATCTTTAAAAAAAAACACAAACAGCACCAATAGGTATGGCGTACGTGAAACCTATTGGCTTTGCCAATGCCAGTTTCTTTTGCTTTGACCGATTCATTGGTTTGCTTGCTCTGTTCCATCTGCTTACTTTCCTCTAGGTTGCTGTGACACTGCATTTGAAGTAGATTTCAGTTTTTTATTGCTCACTTACACAAATATTTGTGTTCACAAGGCGTTTCAATTTTATTTGCCTATCACCTACGCAGCTGTCTGTTTCTTGTAATTTCAGCCAGGCCTTTAGTGTACTGTCTTTTCTCCCTGTGCAAAACGCCTTTGCTAAAAGAGGCGTTGTTAATCCTTTCATCAGCAATGTTTTCTCACTGTACACTGCATTGAGGAGCTCTTGTCTCCCTCGTCTTCGGTGTACTTTTTTTTTTACCTCAACTTGGCTTGCTTGTGCTTTTATAATTTCCATGGTTTAGTGGGATTACCGAGACTCCCAGGTCTTTACACCATGCTGAGGTATGTCTGTGGTGGATCTCTTCACATGCATGTTTCGTTTCACTTCACTTCCTGCTGTGCTCTGTGAAGTGTTCTGTTCTTGGTGACTGTCAATTTTTCTGACGAGGAGGACACGCCCAATGCTCTAAAGCAACTGCATGTAATGCGTGTTTAAAAAAGATAGCGTACTTTAAGTTTCCTTTATTTCGTTATTCTCAGGATGGCTCTAGAGCATGGATACTCTAAGTGCGGCCCCCTGGACAAAAGAAGTACAGGGTTGCTCTTCACTCGATCGTAAATATAGAGGCAATTGTTTATTTCAAGGTTAACTGGTGTTAAGGGAAAAAAAGTAACCAGGGAGTCCTGAGCTTCACTTTAGGAGCAAGTTTATTTATAAAGACATATTGCAGCAAAAATTTACAAATATAAGTATCACTTCAAAATTCAAAAAGTGTATGAAGTTAACAAGCAGTCCATGCTCTAGAGCATGGCCTATTTGATGGTTAATGATGGAATTTAATTTTTTTGTTGCTGAACAGCAGTGACATAGAAAAAAAATCACAATTTATTGGCTTTGACAATGCATGTTGAAATGTACTAGTTTAAGTGCTCCTGTCTAATCTTCACAAAAAGAAAATATTAAAAAGAGTAGTCTTTACAGACGACTGCAAGTGTAGGCTTCCCCATCACAGAAACACATTCAAAGTCCTTAGCATCACAACATCTAGGCCCTCTTTAGGAGTTTGGTGGGCGGAAAAGGCTGCCCGTCAAATTCCCGCAGGTCAGGAGACCACCAGTGCATTCTCCTTCCCGCTGGCCCTATAATGAGTTTCCCGCTGGGCCAGTGGGAAACACAACAACACTGACGCTGGCTCGTAAAATGGCCAGTGGCAATGCTGTTATGCGTTGGGGGCACCAGCACCCATCATGCACATCACTGTATGCAAAGCACCCGTGGAGCCCCTGGCACCCCGCCGCCTGCATTTACATGGCAGTGAAACCGCCATGTAAATGCTGGTGGACAGAGTGGTCGTAATCCCCAAGGGCAGAGCAGCTTGCAGCATTGCCCTGGTGGATTGGGACTGCCGGCACCGCCAGACTGTGTGGCGATCGAAAAATGGCAGTGCCGGCAGTCTGACTGTGGCGCTTTTGCCAAGGTCGTAATGTTGCGGTCAGACCGCCGCTTTGGTACTTATTCCAAGGAAAACCGCAATATTATTATAAGCACATCATTTCTACTTCCTACTGACGTTATATAAAGTGGGCATCTATGTAATCACAGATCAAAGAGAAATCTATGGGATGATTTCACCGGACTAATTCTTCCCGAATTGCAGTTAGGTGTCAACAATTTCTTTTTTAGGAATCTTCTCAGATGATATCCCCTGATCTCTTCCCAAATCGATTTTCTATTTTTAAAGCAGCATTTGTCATTTTATTGGACAAGGGCTGCTTTTAAGAATAGTTCCCATTTTGGAATAAAAATACAAAGTTACATTCCCTGCATTCGCACCCCAATATTCAATAGGCAGGCAGTTCTGCAACCTCTGGCAAATGGGCAATGTGTGAGCTTTGTACAGAAGTACAGAAATACCTGTTCGCAAACCAGCCTGATTGCAATTTAAGTGTAGTGTTTTGTGAACAGATACTGGTACGTCAGGGTCTGGTTCCATATCTGGCCATGAAGCCATTTGAGGCAGCTCTTGTATGCCACTCAGTTTCGAACCCATTTTTGCAGCTCTGCTATTAGAATCGTTGCCTAAGTTTTATCGGTGGTGCGATAAAAATGTGATGAAAATACAATATAACTTATAAAAAAGAATGACTGCGTTCACCTCAAGTACATATGATAAAAAACTAGGACAAATAAAAGAATGTTTACGTCAATACATTCATAATGCGTTTCTAGATATTGCATACACACTGTACTGAATCTTTCTTTAGCACCTCACTATCAGCAAGCTGAATGGTATCCTACCACCAAGATTGGAACCTGAGACGTGGAAGTTACAAACAGATTTCCACAGTCTAGGAATTAACCCAGTGAACTTACTCCCCAGCTTAAGGTGCATCTTGTAGTTTATAATACTGGTGTGGGAACCAGCAGAAAATAATTACTGTAGCCCTCTCAAGGGAATACCCGTGCGCCCTTATGGAGTCAAGGAGTTCCTGTTAATTCAGGCTTCAGCCACCTGAGCCTTGAAGCACCTGGGTATTAGCAGCAGTAATGACATATATAACAAATAATATAGAACAATTACAAGATAGTATGCCATTAGCAATTACTGGCTCACATAAGGACCCGATTAGAGCCTGAGGAAAGATACAATGATAACAACATGGAACAAAGACTTGATGTCTATGTGACTGAAAGAGAGGGAGACAGAGAAAAGAAGAAAAGTAAGCCTCGTGCATGTATGATGGGAGAGGAAAAGGAGGAAGACAAATAGGTGAGGTAGAGACAAACTTTAGTGGAAAGAGGGGGCAACATGAGGGGAGAAACTCCTGATAAGTGTGTGCAAGATAAGAAAGGGGAGAAAAGGTAGACATCTCAACTCTGCTTGTGTGTGATGAGAGCAAGGGAGAAGTGATCACCAAAATGACAAAAGACTTACATATGGGGTGGTGGATAGATTGACACAAGGAAAAATGCCCCCTTTGCACTGCTTAATTAGTGGTTGTTGTTTCCGGTGCAGAACACCAGCACTTATTTTTGAGGGATAGCACTAACTTTTCTGCCTCAAGCATTTACAGCGAGCAAAAAACACATATAGGAAAGACGGAATAAGAGAGAAACGAAAAAGTGCCACAAAGGGGAAAAGCTGAAAGCTGCAAGAGTGAGTGGAAGGGCAGAGAGTGGCTTTAAATGGATTGAAGTGGCCCGAGATGGCTTCAGGATTACGCTGCCTCAGTATTCCGCGTTCGCCCATTTAATTACAGCAGCTGCGTGTTTGAGAGGAGGGCTTTGGGCAACAGCATGTTTTTATTTACAAATTAAGCACTGCCCCTTTCTGATGATGATTTGGTCATAGGAGTACTGCTGCATTGTTGAGACATCCTATCGAGACACTCTGGTGATTGTAAACACAAAATGGCAAACTAAAGTGATTTTAAAGTGAAAAACCAGACAACAGTAAGCAAAACATTTTTTTTAACTAATTTTAATTTTTAGCGAAAATGCACATAATAAAACACACCTTTCAAATTCGACAAAAGAGCAGATCTGATCCCATCTAGAAAGAGCTACAGCTCACAATTTACGTTCCCTTGATAAACAACTTAATTACTTTTAGGTGGATACTCAAATGCAGATTCTTCACATTCTAAATCTTTCCATGCGCCAGCCTGGATATTGAAAGTTTGAATTAGCTCACACACACAGACAGGCGGTGACAATAAATATACATTTATCTGACAGATCTAAGTTGGGACCTATTTAACGCTAAGTCCACTCCACATAAGGTTATGATCGTTGAAGAATCTACGGTTAAATTGAGTATCCACCAGAAAGAACATTACCAACTTCAAACCCAAGATCACCCATCTTTTGAATCAATACCCACGTAAGGAGATGGGTCTGACAAATGGACTTTACACCACAAAGTTCTGCAGGACCTAGCAGGTAAAATGGCCCTCCCTGCATACCTGAATATTGATGCAATAATGCCTGGTTAAGAAGTGTAAAGCGGGCAGGGATGCCCCTTATCCCCCCCTTCTATTCACCCTGGCCATTGAGCCTCAGGCTCAGATGATCAGGACAGACCCAGTATATTGTGGTTGGAAACGGGGCCCCTCTAGAGAAGACAGGGTAGCGCTATACGCCGATGACGTCCTGTTGTACATGGAAGAACCCAGTATAACGGGCCCAAGAAGTCTCTGCCTCTTACGGCGCTATGAACAGGCATCGGGACTCAGGATGAACTCTACCAAAATCACTTCTGATCCCACTGGCTAGTTTGCGAGACTGCTTTGACTGGCAAGACACAATAGCCCTACGCAGGCTAAGCTTTAAAAACCTGGGCATCTGGGTGTCCCTCCTACCTGAAATGACGTGGGCCAAAAACCTGTCTCCATTGCTGGCACGCGTCAAGACGGACCTGCAAAGATGGCAAACCCTGACGCTAAATGTGATGGGCCGAGTGGCCCTATATAAGATGATGATCCTGCCAAGGCTCCTATACACATTTCAGAACTTTCCCCTCCCAATCCCGCACTCCTGGTTCAGAACTCTCGAAAGCGCTACGGGACGGTTCCTCTGGAGGGGTGCCAGGCACCGAGAAGCGGCAACACTGCCGAAGAGGGGTATATGATGGGGGCCTGGGGGCCTCGGACCCCTATCTGTATTATTTAGCCACCCAATTGATTGGGATCCACGATTGGTTCACAGGGGGATGGGATGACCCGGCTTACCGGGTAGAATTGGAGATCATGGGCTTCCCACGTATTCTTGATATGCTATACGGAACACCACTTCCCCGAGACATGGAAGAAATAACTAGGGTGGTTTTCTTGGCGTGGAGTGCTGCATTATGGTATACCCGCTGGAACACTGTTGTCACCCTCCAGACCCCGCTGTGGAGGGGGAGATGGTTAAGGGCACCTGCAGCACTGGAAGAATTCGCAGAATGGGACTTGCTAGGCATTTCCTTGGTGGGAGACGTGTGGAGAGGGGATGCTATGAAGTCATTTCGGGATCTGCAGGTAGACTTTCAGCTAACTCAGACACAATTCTTCAAATACCTCCAACGGAGTCACGCCCTGAGGCCCCATGCCAGAATTTAATCCACTTGAGGCCAAACTGCTTATGGGGAACCTGGAGGGGAAAGGAATCTCTCAAATCTATAATATGCTAATTAACAACGCTCCCAGTGATTTAAGCTCCATTAGAACCAGATGGTAGTCATGGGTTGGGGCTCTGGAGGAGGTGGAGTGGAGGGAGGCCTTGATGGCACCCAAGGTACTGGCGGTGTCGGCTAGACTTCGCACAGTGCAATTCTACTATTTATACAGAGCGTATCTGACACCGTCCAGACTGCACAGTGCGGGACTCTGCCCCTCTGCCAGGTGCCCACGATGCTCGAGTGAGCCTGCAAATGTTTTCCACATGGTTTGGACCTGCCAAGTGATACAGACGTATTAGGGCAAAGTGATCCAAGAACTGGGAGGGGCCCTGGGACAAGAGGTGCAGAAGTCTGCGAAGTTAGTCCTGCTAGGGGTGATGGAGGAGATGGGAGGAACACACGCAAAACGCGACCTGGCTGCCACAGCCATGCTGGTCGCCAAAAGAGACATTGCTGCTGCCTGGAACTCTCCTGCAGGCACGTCACTCCAAAAATGGAAAAGGGGTGTTGACTGGTGTGCAAACCAAGAAAAATTGGTATATGAATCCAGGGGCTGTCCACGGAAATTTGAGAAAATATGGGGACAATGGATGTACTTACTGCCATAGAACAAAGGGAGAACACGGAAATGAATGCTGTAACAAGATCCAAATTGTTGTCTGCTTTATGGTCCGCAATGCTGTCAATTGTCAATATTGATGATGGGTTAAAGATGGAACTCCATATGTTGTATGTGTCTTCTGCTCTGCACCTTTCCTTTCCTTTTTCTATTTAAAACAATAAAAATTGTTTATAAAAAATAAATAAAAAAAAGAAGTGTAAAGCGAAGCCCATATAGCACTGTGGCATATGTCCAACACTGGAAGACCCCTAGCTAAGGCTGCATTGGTGGCTGCCTTGTGACGTGAGCCCATAGACCCTCAGTAGGCTCTTTGTTGACCAACGTGTAACATAGCTTGATTCAAAACACAATCAATCTTGACAAGGGCCACTCTAGTTCTGCCCTCCCTTTCTTCACCCTGGTGAACTCAATGAAAATGTGATCATCCAGATGGCGCTCCCTAACCTATTGATACATAAACGAAGAGCCCTATTTGGAGTCCAGCTGGTGCAGCCCCTCCTCCTCCTTACTGGGATGTGGTCTGCATTCTGATGGTGTCCTTGTTGCAGGAGTGCCAAGAACAACCATAGACATGAGCTTGTCTGTAAGATAAGTGGAGCTGCTGAATGTTATGGCTTTGTAAATGATGAAGCTCGTTTTGATGATGATGAGCGTCAGTAAAAGGCGGCAATGGAGTTTAATCAGAATAAGGCTGACTAGATCATGTTTTTAGGTCCTGGATGAAATGTGTGGAGGAGTGTGGGATGGCAGTAAGGTAGGGGTCTCCAACAGCTCAATCACAAGCTACCAGGAGTTCACAGGCTGTCACTTAGTAGCTCACACATGATATTTCCTTGCCAGCAGGCTTGAGAGTAAACAGCTACCCACCTGATAAATCAGCTATTTAAAACACTGTTTCTGTGAGGGCTCGAAAGCTGACAGTGCAGAATGATGCAGCCTACCCTCTCCTAAAAAATAAATTATTTACTTTTTTTTGCCTCTTCTCGCTTGTCCTTTTTCCTGATGCTTTCATGTCTTTCTCTCCTTTCTCAGTTTTTTTACACTGTCTTTCATGTTTTCACTCTTTCTCTTTCTTTTCTTCCTATCTTTTTACATTGCTTTCTTTACCTACTTCATTTTCTTTTAACTCCATCGTTGTTGTGCACTCTTTTTCAAGTTTGTTCTCTCTATTTTCTTCTTGTCTTTATTTTACTCTTGCTATTTTTCTTCATTTGTTTTCTTTTTCTCATTTCTGCTTTGCACGTTTCCCCATGTTCCCCTTCTATGCTTCTTTCATACTTTTTTATTCTTTTCATTCAAATAATTTTTCTGTCTTCTCTGTTTCTTTTTCACTCTATTTTTCTTCTTTACTTTTCTTTTTCTCCTTCTTTCTCTCAATAATGTTTCTCTTTTTACTCTCCTGTCTGTTTTCCTCCTTTTCTTTTCCTTCCTCCCCTCTTTCTTGATGTCTATCATTCTCTACTTTATTACTTGTGTCCTACTTTTCTTTCGCTGCTTTCCTTTTGTCTCTCCTTTCTTTCTCTCATATCTTCTTTCTCTGCCTTTCTTTCCTTCACTTTATTCTTTCTTTCTCTTCTTGATGTACTTTCATATTGTACTTTCATTTTTTTCTACGTTCTTCCTTCACCAACCGATGCTCTGTTCACCATGTCTCTCCTCCATTGTTTCTTTTGTATTTTATTTTTTCTTCTACCCTTGCTGTCCCTTTCTTCTCTAATTTTTACCTTTTCTCACTTTTTATCCTTATTCTTCTTTCCTTCTCTTGTTTTATGCCCTATTCCTTTTTTCACTCTAATTTTTACCTTTCCTTACTTTCCATTGTTTTCTTTTTTCTTTCTTTATCTCTATTCCTCTCTCTCCTCTGTAATTATTTTATAATTTCATTCTTTTCCTTTCACCGTTTCTTTTTTCTTCCTCTTTCATTTCTTTTCCTTATTTATTTCTTCCTTGATTTCCTTTCATTTGCTTTTTCTCTGTTTATTTTTTAAACATTTTCTCACTCTCTCCTTTAAGTTTTTCCATTCCCTGCTTTTTCTTCTTCTCTCCCTTTTTTCCTCTCTTGCCTTGTTCTCTGATGCTGTCATTCTTTGCACTCAGTCTCTGTCTCTTTCTCTCTTCATCTTGCTTTCTCTCTTTCTGTATCTCTCCCTTTCGCAGTCTAAACAGCAAGGGGAAAACAATGTTCATTAGTGACCCAAACATAAACCTTTTGTGATACAGCTCCTGGTCCATTAATACAGTATGCTCCATGTAGCAGGGCTGGAGTACTTTAGGGAAAATGTTTACGTTGTATGGTCTGTGTGTACATTTATTGTATCCATATATTAGGCAGTAGCTCACAACAGTTTCCAATGATCAGAAGTAGCTCTCACTATAGCAAAGTTAGGAGACCCCTGCTCGAAGGGGTGCAGTGTGAAGTCTGGGAGTTCATAGAGTAGAGCATTGCCACTACCAAGATGCAAGAGTACAAGGAATGAATATCAGTCCTGAAATTGATTTCTGGAAGACGTTTTTTGACTTTTTGTAGATGAGAGAGCTGGTACCAGGCAGTCTTTTCTTCTTCGTCAATGTATTAATTAACAGAGAGGTTGGTGGCAAATATTGGGAATTCTGCCTTGGATAGATTGAGCTTCAAGCAGGCACTGGACATCCAGGTCTGGATGATGTCCAAGCAGTATTTAAGGCACTGGATGACTGAAGCAGAGGAGATTTTCACGTAGAGACGTATTATCAGCATATTGAAGACTCTTAATGCTGTTATCTGCAAGTCAAGCACGAAGCAGCTCCATCTAAAAGGTGAAGATGACAGCAGACATTATGGAACACTGAGGGACTACACAGCGATGGGGATCATTTGAGACAAGGAGGAGCCCACGTGAACAAACTGGTATCAGTTGGAAGGTTAAAAGGAAAACCAGTAAAAGGCATTGCTGGTAAATCCCATCTGCGGCTCAAAGGATGTCGACTGTGCGGAAGGCAGCTAAGAGGCCCAGCAATATCAGGAGGCAGCAATCATCTCCATCTGTAGGCAAAAGGTCATCACCTACGATGTGTAAGGTGGCAGTCTCCGTGCTGCAGAGTCAGACTGGGAGTGGTGCAAGAGATGTCTAGCATTGATGTGATCTGCAAGTTGAACATACACTGCGTTTTTAGTCATCTTGCCGATGAATGGTGCGCAAGTGATGGGCCAGTAATTAGTGAGGTCATCATGGTCTAGTTTAGGTTTCTTTAGGAGTGCAAGGATCTGGCCATTCTTGAAGGCTTCAGGGAAGATACCCAGAGTAAGGGAGACATTGGCAATGGTTATTAGGGGAAGAGAGCATTCTTAGACAGAGCTTTAATGAAGGACGATGGTAAGCTATTATACTTAATAAGAAATGGCTTTGAGGGACTAGAGTATGTCAGCCAGATATGGGCGACATAAGGCTTTGAAGGATGACCAATATGGGAATTTATGGCAAGAGGAGGGTGCGAGAGATGATCCAAGCTTGATATCATCGATGTGCTTTCAGATTTTCTGTATTTTTTCCGCTTAAGAGGTTGATTGCATTGCGCTTTCTGCAGAGTGAGGAATAACCAGCTGAGTGGCTTTGATTTGCTTCTATATAGCAGATGTGATCTTGGTGGCTTGCTGCACTCCCACAAAGTCAATCTATTCAAGAAGTTGTGCTAATTTGATGCTGATTAGAAGCCTGACAAATGGACCCTCTTGATGTACTCCTGCTTGTTTTGGCCATGCTGTGGGCTCTGATAAGGGTGCTCTTATGGCTCTGTTGGCCTTTCTGATTTTGCCTGATCAGCCTTCTTTGTGTTCAAATCACCTGCTGTGATGCCTGTATCCCACTGACCCTTTCAACAGAGGTGTTCCCAGTAAAGAGTATAGTGATAAGAGTCAGCAGCCTCATGATACAAATGCTCAGGGGCGCAAAAGGAGCTCATATCAAAAAAGTAAGAACCAAAAACAATCAGTCAGTGTTTCACTGAAACAATATTATGGCAATACTGTCGACAAAAAATAGTGTAAAAAATATCATTTTCCACAATATCGTGCTCCTGTGCTTATATCGGTAAGTACAAAAATATTGTGAAAAATATGTAGTTGACACTAATGGTGCCTAGAAATAGACACAAATCTCAATCTTTCAATATAAATAGTTTTTGAAGTAGTAAATGTCATATATTTTTATATGAAAATGTAATATAATGTAAATTAAATATATTCCACTAATATTTAATACAATATATACGTATATATGTATATAAACACACACATTTGTATTAATATAAGTATATACAGAGTGTAACAATTAAAATGTGTATTTTATATTACATAATTTTTTGTATTTTTTAAATCTATTACTTTGAATGTATTATACTATTACAGATATATTAATATATGTGTTACTATGAATATATGTATATATAGTAGGGGAAGTGTTGAACTGTGAAGAGGTTACTTTCACTGTTCCTACTGCAGTCTAAGCAAAAGTAGGGAAAGTACTTCACTTCAAACATATTACATATATGAGCAACCCCATTAATGTAGAAAAATATTAAACTCAATACAAAAAAATATAAATTAGCATAAAATAGATAAATGTATTAATAAAACTAAAAACAATTAAGCAGTTTACATAATTAATTTTCACTAAAAAATATCAATTAATAAACAATTGTTGTTCAATTCATTAACTTCTCACCTTGTACCCCTACAAACCTAGGAGCTCACACCTAAAATATAACTAAAAAATAACACTTCCATAACTTACATTTTTGAAATAAATAATGAAGAATTAATAATTAATTACTTAACTCCCCATGCCAGATCCCTACAAACCTAGCAACCCACAACTAAGATATAAGTAATATAAATCAGTATTCCATATTTTACAGAATTAAAAATAAATTACATCATTAACAATAATAAATTGTTAATTATTAATTTCCCACCCTACATCCTAACAAACTCAGGAGCCCTAAATTATAAATAAAATAAAATAAATATTCCATAAATTACACAATTAAAAATCGAATATTTAACAACTTATAATTGTCGATTATTACTTAACTTTCTACCCTATACCCATACAAACCTAACAGCCCTCAACACATATAATGAAAATAAATCAGTATTACATAACTTACATAATAAATATCAATAATATAGTTAAATAAATGGTATTAACTAATTGCTGATTAATTACCTAATTAACTTCCCACCCTATCCCCTACAAACCCCCAAAATGATACAACACTATAAATAACTATTAAAAATTAAATAAGAAAAATCTAAAACGCTTAAAACTACAAGCTATATTTTAAAAACAATAATATTTATATAAACAGTAGTAAAACATAAAATGAATATATCAACTAAAGCAATTAAGATAAAAAAACAATATTTTAACCAATGTATTGGTGAAAACGATATTAAAAACATCAATATTATTTTAAACAATATTACTCACCTTAAAAAAATGATATTCTTGTCAGTTATATCATGATATTGTGTGTCACGATATTTAACTTCCAATATTTCCGTTTCCTGATATGTGTAATTCAATATTTTGGCCAAACACTGAAGCAAGGGTTCTAAAGCTGAAGGGCCAAGCTGTAATGAACAGATTGGCTTTAATGTGAACAGTAGGCAACTGCAACCCCAGGTCGTCAGCTGTCCTGTGAACGACCATAGCAAAAGAGCCAATTTCCTCCATAAGCCGACCCAAGGGAGAGTTAAAGTAATTCTCTATTTAAGTGTCCAAGCCATCACAGTTTTTCAAATGGAAATGGAGGCCTTCATTTGTGTAGTGATTGGGGAGAAGTTAATTAACACTCTCATTCCTGTCCTTTACCCTAGTTGGCCTCACAGTTGAAGCCAAAAATAGTATCCAACCTCCTAAAGTTTGTCTCTGTGATAAGGGGACTGCTGGTGAGTTTGCAAATGTCTATATCGTGTACCAAGATATAGGGGGAGAACATACTCAAGTCAGCTCTGGGTGCTGTACAGATAAACAGGCATGCCTGGAGTCATGGCTAGCACTGGAATACGTAAAAGGATCAGCACTAGGGAATGCACTGAGAAGGGTCATCTTATGTTTCTGTCGCAGCTTGTGCATCCACTTTGTTTGAGACTTATCTAAAGATGCTGAACGAAACAAGGATTTGCACCACGAGTAACCCTGGGACTTTGAATACGTCCATCCTCTCCTTTTAAATGCTATGATGTGGAATTTGGTTTGTGTTCTCTGATTTTTTAGGTGCAGCAGGGAGCATTTGTCGCATGACTACTTCATGCTTGTTGCCGAGCCACCAACGACTGACATCATGCAGGGGTGAATTACCAAAATATTATGGAAAAAAATAGTGTGATACAAGAATATTGTTTCAAAATATTCTCAACTCAAAAATATTATGGGACAGAACACAAAGTAAAAATATTTTTTTTTAGGTATAGAATTTATTAAGTATCTTATATAATATTTTTATCATATTGTATATAACATTGGTTTATTTAATATAGTTGTATTAAATATAATTTTTTATAATTTAATATATAGCAGTTATTGTAATCAGGCATTGGTATTATAATATTTGTATTTCATTTTTTTTGTAGAGTCATTTTTAATGTGTAATTTAACCTTCAATTTTAATTAGAAATGTTTAATTTAGTAGGGGGTTGTTGATTTTGTAGGGGATTAAGATTACACGTTATTTAAAAATGTTAACTATGTTTTTTAGACAATTCATTTTTATGTATATTGAGTTATCAATTAATAATTATGCAAATTGTGTAACTTATTTTTATAATTGTTGTCTATTAAGTTTCTTCATATGCATACAAATAAATAATACATTGGAGGTCACTGACAGTACACCATGCAGGGGAGCCAATGTTGAAGGAAGGAAAGCTGGCATGTGAAACAACAGAAGATCAAACAACATGGAAGTAATAGTCCGGGCCAGGTCCATGCTGGTAGTCAAGTTAGGCATGTGTTGAATTGTATGGGGGAGATAATGTGCTGGGTCAAGTGTGCATGCATGTAAGTAGTATGTATGGTAGGTATAGTACTGGGTATTGTAGATATGGTACCAGCTATGGTACCCGGAATGGTAGTTATGTATGACATCATGACGCGCCAAATGAAAGGAGTTCTGCACCTGCCAGCAGTGTACCAGTAGTGTTGTCCCTATCCAGGTGGAGCCTACCGTGGTCTTTCTATCAACCTGGGATCTGGGGCCAGGAGGCTGGCGTCCCATTACGTAACTGTAATGGGTTTCCCTGCATTATATTTGAAGCCCCTGATAGCATAATTCTTCGCCTTGGCCCACTTCCAGAAGCCCGTCTCCCAGAGCACGACAGACAGACAGAGAGAAATAGGATTCCCAGCAAACCACAGTGGCTCGCTTTGCAGATTTGGGTTGCGCCATCAGGATTTAGGATGTGAAAATGTGATGTCTGCCAGTAAACTGTGTGACAAGATCACACTTCTAATTACCCCACATATTACATCAGCCATGACAACATTGATAACATCACTGCAACATCTGCAGTGAAATTATTCATGAGAAGACTGTGTTTGGCGGGGTGCCAATTACAGTTACCTTGGGGCACGAGTTATAGTTTCTTGAGATAAGTATAACTATAACTGCTGAATTTCTATTGTTTTGTGTGTAAAATCTGAACTATAACATCCCTGTAACCTACCTATTACCCCCCTGTGACCTTTGTTTTTTATTCCACAGCAGCTTCTTTGTATCACCTATCTGCCTGTGGAGGCCTCAGTGAACGCCACTGTTCTTACCATACATTTCACTCAAAAAAGACCTCTAGTTTTATCTCCACTGCTTGGTGTTTATGGTCTGTCTACAAGTTACTGTTTGAATAAAGTGCAGTAATACATTTCAGTATGGTGAACATGGCTGGTTGTCCACATTTGTGTTGAGCCCATCTGTGCAAATGAGGCACAGGTAGGACCCATGGCACTAACATTTCACAAACCTCTCTTCTTTTCAGTTCATGTATGAAGTGAATCAATAGGGATGTGGAGTTAGTGGCTTTCCACTATTTTTGGGTTACATGGAATAGCAGGTACACATGCTCTTTGATTTGTTGTTTGAAAACATTTGGAGATCAGAGCTCACTGCAAGTGCCTTACGTTGGACCAAAGACTGCAATATATATATGTTTGGTAAACAAAAAAAACTCTTTCTCAAGCTTCCTTTTTTGGGCCAGTTTTTGTTTGCTGAATAGCTAGACTTAAAGGAAGTCCTCTTATCTGGTTCCATTGCCAAGAACGTTGGTTAAAAGCAAAGGTCTATCTCTGAGATGCATGCCTACCACCAGCATCATTTCCTGGGAGAAGGAAGGGTGAGGCACTCACCTTCTGAAACTTTTCCTGGCTTATGTAGGTGCCCAGTCCTTGAGAGTTAATAGGGCTGTTTGCTTTGTAGTTGTATCCTGAGGTCAGTTCAGAATTGTCTGTAGGGCATAGGATGGGTTCAGCTGGTTTGTTCAACTAGTTATCTATTTTTGTGTAAGGAAAAAAATTTTGAGCAATATACTGAATAGTTGTTTTTCAGTTTTACTTTTGGGATGATACCCTTTGACCCTTGGGTATATTCTGATAGAGTCAGAGATGGGATGAGGTAGAGAGATGTGTTGGTAATTCTCTAATTACATATTAGTAATACTCTTGACTTTAAGCCTTCCTCTCTTTATTTCAGCCTCTAACAACCTTGCCTCTCAGCCTCCTGTTTGGGAGGGAGTTGGGGAGACCACAGGCTCGACTTGTTTGATGTGTATGTATATATCATAAGGATAAGATAGTGGGATGTCATGGGCTACTTATAGGATAAATTAAAAGGGAGACAATGTGCTGGCACTGATATTTTAAAATCACCTGAGGGTAAGGAGGAATGTGGTTATCGTAGGGGGACTCACTTATCACCACTCCAGTTTAACATCTTCATCAAGGAACTGTTTTCAGTCATCATGGCTATACAGCTGCAATAGCACTCACAGGCAACGAATGCACAGAATGGCTAGAGGAAACAGCCTCCTGGGTGAATAACAATGACAGAGCACAACCTCAGGTCTTCCTGACTGACTCAGGCCAAATGGCTTTTGGGCAAACGCTGGGGGTCCCAAAAATCTTTCAAGACATCCAGAGTATTTCAGCACTGTTACTGTCATCGCAAAAACAGCACAAACACCTAGAGGTAGTGTGGGACACTAATCTGCATCTCAATGCCCATGTACGGAGAGTAGTTTGCTAAGCTTTCCTCTGCCATCAGAAGCTTAAATGGGCCATGCTGTGCCTGAAGAGAATTCACTACTAAATCATTGTGAGCTCCATTACAAACTCTAAACTAGATTAGGACAATGCCCTAATGTGATATTACCTAAAGGCCAGAAAGGTTTCTTTTGAACCTGGGAAGCTTGACCGCAGTAAAACATAGTCCTTCTTAACTGGTTGCAGGTGACCAAATCTGCTATACTTAAGGTGTTTCAATAGTACTTGTTTTAAAAACAGACTATTTGACAAGTTGAGTTGGTACTGAAATAAGAACCTTCTAAGATGAATCCAAGTCCACTGGAAAGGAGGCAATGGATTTGCAGTGTTGAAAACATATGGAATTCCTTCTTTGAGGGGAGTAGAAGGAATCCCAGTGTGCTGAACATCAGAAAAGTGGGAGAAACATTTCTGCTTCTGTTTACTCAAATAATCCAAGAACAACATTGGAATCACACCTTGATCAGATGGTTATTGTTCAAATAAGGAAGTCTACAGATTTCTGATTGGATAGAGGATACGACTACACGTGAACCAATTATTGTCTACAAACGGAAGTATAATGACTCCTGATCTGAGAGAGGGTGCGACTAAAAAGCAAGCTGCAAGCACTTTGATGAAGTTTCACAAAGTAGTCTTAGGACCAAACGTTAGTACCTGGGTAGAATATGATGCACAAGCAAAAAGGTAAACAGGATATCCATCGTATTTGTGACTGAGCACCTGTTGCCAAACTCTAAACCAGGCCTTTTATCACCTACTGAATTGAGACACTTGGACACATGGTCCGATGGTGTCATAGACAAGACATTGGTCTTTAGTTTACCCAAGGATACTTGGCCCACCAAGCTCAATGGAGAGGAATGTGCAGACAACAATTTGAGATCAGGGGTGTGGGCCTATGGCACTGAGCTATCTGCTTAAGCACTGCCAGGTTTCTCCATGGAAGCCAGCACTGGTCTGAGTAATGCTTCATTGAATGGTGAGAGAGGCTCTGAAGCCACCAAAGACCGATGAAGGTTTTTCATAAGTATGTTAGATTTTTGCTCTGTAAAAAGAAAGACTCAAGTGCCTCCAATGCTTTACACACAACAGAGATAAATAACCAAATTAATCAGATGGATGGCTCACAGTATACAGGATGACTCATTTTGGAGCAATAGTCATGTCATCAGCATTTGGAAGATAGAAGAAGAGGCCAGCATCTAAATAAGGAGGGGGGAGGCTGTCAGCATCTGCATCATCGTCCTCCATGTGCCTAAAATTCAAATCGGACGAATTTGAGTTGAAAAACTCTTCCAAACGTCCTCCGGGAAGAGGATCAGCAAGAGGTTAGACTTCAAAAATATCTCTGGATGTTTGAATAATTTGCACAGACTGCGGGTGTTGAAAAGGCACGAAAGAGGCACTGTAGTCAGAGCTACATGAACTTCAGAGCCTGCAGAACCTGGCCTACCTTTGGCAGCACCAAATGCCCTAAAGCGACTGTCCTGAATATATACAGCATGACCTATCAAAAGACTTAGAGCTGAAATGAATTGGCAGATAAAGTTGAGAAATCTGGTTTAAATTTCTTAAAAACAAGATTGGAGAGGAAGAGGACAGTGTTAGGGAACCCCACCGCTGACTTTCTAAGCAGCCCTCGAAACTGTACTGTTTCCTTAAGGGTGGAGTTTCCCCTACCTCTCACTTTTGTTATGCTACGTGCATGAGGACCACTTGGGCGTTAAGGAGTCTTAGATGATAGAAGGTTTCGGGGTCTCCTTACAGAGATGGGCTAGAAATAGTTTGATTTCATGCTCCCTGATGACTCCACAGGCAGGAGTCACAAGCTGAAGGATCGTGGCAAGGCCTCAGCCACCACGTGCAGATGTTGTTGGGATTGGACAAGGACATCTTCATTCGGAATTGTCAAAAGGGTTTGAACCTTGAGAACTTTGGAAGTGACATTTGACCTAAGCTCCTGTAAAAGCATTGTATAAACGCTGAGGAATTAGGTAAATAGTAGCGCTCTGGCGTAGCGTTCTAAATGCGCAAAATAGCAAGAATTGATGACAATGCACCCGGTGGTGCAGTTTATAGGAAGTAGTGGCACTTCTCAGATGGCTGAATTCACGGCTGGAGCCACATGCTGACATATGGCGGTGCAGAAGCGCCACCTCTGAGAATAAAGAATGTTCATCAGCTGAGGAATCTGCAGAAATAATTATCCATCAGAGCTTATGCTATAGAGCTCTTACTAGTTTTCTAGATATGCTAGCATGAACTACAGGGTAAAAGCTGAAGATGACCCTGAAAATTGATCAAAAGTTGTAGGAAACCGTCTGTTAAAGGACAAATGTAATACAAAGTTGGATACTTTAGCTGTGAGAGTTCTAACTCTTTTGGGTGCAAAGAGTTTTTGCTGCTGCCAACTGATTTCTCGAAAAAGAAAGCTAAAATACTTTTGCAAGACCCAGGTTACCTTACATGTTTTAAAGAGGATTAAGATATTATTTATAGCTAAAAGTGATTTAAAAACCTATTGAAATGTTGCGCAAAAATAGGGAGTCTTAGCTGACGTACCGCACTGACTTCAGTAGCTGAATCACTAATAGACTCAGTACGAGTCGGATGCAATTGTATTCACAAGGGGATACCACCCTGATCTGTTCTGAGCCACCTAGGAATTCTGCACTTGGGTGTATGGCCACAGGACTTGTTTTTGCCAGATGCTGAAGCACACCTGGTCAAACCACTGAGTTTCCTGGTTAGCAGGTAGATAAGCTGTCCCCGGCCCCAACCGAGGCCTACCCACCGCCCAAAGGAGCACCCAGTACTCTGCCAGGCCCCAGCAGAGCCTTCCCACCTTCTCCTGACCCTGGGCACACATCAGCGTCCATGGGCTCTCCTCCCAGATTTGCCACCTGCTCAGAGCAGATGTTAAATCTGAGAGGAACCCCTGTGCGAGTACCAATGGATCACGAATGTGCTGCTTTGTTTTTCTATTGATTAAATAAAAAACAATAAAAGTTGGTTATTAAACAAATCTGAGAGGGGAATAATAAAAGTTGGTTATTAAACAAATCTGAGAGAGAAAGTCCATGGAATCGAGGGAAGCCGGCAGAAAAGGACCCATTCTTAAGGGGGGCCACATGGTTTCCATTCCAAGGACAAAAACTTGGAACCTGGGGGGAGATACCGGCCGATATCAGTAATTGCGACTCTAATACCTGCCCTATCAACGCTGTGCAACTCAGAATGTTGTTCTGCGGGGATTCATGGTGCTATATAAGATATGTTTATTTTTACGAAACTCAGTGGAATGCTTTCTTCTCTGTAGGCTAACTTCTTTCCCAGTTGGTGACTGCTGTCCAATACGTGAGTTTGCTTTCAGCCGACATGGGCCTGAACACAGAAGCTAGTTTTAACCCACATCTACCAGAGGGGTGTTATCTTGGTTGACTCCTAACTAAAGCAATGGCACATCTTTACTCAAGCATGAGGCACAGGAGTCAGTGTGAAATATTCTAACGCTGTAGGAAGTTATGTATCACTTAGAAAAGACGAGGGGCTGACACCATAGTGAACTGTAAAGGCCTCTATATAGAGTTTATTTCGCTGGGCTTGGTGACCAGTGTTTACCTCCTCTACCTCCCTTGTCTAGGGCTCATGGCCTCCTAGGCTGGGTTCACTATCTCACTTCAAATGAAGTCTATGAAGGTCTGAACCTAGAGGCCATTACTAACCCACACTTAACTTAGAGTTTAATAGAGTTTTTAGGCATTTATAAAAATAAATGTGCATTAACAAGTGCAGAATGTAGATTTACTCACAAGTTTGCATATACATATTGATATGGTGCTATTGGATTTGAAATTAATTTGCTAAGACTTGTTAAAGTGTCTTTTTCTGGCTTATGCTAACTAGGCCTCAGTTACCCCTCAATGTCATCTTGTTCTAAACGGATTGTTGTGTAGCCATTTTACCTATAGCTCCCTGCATGTTATTTTAGCATACCAGGCCTGCCACTGTGTACTTTAACCTAGATGTATGTTATTCAGCTTCATTTTATTATTCTTACAATAGCCACTTTTGCGGGCTTGTTTTATTTCTCTCTATCTAGCTGTTTTTGCCTGAGCCAGCAGTACGTTCTCAAACAAGACATTCTTGCTCACTCTGTGCTTCTTTCAAGGGTGTAGTAAGACAGGTTGCCGGTGAACGTGGTACAAGTTTTGTCTCTGACATTCAAAGAAAAACACACATCCTTACGTGGGGACATTTTCTCAGAACATCAGCTGTTTTATTATAAAAAAACACTTCCCTGTCCCTTACATGTTAGAGGGAGATTCCAGCTAGAGAACCACGACTGTATGCTGATTGCTGAACGCTTCGCTACAGCTGCTTATGCAGACTTCAGGCCTTTGCGAAGGTATGGGGGATGATGTCTTCCCAGGGGAATGTGAAGGGCAGAATTAGAGCTCAACATGCTGTGCTCTAAAATAGCCTAGGTAAGAATTAGTCTATTGACTCTAGTGACAATATGGTAGGATTATTTCTAGGCTTTACTCTCCTTGTCACAATTTTAATCTTGTCATGCTGTATCGTCCTGGTTATTGCAGCACATGCCTTGCTATCTAAGATGCAGTTGTTTCATTAAAATCTTATTGAAATATATACTGCCTCGGTTTGACATTGTGTATGTGAGACTAATGTAACTGAGAGAAACGGATGAGACCTGAGTGACCACAGTTTCCGTGAGAAAACAATTATGTCATGCGCTCGGCTGCCCAATCATCCCTGCCCTTGGATACAGATGAGGCACTGCTAGTTAGCCAGAGCAAAACCCAGATTGGGGCGACAGGTGTCACCTGTAGTGGGTCAGATTAAGTCTCCCACACCGCAGGCGATTCGCCACTCAAAATCCAGTAGTCTCATTAGAATAGTGAGAGCCTACGTGACAGGATGTCTCCTCCTGCATGTTTACTCTTCATTATTTCTGCAACAGAAAATCAAGCAGTCATGTTTATTTCCATTGACATTGATCTTCCTATTTTCGAAAAAAACTTTCGAATATGGATATAGTAAACCTGCAATTTCCCAAGGCCCTTTCACTAGCCCACTCTACTCCATTCATTTACAACAGGTAACTGTTCTTATAACTTGCCATCTCCAGATAAAATTAATATAGAGTGGGCAGAATCAATAATAATGTTGTTGGATAGTGCTCAGATGGTAAGACATGGTGAGCATGCCTTAAAGCCTCATATGACAGCCGACTGCCACAAAGCTCACACTCCACTGACACGCTTTTCTGACCATGCATGCATGTTCCAACCAGAAACCTTTAGGAAAAGGCAAGCCCCATGTGTCCAAACTGTTAGCAGATGTGGTTAATACAACTGTAAGGTAAGAATTAAATTTTCTTTGACATGTAACTTTGACAGTATGCAGTGTCATAATTTGCAACACCACTGGAGCCCTTGTACAGTAGTCACCACAAACATTTTCCACCAATCCAACTTACTTATTTCTTAACCCTACATGCACGCACTTTCATTTTTCTGGGAGCATGATGACTTTGCTTTGATTCAAAACTAGATATGACAAAGCACTATATAAATGACAATCTGAGTGAAGAGTTCATGGTTAGAGATCTCAGACAGCATTTCATAAAGTATTAATATAATTAGGTGTTGTAGTAATGACAGTATTCTGTCTTTGGTTGTTCCTGGGAGCTCTGATCACTGCAAATACATACATAGAAAACATGGCAGTAAACAGATTCCTTAGAGAGTGTAGGCCAGGGGTCTCCAAGTCAGTGCTTAATTGGTAAATAACAACGTGCCGGTGCCCAAAGCCCTTCTCTTAAACACGCAGCTGCTGCAATTAAATGTGTAAACACGGAATACTGAGGCAGCGTACGCCTTAAGGCATCTCGGGCCTCTTCAATCCATTCAAAGCCACTCCCTGCCCCTTCAGCTCACTCGCAGCTTTCTGCTTTCTCCCATTGTGACGCTTTTTCGTTTTTCTCTTCCTCTGCCTTTCCCATATCTGTCTTTTGCTCGCAGTAAATGCTTGAGGCAGAAAAATAAGCGCCGGTCCTCAGAAATAAGTGCCGGTGCTCTGCATCGGAAACAACATGCCTAAATTAAGCACTGCTCCAAGCTTTTCTGTACTGAGAAGGGCTCATGCTCAATGAAAATCGTCCCAAGCTACTAATATTATGAGTGCTATAGAAGTGACCACATAACACAAGATTAATTTAGAGCCCACCATTTGCAAGACTACTAGCAGTGATCACCTCAATGCACCAGGCAGGGATGCCAGCTGTAAAATAAAAAGGCTTTTTCAATTAGGAATGCCTGTACATGGGTATTACATGACAGTCATTGGTACAATGTCTCTGGCATCAAGATAATATTATTAGTAATACTGCATGGTTTAGCACTCAAATATCAACTTTAAATATACTTTGATAATCCATTTTTCTCCAAACATCACCTTATGAGTTCTAAAAATACACACATTTTCATCTCGGACACATGTTTTTCAATTTTGGTTACATATATTAATTAGACCAAACAAAATATTATAATTTAGTAGGCTTAGTTGAATATAGAAGAGCTACTTCTATGCAACAGGAGAACTGGCAGTAGCTCCCAAGCTACTTTTTGCAGATGTTTAGTGTAGGTTTTGAGCAATTCTCAGAGCTAAGAGAGCTTGTGGAGCTGATCCATGCATACCTGTAGCGTGGTCAGTTCCCTGCCTGTTGTAGCACCCTACGTAGGCCCACATTCCGCGAGCCCACAGTATCTTGGTTGGTAATCTCACACACAGTAAATATCAAAACAGCAAAGTGCAATATTTACCAGGTGCAGTTTTAACCACCTTTTCCAAGTTATGCAGGTTGGAATGAGGCATAAGATACCAGGTTTGCACTCTCAATTACTGCATGCTTTGCCTCTTAATAAACAAATACCAGGAGAGGCACGACCACATGAAATGAACAGCTATATACATTATTTTTTTCTCGAGATAAAGGTTTTTCTTGCTAAAACTTTTTTCTCGAGAAACATTTACCATATATAACCGTTCACTGTATGTCACAGTCTTTCTTCTGGTATATGTTTAGAATTAACATGGGTCTTTGTGACGGATGGCCCATAGAGGTGGGCATTATGTATAAATAACGACGAGACTAGAAGATGCAACATAGATGCCACTGCCATTGTTTGTAAATTGGTCACATTTTTTTTCTCTTCCTAACCATTTTTATTTGGACAAATGTTGCCATTTTTTCTGGCGAAAATTGCAGGTCTACAGTAGTGTATATATTCGAATAGTGATGTGCTGTATGTGGCTTTATCAGGGATTTGTGTGGCCAGTCAATGGGATAACGCAAAGGGATCGCCGCCGGGATCTTTGCAGAATGTGAAGCGGGTCAGGTAGTCTCCCGTATTTCAGAGATATTCATTGGTCTTGTGCTTAATGGCGGCCCTCTGAAGGGTTAGTTTTGCCCTTGATGGGAACTTTCAGTCGTTGGTCCCATCAATGGTCGCATGTCACAGCTGCTATCACCCAAGCGGCTGCGGCTGGCAGTCAAGCCTGGGCTTGTTGTCTATCACCTGCCAGGTCTTTCGAATGCATGGCACGCAGAAGGTAATTTAATTACCTCCTGCTTTTCCCAGAAGGTGCACCGCGAGTGATTTGGGTGCCCGCAGGCTCTCTCGCGCAAAACATAGCAAGTGTTTTCCTTGCTGCTCAGTTTCTCTCCTCACCTGGGCATTTCATTTGAGAGGCGTGTTGTTCAGCAGGCCCCACCTGTCAGTCCACCGAGTCCCTGTCGTCTTGTCAAAGTAGGCCTTGCTTGCGGCTTCACCGAGTCCTGGCACCTAGGTGGCCATGCAGCCCTCAACGCCCCCCCTCCTCCCCCCCAGATGAGGCCCTTAGTGTCTACCTGCGTACAACAAAGACAGCCCGAGACCCCAAGACCCGGCCTTGGAGGGGCTACTCTTTACCACAGAACAGATGGCAGGGCCCCACTTTGTAAACGTGCCCGCCATGGGTATTGCAATCATGCGCCATCTGCACTGGCCCCCAGAGACAGGCTCCGTGTGGCTGTCAGCCATAGCAACCCGTCTACCGTCTCAATCAGCTTGTTACAAGGCACAGACTGACGGCGCATTGCCGTTAACGTTTTCAGAAAACAATAATAAAGAATGTATTTATTTCGCGTCTTTACGCAAACCTCCTTTTATATATTTGACATACTATTATGATTTCTCAATCGAAGTTGGTTTTCATTTCTTTGTCCACATAAAAACGAAAAGTGAAGTTTAGAATACTGTAGTTTCAGTCTGCATCATGCGAATTATACTCAACATTGAGTACCAAGTACTTAACTCGCTGTGCAGTATGAAAATAAAGAAAATTATTCTGATACCTACTATGGTGATATTTACATCGATAATAATAATAATGATAATACAGCTTATCGTATGACATATTTGTCTAAGAAAATAACAAAGACACTATACCCGTCGAAGCTTCTCATTCACACATAGTTATGACTGGTGCCAGAGTACACTCAAAAGGACAATATGAATTCAGCTCATATTTGGTACTACACTTCCCCATTCGCGAGAGGGCACCACTTTTGCTCACGTTAGACACCACGGTATACTATACCCCATGCATACCCATTAAGGTGGAACTACTCTTGACCTCTTTCACACACCGGGGGTTACTCCCCCAGGCACCCTGATGTGCCAGGGTACTAAGGGCCTGATGTAGATCTTGGCGGAGGGGAATACTCCGTCACAAACGGACGGATATTCCACCTGCAGTATTACGATCCCATTAAATCCTATGGAGATCGTAAGACGGCGGACAGGAAGTCTGTCACGTTTGTGAGGTTGTATTCCCCTCGCCAAGATCTAAATCGAGCCCTACGTCACTTCCCCCATTTCGAAACACCAGCAACTGGGGTATTGCTCTTCCCATTAAGTGCACACCAAAGCCCTTATGCACATAAGCACATGCCTAAAACACCATACAGAAAACCTGAGACTCTTTCCTTGTCCTTGCACACCTGAGAAGCTACGCAATCAGTACATTAACCTATGATAAACAGTTGGGACCTAAACAGCATTGCCCAAATCTGTCACTCACACTCCACTTGTAGTCCCAATGTACAACCTCACACCACATAAGTGTACATCTCCACATACTGTAAATTCACATAAAACAAAAATGATAAACAAGAACGTCAACCACAAACATGACAATAAAATCCTTGCCTTCCTTTTTAGCATAAATATACTAGTTCTCCTGTTAACCCAGTAAGCGCTCTTAAACTGCGAAGCTACTTTCAGCTGAGCTACAACATTAATGTTGGAGGTGCATGATTAACATTTCCCTACATATTAAATGCGTCAAACAAAATTAGAGACCAATCCTTCAATTTTAACTCCGTTCACAAGGCTTGCCACTACTTTAGGTTACCGCCACAAAGCAGAAAATACTCTGTTCCAAAGTTCCTCTTTGTTTTCGCCAGAGGTCCATAGTTCTTGCCTATAATAATGCTCAAAGGCTCTGAACTCCAGAACAGCAAAGCTTATTTACTTTTCATGACTACTGCTATGCTGGCCTCCTACACTTCCGAGAGCAAAGATTCCTTAAGTTAGCCCGCACTGTGCAGCCTACTCACACGGCCAAGGTAGGCATGGACCACTTTTTCTCCTTGTACCTTCACTGCCACTGCTCCTCTAAGAAGCTTCAAAGAAATGCCCATAACTCTTCCGCAAAACACTGCTGGATAATAAGGAACCTATAAATGAATAAACAAATACCTACCTGTATCCTTCAAAACACAAACACATCCGCGGGCCCCATGTCTCAATAGACCTAAAATACCATGTATGGATTCACATAAAATATACTTTCTAATTTAACTCGCTACTGTTCACACCATCATTATGGTGCCAGGAGTTATTTTCAATACATACATCATACGTATGAAAAGAGCAGAATGCTGATCACACAAAGTTCATAAGGGTCCTTCTGTTATGGTACCAAACACGCATCATAATTTCACCCGACTTGTATATAAACTTATTAGAGATTTTAATAGAAGTATTTAGGAGGCGTTTGGAAGCATGAGATAAAGAGGTCACGGACAATGCTGTTGGGCAGCTGTAGATTTGGAAGTGGGTGCGAGAGGCAGGAAACAGTCATGTTTGAGTGGTGTGAGAGTTGGTTGGGTGCTAGGTATCTGGTAGAGTGGAGGTTATGGGTTGCGGGTGAACAATCAATATCACATAATGAGCACACGGTGAGCTAGAAACCCCTGCTCATGGGGTTTCAAGTTTGTGTGTTATAGCGCTGCTTACCTGACATCCATTAGTGGTTTTGCAACCTAACCAGGATATAGACAGTAACATCGTCACACATCTTTGTTACTGTTTTTGGGGGAGCATAAACTTAGAGCACGGCTCTAAGCCTCGACCCACTCATTGGCACCACCCTTGCCAGGGCCCCTCCATGGCTGCTAAGACAGTGATGGGCTCAAAGCCACACTCCACTTTTGCTCACACGGTGAAAATATTTAAAGGTTAGCAGGTCTGCTGTGCACACCAGATTGTCCAGCTCATAAGTTTGCCTGAATATGAACCACTATGAGCCAATGATATTGAAGACAAGAGAGACTCACTGCATGGAGACCAGATGCCAATTTCTGTAGACGAGTTGCAGGAATAGCCTGACACAGGATGATGTTAGACAGTGAAATTTGGTGTTGCCAGCCGCCTCCGTGCCACATCCTGATCATCGAGCCTAGCCACCAGTGGCGGCGGGTGACATTTGAAAGTGGTGGGCGTAAAATTTCGGGATGAGTGGCACGTAGAGCGAGCTTAGACAATTTTGAAAAAAAGGTGGGCAACTGGGGCATTTTCAAATTTGAGAAAGCAAGAAAGTTATAAAGGCAATTGTGAAAAAGTAGTTATGACATCAATAAAGAGAGTTTTAATGGGATAATGATGTAGGTAGCTGCTTATTTAGTATAACCACAGAACTTCATAACAGACTGAGATAACAGATTTCCTTATTTATTGATATACCTTTACAAATGAAATCTACTGAGGAAATAAATAGCCCCCTTATCAGAGCATATCAAGCAACCCAATTCCAGCGTACTATGAGCAGGGCTGTTGACGCCTTACGCCTACAACAGAGAAGCCTGACATTTTCCACCCACTCTCTTGTATACTTTTTATATCCAATGATGACAATCCTTTGTCACATTCTGTAGAAGCTCCCCTCAACCCACGTGGCATGTCAGGCCACATTTTTCTCTGTGATCTCAAGCACGGTAAAGAATATGGCTACACTGAGTGTGCTTGGCGTGCGTATTAATTGAGCCAGGTGCCACATTTACCTCAGTTGCAGGCCAGAGGTGCTTAAGTTGGACCTTGTACAGAGAGCAGAGAAGTTGGCCAAAAACCCTTTGTCAAAAATCTCTTTCACAGACCTGGGCAAATGAAGAAGTTCTAAGGGCCATGGCATTGCCCACCAAAAACTGAAACGTATTAAAAAAAAAAAAAAAAAAAAAAAACACACCTGCCCGAACTAAACTTGAGGCAAAGTAAATCGAAACAAAAGTCAACTTGATGAGCAGTTTTTCAAGATTTACAAAAGGTTGTACTAAAAGCTAAGAAACACACCAAATCATAACCAGTGAAAAACCAGCAGTGTTATATAACACAGTCACCCCCGAACGTTACTGAACCCAACCTTACCACTCTCCGTCATTCTGGCCGAAATCCTGCTTCTCCTCCCGCAGCCCACTACACCAAACACTCACCACAGTCGCCTTTGCTACCCCTTTCTTTACCCAGACCAGTAAACATTAATAAATACAAAAAATCACAGAATATTAAAATATTTAATATTATAAACAATAATTTATACTGTGCCCCGCCACCACCTACTTTTGCTCACGTTCAGGGTGGCTTGCTGTTACTGTTAGTGTTGACTCATGATCAGGAGGACTGCTCGTGACTAAGTAAATAGTTGTGTGTCCAGTCCACTTGACTCCAGGATCTATCTTAGTGCCTGTGAGGATGATCACACAAGGATTGAGTCGAGTCCGCCTGGCAGTGGCCATAGCAGCATGAGGTCAGGTGTGGTCTGTTCTGACTTTACTGACTGTCTTGCTCTACTCGCCAAGAGGGGAGAGCTGACTGAGCAGCCCCACAACAGCAGGAATGGCCAATCACTGCATGGCTTCACAATATGTCATTATAGTGATTGGCCATGATTCGTGGCAGAACCTTCCACGCCCGCTATGCCTGCCATGTGCACAAATTCTGATTGCACCAGAAGCCTCCTAGCAATTGGGTCCCTCAGCGAATCCAGACGCTGCTTCCTTGCTTTTGCACAGCATGAGATCAGCGCCAGGATTGGCTTGAGCAGCCATACTCACCGCTCATAAGGAGCCTGGGGGTCTGCAGGTGTGAGAAGCAACTCCTGCTCACTAATGTGCAGAGAGCAGCCTCTAGTGTGCATGTTGCACTGGCTGGAGAAAGACAGCCATCCAACCCAACATGGGCCCTTTGTGGCCTAGGTGCCGTTCATTCGCTGCCACTCACCAGGACATTGACAGTATGTATATGCCATGCCTATCAAATTAAAGCCCCACCCTCTTATGAGCCCTCACTATTGGAGGCTGACTCACGGCCAGGCTGATTGAAAAAATAAATCTGAGAGTTTCAGAGGGGCCAAAATATCAGTGTGGCAACACCATAAGGCAGGAACTGCCCCTGCTAGCCACCAAAGAGTACAGGATTACACCATCAGCCAGAGCCTGCCAAACACTGCCCATTGGTTCTTAGATTCCCATTGCGTACATATGTGTAGGAACCATCCAGGAATCTAAATACATATACAAGCAACTGCAGGAATACACTGAGCTCTTCAGTGAACAGTTTACTTCTGTGCGCATGTCAGATATATGAGTGCACTGGAAACTTAAAAATGGACATTGAAGCCTGCTGGTCAACACCAGAAGTGTGTACGTGGGAACAGTTCAAGTAAACAACTGCCAAAGCACACAATGTTAAAATACATTAACATTGCACAAAAGGAACTTGCACACACAATCTAGCAATAGGATGCACTGCATAGATCAGATCTGTTTATAAGCAGCAGACCATACACAGAACTCATGAGCTTTACTTACCACAATGACAAAATATTTGAAGGAGGACAAAATAAAGCCTAGTAAGGTACTCATCGTGACTCGATGATGGTTCTTATTTTGGTTCATGTTTTTGACGTTGTGGGTTTACTTATCACTTGTGAGGTAGTAGTTACTACATGAGCTCATATGTAATTGGCCTTGAATCTAGACAGAATAGGTAAGAAATACAAGATCCGGTAGTTTGGGCGGTAGGGACACAAATCATCTACTTTGTAGTTCTAACTGATCATTTCTGTGGAATGACTGACTAAAGGCCTCTTGTATTGTTGCAGATCCCTGGCATTCTCTACCTTCACCTCGCCCCTGGTTAGTGCTTGTTCGGCATCTTTCTCACCACTGCTAGAAGTAGAATTTCTTTTTACTATGGGATCTCATGAATTGTGAGACAAGGGGTAGCAGCAGAAAGTGGGTAGAATCAGCTTACCTATTAAGCACCTGGGAAGTGACAAACTGAGTCTTTGTTTCCACAATTACAATGGCATCCAGGTATTGGCCCGTAGCTAACTCCCAGCCAGGATGAGAGATGAACAAAAGGACGGGAGGTGGCCCTTTAAGTTAAGCATTTGTGTTGGGTCCGGCTGGAACCAAACATAAGAAAGCTCTCTCATCCCAGTAGGCTGCTAATCTGAATGCCAAACAGGCAAAGTAGATACGCTGCTGTATGTGCTGCAACAAACTGCCCCACGACAAGGTCGGCGCATTTCACTAGGACGCCTTAGATTCAGATGAATATTTTCTGCCGGATCTGGGATCCCTTTGGATTCCCCTTTTCCACCGCTGTTTCTCACAGAGACTGGCCAGGAGCAAGGGTAGAGAGTGCAGTAGTAATAATTTATTGTACAGATAATAAAATCCAATACAAATAAACAAGACAAAAGGAAAAAAGAAAAAGACAAACAATCAAAAACAAATGCCCTCAAGAACTGAGTTCAAACTAAAAGCACACCATAAATTGCGCATGCAACATGTTAAAAAACATTATGAAACAATACAATACAATACTAGCCACCTGACCCGAAGCCCCAATAAACACAAGCTAGTACACATGGGCACAGCCCTAAAGTGCATGGTGCATAAAGTAATATTACCGATCATCAAATACCGATAAAGTTCCTCGTCCTAACCCATAACTGGCAAAATGGCAAGAGCATGGAAAAATTCCAACTAAGCGTGTTCATTGCTCGCAGTGCCATTACATTTAGATCATGCAAATTTAATAAATTTGGTCAGTAACACATTTAACATTGGATTGCCTGGGTCCAGAGACTGAATAATAGCCTGTCGGCAAGAGCAGATTCCTAATTCATTCCATTTGCTCCGGAGCTAAAGTATACGCTCCTTTAATAAAGCTGGACATAGGCAGACCACATGGTCAATGGTTTCTTCTGCATCGCTACAGCCTCTGCATATCACACTGTCCCCAGGGGATAGCTGCCATTGAGGCAAGTGTTTTAAAAAATACCAATCACCCATCCTTACGGCCAAAAAGGGCTCTTTCAACCAAAAACCATATGAGCAGGAGAAGAAACTGGAGGACATACCTGGTTTAAAAGAGCCAATTACTGCCCAGGCATGCTTTCGATGGGCAAGAAGAGAACAGTCTGAGTGATAAGAGTACAATTGAATAAGCCTTTTAATCTCTGATTTAAACAAGTAGTAGGGGGGATTGCTTTCCCAAAGATCACCGGCATCCAATTGGCGTTTACAATCAACCAAAAATTGGGAATAAGTGCACTTCGATTTCAGCTCACTAATTTCTTGCCACAGGACTGTCTCCAGATGGCCAACTGAGGCCTGACACAGTTTATGACACAACTTCAGGAAAGCACCAGCATCAACTGCCACCAGATCCGGAAGCCCAAACTCCAACCGTACCTGCGCCGGTGAAGCCAGGTGCGGAACATGAAAAACTCTTTTATAGAATTTATTAACCAACCTATTTAATAGGCAGGAGCCTTTGCCCAACAGAATTTCTTGACCATAGACCAACAAAGGGACTATCGTTGCTTTCATGACTTTCATAAAGGGGAATGAGGGTCGGCCCCTTTAACACTTTAGCTAATTTGGAAAAGGCCACCTGCAAAGCCACAGCTTTAAGTTCAATTGCCTTCTTATAATTAACAAAGCTGGCCCTCAAACCAAAACGTACCCCTAAATATTTGTAAGACTGGTCAAAAACAAGTTTGCGGTTCTTATAGTACCAGCTAAAGCCCAAATGTTTTTTCCTCCCAAAGGGAACCACTTTTGTTGTACACAAGTTGACTTCTAATTGATTAGCGGAAGTGTACGTTGCAAGTTGGGTAAGCAACTGTTGAAGGCCGATCTAAGTACAACTAAACAAAGCAAGATCGTCGGCGTAAAGCAGGTGACTGAGCCTAAGGCTACCGATCTTAGGGGGATGAGAATTGACGGCGTCAAGAGATGTTGACATATCAGCAATAAACAAATTGAAAAGAAGAGGAGAGAGTACACAACTCTGTTTCACACCACGAGTGGTTGAAATTTTCCTAGAAAGGGAGCACCCATCGCCAAGCTTAATACGGACCCAGGTGTTAGTGTGGAGTTCTATAATAGCACCCAAAAGTGCTGGAGGGATGCCCCAGCTTTGTAATTTGGCCCATAGAGCACTCGGGGGGATCCAATCGAATGCTGCCTTGAAGTCCACAAAACAACAATTCAGTGTCAAACCTGGCGAAACCGCCCTATCAATCTAAATAGAAAGGGCTAATAAATTGGTTGAGGTACCTGAGCCAGCTGAGAACCCTGTTTGGACTATGGGGATTAAGGCCTTCGATTCAGCCCAAGCTCGAAGATCCTGCAACAAAAGGCTGGAATAAAACTTAGCCTCATTGTCCAGCAGGGCTATCATCCTAAAATTGGCAGGATCTGACCTTGAACCGTTTTTATATAAAGGGTGGAGGATGGCACCACGCCAGGACTCAGGTATTGTTGAGGTTAGGAAACAGTGTTCGAACAAATGTGCAAAATGATTAGCCTAAAAGAGAGGACCCTGTTTAAATAATGCCTGTGGAAGACCACTGGGACTGGGGGCTCCAAATCGCTCAGCCCTCGAGATGATGTGGGGAAGGCGTGATTGGAAGGACTTCCTTACTCCCTGTGGGGGGGTTAGAGACCCAATAGATGAAGAACATGTTTTAAACAAAGCAGGAGTAGATCTGTGGGCCCCCTCATCCAATGGTTCACCATCCTGCTCACTATCAGAAAAATGGTTGGTCAAATAAGACGCCCATGCTCCTTCTGAAATGTCAACAACGCCCATAACCCCCTTTGATTACTAGTTAGGTTATTAATAAGGGACCAAAATTCCGTGAAGTTTGGATCTTTACTTGCGCTTAGAAGTTTAACCCAAAACTGACAGAGATAGGTCTGATGGTCATCATAAACAGCCTTCCTATAATCTTTCCTTAAATGTTTATATTCAATGAATAAACGCTCAGAATCAGGACTTTTCCAGATTGCCCTTGCTAGCCTACTCCGTGCTTTCTTTAAATTCTTAGTTTCCCTGGAGACAACAAGAGACCGTGGGTGGAGCACAATTGTGCACGCGTTGGTGAAACGTTAACAATAGGAGGCAAGAAAGTTTAACCCATGACTCAATAGGGAACACACAACCCAAACTCTCAGAGTAAAAAAAAATTGATGCATTCAATCAATATTGTGCCACCAATAGAAGCATTCCATTTTATGCGCTTTAGTGATTCAAAACAAACACCACCACCCACAGCCAGCATGACATCATGAACAGGAAATATTGATTTAATAAATACAATTTGTGGACAATGGTCGCTCTCATTCCGGGGGGAAATCTGAAACCTTTCAATGAGAGGAAACAGTTCAATATTACAGATGGTATAATCTAAATAGGAGTGAGTTTGACCATCGGACCTTGTCCACCGTGGGGGGGGGGGCATTATCACATAAGTGACCATTCAAAACTTTAAAGCCCATACTATTAAGATGCATGACTAAGTACTCTCCCAAAGGGCAGTGCAGACAACCCTGGGGCCTTAATTGTTCAGGAATTAACTGGCGGTTAACACAGTCTGGACCCTCAAGAGCCTCCATTGTATCCTGAAACAGGTTTGTGTTAAAATCACCAGTTATAAGATAACTAGCACATGGGTAAACACCAACTAGGTTGGCTACAATCTGCATCAATTGCAACAACCTATCCCTTTTTTCCTTGGTTGCAGGGGCAATGTAAACATTAATTATTATAAGGGACTGCTGCACAATCCCATTCCTTATGACAATCCCCTGGATCCAATTATCCTCCCAAGCCAGAGGTAGTATACTCCCATCTAATTTAACGGTCACATAAATGGCCAGGCCACCCTTGGCACGGCCATTCTTGCTCGTTCTGTGAGCAGATTTCCATATTTCTAAGTACCCTGGCAGTGGACAGCTATGCTCAGCCCAGGTTTCCTGAAGGGCAATTACATCATGACTGTTAAAAAATGTTAAAAGGTCGGCTGAGGCAAACTTATGCGCAACCCCATTAATGTTCCATGAACATAGGGACAGATGTCCAGAAGCTGGAACAGAACTGCCCACCCGTAGGGGTCAATGGGGGTGACCAAGCAAAAGAGTGGATGGCAGCCAATCCCAGTTAGAAGACCCCTTAAAACTAAAGTCAGTAGGGAGAATGCCATTAAAAGTAGAGGAGACACCTAGGGCACTTTTCAAGATTGAAAATGGTTTCAAAACTGTAGGAGCCGTCAAACATTGAGATTCTGATAATAATGCCGGGTATCCAGGCTCCTTGAAGGGAGTTATTATAATACCCCATGAGCAAAATAAATCTCTCCTGAGGAGAATAGACTGAGCTATTGTAGCAGAAATGAGTGTAACCAAAGTAGAGTCACTTGGGTAAGGCCCCCTAGAGTCTAAAAATTCAATGGACACAATGGGGGTTATTCTAACTTTGGAGGAGTGTTAATCCGTCCCAAAAGTGACGGTAAAGTGACGGATATACCACCAGCCGTATTACGAGTTCCATAGGATATAAGGGACTCGTAATACGGCTGGTGGTAAATCTGTCACTTTTGGGACGGATTAACACCTCCTCCAAAGTTAGAATAACCCCCATTGTCCTTAGAACCAATGTAGTTAAGATCCGAAATGGCATTAAGAAGTCTTAAAATATTCCCCCTATTCAATATATCATGGGGAACCCTGGAGCGATATTCTGGAGTAAATACAAGTTTTAGAGTTAAGCGATCCACTGGGATCATGGAGGGGTACATGGAAACTGGAGGCTGTGGCTGTTCATCTGCATTCAATAAACCTGCAGGGACCCCCGGGACCTAATTTTCAGCGGAAGCGGTCCGAGGGCTTGATGGCAGGATTGCAGAAGAACTGCTTCTATTAACAGGCGGCAATTTAAAAGAGTTAGAAGAACCAAGGTCCAGAGCATCACCGTTCATATTCCCAGGGGCGATTTTGGATACAGACAGTGTGGTAGCAGGGCAAGCAGAACCTCCGCTACCCCAATATGGGGCTGCCTAAACCAACACACTGCCAGGATTACCTTTCTCACGCAAAATCAAGTAATCCTTAAGGGGAGAGTCAGTCTCCTGTACAGTTGTTCCCACCAGGGGGGCGTTAATAGGCACAGGCTGGAAGGAATTAGGGGGTAAAGCCTCCCTAGGTGCACCTTGAAACAGCAAAGGCAGCTGCACCTCAGGATGCACCGACAATCGGACGTCAATCAAGGGTCTTTGAGATGGTTGGCTCCGCTTGCTGTTCCGTTGTTTGCAGAGTCTTTTTTTTTTCCCTCTTGCTCAACTGAGGTTGAGCCACAGGGTCGACTCCTGAGGACATTGGTTGAACTAAAGCAGGTTGGACAAAGGTGCAAGATGGATGAGAAGAGGCAGGCACGTGAGCTCAGGTGCGGAGGATGGAGGAGACGTAGAGGCGCCCTTGGCCTCGGTGACCAGCTCCAGAGCTCCGGTGACAGCTGACTGGGGAGAGCTGATCGAAGTTACACTCTTGACTGGACAAAATGTGTCAAATTTTTTCAGTTTGGTGGACCCCCGAACCAAATCAATAGGAGCGCTTAGATTCGACAGGAGTGCCGAGGGCACATGCGATGAAGATAGTCTTTTAATTTCATATACAACTGAACTTAAAAAGGTAGGGAGAGATGACAGACTTTCGATGATTGGGGAACAGCAACATGTCGGTTGAACATAATTGGCGCTAGTCTGTGCTCTGGAAATAAGTTGACTGAGGTTCTCAATTTTTTGATCAATGCCAGCTACATAAGAAGCCAGTGTGTTCAGCAGATCAACTTGGACGTCCAGTATATCAGAATGGTAATTCAGAGCCAGCACAGTCGATTGAAGGGTTTGCAGAAGCTGGGGCCAGGCAGAGCTGGTTTCCGTGAGCGTGGGGGGGGGGGGGAGGCACATGATTAAACTCCTTAACAACACCGCTCAAGGAATAAGATAAAAGACAAGAGAGGTCGAGGAGAGATTGATCGTTGAGTTTGCCTTTGATGAACTCGGTTTGGGAACTGTGAGCGGCCCCACTTGAGGACCTTAATGGTAATATTGGATGGATACTGCCTGTTGAATTCCGGATCCATTGGGCTGCCGGGGGGCTGGATAGCAGGAAGATGTCCTGGTCCTGCAGGGAATCGTGGCAGTCTGCAGTCGGCCCATCCGGCCCAGCCAGCTGATGAAAAGCTGCTGGAGATGCGACAAAGAAAGATGCCCCCTCCCCTGGATTTAAGGAATGATCACTGGAGATAATAGTTGGAAAGGGTTTGTGTTTTAGCGAAGGTGCAGCCCGCTGGTCCACAGGGGGTGGTGGATGACTCACTTCACTCTGAGGTGCTAACTGAGTGAAGACAGGTGAAGCCGGCGAAGCAGGACCATAAACTTGTGCCACAGTTGTAGAATATCCGTGAGCAGTAGGTAAAGGATCGATGACTGCACCTGGCTTAGCTCCGACGTGATCTCCCCGCCATTGGCCAAGAATTCCAATGTAGTTTTTTTTCTTAAAATACAACAGTAGAGAGGATTTGCGAAGATCCAGGGAGCGTGGATGAGGCGTAAGAGCAACAGAAAGATAAGTCTTGGAAATCTCAGAGCTGGATAAATCAGCAGCCGATGAAAGGGGTGCCGCAGAAGTTGCAGAGTCTGATGCTGATGGCGAGGGCGGAGTGGCGTTGCCCGCATTGACTGCGCAACAGCATTTCTTGCACTTTTGATGGGGCTTTTGAGGGGTTAGGTACTCCTTCCTTATTTTGCCAGACCTCATAGTACAGCAAGATCCTAGCCCCTACCTTGAAGCAAGGTAAACTCCAAGGGAGGATAATGACGCTCAGCGTAAGTGGACAAGTCTCGATAAGGCGCTTGAGCTGCGTTTGTTTATGATGGCAACGGGCCACTCAAAGATTAACAGACTGGAGACACCGATTCTTGCGATGTTCTTGTATTGCTCCTATAATGCACTAAGTGCACCAATGAGGCTCCTGTGTAACTCCTACGCGACTCCACCGGCAAACCAGGCAATCCTGAAAGTTCCAGGGAGGTCGGTATTGGCCTGGCGATCACTCAAAAGCCACAAGATGAAGAACAGTGGCTAACCCAGCAGAGCCCTTGCACAACACCCGCCCTCGGTCCGAGACTTCCCTGCGTAGGTGGGCCCAGGTTGGAGAGCCAGAGGAGAACCAGAGGCTGGCAACAACAGCCCAAGAAGTCAAAAGAAGTCAAAAGCAACCAAGTAGTAAAGAGAGAGAGGGGGGAAACACACGGCCGAAACCAGCAAGGAGCCGCTGAACAGCACTACCCACTACCCAGGTGCAGTGATAGAGATAAAATCTCATGCAGGTGTAAACTCCTTACTGCCACCTGGTCACTTAGTCCTCGCTGTTGACCCCCCGGTTAAGCTCCGACTCCTGCTCCGATTCCAGCTCCAGTTCAAGCTACAGCTACAGCACCTGGAGCCCTGCATCTCCGGCGGTAGCTCAGCAGCGAGGTCGCGGGTGCGAGCTTCTTACCGCCTCACAGTCCCTCCGTCCCGTGGTCTCGTCTCACAAACACATACACCGGCTCCAGCCTCGGCAGCAGCAGCGTCCGGCGTCTCCAGCAACCGCACGGTAACCCAGGAACCGCCTCCTGAGTGACGATTTCCTCTCTCAAGGAGCATGGGTAGAGAGTGCTTCACACTTCTCTCTTGGAAGTGCTAGAGGAAGCACCTGCACTGTGCCTGCTGCATCAGTTCTATGTAGGAGACGTTTGCACTGCTGCCTCTGCTGTACTGTATGTAAGGGAAGCTCGCTCTGCTTTTTCCCGTGCTGTGCCAAAGGTGCCTTTCACTAGCTGTCACGAAATGGCACCGCAGGCAAGCCTCGCAGTCACATGCAAACATTGTTTTTGACATTTACAATTTTTTTAATTTAATTTTTCTCTTTAATTTTGTGCCTCACGTAACTTGCTTCTCGAGGCCGCAGTCTTGGCCTGTGGGGATACCTCTGTAGTGTGGGTGAAGACAGCTTGCACGGCTGCTGACCCGTTCTGTACCTGCTCTATTTACACACGTGTTTCCAACACTAAATGTACCTTCCTTTAAAGGAAAATAATTGCCAGCTTTGTTCGCTCATAAGTACCGCGCGGGTTGCAATATGTTCCACATTTGCAGAGCTTTCCTGTGCCCAGTCACAGGTTCCTGAACTCTCCTTTTGTTTGCCTTGCTTTATCTCACAGGGAAGTCTCTTAATCTGCTAAAGTATTGGCACTTGACCCCTGCCCTCCTGGGAATGATTTCATCCGAGAGCTTGACAAACCCCTTTCCGTACAGCTGCATGAGTCAGGAGCCAAGTGGTAGCCAGCGGTAGCGGCCGCCGCGCCTCCACACCTCACTGCATCATTGGCAGGCATGAAATAAAATCCGCCCGCCAAATCCACTCCGGATTGCTGGGCTGGCCAGGGTGCCAACCATCACCTGATGTGTTTCGGTGCCTTTCGGTCAAGAGAAGTAGGCAGGAAGGAAGGTTGATAGATAGATAGATAGATAGATAGATAGATAGATAGATAGATAGATAGATAGATAGATAGATAGATAGATAGATAGATAGATAGATAGATAGATTATTGGAGTTCTATATAGAGCTTTGAAGGCGGTGTTATGCAACGTTATGGCCGTTTGATTTCAAGTTTATCTTTGCCTTTACTCATGCTAAATTTCTCTTATTTTTCAGTGTGCTGCCAAATATTTTTCACTGTAATTAAACCCAGCCAAGATGAGTTATATTTTTTTCTCTACATGTTTACTCTTACAGCGTCTTTATACCCACAATGGCAACATTGTATTTTTTTGAAAGGTTAGCATTAATGACAAAAATAGCAGCAGAAATCTCTGCTCAAAAAAGTTGCAAAAAAACCTTTGTACATCACTTCTCATCATAACATTAGCTGTTCAAATTGGGGATTGCATTTTTACCACCAGTTCTTACTTTGGAAACTCAAGTCACATCTTACATCACGAAATAGTTAATATGTCTGTTTCAAATTCCTAGTATCTTCAGAAGTCTAATATACATAAATATAGAAGGACGCAAACGTTTTCACATGACATATACTGACATTAGGCTATGAAATAACAATACAACACCGACTTTCATAGATATCGGAGACTAAGGGCCTGATTACGACCTTGGCGGAAGGGACACTGTGTTTGTGATGGATATCCCGACCGCTGTATTACAAGTTCTATTATATCCTATGGAACTTGTAAAAAGGCGGGCAGGGTATCCGTCATGTTTGTGACGGAGTATCCGATCCGCCAAGGTCGTAATCAGGCCCTAAATACCATCACAATATGATGTGAAATACACTTCAAATTACACGATCCACCTAGAGGCTCCTGATAAAATTCTTACAGTTTACGCTTAGTGCATCATTCATCGTCGTCTGCTTAGAGGCATCAATGTGGGGGACTGGTAAGACAAAAGCCTTCATGTTCTGGAAAAAAAAAAACTGTCCTGTCCTGTAATATACAGTTTCTGGCTTGCCAGAGTTCATTTTCTCTGGCAGAAGAAGGCTGTCCTGATTGTGAAACTGTTTGAACCTTTTGCCTAGTTCTCATGGGTCTGTTGATATGACAAGTTGCAGTTGGGACTTACTCCTACAAACGAAATCTCAGTTGGTTCTGGTGGGACCAAGGCCCACTGGTGCCCTTCCTATCAACAAAATGTAAACACGTCCAGTAGATTCAGAATATTGGCCCCTAAGTGAAAAATACACTTTGTGATATACCTAATGAGTATTGGCTGAGTATTCTATCTAGTCCTCACTAAAGTCGTGATTGGGTACAGAATGCCACAACGTGTTCACCACCAAGAACATTGCTAGCACCAGAGACACTTTGCTGGGTGTGGCCCTAGATGTTTGGTTAGTGTGGTTTTAGGTCTTAAGTTTTTGGGCTGCCAACTTTTATCCTGGTTTTCACTTTTTCTTTGCATGCAACCTTTTATTTCACCCACTGACACAAGAAATACCCAAGGATGATAGTGTAGAGTGCTGGCATTCACATCCTGTGGCACATTCGAAACCCTTTTGCAAAAGTTTAGTCCCCATTAAGAACTCAATGCAAGTACATCCAAAGTTCCCTGAGTCAGCCTGAGCTCCATGACGTAACATTGGCACCTAGTGTGCTAAGAAGTTTTGAAGCGTTTTGGCTTTTTATTGTGATGGTTTAGCACCTTCTATTTTTAGGTGGAACTTATTTTAAACATAACTTTTTAAAAATATGTTAAATAAAATCATTTTCTTTTTCCAAAGCAAAGCACTGACTTGATATTGGTTTCAGTAAATCTTATCAACTGCGTCACAATGAATCAGAGTTTCTGATCCCCTTAACCTTTAGGAGTAATCCATCACTGCTTGTCCTCACTGCCATCAGAAAGTCAAGAACCTAAGGGAATTCTCTTTGTTATCCAATTACACTGCACAAGTGGGTTGTATGACAGAACAATGCATGCACTACCACGCATGTACTTACAACAATTTTTTTGTTACTGCGCATATGCCTTTACCACACAAATTTCATTGTAAAGACATGAGTGTTAAAGACACATGAGTGGTGAAAAGTAAAGAGGTAAGTATAATATATATATATATATATATATATATATATATATATATATATACTATATATGTATAAAAACTGAAAAAAACAAAGGTTACAGGGATGTCATAATTAGGTTCTGAATTTACTCATACAAAGCCATAGAAATTCAGCAGTTATAGTTTGAGTTATTTCAAGTAACTATAACTCGCACCCTTGCCATGCATAGTTTTCTCATCACTGATGTTATTGCAAAGTGAAATATACAGGAGCGCGGCCAAGGGTAGGTCGATACAGCACGCCAGGGACGGTGTTATTTTCTCTCCCCTGGTTTGAGGCTTGCACATACCTATGAAGTCCATACTCTGTGATGGGATGGGCGACTGGCTGACCAACTGACTTTGACGGGCAGTTCATATGAAGTAAGGGACTATTTAGCACTTATTTTGTTCACTCTAGTATAGGAGAAGTAGTAGCATCAGTCCTGAAGAAGCGTCACGGGATCATAGCGACCACTTAGACGCGAAACATGTTGACCATTTTTTGGGATTTGGGGCACTACCTATTTTCCTCGAGTGGAGTGCAGCGGAACATTATTTCCATCAGCACTCTCCCCCCTTTTTTTACTTTTCATCTTGGCCTGAACCTATTCCTGAATTATTAAATGTGATGCCTATGGGTCTGAGCCAATTTTAACTCTTCACTTTTTCTTCTCTCCTACACATTCCGATAGCCAGTATTCATCCTAGGTCTGACCAATTTTGGTAGATGATCTCCAGCTAAGTACCACCACCTTAACAGCGGTGGCCCGTCAGGCATTGCAGCGCTGGTCTGACGAGGTGCTTGCCCAGTGATGAAGCTTTAACATCCTTTTGGGTGCATGAGGGCTCTCCTTAAATACTGACTATCACTAGCCCTGTGCTTATTTAGCTTCTTCGTTTATGGAACAGTGTACCGTGTATATTTCATTCATTGTATTTGGGAGAATGTACACTGGACCAATAATCTCCCAAGTTCCCTCTCTCTTTGTGATAAGTTATTGCAAATGTTGAAGTGATATCAAAGATGCCATACAAGATCTCATCAATGACATAATATGTGGAGTAATTAGCTGAGCATGGCGAAGGCCCAAGTTATAGTTACATTAGGGCCCAAATTATAGTTACTTGAAAGAACTCTAACTATAACTGCTCAATTTCTATAATTTTGTACAAGTAAATTCGGAACGTCCCTGTAACCTTTGTTTTTTTTCAGTGAATTTCTATAGTTTTTTTTTTACTTGAAGTCATTTTAATTACTATCTGTAACTCCAACCCCCGCCACTCATGGCCAAAGCCTGGCCTTGCATCAAAGCCCTTATAACCACTTAACCCCGTGCAACGCATGGCCGTTGGTGGCGCAGCGCTTGTTGGTCACAGGGTCTGTCTCTGTCAGTGGATGTGTGAGTGGGTGCGTGAGTGTGTGAATAGATGTGTGAGTGTGTGTGTGAGTGGGTGCGTGAGTGTGTGAGTGGATCTGAAAGTGGGTTTGAGAGTGAGTGGGTGTGTGAATAGGTGCATGAGTCTCTGAGTGCATGTATGAGTGAATGACAGTTTATGAAGGAGTGTGATTTTTCTTTCAAATGTTTCCATAATCGCAAATATTTTGCAAATAAATTGTGGAAATTCACAAAATATTGTGAATTTTTGTGAACATCGCACCCTGTGATGCAAAATTATACTAAAAACCTATAATTTGCCCCTAAAACACACCAATATCACACCCCTGGGGTCAGGGTAACTTCACCCTGACCCCTTATGCTACTTTCAAATTCAATTTTCACCCCTGGGGACTGTGTCCTGTGAAACACAATGGCGGTCGCAACTTTCTAGTCAGGTTGCGGTTAGCCTATTGCAACGCTTCTTTTTGTATGCTTATTCACAAAAATTCACGAATTTAGCAATTAACAGCGGCCAGATATACAAATGTATTTGCCCTTAAATATTCCTAAACTACTGAAAGGACTTACATCAAATAACAAAAAGCACAATCTGCGTATAGCAGCTAGCTTTCTGCCAAATTTAGTGCAATTCCGTCCAGTCGTTCGGGCTGTAAATGTGTTGACAGGTCCTTTGGGAATTAACATGCAAAACACAATGTTTTTGAAGCCAACAAGAACCACCAGGCCACTTTTCTCTGAAAGTTTCGCGAACGTTCGTCACACGGTGCCAAAGATTTAGGCAAGTCAAAAAACATTTTCTATGGAAACATGGTCCTAACTTAACTATCTAGTGGCGACTGCCAGTGGGAAAGGGCAGTGAGTAGGGACCTGACTGACGCGGAATGGAAGAGAGTTCTGGCGTACCCCCGGGTGGTCTCACGAAACACACGACTAAGATACATCCAATACAACTATATTCACAGAACGTACCTTACCCCACACCGTTTATCCCTAATATATGGTGGCCCCCCAAGGTCATGCCCCAGATGCGAGGACACAGACGCAGACTTCGACCATATGGTGTGGAGTTGCCCGGAACTCCAGCGGGGTTGGTGAGCGGTACTGACTGACCTGAATAAACTATTCGATGTGGAACTGGCTCTGGCCCCGACTGTGTGCCTCCTGGGTCTTGGAACAGGAACAGGACTCCCACGTGGGAAGGTGGGGGGTCAATTTCTGGACCTAACCCTGGCCTTTTATAGAAGGTTGATCACATTGGGCTGGAAATCGCCCAGGTGCCCTCTACTGAAGGTATGGAGACAGGATGTTACGAAATGGGTGAGGGCAGAACTGCAGGTCCTTATTAGCGAGGAGGCGCGGGGCCTCCGACAGACTCCTATCGCGCCAGCATGGGAGGAAGTACTGATGAAATAGAACCGTATAGTGATGGTAGATGTTCTGTCAGCAGGGGAGGAAGTAGAAATGACAGGAACGGGAGTAGGATAAGAGAGGTGGCAACAAAGGCATATCTGCTGGGGTATGGTGTATAGGAAAGACCTGAGGCTACTCATGCAGGGTAAAACAGAGGCGACTACAGACCGAGGATGAGACCCTCAAACCAAAAAAATAATAATAATAATTTGGGGTATGGAACAGATACGTGGGATAAGCAGGTGCTGAACGGGTCGAATACCCACTCCCAAAGCAACCAGTCCAGAAGGTATGGGAGGCCCATCCCACGTGCCGGTGGAGAAGTATACGATCCTTCCCTGCAGCTGCCCTCACCCGCTAGCACTGGCGCCATCAAGTAAAGTTACTATTTATTGTTAATTAAAGTCTGTCATCTAGGCATTGAAGTAAAAAGGACAATGTGGTGCACTCACGAAATGTAAATATGATCATGAGGCCCGAGTAGACCGAGTACGTAGAAAGTCTAAACATGAAGCACGGACAGAGGATATAACACGAAACAATTAATAGTATATACAAGAATGCAATAAGATGTCTACAAGGATGAGGGTGAACAGAACGGTGGCCGGTGTCTGTCAAGTCATGAATAGCACGTGTATGACAGCAAAATGTTAATGTTAATAAAAATGTTAATAAAAATATATTTTTAAAACAAATAATGGCCACTGCCAGTAGGTTACTTACACACACACACACACACACACACACACACACACACACACACACACACTCTCCCCACCACCCTAAACCCTCTTTACCACCCCAAAACCCATACCCACCTTAAACCTTAAAAATACTCTTATCACCAATGCTCCCCTGTGTCTGGACAAAGTTAATCCTCTCTAAAGAGATGTAATGACATTGAAGCACAGGGATTGCTTTTGCTCATTCCAGGTTGGCTTGGATGGTATTTGTTCTTCAAAAAACAAAAAGGAACTCTGAAAGTGGGAGATTTGGAGACAGAAGAAAGAAACCTGGTCCTGTGTCTAATACTCCCATTAATATCACAAAAACAAAGAATACACAGTTCCAATAAAGAGAAAAGAGAAAATGTGATCCGTACTGAGTCCCAGGGGCAAGAAAAGGAAGTCTTTGGGATCCAAATATACTGGAACAAAAGCCCTCACTCACCATTAGGTGACATGCTTCATCATTGGGCTATGCTCCTCGTCAGGCCGGCACTGCAATGCCTGACGGGCCCCACAAAGGGGGCTCTTTGCCGGAGTTCTTTTGTTGTAGGAAAATGCCAGTTTGATGTAAATTGGATTGGTAAAGAAGGAAAGTGCTGTTAAAAATGTCTAGAGGTAGAAAAAATAATTTATTTGGTATTAAACCTCTGTCATGATCAAAAAGAAGAAAAAGTAATTTGTGAATAGGCTCAAAGGCCTACGAGAGAGAGTACAGCCTTTTATGATGAGGGTGAATTGCGTATTAACGACTCACTCGAAATTATCCCTTCCCCATCACACAACGTATCGCGTAGGGCAAGCTTTGCACTGGACAGGGCTCCCGAAAGCCTGTTTGGCCATGGAAAGGGATGAAACAGCCATCAAATCCCTCCTCTACTCCAACATTAGATGTAATGGTTTTTCATGGCTCTATCGTCATATCCTCAATCTTACCCCTGTCAAGAAACATGCGTATATGGTGCAGTGGGAAAGGGAATTGGGAACGGAAATCACGTGGGAAGTAATAAGTAATACGGCAGCGGGCATCTGGTTCATCAGTTTGCCTTCGCTATAAACAAAAATGCCTACAAACCTGTTACACGTTGGTATTTGACTCTGGTACAGATACACAGAATGTTTGGGAGCTCCGACTCCTGCTGGAAGGTGTGTGGGGAACGAGGGACATTCTTACATGCCTGGTGACCATGCCCGTTGATACAATATTTTTGGAGGTAGGCACTCCATAGCATACGCAGTATCACCAATGTTATACTTCCCCGAGATCCTCTGTTGATCCTTTTAGGCGATCTTGGCCCAGAGAGACAGTTTTTGTCTCATCTTCTTGTACCACGATTGTGCACATCCCTATGCTCCTGCTTTAAATCTGAGTGGGGCAAGTTATGGAACCTGTATGCCAATCAAAAGCTTACCACAAGTCTTAGGGATAGAGTGGCTAAGTTTGCGGCCACATACCGCCCCTTTATTACGCACACTAGCCGTCAAAACAGGATTGGGGCATAGACCTTACTTTGTCTCAGACATATGGGTTCTCCTCCCTTCATGCTCAGTGGATGACTCCTCTTGATTGGTCTATGCTTAGGCCACCATGTATATGTGCTACCACCTTCTCCGAAAGGTAAAGACATTCATGATGGAAACAATGATGTGGTCACTTTTAGGGTATACGCTTGTATCTGCCATGCTGTGGGGGGTGGTTGGTGGGAGATTCAATGGACTTATACAGAAATTCCCAGTCTTGTGCTACTGAATTGAGCCCGCCGGGGGTTGTTCTTGTGATGCTTCTCCCTACCTGACTTTTATTTTCTTTTTCGGATATGTACTGGATACAATTGCTAAATGTGTCTTGTTCTTAACTTAAATGCTCAATAAAGTTGTTAAAAATAGACAAGAGAGAACAATGTTAAGCTCCTAGGGAGGCGAAGGGCACCTAATGGGAGAAAAAAAAACTCCTTCAACCTTTTCATGAAATTCCTTGATGACAGGGATGTTGACAAGAAGAGGTTTGTGAAGGACTTTTTCTGCACACAATAAGGGCTGCCCGGTGAACCTTTACAGAAAAGAATTGCAAGCCAGATTTTGCCAAATGGAGTAAGTATGGAAGAATTACATCTTCCTGGCAAGATGTAGGGTTCAAGTTCTCTTCCACTTGAAGGCATATGTGGAATATGTTAAAGACCAATTAGCCTATCTAAGGACGGCAAATTCAAGTGCCAGTACTGCACCAGCAAAAGAGGAGAGATTGGGGTATACCACCTGGCCTCCAAACTTCGTTAGAAGGTCTGGTCTGCATGACAGCTTGAGATGTGGGTAGACAAACCGGTGAAGGAGGTCTGCGAACCACCACTGGCGTGGCCACTCCAGAGCTATTAGGATCATCTTGGCTCTTGAGTGGGACAGCCTGATGAGGACTGATGGAATCAGGGGGAATCTGTGGAAAAGAATAAAAAAGAAAAATGCTGGACCAGTCGATCCATAAGGCATTCCCCTGTGTCCCTTGTTGAAGGTACCTCAAGGAGAAGTTTCAGCATTTTTAGGGTGGGTGTAAAGCGCTTCGACCCTCTTCTCATCTCTCTTTAGGGGGATTTTAACCATGCCCATGTTACAACAGTCACTTTCATTGGTTCACGGGCTTGCCTTTTAAAATCCGCTTGTTTTCATCCGTTAAAGGCATGCATATGTCAAGTTTTTTCAGGTGTTTAGCCCTCCTTGAGAGCACCAGAAAAAAACTACTGGAAACATATGAGGCTCCATGTTTTCCGTATGGTTTCTGGACTACTTTTTCTCTTTATTTCGCAGAGCGATCGCGCTCATTGTTTTTCTTCATTTAATGTGGCAGGAAAATTCTGGTTAGGAGTTTACAGCGCTAATAGCTCTAGCTCGATGTAATGCGAGACCTGGAGCATTGCAAATGCTTGCTTGTTTTCTGTGGTGGCGAACAGGTCGATGACAGGTGTGCCCAACAGCTGAAAGATGCTGTGAACAACGTCACTGTGTACGACCCACTCATGCTGAGAGAGTCTGCTGCGCTTTCTAAAAACCTGGAAGGTGAGGTGCTGTGATAGTTAGATCCCTGGCTGTGAGCCATTTCCAGATTGCCTGGGCTTTGTGTAATAGAGGCCTGGACCTCGTCCCTCCCTGCTTGTTAAGGTAGTACATGGTGGTTGTATTGTCCATCTGAAAAAGCAGGGCGTGGGATCCGAACAAAAGCTTTTAGCGCTAGATGGACTGCATATGGCTGCTGTAGATTGATATGGTATATCATCTCTCTCTCCCTGGCTATTTGCCCTGGATCTGGAGATGATGCATGTGAGGTCCCCATCCCAGTAGTGAGGAATCTATTACTTTTGTTTGAGGAGGAACCTGCTGATGAAAAGTCATCGCTCGAAACAGGTTCTTTGGGGAGCACGACCATTTCAGGGACAGCTTCGCATGGCGAGACAGCACTATACTGTCTTCCCAATTGCCTGACAGTTGGTCCCACTGCTCCTCGAGACATTCCTGCAGAGGTCGCATGAGGAGACAAGCATTCAGTGTGAGGAAGATGCAGGAAGCCATCGAGCCGAGGAAAAAAGGATATAGTTTGCACTGTTGGACAGTAAGCTGTCAGAGAGTGACATTTCCAAAGGACCTACAAAGGTCTTTCTTCAGGACATACTCTTGCCTCCATTGTATGTATGGGAGCTCCCAGATAATATAAGTTTCGAACTGGGACAGATGTTGAAATGAAGGCCTAACTTTTGGAGGAGTTCGCAAGACCAGTTGTAGTGAAGCTGAGCTTCCTGAGACGTTGATGCCTTGATTAGCCAATCATCTAAGTAGGGATAGACTAATATTTTGTGTTTTCTCAAATAGGCAGCCACTACTTTCATGCACTTTGAGAATGTTTTGGGTGCTGACTTGAGACCAAATGGAAGTACTTTGTACTGGTAGTGGTCTTGTTCCACTACAAACCTCAAGAACTTCCGATGCTTTCTGGCAATTGGAATATAGAAATATGCGTTTTGAAGGCTGATGGGGCAGATCCAATACCCCTGGTGTAATTGGGGATAGATTTGGTGCAACAACAGCATCCGGAACTTTTCTCGCCAAATCCACTTGTTGGCTGTCTTGAGGTAGACTATGGGTCTGAATTTGTTATTGTCTTTCTTTTTCACCAGAAAGTACCTTGTTGGTGGTGAGAAACAGGTTCCACTGCTTGCTTTTGTAAAATGATGGTGACTTCCACCCATAATACCGCAAGTTGGAAGCTGGACGGTTTTGGAGGGATGGAAGGTGTAGGACTGCTGAACCTGAGACAATATCCATTTTGTACAATATTCAGAATCCAAGTGTTTTGCCACTCTGCGAGATAAGAGGATATGCTTCCTCTCACCAGAGTGGGTAACAGAAGAGGGGGAAGTGATAATTCAGGGTTTTGACACTGATGGTTGCTTGCCTCCTTGAGCAGTCTGCTGGGTGAATCTACCCCTTGTCTGCTTTTTTTGGTATGGTGGTAAGGGTGCTGTTGTTGTCTACCACTTTGTTGGTGCCCCCACTGAGGGGATTGAACCCTTTAAGAATAGTACTGTTGCTTGTAGCAATGAAAAGATTTTCTCTGTCCTCTGGATCTTTATAAGACAACTGCTTTCAGAGTCTCCATTTCTGCCTTCATTTTTGCCACCTCATTGATGGTGTGGCTTCTGAATAAAGTGGTACCAGAGGATGGGAGATTTAATATCCTCTGTTGTGATTCTGGCTTGAGGGAGGTGAGGCGAAGGCAAGAGTGCCTCCAGAAAGTGACGCCGTGGCAGTACTCACGTGCTCCTAGTAATGAAGAATCTGCAGCAGTACTAATTACTGGGTTAGAAACAAGTAATCCCTCATTGAGGATATGCACAGTCTTCTAGTTTATCTTGTGGAAGATGATCAACAAATTGTTGCATAGAGTCCCACAGAGTCCAGTCATACCTGCCTCAAAGGGCAGTACCCATCGCTGCTTTCGTCGTGGTTGATGCTGTACTGCAAACCTTCCGGCCCACTGAGCCTAACATTCAATTTTCCTTATCAGGAGGAACTGTTGGTGTGGGATTAGTGGAATTATGTTTCTTTGCCGTTACTACAATGACAGAGCCCGATGTCAGGTCTGAACATAGAAAGGCAGGATATTGCTCCGGAAGGCGGTATATTTTCTGAAGCCTGGATGGAGCTGGCTTGACAGAGGCCGGTGTTAAGAAGATATCCATAGCTGGTTCTAATAGACCTGGCACTACTAGTACCAAAGGCCTGGATGCTGACCTATGCTGTAGGGTCTCAAAGATTACTGACGTCAATAATGTTAGAGCGGACATTGCAACATTACGTTTTGCAGCTCCCTCACCAAGACTTTCTGAAAAGTGCCGATATCATCCATCAGTAATATGCTAAGAAGTGGGGAGTCTGAAAGTGTTGGTGAGTATAGTGCTGTCATAGAGGATGATGTTCTGGACTGAGATCTTCTTCAGTGGTGATGCTGACGGGAGCGCCTGGTAGATAGAGATGAACACCTTGAGCTGTGTTGGCAGTGCCTAGAATGTCGGCACGATCTACAGCGAGTTGTGGATACCGGCCAAACAATTGGTGCTGAAGGAGGCGGTTGAGGCAGAGGTTGAGGTGGAGGAGGTGGCAGAGGAGGTGGTTGAGGAGATGGTGCTGAAGGAGGAGAACCAGATGTAGCTCTCAAAGGGAGTATGTTCTTGAATACTCTGAATCCACAGAAGTAAAGGTGCGTACCCATTTCTTCTTGACTCCTGTAGCCTTGAGGATGTTGAGATGGTCCTCGACGTCGACCTGCTTGTCAACGGTGATACGTCAACATCCCGACGCCAGTATGGACCTCAATATCGATCTGCTGCGGAGTCCTGCCAGCGACCTGGACCTCTAATTCCTCGATGTCGATTGAGGTCTGCGAGTTGACTGTGATGTTAGTGACATTGACACTCCAGGCCTCAACGCTGACCTGCAGCGTTTTCACAACAGTGAACCATGGGTAGATGGCAAACAGGTAAGAGCTGTACCTCTTCACAATGCCATTCCTCTCGATGTCGACCGGGTCCAATGTCAATTTTCCACTGTTTTCGTCCTGGGATGCTCTCCAGAGACAGATGACAGAACCCTGGTAGAGGTCAGATCCTCTCCTTGTTCCGAGGTACCACCTTCAGACTGAGTCTGTTGTTTTCTTCCCTCCTCGTTACAATGGAAGCAAAAAAATTCTCTGCCCTTCAGGGTGCATTTTGAAAAATTCTTGTAGTGATGGCAAGACGCAGGAATATGATCCTCTGGGAGGCAGAGAATATACCTTTTGAGGGTCTGTCTTTGCCTTCTTCCTCTGACAAACTGAACATTTATCAAAAAGAGCAGGCATTTTGTTTAAAAAGGCCTCTAATTCCTGTCAGATAATGACAGAAAAAGCCTGGGAGAGACCAAAGGTTTTGTGTAAAACAGTTGTCACCAAAATTCAGATAAGAATTTTGAAGGACAAAAAAAAAATATTGGCCAAGCTCACTGCTCCAGTGTCCGGCCAGCAGGAGCCGGAAAACAGAACTGAAGCAACTGTGACCTGCTTACCATGATGGGATACTGGGTGGTCTCTGGATTCTTAAAGGTGCAGCCTCTATTTTAACTCATATGATGGCAGCCTATATGGCTACACTGCCCTGCCTTACTTCATCTCTCTACTCTATCAAAAAAGGGTTTGCGAAAGACAGGTAGGCTCTTTTACAAAAACAACATGAAATTATGTACATATATATTACACCATCCAAAGGTCTACCTTTTGGCACGCAGATTTCACGGGTGCAAACGTGAGGAAAGGACCATTCCTCCACAATCTCCAACACCAACAATTGCCAAACAATTGATTTGTTTGCACTCCAGGAGAGTTTAATTGCTTCTATTCAAGAAAAATATAAAAAGACACCACCAACGAGTTTCAAACCTCTCGGTCTTGATCACAGTTTTACAAAGAAAACCTTCTCATGAATCTCTATTTATAGTTCATCTTACTACCACCACCCAAGTGCATTCTGGGACACGTAGTCCCCTACAAAAACTTGTGACAATTAAAACATAATACAAAATTCACTAAACATTTCTGTTACTATAAACATCTAAAAGGAATTGAATGATTAACTACGGAAATATCTCTAAAGCCAAGACTAATTAATAATAATTTACAGATAAATGAATTGTATCTGTGGGATAGATGTTACCATGCTACCCATATCTATGGGATGGTGGGCTGAAAAATATGTCTTATACATGAAATATTGCTGACAATGTTTACATTGTGAGAGTGATGATGTTTACCTAGTTTCCGGGACATTGATCTACCTTGTATCTATAAATCTACTGTGTATACCTGGTATAGTATTTGAGGCCACATGTTCATTACTTCATGTATATCTTTCTTCCAGACATAATACTCATCTTAGTACATGTAAATGTCTTCAAAATCTTTACCTTCAGACCCGTTCCTCCATATGGTTGACCCTATGTCTGTTACCTCACAAACATTAAGTGTTTGTTTACCCTTCACACTGTCACTTCATTAAATGGCCTCTAATTACACCAATTTCTTTTTTAGCCACAAACCATCATAGGTGGTAATGAAGCTCCTCATCGCCATTTAATCCCCCCAGAGTCTTTGTTTTGAGTTGTACTATTAATCTAGACTCCAAATGTCTAAGCCTGAGCTCACGGTTTCCTTCTCTTTCATTAATCTCAATGGTCGCAATCCCAAAGAACTTCATATTCGTCCAGGTCTTTCCTTCATGTGTGACTAGATGTTTAGCCAAAGCATAGTTTACATCCTTATTTTGCACATTTTCTGTGCACCAATGTAATTGCTAGTTCAACTATAATGGCTGTTAAAAGTGGGCTCTGTGTCTAAGAACATGAGAGTTTTTGCTATGGCAGGCACAACACCATTGTTCTCACACCCATTTAAAACCCTTCATTCAAATACCTCCCTTTCATGCCTTCCTTTCAATTTATATCTTTAAGTTCAGCCCTTTTGATTCAATCAATAATATTGGCAAGTAATCCTGGACCCTATTGGATTTATTTAAATTGAGTCAATGGAAGCTTTTTGTAAGTGCAAAACTGGCTTTATGTAAGAGATGGACTACAGGCTCTGACTGGATTGTCTAGTAGTATGTTTATTTCTTGTGTAAGTTTATTATATATCCTTTTGTTTTGTCTTCTGTTTTTTCTTTCCACTCTAGATGATGCCTTTGCTCCTCTTGGGTTACTTCCTGCTGGGACCGATGTGCCTCAGGATGAAGAAAAGGAGAAAAACTGGTTTCAGGTTGGTGGTTTTAATATAATATCAGACAGGTCAACCAGGGAAGGGAGTGAGTATGGACGTGAGGAGGAATAATATAAGTGTCACACGTGTTGGGCATGCATAGGTGTACGTGACAATGTGCTCTTTCTGTTCCCCTCTAACCCTCCTCTTTTCTATAGGGGGTTAGCTTCCTCTCACCCTCTCCCTCCTCCTTTCTTCCTAAGGGAAGCTCTATTGAGAAAAATAGGACCGTACCTTTTTCAACCATGTCCCTCCAGGAATGTGGCTAGGCTGTTGTTTATCAGTCTCCTCTCGTCCGTCCTCAGGTCTCTCTCCCGGCCCTCTTCCTTCAGCTCTGTACCCCCCATCCTCCTCCTTCCTCTTCGCCCTTGTTCCTGTTCCTCTGGGTCTCTTTCTTCCTGGGTTTTTCTGTTCTCCTCCTTCTTCTGCCTCTCCGACTCTCCTTGTTCCTCCAAGTTGCCTCTGGTTTAGGTATTGTCTTTTCCTCTCTCTTGGTGTCCTCTGCCATCTCCTCGTTCTGTCTCCTCTCCCTCTTCTCACGCTGTTCACCTCCTATCCCCTGTTGCTCACCTCCTATCCCCTGCCGCCCGCATCTTCATAACCTCAGAAATGTTCCGAGGATGCCGGGTCATTGCTTTGGAAAGTGCCCCCTGGGCACTTCCCAGAGTTGTTGGTATTGGTTGCCCCGGCAACTATCGTTACCGGCGGCAAGCATGTAATGGCGACCCCATCACAATTTTCGAGGATGCTTCAGGATGATCATGTTTCAGTAGGTCAGCCACATTTTGAGAAACCGATTTTGAGGTTTCAGTTCCTTGTCTGCTAGCTTTGTAAGCAGCCATATGTATAGGTCATTCTTGTGACCCAGGTGACCCATCTATCTTTTGACAACTATACCTTGATGCCTGTAATACAGTTTCAGACTGGCCCAACATTACCTTGCTTTGAGTGGGCTCCATTACTTGAGGCCTGAAGATCATTCCATAACCTGAAGGATGTCCCAGCTTTCCAGTTGCTGTGGCAGCAAATCAAGCTTATTGCCAACTTATATTTGGTTTCACTATCTCTTTGGCCGGATCCCTATCTATGACTGTGTACTTTATTTTACACCAGTACAAACAGTATTTCTTTCATCTTACCTAAGAAGACCAGAGAGCCTGTGCTACCCAGGCTAGGAACATTTGTAACTAGAACCTACCATCTAAGCCTTTAGGACTTGGGTAGAAACACCCACACAAGGGACATTAGTACATGGGAGCAGATACAAAGAATACATTACTTTACAAAGCATGCAGTTGCCACTCATTCCTTTTCCACATAGCCACACATAGTAAGTATATGTAAGATATGTATATATAATTTTTAACCTATGGTTAGTTCATCTCATGTTCTATATGCTTGCTTCGCCTAATGTCACCTCCAAATCTACCCCCTTTGGAGACCTCCAGGAAAATACGCAACTGGATTAGTGAACACTGGAGCAACATAAGGTGCAGAAATAGCTCCACCAAAATGAAAAGTAATTTTCTACAGTAATATCACACCGACAACAATATTACATGGGGTATCAATGAAAAGGAGAATGTCAACCATCAGAGTAATAGCTTACTGTCTCTATTCACCATGGAGCAGCAGTGGCTGTACCACCTTAGGACACATATTGAAGGTCTCAATGATGATATACCTTGGATATAAATCACCACCAGATGATTTACTGTATTCTTTAAAGCTTTTCCATGCAATCTTATGAGAAATAAGGTATCTGTATAACAGCTATAAGGCTTTAGCTAGATGGGCTAAATGCATCTTTGCCCCTATTTTTTGGCAATCTAATAATAAATATGTTATCTGTATGTCACCTATAAGGCTTTTTGCTTTATGGGCACCAAAGCCCTCTGCATCTTCGCCCCATCAGCCCCCTAATTATTTTTTTAACACCCCCCTCCTTGTTTGAGTCCAAGTACTTAAAAATACACAGATGTATTAATTTCAGTCAAATATTTGCCACACAAACTCCAAGTGGCTAATTAAATCATGTCATTTTTCCACATAAGTTGTATTTGCAGCTCAGTGGGCATATTAAAAATTGTATTTCTATTTGCCGTTATTTACACTGGATTCATCCGCAAACAGTAGTGAAGTGTTTCACTCCATCTCCCATCATTCCATGCCATACGTGAGGCATGCTACAATGCAGTGGCATCACCTTGACTCCAGCATTAGCAGGTGAGGTGGGCTAAGATGCCGTGACGTCACTGTGCTTCCCAAGCTGACTATTATAAGAGTGTAAAAGAGGGGCAATGCTTTCGATGAAGTAAGTGCTGGGTGGCTGCAGAGCCGGCGTATTGAGTCTAACAAAAATTTCAATTTTCTTACGAATATGCTTACTTTTTTTAGTGTGTGACTATAAGGATTCCCCCACACACTACACCATGGGGTCTTAAGTAGAAATAGGGTAAGGAAACAATGAGTAGTATAAGTACAATTTTGCATGACTTGCACCACTCGCAAAGGTTTGCAGTGATTGCTGTGTGCACCAATATGAATGAGCATACAAGTACGAATAGTTTACCACAAGACAAGAAAGATTTCATGTCTTTTGTTATTATTATAATTTTTCATATATTTCTGTTATGTCTATGTCTTCAGTCATGTGGTTTTAGTTTTGATTTTCTACGTCATATGCACTTTAATTTACAGGACCCATAAGACAAATGTTTCCAGCGTGTGCTGGCTTGCAGAACCTTACTAATAGGTATTATGTGCCTAGAATAATCTTAGTACATGTTTAGAGTTAGGGGTTAGGAAAAATGGGATCTGGTGTCCTGAAGAAAGCCTGGGACCCGCATGATAGTCATGTCAACGCCACTGACGCGGGGATACCAACTACAGCTTACAATCATCCCCTAGTTCTACTCACATTAAAGGAAAAACCATGGGATTAGATACAGGGATTTTCACTATGTTTCACCCATCATCCTATGAATTACTCATCATCGCGAGGAACCCATTCACCATTGTAAGGTTCTTTGTGAATGAGTTGTGGCTGATGATGAAGCATGACACCTGGGGGGGGAGGGGCTATCAAATTTTTTAATTTGTTGAAACTTTGTGTGTCCTACACATGTCTGGGGTTATAATTTAATGTTTAAAGTCTTGTTCTAAGACTTATCACTTGTTGCTTTTTGTTGTTGCAGTTCAATTAAGGAGGACACAATCAAGTGACTGCCCTTAAATCCTCTCACTCCCTTGGACCTTTCTGACAGTTAAGGTCCACCCGTTTTTTCAAACTACTGGTGGTGTAACTTACCCGAACGCATTCAGAAACTGCTCTAATACTTGCTGACCTGTAACATCAGACACAGCAATAAGAGTAAAAGCTGTCAGGCCAATTTCAGGGCGAGAATGTTGATGCAAGGATAACAGTGATGAGGAGCACACATGTTTGATCGTCTAAACCCATACCTGAGAACCTTTCCAAGATTCCTTCTTTTCTAGAAGACTCTGCTTGTAGTCTGAGCTAACCTCTAATGCCCTACACCTAATCACACCTGGACCACGCTTCCTCCTCGTCAATACAATGGCACTCTGATACAATGGGTCGCTGTAAAATCTTCATCAAGAGCAATACTGTCACTGTGGCATCTTTGACTACCACTTATTGCCAGAGACAAGTTTAATCTCTTTTACATGAAACAGAAATGTTCTTTTGACTTCTGCGTTAACTGCAGTCTACTGATTAGGTCCAGTCACATGTACTCCATTACAATATATGCTTTTTTTTATTTCCAAATTACTATAACTGTCCCTCTCGCGAGACAGTTTTGAAAGTAGTGGCAATGATAAATTTGCAGACTTGCCAACTTGTAAAAACTTTACAGGAGCAGCTTTGGAGAGGGATAGGGTTTTATGACAAAAACAATGAAGGTATTTCAACCTTACAGACTTGCTAAAGGAACCTTGGCCCTTACTAAATAAACGTAATATCATTTTTAGTTTGAAACATTTGATGGGCAAATGCGTTCACAACTAAAAGTACAGTTTACGAGTAATCTTGCCTGAAAAGTTCACTGGCAAAGTTTAATTTCAGTTACAATATACTCTAAAAGTGGTTTGGGGATTTAGGCTTAAGAGTTAACATGTTTATCTAACCAGTCTGAGTTTTCAAAAGCATCCTCTTTAGGTGATTTAGTAACTTTTGGGGTTTTTGGGCTTGTCTTCCTTTTGTTTTTGCCTTCTTTTCAACTTGGACTTTGTTAGCTCTGTATTTCAGCTTGGTAATACTGTTGTGGCTTCACAAAGCTATGAATGTATATGTGTAGTAGGTTGGTGGATAAACTGTACAAGGGTGACATATGTCTATTGTCTGCATATCACCACAAAAAAACACACAAAAAAGCTAGCATTTGACAAGAAACTGCTGGGAAAGTCAATGCGCCATAACAGCATTTGTTTGCCACTTCGAATACTTTGGCACCAGCTCTTGGGAGACTTGAGTGATTTGTCATGGCATAATATATTTGCACTGTTTTATGCTGTGTTACAAAGCTCAACTCTTCCTATACTGTACCACCATCGTCCACCCACCATCATGCTAGACATAGGGTCAGAAACCTACAATTGTTTTTCCATTGCTCTACAACTAGAAAGGGTTTATTTATGAATTTGCTTTAAGTTCTTGTATAACCCCATACACCAGAGTGCTGATCAACACGTACTGAATTTTATAATAAATATATCTTAAGATGATCAAGAACGGAAAGGTATAAAAGTAGGAAATTAGATCTGGTAGATAGCCACAGTGCAAAAAAAGACAAGGAACAAAATCAGTAATCGGTCAAATATGGAGCATAAAATAATGCCACAATCACAGCCCTCAACTTCACTGTAAGATGAAGAGGCGAGAAAAAAAGTAGCGTTTAGATTATTATGACAGTAGAGGGAATACGAACATGTAGGGCAGATCCAACAGCTGAGAAGATGCATTGTATGCCTGCCCTTGCATAGCTGTCAGCATCCATGGTTAACACTTCAACAGCAAGGCATGTGACATGCAGATGCTTTAGGGTGGCAGCCAATTCAGGCACAGCTGGGCAGTGATATTAACGGAAAATGGAGCAACCAAAACCATGGGACAGTGGGTACCCACAATGCACTATTGATCTGCCCTTAAGACAGTATAGTTTTTGGGATGGCAACTCTGTTCACAAAAGTCCTAATGCATTTCTCTTATATTATCTTCTGGACCTCCACTGGCCTCCAATTCAGAAACCAGCATTATTCAAAATTGCTTTGCTCACAAAGCCTTATACAAGACAGGATGCTCCTTCCTCAATAGTAAGTTCTCTCCTTATCTCCCCCACTATCTTACGATGGGCCGATCTTTTTCTGGCTAGTGTCCCTTACACTGCCGTCTTAAGAGTTGGTGGCCCATTCCTCCCTTTTCTGGCCTTCTAAAAATTGGAATACACATCCCATGCCATTCACCAACTCACCAAATGTCCTTCATTTCAAGAAGTAACTCAAAACCTGGCTCTTGAAAAACTCCTTCTAGCTCTCTCCCCGTTTCAGCAATGCTTTTTCCAGAGCCAGGGCACTCCTAATGAATAACAAATTGTGCCATACAAATCCATATAGCATACAATAACATATCATACCCTTTGCTGTCTGCTGCACACATCACTTTCCCTATCCCCTGCAACATTTTAAGTCACCCTTAGAATGACATCGAACAATAAATATATAATAAACATGGCATTTCTTGATTGGTTTTGGTGATTTAGTATTGTAAGGTGATAGATTTGGTAATTAACATGTTTTACTGTGGTAAAAATGTTTTTGAGTATATGTAATTATCATCATAGTAGTTTAACTGATAAAAGTTGAGGTACCACTATAAATTCATATTGAAATGGAGTAGCTCAGTTAAGTACTTGAGGTGGGCAATGGGATATACTCCGTAGTAACTTGATTACCAAAAAAGAACATCTTGTTGCACACGCCTTGTCATTAAACAAGACCGTCCCATGCTAACAATGTGCAATAACAGAACGTTTGCTATCAAAGGTGCAAGATCCATCAGCCCCCTATTACTGCCTGCTCCAACCACTGTCACACTGTGGAAGCTGCCGTCTTTACCTCGGTCCTAGATTGCTTTGTAGATTATTCATGAAGAGAATGAGGCTACAGGTCCTCTGTGGGAACACTGCAGCAATGCTGCTCTGGCATGGCTTAGTAGGGACAAATTAGGAATGAACATATTAAAGCTGCCTCCTCTTCAAGAGAAGGACGTGGCACTACAATTAAATACATATTTGTCACCTTCAATATGGATGTCTTCTGGCCTGTAATCGCTACTAACTCAAGGAAACTTGCCTCACATATTCAACAACAACAACAACAACAATGTGATGGGTGGAATGCTTGAATTAGTCTCGGCCACTGTCAATTGCTTGGGCAGCATCTCAAACCATTCTTTTTCGCCCACCATGCCACCTCAGTTTGGACCCAGCCATATGCAAATCAGTCTTGACCCTGGCTCCAACAGGAACAGTCCAGCCTGAACTGACAAGCCAGGTCCTCCCTGACCCATAATGCAAACAACTTAGGACCAGTTTTGCCCATTTTATGGGCTCTTCAGCCAAGTATTGCGTGATTCTAGTGGCACAGAGAGCACAGGACCATGCCTGGGCATACCTATTGCACTTAAAGTGTCAACTGCAACAACAAGGTGATGGATGGAATGCTTGAATTCATCTCAGCCACTGGCACTCACTTGGTGCTCACAATGCCTCAAATATTTGGCCCCTGTGCCCACGTAAGTGCTTCCACGGAATGTGTTTGGACCAGAACACTTTTGTCTGTGCAGTACAGCACCAACCTAAGGGCCAGGCTCAAATCAATACAGTGGGTCTTTTAAGAATTTTACTAAAGTATACATTTTGTGATAACCCTAAAAATACCACTGTCACAGCTTTCAGCAGTGCACAGTTTAATACACCATTCATTTTTTTGGGTGAGTCAGACCTTTGGCAGCCTGACTCTCTTCCATGTTACAGCTCTTCCATTTACCAATTGAAACAATTTTTAGTGCACTGTCTTCTGATGTTCAATGTATCTGAACTGTATTTAAACAGTAAGCGACTGATAGCAAGTTCACACATAAAAGGAGAAAATACATCTTTCAATTTGAAAATTATCTTTTGTTCCTTTCAGACGAACTACAAGAGTGTTATCATGTAAAAATGTAGCATTTATTTATATAACGTTTAGTTTCTGACCCTTGTTTGCTTGTTTAGTTATATTTAAAGCATCTGACTTCCTGGTGAGGACTGACTCACGGACTTTGTATCAGACGATGTTGTGGAAATGTTTTTGGGGTTTATAGTTTGTGCATCAATAATGATGATTAAAATTCACCTAACAGAGATTGAAACAAATTCCTATGCTGTTTAAAAATGTGTTTATTAATGTGTTTTAGTTATGCCACATTTCTCTGTTAACTACCATTTTAGACAAAACGGATTTCAACTTTGTCACTCACTCCTGGTTTCCACCAGCACCCATCTTGTTCCTCACACAGGATCCGCAGTACGCAGTCAAACTGAGGTTGTACTAATATATTTTCACTGCTGTATTATTTGACTCACAATGAACTTTCTATTGTGCAGGTGTACGCTTGCAACAAATATCTATCTCATTTGTTCTTTCACTGTATCTAGTCACTGAGAGAAAGTCATACTGTTAAATGTTTCATATTTCTTCAAACATCTCTGGAAAACATTAGTAGAAAGCGTGTAATATTTTTTCAAACAATTGGATGGAGCTTATGTGTTGAGGTAATAACGTATATTATTTTAATGTTCTGATTTGCTAAAAGGACTGATTATTTTGCTCACATCACAATGAGTTTGCACTATTTCTAATTTCATATGAAAGAATTGTGTATAAGACCCTTAATTTTGCATCTGAGACATAACTTTTTCAGAACTTTCCAATGCTGATAGGGACGCTGCCCGATTTTCTAATTATTTTGCTGCTCATTGGGACCTAGAATATTTTCTGATTTTGCATACTATTTATATGTTTGCATCTGATATCCTTCATAGAACTAAATGGCTGAGTGGACCCCATGAGTTATTGAGCTGTTGTAGTCTGCTAATTTGATGTTCTGGGAGGTGCATTAATGTGGGGACACACTGCCTCATGAAAATTAGGTTTAACCCCATCACTGACCCAGTAAACTGTGGAAGAACTCAATGAGGTCAATGTTTGCATGGCCAAATTTTATGGTTCTTCTCCCGTTGCTTCACAGCATCAGTCAATCCCGGGATTCTCTGCAGAGGCTTCTCCATAAATCTTTTACAAATCAACGAATAAGTGGGTGAGGTGTACTTTTCATTCACATAATATTAGTTGCTCTGGGTTTGTAAATATCTGTTTGAAAAGTAATAAAATAATGAGCCAGTGGAGTACTTTGCTACTCATTTGTAACTGATTGCTTTTTCACTATCGTTGCACAAAATAGGATAATTATTTCTGGCATGGAGAATCACATGCCCTTCTTGTACAATGTCTAATTGACCATTTGCAAATGGTGTCTAGTAGATTAAGTTGTTATGTACAGTTCTTCAGGCAGTGGACTACACTTGCCAAGCTGGAAAAGCACAAGGAATTCTGCTGGAGAAATAAGCATACTGAAAGAAAATGGTTGACTCAAGTAGATACCAAAAGAATCAACTGGAATATCCTATAGAAGTTAATTAGATATTCAAAAACCCATGTCAGCAACTGGGCCAGTAAAAGCCATTCGTAACCAGTTTATTGGAATTTCCTTCTGGGATTGCATGATGAAAATTCTTAGTAACACCAAGACGGCTGCTCTTGCCTCTGTTCATATAACAAGAAAAAAGTATTGGGTGATATGACGCATCTCTGCAGTGCACCTGCCAGAGGTTTAGAGCATACTGAAAATTCAGACTGTAGAGTGAAAAGCAAGACAGGTACAGCCATAGGCATCTTCTCAGAGCAATTACTCATGTTTTGCTTGTTTCAGCTAGGACTTTAGAAAGTTGAAGGAGTTCAATTTCCACATTGTGCTACTGAATATCACTTCAGTTTAGATTGCATGTCTATGGTACATTAAATAACTATGCCATGATTTTCTCATCTTGTGATAAGCACAGACACCCTGCTCACCCTCAAGAATAATCTATTGTTGACTGGCTTTGGTCTGAAGTGTGCTTTCAAATGCATGTGTTGAGCGCTGTAAAAAACAGAAGACACTACAGTGTCAATTCAGGAAATATCAAATGTGTGAACGTGAATTGTCACTTATGTAGGATTGTGAGCACTGTACTCGGGTGTAGGCCCTCAAGGTCGATTTAAAGTCCCACTTGGTGGGTGTGGTCACTCTGCTAATGCATGAACTCCTTTGCACCATTAATTCAGATCTGTCAATAGGGGTTTATACAGGCAGTCTTCATGGTGAATAAGAGTTATGTCATCATGAGAATTGAGATAAGATAGAACTGTACAGTGTCAATCCTCCGAGCATCTTCAAAGACTTCACAGTTTTTCCAGCTGATAAAGGAAGTAGTAAAATGCATCAGTCCATTGTAGATAAGATTAACAGTATCTGAGGTTCTTTATCTCAGCTCTTAGCATACCCTTGGCCACAAGTACATCTTATCCTGAAGAAATGCAACCCATCTCCTGCTCCAGCACTGCTTACACTAGCTGTTATGATTATTAAGTATTAAGGAAATGACTACTTACTTGGATCAATGGTTTTCTTTGTCCTCTAGGTGACTATCCAGATGATGGCTTCCCAGAAGGAGGAATTTACTAACAGATCTCTCAATGGAAGTGATACCACTGCCATTAAAACAGGCAGCAGTGCTTTGATGTCTAGAAAAGCAGGTCTGGGTGCTGATAATAATTCCATATATCACCCTTTTTCGGTACATTACAGGACAGGGTGTCTTTGTAGGTATTAGAGTTTTCTTGTGGGGTGCTTTTTTTAATCCATGACATGCAGTCATGGAGTACTGTCATCCTCGTCTGTGTGCCAGATGATCTGCTTATGGTAATTGAAGGAGTGCTGCCATTCAAGCCCATCAAGGGCCATCAAAATCATTTTCTTGGAGTGCTGTTCTTGCTGGGTTTGATGGGCATTAGGGGAGAGGGTGGTTTGGAATAAAACATCTAGGGCCATATGTACGAACACTTTTTCCCATAGACACAGAATGGGTAAAAACCTTTGCTACATCTGGCCCTTATTTCTTGCAGATCAGGACCCAACAGGTAGGTTTTCCATGTGGCAGTGCTATCGCTTGTTATGTCTTGTTTAGGTTTGGCAAGAGCAGGAGTCTTGTCCAAAGGCATGTTCTTCAGTGTCAACAGTGACATGACAACACGTTTCCATGGTAGTGAAAGAGCTGTGTTGATTGCTCGCACAATCTTGGATGGACGTACAGTGGACACATCGCAGCCTGGACAGACAGGACTAGTGATCACTTATTCAAAGAGATGCCTGAGATTGAGTTGTGGAAAGGACGAGCTGTCATTAATTAATGGTGTTCATAAGAAAAGCTGCGACTCAGATGCACAGCCTCAGTGTCCTTATTTGACTGTCTTGTGAAGTGAGCTCAAGTATCCACCGTGGAAAGGACTGTTTTTTTTTTCCTGAAGATGCTTAGTACTTCATGTCTAAACGCTAGGAGGTATTACCTTTGCTACATGGAACTTTCACATACTGTGGTTTTGAGATATGCACAAATCCTCAAAGCAATAAATGTGTCTCAAGCCACATTACTACATGTGTTAACAGCATGCAGTATAATCTACATGTATGCTCCATTTGGAAACAATTTTTCTACAAGCACACTGGAGAAATGTGCTGTTACTCCATGTGCAATCATCGCATGCATGCAGTACTTTAAAAATACTTCCCAACACCTCCTGCAATTCATTGCAAACTGCCCCGTGGAAGGTGTGGTTCCTTGGCAAGTGTTTTAGTTTTCTCCCTTGCAAGTTTATTTCCAGGTTTCTTCTCCAGTTCTTGCTCGCTATGCAACTGTTGTATGTTGCTTTCTTTTAATTTTATATACACAGTGTTTGTATAACGCCCTGAACCTCTCTGGATGCTAAGTGTGCTAGAGCGTATATATATATATATATATATATATATATATATATAGTAAAATGTATCAAAATTAAAGTAACTGGGCAGTAGAAACGCACTACATATTCAGTTGCTTTTGAACTCGGCAAGATATGTTTTCAAGCACTTCGGTATGCGGCAGCTCCCATCATAACACAAGGCTCGCGCTTTGGACATATAACTGACTCCTTTACATGCTTGTACTTTAAGTTCACTCTGAGCATGAGGACCTTGGAAGCTTTTCAGGTGGCAGGACCTAGTTACATGAAGTTGGGATTTATGTGCAACAGTGCAAGTCCATAATGGTTTTCAATTAAGTTGACACCTAGCTCCATGTTGATAGGAACTCACGCAAATACCATCATCTGACTCAGGTCATCTTTCCATTGAAGTGGCTCCCAATTGATGGTAAATGCATTTGCAAAGTGCCTGTTTGATTTTCAAAGCACTACACTTGAATACACCTAAGTATATCTCAGAAAAAAAACCTGGCCATCTCTAGGAGCTTTCACATGGACAAGAGAAGAACTAACTTTCAAATCAAATGCCGACTCACCCTCAGATAACACCCCTACAATGTGTAATCCTCTACCTGTGTCCCTCAGAACGCTCAACTCCTTTTTCTTATTTTAAGGGTTACTGAGCATAGTGTCTTTAAAAAAACCACAACACGTGATTGTCCCTCACTACCTAAATTTGTTTTCCAACAATAAACTTCATCTAGACAGCTGAATCCTACTGTTTTGTATTTTTGTTTTACCCTTGTCTTATCATAGTGAATGCATCCAAACCAAGTTTCCAATTTCTAGACAAACACAATTGTTGCTATCTGTACCCCTTTACTCCATAGCTGTGTTTGGTGGATGCTGCTCATAACACGTTTGATGCACTACCACCCTAGTTTACCAGAATGTGATGCTGTTTTTTTCTTTGTACCTCTTTCATGTAATTTTAATCTCTTAGATGTGAGGAACTTGGATGCTCCATTGAGCCTTGTCTGCACTTATACAAAAACTTTCACTGAATAAACAGGAAACCACCTGGTTTTCTAAACTAAAGTGTTCTGGGAGAAGTAGTCAGGGATAGCTCACTGAACTTATTGAAATGACGCCCCTAAGCAGCGATGTGTTGAGAAAACCGAGGCCTGGAAGTTGGTGTTCTGATGAGATGACGTTAAATGTCAAATCTTACTTGAATTGCAGCTTGTTGCACTACTGGCCATATCTGGGGTGGGACTTCAGCCCCCAGCACAGGTCACCAATGCGCTAAAACCACTGCTCGTCCTCAGTGGCGTGGGATGCTTGAATCGCTGCTTGCTGCACTACTGGCCGTATCTGGGGTGAGAATTAATCCCCAAGTATCACGCACTTGTGAGCAGGAGGGGTACAGTTCACCAATTTTCTAAAAGCGCTGTTAGTCCCCCCTGGCGCAGAATGCTTGAATTGCCGCTTTCTGTACTACTGGCAGTATCTGGGGTGGGACTGCATCCCCAGTACAGTTCACCAATGTGCTAAAACTGCTGTTGGTCCTCCATGGCATGGGATGCTTGAATCGCCGTTTGCTGCACTCCTGGTCGTATCTGAAGTGGGACTTTATCCCAGAGTATCCCGCATCTTGTGAGGAGAGGCACAGTTCACCAACATGCTAAAAGCACTGTTAGTCCCCTACGGTGCAGGATGTTCGAATTGCAGCTTGCTGCATTAATCGACATATCTGGGGTAGGACATCATTCCCCAGTACAGTTCACCAATGCGCTAAGACTGCTTAAGTCCTCCGCAGGGCGGGCTGCTAGAATTACCACATTCTGCATTACTGGCCATATCTGGGGTGGGACTTCACCCCGAGTATCCTGTACTTGTGAGCAGGAGGGGCACAGTTCATCAATGCGCTGAAAGTGCTGTTAGTCCCCTGCAGAGCGAGATGCACACAGGGTGCATCCGGATGCGTCTCCGGGCCAAGATTGGGTCTGTCTGCGCCCGTCCGTGGCCAGCTTACGTTGGGCTGGGCTGGGCCACCCTTCTAATGTCTGACATCCAGGGCGAGTAACATTTACTGTGTATGACCTGCCCTGCTATTCACTTGCAAGGTGCTAGTGGCAGCTGGAAGATCTTACCCCATGACCTTTATCTGTGCTAGGTTGGGGAACAGAAAAGGGGATTCTATGAATGTGGTGGACAAGAGGCCTAGAACTCACATCACACACTTTTGACCGTCACCTTCTCTCACACACACATGCTTAAACATACACACAAATTCACACTTACACACACACTCTCACATAAACACACACTCACCAGCAAGCAAGCACACAACATATATTGAAAAGCATTTTCACTTACCATGGAAAGGCATATTCCCAGCTAACTGTACTCCATTTTTATTACCATAAGAATGAATAATATATTATTCACTATTAGGGTAATAAAATTTGACAGAAAACAAAGAGTATAGCCCCATCTGACGTCCATTAGCGCGAGCTGCCCCAGTGTTCCTGGCACTGAAATTGCCACCTCTGAGGCCAGGGGTCACAAAGGCAGTGCCAGGGGTTGCAGAGTTCAAACCAGGGGTTGCGGCTGCGACCCCTGGCGACCCCTAAACGACGTCCATGGTCGAGGCCCTTCCTTAATGCCCATTTAAACAGCCATGAGGAAATAATAGGGAAGGTGGAAAGGGCACTGGATAATACACCCGGTATTGTCAAGAAAATTGAGAGTAGAATATGCCATTTGGCGCCAATCCACAACGCCCCTTTGAGGTTTCCAACACATAGCATATGGTTCTGCTATCTAATCAAAGCCTTGGAGACCTCTTGGCCCTAAGAGAAAAGGCTGGATGTCAGTGTGCCTCCACAGAGCATTCAGGAGGTCTCACATAGTTAATGGCACTCGAAGCTCAAATACTCAGCTTAACTTGAGGAGTGTACCTTTTACTTCGAACAATAATGTCCCCCCTTACGACTCTACAGCATCTAGTGCCTCTGATCCGAAGAGAAGGGGTACCTCTCATATCCCTACTTGTAAATCTTCCCTGAAGCGCATACCTTGCGCCAATATCCCGAATGTTTCAAACGTTGTCAGATAATAGCATCCTTTGATTAATAATCATGTACAGACTTTTGATAGAGTTAATCACAATATAGGTGATTTTTCTAGGTGGCTGGGTTGAACTGATATTAAGTCGACCTTTGACATTTAGAAAGAAAATGTATCCCAACATTTAGCTTTGGTTGTGAGATCTGGTGGTATAAGGCTTGCAACTCTATTCAGATAGCAGAAAATACATTTCTGAGAAGGGTTTTAAAGATCCCACAAAGCATCCCATCTGAGATTGCCCAGACGGAACTGGGTGAAGGATATATATGAAATCTTATTCAAATCCACCCTTTGTTACTGTGGCTCTCAGAATGGTTGAAAGGTGAACTCACTAGATAGAATAGAAGGATTTTTTTTTTTAACACTGGCACTGTATACGAAGTTTGCATTATATTAAATGTCCGTGGGAGTGATCTTGGCAGATCTGATCTTTTCTTTGCTCTGCTCCAGATCGTATTTCCAAAACGGACATTTTGTGGGTCAAACAAGCATTTTTCTCTAAGGCACGCAAAAAAAGGCCAGTGATTTCAAATTACCAAATGTTCACTTGTTCATTATTTTATAGTTAAATCATTGACTAATACTGAATTGTATTTGACACTTGACATAACCTCTCACCATAGAAGACTCCCGACTTATTTCCGATTTAATTTTCTCCCTCGGCTTATGTCAGGATGGCATAAACCCTCTGAGCCCCCGATTTGCACGTGATTTAGCTCCTAAATTGGATACTTTGCACATTGTTGTTATCTGCCTCAAACATACTACATTACGTCATAATTTTATCCATTCGCTTTTAATGGCAATTAATTTTACCCAGGTGAGACCAGCCTTACTGTATCTGCAATTGTTATCTACTCCAAATGTATGTTTTATTTATCATGGTTTTTAGCTGGTATGTTAAATTCACACTTCTGAGATATATGGATTTTGAAGGTTCAATTTTGTTGGTTATCTGTCGGTTCTAATGAATTGTTTGTATTTATGTACTTTTATGATTTACATTGCTCAAACCTAATAAAGTAATTACTGACCGGCTGACTACAGGGTAGTCACCCAGGGCATTGTAACACATTTACTGGAAAAAGTATACATTGTTTTGTGTGAAGCAGTCGCGCAGTCATGGAAGGATTTCCAAAAGGTCCTTCTCTGTCAGTATTATCTGCCTCTATTTATCTTGGCATTCTAGTGTATTCACAGCCGCTTAATCGGGACTTCTTTAGCAGTGTGAAACATACACGATGACAAACCTCAACAAAAACATGAAATTGTAAATTGGTTGCAGTCCTCATTCACTTTAAAAAAGCCAAAATAAGATGAGTTGACTTGTTACAAAAACAAAAGCAATTTGTTCCAAAACTGAATAGATTTGTTCAAAAACATACATTTTCTTGAAAAAAAACCAGTTCATTTTGAGGGGAAAAGCAGGCAATTTTGGTGCAACCAAATCACCTTGTAAAAGTGGTAGTTAAAGTTCCCTGATTGGTAGGGTAGGGAACTTGCATTGTACTGACGTTCACCGCAATTTGCCCTTTATCTCACCCCGTCCCTGCCTTGACCCAGTGACCAAAACTGGCTTTGAGATGTCATATTTTCAGAAAATCTAATGTGTAGACAATCACGTCATCAGATGTGGTAAACAGCCTTTCTGGGTAGATTTATCCGTGCCTGGCTGACGGAAACATGACAATGTTTTTGCAAACCTTTCCTTCATTAATTTGCAATCTGGTGTTCATTTTGACAACAAGGCCCTGGAGGGGGCTGGGGTACTTACAGCTTGCCTGCCAGCATAATGGCATGCGCCTGGGGTCTGCTGATGCGGAGGCGGCTACAGCCCTGGGGCAGCACCAGCTCTCGGTGATTTCCGACCTTGTGGGGGCAGACGAGCGTCTGGGGTGGGGGAAGAAAGCAAGGTACAGGAATTAATGGAAATGTGCATTTTTATAAGTAAACATGTGGCATTTAAACACACTTTGTCATTTAATTATGACATTCTGAGTTTTTTGTTTGCAGTCAATGAATCGGAAAAGAAAGCCAGTGTTTCCCACAATCGTTTATTTATCCGCAGATTCTCCAGGAGCCTTGGTGCTCGGTGAACAGCCTTGATAAAGCTTTGCAGCGAAGCTGTGAGGTAGAAATGCCTAAACGAAATGCGAATTTTATCGCGCCACATTTCTCTTTTTGGCCCCAGACAGCATGCTAGAATCACGAGTTATGGCTAGATGCACAGCCCCTGGTTCTCACTCACGCGCAGCTACTGACCCACTCATGACATCACAGAGGACAGCCAATGGCATCACCGATGTATGTCCCATCATGTTTATAATTACAAGTTTCTTCTCACAGAAATAATCCTGTCATGGTAACATTCATCGGTGTTTCATTATTAAATGTCCTCCTGTAGTTAAGGAGGAAAAAACATTTGCCACCAAGCACCACTGAGTGAGAGGCTATTGTTTCTGGGTGATGCACATCCGTTGGGGGGGCAGAGTGATCTCTCCTCAAATGTGCACATATTCACTTAAAAACAATATTAAAATGCGGTATGTGCTTCTATATGAGCACTCTGCACCCATAACGCTGGTTACGTGACAGACGGTGGAACCGCTTGTAAACGCACACGGTTACCTGTTACTTTATATGTCACTTTTTAAGTTGTGTCCTTTTTAAATGGTGAGAAATCCCAAATGCACGGGAAAGAATGCAGAGACACTCAGAACACTGTTGAACATGATTTGAATCATTCTAACCAAGTAGCGTGCACATCCGCTTTGTAAGACACACAGACGTGCATGCATGTACGTCCAGATATCCTTACCGCTACTTTCCAGACACACTCATCTTTCACTGTGCACTATATTCTCTTGGGAGACAAGTAACCTGGCAGCACTCGGTTTGCTATAAAATAAAAAAATAAAAAAATGACATATGACACACAACTTACAAATGTATAAAACGTATCCCTGGCTGCAACAGCGCATGCTAGCTCTCTTTTTTCAGGGGCGAGTTACTCTCCGGCTACAAAACCCTGGGGGAAATCAAGGCGAACAAGATGCGACTTGTCCCTTCCCCTGCTGAGGCACCATGGGAAGGGGCACAAGCTATCATCCCTTCCATAAGTGGCTGTGAGGGAGAGAAAAAAACATGCACACCCAGCAGGTAAACACAAACCGGTCTGCAGAGTGGCAAAAAATAATGAAGTAATTAGGGGGCAATTATGAGCATCTGTGACACTGATTAGAGCAAAATACATTTGACAGACCTATTCCCCCCAGCTGCCACACCCCCATCTGATCTTTCAAATAACTTTTCCAGTGTATTTCAGCAGCCATCCTCGGGTGGGGGATTCGCTGTGCGGTGCTGGGCAGCCTGAAACGGCGCCGCTTGCATCACCTGTTATTCAACCCTGGCCTGTACAAACATACGATTTATAAATTGGATTCCCTACTCTGCAGCCCATTAGGGTTAATGCAGTTTTAATTATGGCCTGATTTGGGCGCATTAGTTTCTACTTACAAGGCCTCAGCCCGCTCCCCCACAAACACACACACGCACACACTCTGAACCACAACACTGCCAGGGATTAGCGGTACACAGGCAACTGCAGCTGCTTGCGGTGATGCACTGTAAGGAATGGCAAGAACCTTTGTAGTGGTTGCGTGGATCACTAATCGCACACTCCAAGCAGGATCAGGGACTTAGAGGACTTGTCATACCAAGAGTAGACCTGGATCTGCCAGTACATGGAGTCGATCACTGAGTGTTGTGGCCTTGAACAAACGAGGGTGCAAAGACATGCCTCTGAACGTCATACAGCACCACATCTCCCGAGCTAAGAGGAATCCTACTTCAAAAGAGTATGTCCAACATGAGAACCACACAACATTGGGAATGTAAGCCAGCTAGGCCTCCCAAGCACATGTACAGCCACACCTCCCAGCAACATGTACGATTGTTCTATGTTATGCTGATGTGTCTAGTGCAGCTGGTCACCCAATAGGTGCCTGGGAATGGGTGTAGGCGTAGGACTGAAGGTGATGGGAGTCAGCCCCGAAGAATTAGCTACTTCTAGAATCAAAAAAGTGAGGAGGAGGCCATGATGTTTAGAGTGGGGTCATTCAAGGTTTTGGGTGTGATGTAGCAGAATGCTAGACCTCAGTTATGCTTTTGCATATGCAGCGGGTGTGTGAGAATGAGGAAGAGCGCAAGTGTCTAGTGGTTTGGTTGAAGTGAAAGTAGTTGTTAAGGTTGGTCTGATTTTGTACAGTGCCTTGTATGCGTGCATGAGGAGATTGATTTGGCAGTGTTTATGTATGGAGAGCGAGTGGAGCTCTCTGAGATATGGTGCAATGTGGGGTCATTGTAGGAGGTTGAGGATGAGTTTCATTGAGGTGTTCTAGATGGTCTGGAGCTGGTGGAGGAGATGTGTCTATCCGACGACTCTTTCTACCATGGGTATACATGGTACAATGTTCATCCAGGCCCTACTATCAAGCCTCTCAGGGCTGTGTACAGCCAGAAAAAGCTAAACACAAAGAGGAAGATGTTGACATTTCAATGAAGGGGAAAGGTATAAACCTCTCTTCCTATGTATATGTGACAAGCTACCTTCTAAAGAAAATTCAAAAGTGGATTAAAGAACTACTTTTAACTTTGCACCTCTAACCCCCTAAGATTCTCTTATAATTGTCTTATACACCACCTTTAGTTAACCAGTGTCAGAGTCTTTATGAATGAACCAGGAGAGCTGGCTACTTATGTGTACCAAATGTGTGCGTCTGTATGGTGTCTTGATCTCCCCTTGTACTCTGTTGGTCTTCATTATATGCTGTTTTGTTGCCCTCTATTAATTAGATTTCACTACCTGTTGCTAGTCCTCTTAGCTACTATTATTTTGTTTGCATTTGGATGTTTCCTAGTTTACTATCTACCGTTTGTTGTGAAGTGTTCTGCCATGCCGAAATGTGCTATCTAAAAATCTATAAATAGTTCAAGCATCACTACATGCAGCCATGGCTCACCGGACCACGTACAGCTGCAAATTACACCAGAAACAATTATGCCTTTCCACTCTATGTACGGCTACGTCTCCAAACCAGCCACACTCATGAAGCTGGATAACATATGTTTCCATGTTTCTGAACACTGTGTACATCCCACAACCAACATCACACCCCACATCACAATACACTAACCTTCCAAAACCTTATATAACCACATGTCTAACTCTAAATCACAAGACAACAGCTACGCATTTATACGACTTCAAACATTTACAGCCTTGCCTCCGACGGAGTGTAGTCTCTCTTTAAACACCATGAACATCCACATCTTCCAACACCACACAGATATGATGTACATCGTGGAGTATAATCACACATTTCAGCACACTGCCTCATCACGCATTCAATACAACCTGGACACTAGTACAGAGCAACACCATGTACATTCTTGCATCCCGACATTATGCAGTGCTATGATTCCCAACAATATGCACTGTTATGCATTTAAACACGTTGTGCAGCCATGCATCATGGAGAGAGAGCTAAGCCTTCCAGTATCTTACATCCATGCGTCTCAGCCAAGTGTACACTCATGCTAACACAATATGGATTCATAACTTTTTCTAAACCAAGGACAGCCACACGTTGTCCTAACACCATGCCTCTCAATGCATTAAATCCCATGTTCATTCACTAGACCACACAACGTATACAACTTCGAATTAGGGCCTGAAAACGTGTACATATCTTCCAACATAGCATACAACATAAACTCCCAAAATCAACTGGAACAACAGTTCCTAGTGCCATGTAAACCACACCTCTAACATCATGTACAGCCAAATTTTCTTAAAACATGCAGTGTTATGGCTCTAAACATTATGCGCATCACTACACCTTACAACATCACACTGGTATGTTGACTTCAAACATCCGGATTTACCACAACTCTCAACTACGCTACATACAACCGTTCTGCAGAAGGCCATGTGCCACCATGGGTACTTACAACTCTATTATATTGGGTAAGTAAGGAGATAATATTTTGGGTAGGATGGTTTGATAAATATATAAGATCCGAAAGTTAATTGATGAAATGAGAAAGCCAATATCTCCAAAACATTCCCATGCGGCTCAATCAGACTAGGCTTGGGACAAACACAAACTGCCATAAGCAGTTGAACTAGAAAAAGGAACCAAGACCAACAGCAGAACAAAACAGGACAATGCATGATATGTTGTTAAGTCCTAAGTGCAGCATAGGGCACACTATTCTCAGATAGGGCTGGACTTGGGCAAGGGACATGTATATGAAGAAGGAAGTAATAAAAAATGCTGTTATGGGAGATATGGCAGAGAAAGACACAGAGATAAAAACATGGTAACTGGGTAAGCAGTAGACCAATGATGAACTGAGAACCAGTAATCTAAAAAAAAGTGAATGTTCTCAAATGACAAAGGGTACCTGGGGTGCAGCAATTACTTCAATTCATGTTGAAAGTAAATGTGTGGTCATTGACTTGAAATGAGCTAATTGCACCATCTTGAGTTTAAGAAAATAGTTGATGTACTTGCATTACAAAAGACCGAAGATTTCATGCTGGAGGGAGACAAACGTAGGACCCAGAGATGAAACTTTATGCTATCACCTGACTGGCTGAAGTTTGTTTCTTTTTTTTAAAGGACATAGATAGGCTATTTAAGTGATTGTTATTTGCCATTATGGACTATGATAAGGATACATCCTGCTTTATTATGGTACCATGGGACTTCCACTTCGATGGCAGGGAATGATTCAAGCATGTGAATCTATGAAAGATCCAATACTGGAGAATATGTGGTTTTGGAGCTTTCATTTCAATAGGATGTCCTGTGACAGGGGTCGCATGTGTGCAAGCGCAATATGTCTACTTTAATCTGGAGACCCTAAAGTTGGGAGACCCAGAATGGCAAACAGCAAATTGGAGCAAATTACAGCACTGACTAAGCCCCACTGACTAAGCCTTCTTTGGTAAAGTTTAAATTTATGCAGATGGAGTGTACATTCATGTTCTTTGCAGATTGCAGGAGCATATTTCATATGCTAGAGCCTGAACCCATCAAACAAGGTGGAGGCATCTCTCATGGCCACTGCGTGTCATGCCATAGGTGCTCATTCTTATGTTATGAATGTCATTCTGCCAGAGCTTTGTAAATGATTAATGCAAAGTTATGCTCCACTGCAACGTTTGGTGAGGTGACCCTAAAATTACACTTAGGGTGCCCTCCTCATAGATTACTAAAGGTGTAGGGTAGAGAGGCCCATCTCCTGAATAGTGGCAACCTACAGCACTATAGGGTTCACAGCTATGACAGAAACCTCAATTTCCCTTAACATGTTTACTCAATAGCACCAGCCGCGCACAGCATGGTCATCCATATAACATTTCCAAAGAATCTTTACTGCAGGCACTTTATTAACGTCTCCTACCACAAGAGCGCAGCACAGACTAGAGACAGGGTTAGACTGAAAAGACACGGGTGGATAGTGGCCCAGAAAGTTTCATTCGAAGGTCAAACTTGAGCTCAAAAGACAACAAATAAACCAGGACCAGAGTTCCCATAACATCACTTTGAGACACCATCGCAAACAGGAGGAAAAATTTCCAAACTTTTGAACCCGCTATAGCTGTGGCTTCTGACAGCACTTTGTAGGTTTCCTCCTAAATTGGGTGGAACAGATGTGCTTACTATGATAACTCTCAACTCAAAATCATGTGCCTACCAACCTGCAATCAGGCCAACCAACATCCCACACAGCCATGCCACCTAACTCTGAATACTGATATGTAGCCAAAAGCAATGCATTTGCATGATTACCAACACATACAGCCTTCTTTTGAACAACCCAGACTAACAAAATTCCTAAAGTCATTTCAGAGCACAATCCCTCAACACCATGCTTTCAAGTACAACATCAGTAACCACCCATTATGACATGCCTCTAAGCACAATGTCCATGACTTAACTCAACGGCATAAATACCCAAATCTCCGAACAGCATGCACATAGTTGTTTCTTAACAACATTTTTACCTACCAACAACATGTGTGGTCAAGCTTCCCAACCCTAAGTATAACCACCCCCTCCACAAAAACGGTAGGAGATCTAGGAATCTCAAATCCATGTACAAAAGAATTCATCAACATATTACACATCGACCTACATCAACAGCAAATACCACGTCTCACTGTCATTTTAACAGCCACCCTACCCCAAATCACATAGCATGCTTTTACAGAATGTAATAGTAGCCCTCCCCAAAACAACTGTGATGCCACTACACCATATCTAGCTACCCTTCCATACAACACATACAATCGTGCCTCTACACAGTGCAGAGCCACATTACCTAAAATCAGACACTACAATAGACCCACACCTTCTTCCACACACTCGTACATACTAAGAAACTCACAATCACACACATGCATAAACTTAATAATTTATACTCACTTTGTTCAGTCTTTGAATCCTTATTCTAAAATTTTGATCACTCTCCCTTGGCTCTTGTAAACCAACCGTAGGTCATGACATGAAGAATTTCTCACAAGACTTATTTCTTGTCAAGAAATATTGTCCACTAGGGTGTACAGGTTTCTTTTTTATGAATTCAACACTATTCTGGACTCACTGCTGTCCACTACCTCCCTCACTGCCCCCACAACTACGACCAAAAGATGAAGTTCCAGCAGAAAGAAATCAGCCTTGCCCAGAAAGAAATCATCCTTGCCCATTTACTCGCTGGTCACCCCCTCTCTTACGCAGTCTAGCCTCACTAACTCTGGATAATTCCCTGGGCCTCATATTATCATCTAACTCACAAATACACTGTCCCATCATCAGCTACTCCTCTGACCATATACTAATCCATATGCTCACTGGCATTCATTTTCTTCTCTGATCTGTTCCTGGGGGGCCCCTCTGCCCAGGAGACAATTGCCACCTATGTCGATTGACCCCCACCCTAAACAGGTCCGTCATGACAACACTACTCTCTTTGACTCTCAGTGCGACATTCAATGAAACACTTCAGTATTTGTCACAAATATCTCTGCACAGTTGTCCTCTACACCCTACCTCTTTAAGCCTGGATCACACCCACCACTGGATGATAAACTTGCACAAATAGAGGAAGTACGGTACCCAAGCTCCTGGAAGCCTCCCATGAGACCCTCGTGACAACTGCTTGACTGCTCAACAAAGCAAAATACTAAGACCTCATTGCATGAGGACAAGCATTTACACAGTCTATGCCACTTTTTAATTCTCTTTGATCACACCTTTGAAACATTTTAACCAATAGCAAGTGAATTTACCACCCATTTTCCTGCCAAAATATCACTCATTGAGCACGCCGAACAACTTTATGACCTCTCACCCGTCCTGCTCTGCACCTTCCCCTGGTGCCTACATTGTATTCTGCTGCCCACCTCCGTGTCCAGGTACATTGACACACATTGTCCGGTCCGTCACTCCTTCTTGTGCTCTTACTAACTCTTTCAACCACAAGCTCTCTCCAGTTGTCTTTTCAAATTCTGCAGCCCCTCTTGCCACGTTGCCACTCATTCACATCACTTTAAATCTAGAGTGTTAATCCACATTCTAAGAGGTCAATGCCAGACCCTGCCTCTTCTTCGATCTGTAGTCTTGTATCTCCACTCCCTCCTTCCTGTAAAATATTCAAATGCCTTCTATTCAACGGCTCACACTGCACCTAACCTCCCTCATCTATTAATTTCCCGACCAGTGTGTTTCTGCCGGCTTCCCTACACCAACATTATCACTTCTGCAGAATCACATTTGCTGAATCCTGAACCTCCTCGATCTCCTGGGACCGTTTGATTTAGTGGTCACCCTGTCATGCTAGCTACTCTTACCTTCCTGGATATCACCCCACTGTTGCTTGAATGGCTCTCTTCCTGCCTCTCCAATTGCTCCTTTCTGATTCCGGCTGCCCCTAACACTCTTTGTTTCCCCTAAGGTTCAAACCTGGGCCTGCTCCTTTTTTCCTTTCGCTCAACTTCCCTTTGTGGCAAAATGCTGTCCTTCAGTTTCTCACATCCCCTGATTGCTGACAGCAGGCACCGTTTCTACTACCTTCCACATTCAGTCTGGAACCACAAACTATCGCACAGCCATTAGACAAGAGCTAGCTCTCTATTGTCATGATTTCAAATCCTTTGCGTTTGAAATTATGTATGTCACTGCATCCTCTTCACTGCTCTAATTATCTTAATCTTTTCCTTGCAAAGACATTCAGACCGATCCCAGTTGCCATGAATATCCACCTACAGTTCAAATACAGTATGGGATTCGCCTCATTCATCATCACCATTCTTACTGGTGACATGGTCCCGACTGCTTAACATCTGAAAGATCTGCCGACAACTTTCCTTCCACACTGACAAATTCCTGATTAATGCAGTGGGCATGATCAAGCTTGAATACTGCAAGTTGATTGCTTGCAGTACTCTTTTCCCTTCTTAAACAAATTCCATAACTTTGTTACTATCCTCATTAGCCAATACATACGCCACCCGATTCTCGATCTATGTTTAGACCCTTTGAATGACTAGTATCTCCCCAGTGTGTTACCAACCCCACTGAAATTTGAGTTACATCCTCCCTTCCTGCATTTAAATTTGGAGTGCAAAAAGTGTAAACCTTGCCACATCAAGATGAAAAAGGTCTCCTTTGCAACTTTACCGGGGGCACAGTTTAGCTTCTGTGGCTCAGATTCTGTACAGCTGGAATGGTGGGACTTCATGAAGCAGGAGTCCATCACACTACTGTTTACAGCTGCCCTTAGCTGTAGTGGGGAAACAATACAATCACCGTAAGGTGGTTCATGTCCAACATCCTGGAAGCCATGGCCTAAGGAGGTGCTTAGGAAGCGTGGTTGCCAGTGGGTGGAAAGTAGACTGTGAGTGGCTTTTCGAGAAGCGGATGTGATATACTCTCCAATGAGTGCCAGTGGGAATATTTTCACAGCGTATTGAATTGTCATATTTTACTGGCAAATTTTGCCTTTCCAAAAACTTCAAGAGCTTCCCACATTAAAAAGCTGGCAAAGTAAAAAAAAAAAAAATCCCTTATTCAAGTCAGTTCTGAAGACAATACTTTCAAATTTGGAGGACCTGAAAAGCAGAGACCGCCCAGCTAGGTCCACCCACCACTCTGACTTTTGGTTCTGTGCCTCAGTCAATTGTGTATAAATGTGCACATAAAACATATGTATGTGATATATTGCCTTTGTATTGGCTCAGTTATTATCAATCATGTTTGCCACTGATCTGTGTAACCTGTCCACTGGCACATCCTGCATTAAAACAACGTAAAGCATTTCTGATACAAAACCGTCAGTCATAAATAATTATATGTAGCTTTTTGATAAAGTGGATTAATGTATACAGTGGTCTACCTTGATGCTCATTTTAATATTATAAACTATTGCACTTGTGACTTGAATAACTTGCCAATAGAACAGTGCAGTGGACCGGGGGATCAGTGCAGAGATCCCTGCGTATCCCACAGGTTTGAATGCCATAGATACATAAGGGGTGGGCGAAGAATTCTGCTCCGCCTGTGGAGTTCGCTGAGTTTTCCCCTCTCGCACTTTGTGCAGAAAAACTCTACGAAGTGATGCGAAGCAGAGTTTCGCTATCGCTCATCAACATTAAGTTGGTGAGCGTGAGTGAGAGAAAGCGCTAAGTTGGTGAGCGAGATTTCTCAACACAAGCGATAGGCCACGACCGCTCGCAATGAGAAAGCTGCCACTCACATTGAGGAAGCTGCCATTCGAGTAGAAAATCTGCTTGATTGCAAAAAGTTAGCACCCTCTGGTGCTCTGCGTGATGCCGTTCGCACTGATTTTACTGCGTGGGAGAAACTCCTGTGCTGAAAATCAGATGGAACAGCGCACCTTACCCAAACTAGACCACTAACGGAACTCCGCATAGCGCAGCAGAGTTTTTTTTCGGCACTTCACAGAGTTCCACATAGCAAAACTTTGTGACCTCCACCCAGGCCTAGGATATATCAGACCAGAATTAAAACCATGATGAAGTGATTACATCAACAATAATGACATTTCCTGCAAATTTTATGAATTTCTGTGCAGAGGATGGCACCAGCATTTTGCTGATCATACCATTCACGATTTTCCATTTTATTACTCGAAATCCTCCAGACGGGACATTGTGCAGGAATCGGATTATCACATATGTATGGTGTTTCTGTGTCACTTTTTTTTAGGTCGCACATGTAAACTCAATGAGACATCTCTGTGCCCTAGAAACTCTCAATTTTAGCAGTAGTGTTTTGTGAAAAGTAAAAATCTTGTGACAAAAAATCTATTGATAAGTTTTCCAAAGTGTTACTAAGGTTTACGGGGTAAAAGAGAAGGAGAATTATGCACTTTCGAAAAAACATTATCGCACTCACCTTCTCTCCACAGCTGATACACATTTTGGCTCCTTCAATCTCCTTGTATGTTTTCCCGCCATCACACGAGATGTATCCCATTGCTGCATATTTGTTTAGTGCCCTCTCATCAGGGTAGAACATGTGGTAGAAAAAATCCTGCACGCTCTCATCAGGGGGTTCATATTCTGGTTCAGGGAGGCCTAGGAGACAAGAGCAGTGGCTTACAGACCTGCACCCACTTTATGGAAAGGTTCATTTCAGTTCATACTACCTTCAAACTTACATCTGCGTGTATCATCCAGGAGCAGACTTCCCTCCAGAACCATAGGGAGAATTGGAGATCTTCGGTAGAATTAGTCAAATACCAGACGTAGCTCACAAAATATAAAGCATTAGCTACCACCACCTAAAAGCACAACATCACTAAATAATACATACTCACATCAATAAACATTATATTAGCAGTCATATCATTAATAGGGTCGAAGATAATGTGACACAGTCCTTGTCTGTGTTCAGCAGTAAGTGGTGCACAGCTAGGTTACACCCAGACCCTGAGCCCAATGTCAACCCATGCCAGACCATCATGAACACAGCTATTGGCAACGCACAGCTGAGGTGTGTCATAAAGCTTTATTTTGTTTCAGGAATTGCGGATACAGAGTTGGAGTCATAAATCCTTAAACCCTCAGAAATATCTGCGGGGTCCAGGATCAATTCATCTGTCCTGGGTCAAGAGTTTAAGGGTGACTATATGCTCATCCTACTTTTCGGGTTTTTTCCCCAACCACTGAAGTTGGAACACCAAGGACAAAAATATTTCTGTGACTGCATCCAAACAGAGTGAGGTGTATTTGTGAATCTGCAAGGGAGAAGAGAAGAAAAAAACTCCCTCATCAAAGGCGTCCCTAAGGATTTAGGAATCTACCCTTGGATTCATGAAACTGCGGTCAACCTGTGAAATAACGGTCTGGATACTGCTATTTTGCTATCGTTTTTATGCATTTTTGGAACACTGATATCTCAAACTACCGAATAGATTTATATCAAACCTATAAACTCAATTCCTTAAGTACAGTTCTAGTTTCATGCCACGTTTAATGTAATACCATGTAGAAGAGCAAACTTCACTTTGTGAGTTAAAATGGGAAACGTCACTTCTTTCATCACCACTGTATTCCCCCTCCACATACTCCCTGGAACAGATCTACATGAAACGTGCCATACTGAACTTAAATCGGACAACCTTTTTTGGAATATTTTGTGCAGATTCGTCACATGGCGCGGACATTATTAGAAAAGTAAAAATGGATTTTCAGTGGAAGCTCTGACCAACCAGTAACTACAGAGTCAACATCGTTTATTCTATAATATATACAAGTGGACATAGGAAATTTCATGTAGATATGCCAAGTGGAGGAAAGCAACAAAAGTGAGGGAACCGAAAAGTGACATTTCCCATTTTAAAACCAACAGGAATCTTAGCTTTCCGCTACAGAAAAAAAACACACTAAATGCACTTACACCAAACTAAGCATGAAAGGAAAAACGTATTCGATTAAGTCCCTTCGCTTGGTTTGGTGTGAATCGGTTCAGTATTTTTTAAGAAATCAGAATTTAAAAAAACAGTCTCTGGAGGGCATAAAATTAATGTGACATGTCAATCAAGTTAGAGCTATATGACCAATAATTTGTAAAGGGTCTGTAAACGAGGGTCTGAGGACCATTTGTGGAGCCTAAATTTGAAACATACATGGATTTCACTGTATGAGAGAGCTTCTGCGTTTCCTCCATTGTTTGTTTTGCCACTACATATTCAAAGTGTGGCCATGGCTCGAACCTTTGAGTTTGCCTGGCTGTAACTTGGAGAAAAAAGTGGTACCAGTATTACAGAATGAGGGGACTCACTCCTTGAACCCTGAAAAATAAAAATGAATGAGGCATAAGGGAGCAGAGTGTGCACCCCTCAACGGTGGTGGCATGACCCCAAATGGGTACCCCATTGCAACAACAACAAAAAAAAGACACCTTTATTTTGCCTTGTGGTTTGCATACCCAGAGAGGTCACTACTCCCAGTACAGACCCTGAGGGTATGCAAACCCAAGTCAAGGATCCACGAGCAACAACACCAAAACGCACACTATCACTAAATACCAGCACACAATCAAATGATACATAATACTACATTCATAATTATTTATTTTCTATATTAATAGCAATGTGATATGTAACCACGTCTGCAAAGATGCTCATGAACTTTGTAATTGTATCCGTCACATTGAAGGTTAGGTCACGAGAATTGCATTTGTTGTGCCAGTTATGGTTTCTATGGCTCTTGGGCGAGTTATTTATTGATTAAAGGAGCTAATCATTATTGTGAAAATCATAGTTTTGTAATCATAACTTCACTTTGTGTTTTAAATGAATTCCTGGGGTTATGTACAGCCTATTGCATTATAATATTTTTCCATGAGATATAACATTCATAGAATAGACAGCATTGCCATGTAAGTTTGTACCCAGCCTCAAGACAAGATTCAGCATGTCTTAATTTATGGCAGGTCTTTCGTTCGTCTACAATAGAACACGTTTCCTTCTTAACTTTACCTAGAAATTATCTGTCTCATATTTGTTCCATGATATCTGTGCCATATAACGCCTTACAGTTTCTATTACTGCATTTCTCTTATGTCACGCTGGCGTTGCGTGGTCCTTTTAGATTTCGTGCTCGTATTTGTGTGTACCCCTGTTAATATCATCTCTAGTTTATAATAAACTCAAGCTGTTCCTCTGTGTGACCAGCAGATGGCGACTGCTGCCCTGATTATTCACTAGCAGCTATTCTTCGCCAACCAAACCCCAAGACATTCCCCATGGTTGAAAATAACTCTCCCTGGAGTGGGCGAAGCAATTTCATGACACATTAAATGCCACAGTCTTTCAATTGCCGGTGCTTAAGATACAAGGGGAGAGCTTATTTGGTTAATGTTCCTGCGGCAGAGATCTGTAAATAACCTTAATGGCGGAATCCTAGCGGGAATCACTGTTCCGCAAATCCTAAAACTATTATCATAAAGCAACGAACTAGTTCGGTACATAAACCCTAGGTTGGGTAGGTAGGTGGGTAGGTAGATTTTATTTTATTTTTTGAGATTGAGTGTCTGATGAACCATGGGCGAAGGCCACTTCAGGAAATGACGCTGTACACAGTATATTCGCGAGCTTCAACGCACTTGAAGTTCAGGAGATGAAGAAAACTGGGGTCAACAGGATTTAGGGCCTGGATGACGTAGGGTGAAGAGGGGCAAGTCAAGATTTAAAATCCACATCTCCTGCAGCGAGCACTCCGAAGTTGCTCCTGCTAGCGCTTCCTAACATTATAAAATAAAAAATAAAAAAAAGAGGCACAGTTTACTGCTTTTCATAGTCAGCAGGCCGCCCGTTGCAGATAGATTAGCTCTGTATTCTTCAAGTCCCTGGTGAATAGAGCCAGAGAGGAATAATAAAAACGTCCCTTGAACTAGTCAAGACAAAAGTTTTACATTCCGGGAAGCACCAATACTTTTGGTAGGAAAAAAATCTGATTAAAACACGCGCCTGGGAGTGCATCATAATTAAATAATAGCATTGGGCTGGTCGCCGCCAGGGACGCCATTTTGTCTCGGTAAGCATTATAAACACACAGTAAGTAATACGCACACTAACACCACGAAACAAATATGTAAACACGATCTTGTATATAGATACGGGGGCGTTGGGGGTCGATGACTTAAAGGAAGACACGGGTTGGGTTATAAAGGACTGTGCCTGTATAAGGCTTTTGTACCATAGCTTAACACACGGATTTAGCACCTAGTCACATGATATTGACAGGAAGCGAGCGGCATTATTGGTAATGCTGCTCAATTATACGCATTATGTTTGAACTTCAGACATAATGTGAGGCAGACTGTTGTATTATCAGGGATAATTGTGAATTATGGTAATAAAGAAACTCGACTGCACACACATTCCTTTTTAAAAGTATTGCATAACTTGAATGGGTAAGATAATGCATTTTGTATTCGCATTATGTTTGCATATATAAAGTGCATGCACGTCTAGAAGCGCCATGGCGCCAACCCGTGGGTTATATTATATATAAAAAAAAATCTTCATCGCTACTCGCTCTGAAAATGAGAGGTGTATTTATTTTCTTAAAAGTAGATGACCCGCCATTGATAGCACTGAGAGGCAAGAGATCACATATTTTGGTAAAGCAGAGAGGCAGCCCTCCCACAAGAATGTTCTGCCCATTGTCATACGAATGAACTTAAAGCGAACTAAATGAAAAAAACACTTTATAAACATACATGATAAAAATCAAATGTATATAAGGATCTATTTATTGTTTAAAGATTGCCAATTAAACTATAATTTGCTGTAATGTCAAATTACAACTGAAATCATGAGAGCTAATGAAGATGGGAATGTGTGTAAACAATGCGCATATTTTTTTTCAAAATCTATAACATAGTGCGTTGGTGAGCGCCGTACGTCGTTTCCCTCTGCACATCTCTAGAACAGTAACTGAGCCCGAGTTTCCTCCAGTCCATGCAGTGGCGTAATGGAACTTGAGCCCCTCCCCTCCCTCCTGGACCCAGTCAGGGACCTGTCGCCCGTGCACAGCGTACTGAACCCCCCCGCCCCCACCCAGCACTGCGGGGAGCCTTTGTTACCCTACTGAGTCCGTGTGAGTAGCTCGCCCAGTCCAGGTGTTCTCATAGCATGTGCGATTAGCAGCCCTGGCTGTATAACGTTATAAATAACTAAAAAACTGCGGGTTTCAAATGCGAACTAAAACTTGGACTGGGCGAACTACCCCGATATGGATCGGGAAACTTGAGTGCGCTGCCTCTTTCAAGACCAAATGTAGAGGCGCACTGAATTTAAAGAACAAAAAAACCCTAAATTGTTGTTTATGCCAAGCAGATGCTGAAATGAAAGAAAACAGGAGACGTAATAAAACAGACCAAGACCAGCAAGCCCACTTCACGAGTCCACTTGCTGGCCCCGGAGAGCTGCAGGTCTTCTGCCAAGCAGGGGCCGTTGTCGCCAGATGCATAGTGCACTATGGGCCAGATGTAGCAAGCCGTTTGCATGACGCAAACTGCGAAAATCGCAGTTTGCGCCATGCAAACGGCCTAACGCGATGCACATTCACAAATTGCGAGTCGGTACCGACTCGCAATTTGTGAATGCGACTCGCAAATAGGAAGGGGTGTTCCCTTCTTATTTGCAACTCGCATCGCAATTCAGAATTGCTTTGTGACCGCGAATGCGGTCGCAAAGCAACTCGCAGTTACCACCAGTGTCACACTGGTGGTAACTCATTCGCAAAAGGGAAGGGGTCCCCATGTGAATGTCGACAAAAATATTTTTTCAGAGCAGGCAGTGGTTCTATGGACCACTGCCTGCTCTGAAAAAACGAAACCAAATGGTTTCGGAAGTTTTTTTATTTTGCAAATCGTTTTCCTTTAAGGAAAACGGGCTGCAAAATGAAAAAAAAAAAAAAAAAACTGCTTTATTTAAAAAGCAGTCACAGACATGGAGGTCTGTCGACTTCAGCAGGCCTCCATCCCTGTGAGTGCAGGGACTTGCTATGGGGTCGCAAAATGCGACCCACCTCATGAATATTGATGAGGTGGGTCTTTGCGACCCCATAGCGTCGCAGACGGTGTCTGAGACACCGTTCTGCATCCGAGATTGCGACTCAGAAATTGCGAGTCGGACAGACTCGCAATTTTCGAGTCACAATATCGGAGTTTCCTACATGTGGCCCTATGTGCACTAACTCACTCACCGGTTCGCATTCTTTCACTCATCCCGCATGCACGATGATTTCGCTCATTACTCACTCTGCATACACACTCCCTCATACTCATTCATCTACTCAGACACCCTCTCACTCAATCCTGCATGAGCTTACTCTTAAACCCAAGCACATTCAGTCACTCACTCTATCCCACGTGAGCTTACTCTTAAACCCAAGCACATTCAGTCACGCAGGCACTGACTTTCTCACTGAGTCATCACCCATGGCTGCACTGCCACGCACTAGGCCTGAGGAGCCTCTAAAAAGAATGTGTGTAGGGCCCAGGTGAATGAATGCAACCCACCGGCGGCAGTGTACTCGGCATGTACCACGCTTCCGACACTACCACGTGAAAGCCGCTGAGGGGCGAGCCCGGCACTTTGAGTACGTGGCGTGTATGGCGTAGAAGAAGATTTTACATTCCACGTCACAGGGACATCAGTGTGAAGACGCACGATCCTTTGCCACCCCACAGTTCTTTTCCTCCAGACAGGTTCAGAGGGCAGCAAACGCATTGCTCACACTTCAGCAGGCTACTTCACCGTTTTAACTCCAATCCCAGACCAATGGAGAGAAAGTTTAATACCCACCAAATATCATCAATATACTTTTAGATGTAAATTAGCATCTCCGCGCAGTCCGAGTAGCGTTTGCGCGTGGCTCAAAAAAGGCTTGAACCGTGGCTTAAACAACAAGGAAACGGAACACGAAGATGTGACGGCCAGCCTCCGGGGTCCACACCTCCCTGCACCTTCTTCACTAGGACAGATGACCGTAGCGGTGTGAACTTTTTTGTCTTTACTTTTTAAGCTATATATTATTGGATTTGCTTTTTATATCTCTGACGAGGACGGTTTTGACTTTGAACTTTGAAATGGGGGGGCCCGCGGAGAGAGAGACTCGTTCTAGTCTCTCCGCGGGTCTTTTCGGGACGACAGGAAGTGGCGCGGGTGCGCCAGGATTGGCGGACAGGTAAGTGGGGGTGGGAGTTAGGGATGGGTTTAAAAGGGGGTAGAAGGGTGGGGTCGGCCTCTTTCCAGGCCGACCATTAGAGGGAGGAAGTGTTGGAGCGTTGGAAGGGAGGATTTTGCGGCAGGGCCTAGGCGAGGTCATTTAGGTTTGGGGTGGGCATTTTGGGCCATTTCATCTGTCCCTTGGGGGGCCTCGGTGGGAACCGGGAGTGCGCGCGTGCCAGGGGCTTCCCCGGCCGTGCTAGTGAAGGCACGGAGGCGGAGGGCAGAGGATTTTGCTGTCGGCACGGGCCGCAGCTGCGCCCCGGGGTGCGCCCTCTGCAGACGCGGGGGCGTTTCCCTGCCCGGCAGGAAGACAGATAATTTTGCAAGATACAGGCGCGGAAGCCTGTTTCTTGCTAGCGGACCGCGGACAGCAGCGCGGTGCGCGAGCTGTCACGCACGAGGCCTCGAGACGGCCTCGGGCAGCGCTGGGGGTCGGAAGGCACCCCCCCCCCACCGGTTTAAGCACAATTATTGGTTTTAGGCGCCGGGGGCTCACGCGGGTTGCAGAGCACGGCAAAATATTCGCCAATAGAGCCAGGCCACTAGGGCCCTCACAGAATACGGCGCATGGGCGGGCCCCATAAAAAAATAAAAAATAAAAAAATTCTGGGAGCCTGAGACGCGGCGGCCCACAGCAAGTTTACTACTTAGGTTTCCCCAAATAGGGCAGGGCAAAAGGACAGTGCAGTTGGGATATGGCCAATATACAAGATGCAGAGGCTGTCAGGGCCGCGCTGCGGGTGCTGGGCGAGGCTGGACGGGCGGACCTGCTTAGACCAGGGGTGTTAGATCAGGCCTGGGTGGGCATGACACGTCCTGCGCGGGCCGCATCTGGCGGCGTAGCGGCGGCAATCGCAGCATGTGACTCACAGGATTCGGAGGGGGACAAGGAGGAAGTCCCAGTGAGGCAAAAACAGGCCTCCGAAGTACGACCAGAGACCCCCAACGCTTTTAGCCCACTAATGTTTGGAGGGGAGGCACAGGACACGCAGGACACGCAGGACCCGGGCACAGGTGACACAGGAACGGGCTGCGCAGGCCCGTCAAGTGGGGGGCCCGCAGGCAGAGCGGGGGATGACAGGACAGGGCCAGCCCTTGGGCAGCAAGGGGAAGGGACCGAGCAGCCAGTGCCGGGACCCAGCGAGATTCAGACACCTTTGGATTTATCATGTCCCAAGAGCGGAAATACCTTACTCAAGGGGCACGGGCCACCAGCCAAAAAAAGAGGAAAATACATGGGGAGACCCAGAGGAGGGGCGAGCCAGGCCAAACCGGCCCCACGCCAGGCGAAGTTACCTAAGCATCAAGTCAGGGACGAGGCTTTTGCGGGGGGTATGCCCGGACCCGCCACTCAGGCAACATGGGGCCAGGCATATGCATGGGACCTAGAAGCCAGAATCCGCGAGCAGCGTAGGGCCGTGGCTGAAACGGAGGCCAGGTGGACACAATTATGCAGGGACAGGGAGGAGGTGTGGAGGCGACAAGAGGATAACAAACAGGCCAGAGAAGTCGCGGACAGGGAAAGGGGGCAGGCAGCAGGGGCCGGAGGGGGAAGCTGGGTCTGGATACCGCAGGCAGGAGAAGGTAGGGTCCAGGAGGCTGGTGCGGCCGAAGGGCAGGTTGGCTTGGGAAGCCCCAGTGGTTTAGGCGGCCATGTGGGGAAAGGCAACACAAAGCCAACGTCAGAGGTTGGCAAGAAAAAGGGGGCACCAACTGGGAGCAATACTGCCCAAGCGCGTTGGAACGAAGCAATAGAGGGGTCTACGGCGGCCTTCTCTACACCGCGGGAACGGGGACAGCAGCAGGTTGGCGGACGCCATGTGGGGCAGAGTACAACTGAACTATCGGCAAACAGATCTCAAGGGTATAGGGAAAACAAAGGAGGTGGGGAAGAAGAAGATGAATTGGAATTGGATTATGACGAAGAGGAAGGAGATTGGGAAGAGGGAGAATGGCGTGATGAGGAAGTGAGCGGGGTTAAGAAAGGGGGGGGCGGGGGCGCAGGAGCGGCGCAACCCCTGCCTCTGCTTTTCTTTTTCAGGACGACGCCATGGCCGAAGGGCCGTCAAGTGGGAGGTCAACAAGGCCTCGGGGCGGAATGACAAGACGAAACACCGCGTTATGTGGACGAACCAATTGGAGGTAAGGGAAGATGGTGGTCAGTCTGGGGTGACGGGGGCGTAGCCAGCAAGGTGACACGCACGACCAAATCAATAGGTGTGGGAGATGGGTCAGTATTAGATAACCCGGGGGAGGTCGTAGCACAGAAGGGCGACATGACCAAGGACAAAGAGACGGCATCCACCAGCACCGCAACAGCGGTTAGCCCGCCCACGGGTGAGGGCAAGAAAGATGAGGATAAGGAAGGGGGAGCTCACAAGAAGCGCCTTCCGTACATGGGTTTGGCCATGCCTTTAGGGTCACATGTTGCGGAGAAAACTAAGACGAGGATATGGAAACATGAATATGTGGATGTTATCAAACTATTACATAGGGACATACAGGCCAAGGAAGGCTCCAAGGAGGAAGAGTGGGAATTAGCACGCAGGCTTAGGGTTCCCATTACCATGGACAACTGGACGTCCGCCTTCTTGATTTTCGCTAGCATATACTGCGAAAAATACCCAGACCGGGCCATCGCGCTTTTCAAGTACATGGATATCATTAGAAAGGCCCAGATGCATTTTGGGGGCTTTGCGTGGCTAAGTTATGACGAGGAGTTTAGGGCCCGGGTGAGCATCAACCCTGAGAAACCATGGGGGGACGTAGATCCGGAGCTATGGATGCAATGGATGGCGTCCGCACAGGCAGCGGCATCCACGCATACGGCGAGCGGTTTGCCGGTAACATATAAGCCCTTTCAGGCGCGCCCCGCCTTGGGAGGGGCGGGAAATACTACAAAAACGCAGGCGGGAAACACAGGGGCTTGTTGGAACTTCAACAAGGGTTTCTGTTCAAGGGCTCAGTGTAGGTTCAAACATGACTGCTCCAAGTGCGGGGGTCGTCACCCAGTCATACAATGTTTCTCCCTCAACAGCCCAGCAGAACAATGGAGGGCGGCAAGAGGAAGAGGCTCACAGGGTGCTCCTGCGCCAAAAGGGGCCTACACCAGTTAAATTAGAAGTTTTGTTGCCATGGCTACACAAGTATCCGGACAAGAATAGGGCTAGACAATTGGAATGGGGTTTTCGAGAAGGTTTTAGGGTAGGTTATCAAGGTCCTCGGCAGAGGCGTTGGGCAGACAATTTACGGTCAGCTAAAGAACAGCCGCAAGTAATAGGCGACAAAATAGACAAAGAAGTGACACTTGGGAGAATAGCAGGTCCATTCCTCGACTGGCCAACGGATCATTTGATGATATCCCCACTAGGGGTAGTACCCAAGAAAGTGCCAGGCGAATTCCGGCTTATACATCATCTGTCATGGCCTGAGGGGGCGTCGGTAAATGATTTTATAGCACAGGAAGATACCAAGGTAATGTACGCGTCAGTAGATGATGCAGTAAAATTAGTATTGAGGTGCGGTTTAAAAGCGGAAATGGCGAAATGTGATATACAGTCTGCTTTCCGTCTGTTACCAATTCATCCAGCAGATTTCGACCTGCTAGGCATGCAGCTAGATGGGGCCATATACGTGGACAGGGTTCTACCTATGGGTTGCGCGATATCATGCGCGCTATTTGAAACTTTCAGTACTTTCCTGCAGTGGGTTTTTGTGAAAACAAGCGGCCACAAAGCAGTGACACACTATCTGGATGATTTTTTGTTTGTAGGGGAAGCAGCATCTGGGGCATGTGGAAGGGCTTTGGCAGCCTTTCAGAGTCTTATGCAGCAGACAGGAGTGCCATTGGCACCGGAAAAGACGGAGGGCCCGCTGTCAATCATGACCTTTTTGGGCATAGAGTTAGATGCGGAGCTAATGGTGGCAAGACTGCCAGCATCAAAAGTGAAGGAAATCCTAGAATGCCTAGCAGCTGTGCGAACTTTGCACAAAATGGAGTTACGGACTGCACAAAAGCTACTAGGCTATCTCAATTTTGCGTGTAGAGTAGTGAGGGGAGGACGTACTTTTTGTAGAAGACTCGGATTGTCCATGTCAGGGGCAGTGTTACCTCACCATAGGATAAGAGTTTCCTTGGCCCTGAGGGAGGACATAAAGGTATGGGAGATTTTCCTGAAAAACTTTAATGGGGTACCAATGTCTTTTGGTGATGCAGACACAGTATGGCAAGTTCAAATATTTTCAGATGCAGCAGGCGCGTCGGGTTTTGGCATTTACTGGGACGGGAGGTGGTGCGCGGAGACATGGCCACAGCAGTGGTTACAACAAGGGAGGAGTATTGCGTTCCTGGAGTTTTTCCCTTTGTTGGTGGCACTGGCAGTCTGGGGACGGGAACTGGCCAACAGGACGGTAGTTTTCCAGGTGGACAATATGACAGTAGTGGAATTGGTAAACAGACAGAGAGCCAGAGATTTAAGAGTTTTGCGTTTGTTGCGTCAATTTATGCTGCAATGTTTATCTCTCAATGTTATCTTTAAAGCTGCACACATACCAGGGGTATACAACGAGATTGCAGACTCCCTATCTCGTTCACAGTGGCGGCGTTTTCGCGACCTGGCGCCAGGAGCAGAGCAGTCCAAGGCTACGGTCCCGGCAGACATTTGGGAGTGGGGGGGCATGATGATCTCGGGGCTGGTGGAGATGTCTTTGGCAGTCTCTACGCGGCGAAGTTACAGGCTGGCATGGTTGGATTTTCAATCTTTTGAGAAGTTTGAGGGCAATTTCTGGGCTCAGGGGTCTGAGCGTTTGGAAGCACGGGCCTTACGCTTTGTGCTGTATCTGATACAGGAGGGGCTATCCCCAGCCACGATAGGCGGGAAATTAGCAGGTGTCTCCTTTTATGGGAAGCTTTTCTTCGGTACGGACCCAGCACGGAATGATTTACTGGGAAAAATGCTGAAAGGATGGGGCAGGGTTAGGGCCGGGGAGGGAAGTAAGGCTAGAGAGGCCATTACCTTTGGGATACTGAAAGAACTTTTGCATGTCTTGCCAGTATGTTGCACGGATGAGCACGAAGTAGGACTTTTCAGGTTGTGTATGGTCTGGATGTTTTTCGGGGCTTTTAGGGTATCTGAATTGTTAGGCGTAGGCAAGGACTGCGGCGTGAAGGAGAGGGAGATCTGCATGCATCAAGGGAGATTAGGCATATGGCTCAGGAAGTCCAAGACGGACCAGTTAGGAAAAGGGAAGTGGGTATGGTTGGAGAAAGGAGGTGACGATCTCGCATGCCCAGTGAAAGAGTGGATGGTTTTCAAGCAAAAGTGGGGACGGGCAGGGGAAACAGGAGTGTTTGTGCATGCTTCAGGAAAGAAAATCACTAGCTACCAGTTGCTGCAGGTTTTGAGGATGGCTTTGGGTAGGACTGGTCGGCAAGCAGGGGATTTTGGAACGCACTCCTTTAGGATCGGGGCAGCAACAGCAGCAGCTCATTTGGGATGGGATTGGGCTAAGATTAAAGCAATAGGTAGATGGAAATCCAGATGCTGCGAGCGCTATGTTAGGCCATAATGAAGCCCAGGTTGGGGGGGGGGGTTTAGCAGTACATTACAGTTGTTATAGTGTTGTTTCTTTACAGAATGTGTGGCCGGACCGAGGAACGATAAGACTGTGACTTGGCTGGTCGGCCATTCATTCGTACATTGGGCGGCGAAATTCGCGGAAAAACAGATCTACGGCAGATCAATGGGACTGCCCAGCAGACACCACGAAGTGCGTTGGTGGGGAAAGAGCGGAATGAGGTGGGGGAGTTTACTCCCATTTATCACAGGGAATTTGCCGCAGTGGGGATGCCCGGATTTGTTGCTGATACACTTGGGAGAAAATGACTTGGTGAGGCAATCAGGGCTCACACTGATACAATTTATGCAAAAAGATTTGGAGCTATTGAAGCGGAACCTGTGCGGGACATGTCTGGTATGGACAGAATTTATACCCAGGCGGGTATGGAGAGGGGCAATAAATCATGGAGCCATTGAACGGGCTCGGAAAAAGTTGAATAGGGCAATGAGGGTAATTTGCTGGGCCCAAGGGATTAAGGTGCTGAGGCACGAGGACATTAAGGAGCATGAGGGGCCATTGTTCAGAGATGACGGAGTACATTTATCGCAATTGGGAAATGCGTATTATTTGATGGGTTTGAGGCTGATGCTAGAGAAGCTATGGGGGGAGAACCTGTGGATTAAGAAATGAGTAAGAATCAGGGGGCAAACGAAGATTTGCCGGGTGGGGCAGAAAAACGCCACATGGGTTTTCCTGGGTGGCAGGAAATGGGGGAGGGGGGAGAGCCAGATGCGGGCTTGTTCCCCCCTTCCAAGGGGAAAAATGAGGTGAAGGATCAGAATGGGGGGGAGGATTGTTTACAAACAAGGAGGGCATGGAAGGAAGAGGGGAGTGTCTAGCAGAGGGGATTGGAAGAAAGCTATTAGAAGAGAAGGAAGGGCATGAGGAAGCTTTTAAGTTGAAAGTTGGGCGAGAGGGATTTCATACAGTTCAAAGTTGTTGTTGTTTATGTTAAATCCTGTCCTAAATAAATGACCTTTTGCCCTAGAGATGAGTGTCAATGTATGTTTGTCCCGATGGGGGGGCCCGCGGAGAGAGAGACTCGCTCTAGTCTCTCCGCGGGTCTTTTCGGGACGACAGGAAGTGGCGCGGGTGCGCCAGGATTGGCGGACAGGTAAGTGGGGGTGGGAGTTAGGGATGGGTTTAAAAGGGGGTAGAAGGGTGGGGTCGGCCGCTTTCCAGGCCGACCATTAGAGGGAGGAAGTGTTGGACCACCCACCCGTCCTGCACAGAAGGTAGGCAGCAGGGAGAGGGTTGTTAAGGGTAAGGCGTGATTAGGTAGGTAGGGTTTTTAGGTTCACGTCAGTTAGGACAGGTGTGGTGCACGAGAGTTGGCAGGAAATGGGGGAGGGGGGAGAGCCAGATGCGGGCTTGTTCCCCCCTTCCAAGGGGAAAAATGAGGTGAAGGATCAGAATGGGGGGGAGGATTGTTTACAAACAAGGAGGGCATGGAAGGAAGAGGGGAGTGTCTAGCAGAGGGGATTGGAAGAAAGCTATTAGAAGAGAAGGAAGGGCATGAGGAAGCTTTTAAGTTGAAAGTTGGGCGAGAGGGATTTCATACAGTTCAAAGTTGTTGTTGTTTATGTTAAATCCTGTCCTAAATAAATGACCTTTTGCACTAGAGATAAGTGTCAATGTATGTTTGTCCCGATGTTATGTATTTTCCTAATGTATTAACATGGGAACGAACATACGTGGCTTCTGGGAAGAGGGCCAGCTGTTATCAGGTCTCTCGTTTGATGTCGTCTGTTGGTGGGCTTCTGCAGTGATGTCCCAGTCTAACAGTGAGGTCTTGCAGCGAGGCCACACCCTGACAGTCAGATCTGGAGTGCTGCAAAGCTTCCGGTGCGATGCCACAGTCTCACAGGAAGGTCCTGGACTAATGCCATAGGCTGACGTCAGGTTCTGTAGTGACATCACAGTTGAACCTCGTATTCTTGAAATCTGCGGTCTGGTTCCTGAAGTTTTGTTACAGTTTGACCTCAGAATCGTGGAATTCACGACCAGGCACGAAAACCTCTTGAGTTAACACAGGCTGACATCAGGACCCTAGAGTGACGTCAAACCCTGCTGCCAGGTTCCTGGGTATGGTTCCAGTTTGATATCATGTTTTCATTCTGTGTGATGTCTGATTTTCTCAGTGGTATCAGTGTTACATATCAGGTTTTTAGAGTAATGCTACATACAGTTCGATGGCAAGTGCCAAAATCGTTGCACAACTAGATCGCAATCTGATGCTAACTTCTAGCAGTGATGTCACAGTCAGACCTGATGCACATGGAGCCGTGTTGTGGTTTGATGTACGCATTAAGTAGTAGTATCACAGTGACTTTTTAATGGTACACAAACGGAGTGACGTCACAGGTTGACCTTTTTTGGGCACTGATGTCACTGATGATGTCACAGTCTGAGTCACGTTGCTAAACAAATATGATATTATGGGCATTGGACAAAGACAGCAACGTGTGATAACTCTACAACAATCAGGACTACACTGAAGACAGATATCCCTCTTTGGAAGGCTATGCAGAATATGCCCTGCTGCAATATTTAAAAAGAGAACTCCATATGTTACAGGAACCTATAAAACAGGAAATACTAACTCACTGAATGAACAAAAATAAACAGAAGAGATAAGAAAACTGCATAAACGCCTTTGTTTAAATGCAAGAATTTTAAGGGCCCATTGGAGACACCAGTTGACACAGTAAGCAAAGAAGGTACAACTCGATTCACTCAGCCTGCACCAAATATTGTCAGAAAAGGTATAAACCAGCAATAAAACGTGCAGAAATTCGATTGGCGGAGCAAAATTCTGAAGGATTCCCCGCAGACCATTATGGTCAGATCAGGGGAAAACCAGGTGTACCGGTTTGCGTAAATACTAATACCCAAAAATAAAACAAAAAGAGAAAAACAGTGAGGTATCCCACTTCTGCCATCAAGTGAGATGGCCTTGGCTATCCTAACCATGAGAGGCCTCGCAAGTCAAGCCCACCATTCTCAGTCAGAAGGGGATGGTGCATTCTTATTGCAAATGCCAGGAATGCCTTCACATTCTGTATTTCTGAGCCTGCAGGAGGTGGTGACAATGCTGTGGTTATTGAATACAAATCCATGCTGCTGAAGTCCTTCTGGGCTTTAATCTGGGACTGGGTGTGGCAACCAACAAACTCAGCCCATACATGATTCGAGGTAGAACCCAACCATCTGTCTCCTTGGCAGTAGGAACATCATACCTAAGCTATAGGCTGACATGACTTGGCATGATTGGCCCAACTGAAAGCAGGAGGTGGACATTGTTTCCGAGGCTGTGGACCAAGAATTCGTTTTTTTTTTTACTTTGATTCATATACATCCAGCTCTAGCACTCCGGCAACAAGAACAAGTGAATAAAAAACAGAACTGCTGCTCTTGCAGGAGTTTACAAACTAGGAACATTGCACAATACCAAACTGAAAAAGTCTCTGTTGGCTGCTGGTTGTGGCCAAAGACACTGCAACATGGGATCGGTAGGACTTCCTTTTTGACTCGGGGCAGTGAATGTAGGAAGAGGAGAGTCTTCAGCCCAGGATGGATAGTTGAAATGTGGGGTTGACCATTTTGTTAACCATCAGTCACTAGAGATGCGGCACGTGCAAACATCAGTTACCATCGCATGGTGCGGTTCCCACTTTGTCCTATACTCTAATCAGCCAGCCACAGGCATAGGTTGCTTGAAAGTCACACTCTTCCCTCCTGAAGCAGGACGGAGGGGTCCTGGTTGCAGCACTAGCTGGTTTTACAAAGGTGTTCAAGGAGATAGGAGAACTGGGCTGGTGGTAGAGCGCCATAATGGGACATGCACCTGAATTTTCTTTAGGATGAACCTTAATTTTTACCTGTAGTTCCATGCTTGGTAAGTTGGACTGGTGAGAGGACTTCAGCAGATGTAGACCACTTTACAGGCTTCTTTGTCCCCTGACCTTCCTATGACTCCCTGCCAAAGCAGTAGATTGGCAAACAGGAATTTTATAAGATGAAGTCATTTGAAATGGCCCTTCCTCCTCCCCTAGTAACACAGCATATATTTCCAATTATTTCAATCTCATGATAACACAATTAGACGTTCGGCTTATGGTACGCAAGGCAGATATAATTGTACGGTGACTATCCCTCATGGTCTGTTGTTCATTTCTATCAGATTTTGAGGGCTACCTGAACTTGGAAATTGCCAATATACGTAGGAGCTCCATGCAACTGAACAGCTTTTAAACAAAGTATCCAGAGGATGCTATGTGACAAGAACATTCCTCACATGCACTGTACTAAGGGACATTTTCTCCATCAAGAGAAAGAACACATGGAAAGAGATGATTTCCCTGCAAAAATAACAATACTGTGGCAAATGGATTTGCAAGGTATGAAGATACAAAACAGACTCATGGAAGGGAATCTACCACCTGGAATCCAAGTGCAAATGTACAAGGCTTCTTTTCTGGAGCCACCAACAAACTTGGCCAGTTTTGGTTCTTCAGAACCCAGATGCTCCCAAGCCTATGTCACCAGTCATACCAGGTCCTGAATGTTAGTGTGGATAAATCTGACTTGATGATCCTTCACTGTGGATGATGGTTCCCTTGGTCCACTCAATTCTTTGACTATGACTGACCTTCAAGATTAATCTTGATCTCCCTGCTTCACCTTTGTCAGACTTTTTGTCCACTGATTCATCCATTCTTGAAAAGATGGTCCAGTGCACTACGACTGAACATAACACTTTATTAATTGTAGAGTGAAAATGTTATTTTCAGGGATTTGTAGGTTTATTATTACTTATGATTCTAGCTTTTAGTTCGATTTCGATTAAGTGAATTCTGTTTCCATAGTGTATTTTGATGCTACTTGGTCTTTCATTGTGTCTGCCAAGGCTCTGCAGAACTTTGCCCTCAGTCTACTACCAATCAACGATTAAGGGAACAATATTCTGCTGTGATCAGCCCCCCACTTACCCAAGGTTGGGCAACACTCGGCCCCAATTACGCTACCCAACAAAAGCCTGGCTTGCTGGCAAGTGATTCTGGTATGCAAGGCCTGGGACTGAAACTGAACACATTCAGGACGATGGTCATGGACCACTAATGGTCTTCAGACAGGGTGCCGGAACTACACAGACATTAGCTCTGACCATACAATACACCTCTTTGTCTCTTACCTTTCATACCTCGGAAACAAATAAAGGATACCCTTTGAAGTGAAACTGTCCCAAAAGCCTGTTCAGGTCTGTGCGTGGGGAGCCTGAGAGAATTGCTCTTCACTGCTACTCGCCTCAGATGGGTGGATTTAAGAAAGACTCTTTCAAGACAACTTCCTCCAATTAATAACCAACGGTCTCTGTGCTTTCTTGTCGTAATCCAACCTCAACAGCAGGGATATAGGAGACCATCTCTGGTTCATAGAGTTATCCAGGCATTGCTGGGAAGGCTTCAGGGAATTCAGAATTCAGCAGCAAGATTACTTCTAAATGTAAGTATACAAACCTGCACCTCAACAGTCCCAAATACTCTCTACTGCCTCCTAATCACAAGATCCTCTTTCACACTAGTATGCATCACTCAGGGCGCTAAACTGTAAAGGACCAAAATGTATTCAATAAAAAAATAGGCAACATAGTAATTAGCATTCAAGGCTGGCACTGCATCTAATAATTCCAGCACAGAGAAAGAAAAACGGTGGTGGCACCACTTTCTCCATTCAAACCACCAAATTTTAGAATAACCTCCTTACAATGCAAAGAGTCACAGAGAATCATTCAGACTGCAGACGAATGGTTAAGAGTTGTTTTTTTGTAATGTAATCCACCAGAGAAGCTGTATGATCTTGTTCACAATGATGCATGTCAACACAAATTCTGGCCTCTCAGCCTATAGACAGTGGCCCCATAATTATCCTTGAAGGTCAAGGGAGAATCACAGTAGCCCAGTCCCCTTATAAATATCCCCTTGCTAAGATCAAATAACTGGGGCTACCTATTCCCATTACAAACATGTCAGCTGAGCCTCCGTTTCAAATATAAACATTATTGAATGAACGATACAAACTCCAAAGATGGTCCGCTCCAAACCTTACTTGTCAAACCCAATGGGCCTGCTATTGAACATACCGCATAATATGGTTCTTCCAGTTAAAAAGAGCCAATGACAAAGTCGAGAAGAATGGGCCTCATCTCTTTGAATGTTATCTAAGAACAGCGTTTAACGTCATCGACAACCAAAGATGCTACAACATGTAGCACCTGCATGCATGTAACAACCATCAATTCTCCTATGTTCCTACATAAAAAGGACTTTGAAATCCGTCTCTCTCCTGTCACAAACCACTTTGTGCGCATGCGCTACCTCTTAGTAACCGCTGATTGATAAATCACGTGACTTTCCCGCCCTTAAATGCGCTTCACTAGAACATAACATTTCCTAGGCACATGCAAATCCTCAGCTCACCTTAATAGGCGTTTCGCATGTTCGCACAAAACTACTGGTTGCATTGACTTTTCAAACTCCTTTAAATTAAATAACCATCTTCTGTTTTAATCTCCAAACTAACCAATCTTAACCAAACCTCTCTAACAAGCACGTACGTTAGACATGAAATGCACCACAAGAACGCAAGACTAAAAGCTGTTAAATGTTAACCATGCGTGTACATACCAACAAAAATAATAATGATAGTAATAACAATAGTAACAACAACAAAATAATAACAATAATAATAATAACAAAAACAACGATAACAATACCAATAACGATAATAACAATAATAATGATAACAATAATAATAACTATTATTATTATTATTATATTAATCCTTTAACACTGGATTCTCTAGCCACCGAAAACCGAAAAATTGCTTCTGTGCCTCGTCAGGGCTAGTAAGCACTATGTAAATGCACTTACTATACAACAGGATGCATCTCTGAAGGCACACCCTTGGTTTCGCCCTGCATAGCAGAAGATTTGGCTCAATCCATCTTGTGCGCATCTGCCCTGTTCATTCCCACTTCATGGAGCTGTAATAGCCAGTCCATTAACTAGTATTTTGGGACTTTAAAAAATTGTGAATATGTAATGGTGGTGATTTACGCAGCCAAGCAAAGCTCTCTCATGCCCACAATACCCACAACCCAGCAGTGCTGTCTACTTTTAGGCATTACAAATGCATTGATATCTCTCCTGGACAACCTTCCATGAGCGCCGAAGATGTATTTGGATTTACATGAAATGTCTGTCCTCGGTGCAGTTTTCTGAAGCTTGACTCCTGCTAAGGAATACCTAGAACCAACATACCAACTCCACAGATCTGCATGCAAGTGTATACGCTCCACTGCAGGACGACCACTGGAGAAAAACAACACTCCCACATCTTGAAGAAGGTTAAAAGGAGGCAAGCCACTACATACCCCTCAGAATGGTCACAACAGGAGTCAGCGACTCCACTGTCCACCTGCCAAGGGATAACCAGAAATAGCAGCAATCACTCACCTACAAGAGGATGCGAGAGGACGTACTCTCTCCTGTAGTACACGAGGAGCCATTCATTCAACTATTTAGCAATAGGGAGACAGAGGAGGCTGCCACTGCACTATCTGCATGCCCGAGGACACCCCGGTACTTCTATATGGGGACACATATTTCTTGTTGGTGAACGACAGGAGCCCCGTTGCGCTTTTGGAGAAGGCGACGTATTGTGCCACACACTGTAGCACCGCATCATTTATCTTACTCACGGGAGGGAGCCCATCGTTCATGCAACTGCACGGGTCTCTGCCTCGTGCCTTCCAAACATGGTCTCCAATGCTCTCTTTGATAGCCGCACGCGGTGTCACTGCACGGCAGAGGTGAAGGGTGAGCTCGCGAGAGGCAGGATCAGGGAACAGGGTGTCGGCCAGTTTCCTAATTTAAGCAATCTGACACTCGCCGCTCATCTTAATGAAGCGAGCCTGTCCCCTTACCCGCCGTCCGCATCATTATCCGCCACATCCCGGGGTGAGCTGCCATGGCTTCGGCCCTCTCTTCCCCGTCGCCGCTTTGCCACGTTCACACCTCGATAATTTAATCTCCTTGCTTCTATGCGTTGCTCCACTTAGAATACCATAATTGCACACTTTCTGTGTATCAGCGGCGGTATTACTGCGAAGTACTCGCCAAGCTGTTTATATTTAACTTCTAATGAGGGAAGGCGCCGCTTAAAAGACGAAGAAAGTTGTCCAATTGGAACGGGAGCTGGAGGGTTGCCCGGCCAGAAGAGAAGGCAGCGTGACTATTTTTTTAAAGCCATTGAGGCTGATGTAGAGACGGGGACGGAAAATCTTGACATTTCTGGAGAAGATGCTAAAAGCATAGTTGAATCCACCGGCTGCAGCGAGGAGAGGGACACCTAGCGGAGGCATTTCCTGCACCGCTCCATAGGCTGGTGGAGGACATTAGGCTCCAGAATCACCGGCGCTGCTATCAATAGTGCCGCAGCACCGGGGCCGGTGTGTGCAGGGACCTTCGCACCCCCACGCTGCAAGCCCTGGACTGCTCAGTCGCGTGACTCTCCATGCTTGCATCAGGACCCAAGGCGCTCTTGCTACGCATCTCTTAGAAATGCCCTTCTTCATCAGCATTTCCTCCAGCAATCGGGCACTTTTCCATTAAATGGCAGACTTTACACCAGGCTCTTAGTTTAACCAATGTAATGGTTTCTGCGGTTAAACTTTAACAGTCTTAACTCTTACGGCAAAGCTGGGGGAATTAAAGCATGGGCCCTGAGGTAAGCCATTCCAGGGGAAGTGCGGCCATTAGCAACGTGGCTGTTAAGGGAATTGTGAGATGTATTCAACAGGCCAAGACCTGAGGTGATTTACTCTGCCTCAGTTTGCTGAACATTTAGAGGCACAGATTAAAAAAAAAAAAAAAATCATCTCAGCTTTTATGTCATCCAGTAAACCTCTATTAGGGGCACGGTTTGCCTGGAGCGCAGTGGTTGGAAACACAGTGGCCCTCAATACAACCCTGGCGGTCGGTGTGAAAGTGGCGGAAATACAGCCAACAGGCCAGCGGTAAAAAAAATGGGATCACAACCATGGCGGAAACCGCCAACACAGCCAGCCACTTTAACACTCTGACCGCCAGGGCAGTAGCAACAAACACTGCGGCGGTAACCGCCAACAGACAGGCGGAAGACAATGTACCGCCCACACTATTACAAGGCACCAATCCGCCAGCTTTTCCGGAGCGGTACCAACGCAATCAAAAGCATGGCGGAAACAGTACACAGAAGGGAAACCACTCACCTCTCGACACCCAAGGAAGAACTAGGACGCCATGGAGCCCGAATTGCAGATCCTACCCATGTTGCTGTATCTATGAATACACACGAAGTGGAAAGAAGGCGGCAGTGACGACGGTGAGTCCTGCACCTAGCACACAGGGGAAGGGAGGAGGGAAAAGAGAGTGACAGACACACGCGGCACGCAACACTCCCACCCCCTACCCACAACAACATACACACACACATATCCAATAACATCACAGATACACCCGTCACCCCTTGGAGGAACACAAGGACCAAACGAAATGAGTGTAACTAGTGTAATATTGGAACAATCAGAGAGATCAAGAGAACAGCAAATAATCAGTATACACAAATATTTACAGCAAGTACACAAGTCCGTACACTGTCCCATGAAATGTCCGTGGACCAGTGGTCCCAAAAAGCATGGGCGAAGCCCACACATGACACCTGCCTCAAAACGGAGAGAACACTGCGGGGGCATCAAGTAAAAAAAAAAAAAAACAGGCACCTCAGGGGGAAGGGGATGGGGCACCTCAGCCGGATGATGGTACAACGCCACTGCTCCTCGAGGGGGCTCCATGCCCACTGCCTGGTCCTGGGGAGTGCAAAGCCACAGTCTCTCAATTCTCTCAAGTGGGTGCACTGCCCACTGCTTGGTCCTGGGGAGTGCAAAGCCACAGTCTCACAAGTCACTCATGTAGGTGGTTGGCCCACTTCTTGGTCCTGGGGAGTGCAAAGCCACAGTCTCTCAAGTGAGTTCATTGACTACTGCTTGGTCCTGGGGAGTGCAAAGCCACAGTCTCTCAAATGGATGCCTTTCTCCATTGGTTCTGGAGGGGGCTTTGTGCCCAGAGTGCTTCATCGTGCCAAGGACTGGGTGAGTGGATGCCTTTCTCCACTGGTTCTGGAGGGAGATTTGTGCCCAAGGATGCTGCACCTGGGGTGTTGCAGTTGACTTCGTCTCACCTGGGTGTCTTAGCCACGCGATGTACCTGGAACAGGTAGCATGATACTCCATGGAGGCAGAGCCACACGCCATCTTGCAGCGACTTAGGCTGCCAATTTCTGGTTCATGTCAGTGCTGGAGGTGATGTCTCAAGTGGCGTGTCCAGGGTCCAGGACGTCACCTGCAGTCTCTGACGGCTGCACAATGGGGATGGGGCTGACGTCCGACAGAGTGGCCTCGGCTGTGCACGTGGCAGTGCTGATGGTGGTGCAGGTGGCGGTGTCTGTGGTGGAGATGCTGCCAATGCTGGCCGTGGTGCAAGTGACTGTTGTGGTGGATGGAGACACCATACCATCTCTGGCAGCCTCGGATAGCTGATCCTTGGGGAGGATGCTGCAGACTGACGTTGTGGCGGTGCAGGTGGCGGGGCAGGTGGCGGGCAGGTGGCGGTCGGAGCTGCAGTGGTGACTGTGGCTGCCATCCCTGATGACATGGTGGTCACCAGCCCCTCACCAGGAGACATCGTGCCCAGAGGTGACGTGCCCTATGGCTTGTGGCCCTTCCCCATCTTGACAGTCGCTTCAGGGACCTTGGCCCTGTCCACTCGGTGTTTGGGCGAGGCCTTGCTGGGTGGGTGGTGTGACTGTCCCCTGCTGGAAGCCGGCCCCTTTTTGACCTTTGCAGGTGGTGGAATAGGGTGGTTCTTCTTTTCTGTCGGTGGTACACTGGCAGCTCTGACGGGTGCCTCCTTAGACTGTACTGGACTAGCAGGGACCACAGGGGATGCAGATTTGGTGGCTGAGGTGCTGGGCTGGGACCTAGACATCCTGGCCCTAGGGGAAGGACGGGGGGGGGAGGTGTAGGGAAGAGGTTAATGTTAGCTAGGAAAAGTTTTTTAGACACACTGGGATGGGAAGATGGAGGGGGTTGTGGGAGTGGAAGAAGAGGTAGTGGAGGTAGGAGGTGTATGTCTGCTGAGTTTGGGTGAAGGTGCATGGGTTGGAGGCTGTTGTGAGGTGGATGGCTGTTGAGTGGGTGTGTGCCTGCGTTTGTGTACTTTGGGAGGAGGGCTTACAGACACACTGGGATAGGACACAGGGGACATGTGAATGGCAGTGGGGGTGGTGATTGCACGTGAGCGGTTTGTAGTGATGGGCGTGCTGGTGATGGAGGCAGTGGCTGATGATGTAGTGCATGCAGTTGTGAGTGGAGACGAGACTGGGAGGGGGGTGCAGGACGTGGAGGAGGGGGACACAGTGGAGGAAGTGGATGTTGGTATGTGTGCATGGGTATGGTGCTTGTGTGAGTGCCTGTGGGATGTGTGGTGCTTATGTTTTCCTGAGCCACTTTTGTGTGTTGATGTGTGTGCATGCTGGTCTGATGGTGTGCTTGGGATAGGCTGAGGTAGAGGGGATTGGGTCTGGGTAGTGGAAGTTGGAGGGGGAGGCTGGACACAGGGACAATGGCTGCCATCAGTGCTGAGGCCAGAGCCTGAAATGCTCTCTGTTGGGCCGCCACACCAGAATAAATGTCCTCCAGGTATGCATGTGTTTACTGCAAATGCCTCTCGACACCCTGGATGGCATTCAGAATGGTTGACTACCCAACAGTGAGGGATCTCAGGAGGTCAATAGCCTCCTCACTGAGGGCAGCAGGGCTGACTGGGGCAGGGCCTGAGGTGCCTGGGGCGAAGGAGATGCCCACCCTCCTGGGTGAGCGGGCACGGGAAACACGCTGATGGGCTGCTGGGAGGTCGGTGCTGGTAGTGGGGTGGTGGCTGTATTTGTTGTTGGGGTGGGCACAGAGATGTCCACCACCGCCAGGGAGCTTCCATCGGAGGAGGAGTTGCTGTCGCTGGTATCCCCTCCTGGCCCCATCATGGAGCTCCCCTCGCCCTCCGTCCCACTGGTGCCTTCACCCTCTGTGGATTCACCCTCCAGGGCCATGTGGAATGCAGCTCCCTCCGTCGCCGGTGCCTCTGCTCCTCCGCCAGATGATGCTAATGCACACAAGGACAAGGTGACAAAACAAGAAGGGGGGGGACAGAAAACACACATGGTCAATGCCAGCAACACCACTACCGTTGGCAGAGACAACCCACAGGGAGCAGCCCTATGCACTAGGCCATGCACTAGCAGTTAGTAGGAAATTCACCAGGCCATAGGGTACAATGCCTAACACCATTTGCTGCACACCTGGTACTCACAGGAGCCTGCCCAGTTGTAGATGCCCACTAAAAATATTGGGGTTGGAGTGCCTCAGAGCCTGCCCAACAAGTGACCTACCCTGCCAAGTTCACCCTGGCCTAGGGGAACCCACAGCCCACATCCCCCACCCAGACACTTCGTAAAGCGCGCAGAGTCAGCTTAATGACACTGTACTCACCCCCTTGTGGCTGCTGTGATGGCCTCAAGCGCCCATCCAACTACGGATATGCCACCGCCAGGATCCGGAACATCGGGGGGGGGGTCATGGTGCGACGGGCACTCCTTCCACGTTGGGAGGCCAGCCCTAGCTTGGCCTCTGCCGTCTTCTTGCTCCAGCGGCGCAGGTCCTCCCATCTCTTGTGGCAGTGGGTGCTCCGTCTATGATAGACCCCACGGTCTGCACTTCCTTGGCGGTGGCACCCCAAATACCCTTCTTCTGCTGGGCGCTGACCTAGAGGAAAGGTACAGGAGGAAAGGAAATTACTCACCCGTCCAGACCGCCATACTCATTGCCCACCAGTTCCCACCCATGCCCTGACGCACATACACTCACCATCCTCACATGTATCTTCCATCCACACCACTCCAAACAGGCATTGCCCACACATCATGCTCACATTGTACTCACCTGTTTGTCTGGAGGACCGTATAGTAGTGTGTACTGGGGGAGGACCCCATCCACCAGTTTGCCCAACTCCTCCGCGGTGAAGGCAGGGGCCCTTTCCCCAGACACTCGAGCCACTGTCGCTTCCAGACTCAGGTCACAGCAGCACTTGCAGTGTAGGTCCTCTCTGTTGAAGGTCAGGTATCAAGTGAGTGAACATATAGAAAATGGTGGTCACGTCCACAACGGTGCGTACCAACACCGCCGGCGTACATCGTCATTGGCTCCTGGAACCCGCAGGGCCCAATGATAACCAAAGCTGAATTGCGCGGCGGTCTTCGACAGCCTACCGCGACGTTGCACAATGCCAGGGCAATTACCTCATTTCCCCTTGTACCTCCTCACAAGTCAGGCAGCCACCATTTCAGGGGGGCACATGGCATGGCACCTAACTGCGTCACAGCACAATTTGGCAGCTATACAGACAAACTACGCCACGCACAGATTTACTCACATTACTGAAAACACACTTGTGCAACCTATGTGGTACATGACCCTCTGCTCACCATTCTCCTCCATAGGCCACATCCGCTGGGGCAGATGATGAGATGGCGTCATCCTCCGGTGTACAGACCCCTGGTGGACCTGCCGACAATGGAAGACAGACACATCATTATCACCTACAGACTTGATCGTGCCACAATCCAAAACCTGTGAGCCCAATTGGAGCCAGACCTGATGTAAGTTATCCGCCATCCCACAGGAATCCCCCCCTCTAGTGCAGGTCCTGCCAGTGCTCCATTTCTTGGCAAGTAGCTCCTTTCAAACTACTGTTGCCATGGCATCTGGGATGTCTCAGCCAATGTTTCCTAACGTGTTGACCAGAGTGTTTTCTGCCCTGCTGAAACACATGCGCAACTACATCGTGTTTCCCCAGGTGGAGGATTTGGCCACAGTGAAAGCTAACTTCTATGCCCAGGGACATATCCCCAACATCATTGGTGCCATTGATGGTACACATGTGGCATTTGTCCTCCCCGCAGATATGAACAAGTGTACAGAAAAATAAAAAGTTACCATTCGATGAATGTGCAGATGGTGTGTTTGGCGGACCAGTACATCTCCCATGTGAATGCCAAGTATCCTGGATCTGCGCATGACGTCTACATTTTGAGGAATAGCAGTAGTCCTTATGTGATGGGCCAACTCCAGAGGCACTGTGAGTGGCTAACAGGTGAGCCCAAGGTCCCACACAGTAGGAGTAGGTGTCTGGGTATGGCGTAGTCCCTAAGGGTTAGTGTGTGTCTAACAGTTATCCCTCAACATTTGCAGGTGACTCTGGTCACCCCAACCTCTCATGGCTACTGACCCCAGTGAGGAATGCCAGGACAATGTCAGAGGAACGCTACAATGAGGCACATGGGCGAACTAGGCGTATTATTGAGAGGACGTTTGACCTCCTGAAGGCCAGATTCCGGTGCCTCCATCTAACAGGTGCTCCCTATACTACTCACTGAAGAAGGTGTACCAGATAATTGTGGCATGCTGCATGTTGCACAACCTGGAATTGTGATGCCGGGTGCCTTTTCTGCAGGAGGATGGGCCTGATGATGGTCTTGTGGCAGCGGTGGAGCCTGTGGACAGTGAGGAAGAGGAGGCAGAGGAAGGAGATATTGACAACCGAATGAACATCATCATGCAGTACTTCCAGTGACACACAGGTAAGAGACTGTAACTGCTTCTCACATTTCTGTAGGCCATTGTATAAGTCAGCCTCTTCACCTGTCTACGGACACTGACAGTTCTCTTTGGATTTCCATTTTTCAGATCTGGGTACTTCGTTCTGCCTTCTGCTATATGTACTGCTGCCCAACAACTGTCATACATTGGCATGAGCAAATGAACATTTACATTGATATTTGTTGGTGATGTTGTAATAATACATTTGTGAAAGATCAGACTGACTCCAGATTGGTTTGTGATTCAAGGGTGTTTATTTAGGGGTTAATGTGTATAGGGGTATGAGGAAGGGGCTGGGGTGATGGTGGAGGAAGGTCCATAGTAGAGTCCAGTCTCTTGGTATCACAGGTGCATTGTCCAATGGGGCATATGAAGGGAAGTAATGGCAGTTTAAGGTGGACAGGGTGACATAGTGGGACAGAAGGGTGACAATCCAGAGGGTCCTATTTCCTGGCGGGGGTCTTGGCAATGTTCTCTGTCTTCTGCCTGGATTTCAGGGACCGTTTGCGGGGTGGTTCTCCTTCTGCAGGGGGTGGCGTGCTGATGGGCTGTTGGAGGGGCCTCCTGTCCACTAGCGCCAGCGGAGGTGGAGGGCTGTTCTTCGATTTGGCTAGTGTCAGGGGCCCATTGTTGTGCTACTGCCTCCCTCATGGTCTTGCCTATGTCAGCCAGCACCCTTGCAATGGTGACCAGGATGGTGTAGATGTTGGTGAGTTCCTCCCTGATCTCCATGTATTGTCCCTCCTGTAGCTGCTGGGTCTCCTGAAACTTGGCCAGTACCGTGCCCATGGTCTCCTGGGAATGGTGGTATGCTCCCATGATGTTTGATAGTGCCTCGTGGATGGTCGGTTCCCTGGGCCTATCCTCCCCCTGTCACACAGAAGTCCTCCCAGCTTCCCTGTTGTCCTGTGCCTCCGTCCCCAGAACTGTGTGCCCACTGCCGCTGACCCCAGGTCCCTGATCGTCCTGGGTTTGTGGGGTGGCCTGGGGTCCCTGTAGTGGTGGACACACTGCTGATTGACATGTCCTGGTGACAGTGGCATGGGACCGCTGGGTGGGTGTAGTGGTGGTGTTTCTTGAGGGGGGAGGTTCTGTGCTGGCTTGGGATTGTGGCAGGGGAACCAACTGTCTAGAGGTCCCTGATGGGCCAAGCTGGTCATCTTGATCCAGGCATGAAGAGCTGCTGTCGTCACTGTGGACCTCTTCTGTGGGGGGGACTGGATATGGCTGGCACCTCCTGTCCGGTGACATTGGGTAGAGGTCCTGTTGGGGTGTAAATGCACTGTTATTTTATCTGTGTGTGCCATCTTGTGCAATATTTCCTTGGCCCTTGTGTGAGTGGTGATTGTGTGCCCTGGGTGAGTCACTCTATTGGACATGCTTTGCTGATGGATGTCCATGCATGTCAGTGATGGGTGTCCATGCATTGTTGTTGCATGCAGGGCTTGGTTGTGGGAGTGGTGGGGCATGATGGAGGGGTGTGTGGGAGATGGTGGAGTCATGGGAGTGAGGGTGAGGCTGGGAGTATGTGATGGCATGCAGGTAGGGTGGGGGGGATATAATAGCAAAGATATGACTTACCAGAGTCCAGTCCTCCTGCTACTCCTGCGAGGCCCTCAGGATGCATAATTGCCAAGACTTGCTCCTCCCATGTTGTTAGTTGTGGGGGAGGAGGTGAGGGTCCACCGCCAGTCCTCTGTACGGCTACCTGGTGTCTGGATACCACGGAACGCACCTTCCCCTGTTGGTCGTTCCAACTCTTCCTGATGTCATCCCTTGTTCTTGGACGCTGTCCCACTGCATTGACCCTGTCGACAATTCTCCGCCATAGCTCCATCTTCCTTGCAATGGATGTCTGCTGCACCTGTGATCCGAATAACTGTGGCTCTACCCATATGATTTCCTCCACCATGACCCTGAGCTCCTCCTCAGAAAATCTGGGGTGTCTTTGAGGTGCCATGGTGTGGTGTGAGTGGTGTGTGAGGTGATGGTTGATGTGATCTGTGGGTGATGTGTTGGGGTGTGTGGTGTGATGTGCGTGGATGGTGTATGAGTGATGGTGTTGTATGCATCTGGATGCTGGTGTGGTTTTTGCTTATCTCTCTCTCTGCTTCTTCCAAATTTTTCAGTGTAAGGGGTTGTGGGTAATGTGGGTGTGTGTTTTATAGTGGTGTAAGTGTGTGGGTGTGGTGTGTGTATGTGTGTATGTATGTATGTCAGGTGTGTGTAGTTTGAATTGTCCAATGTGGTGTAGTTTTGTTAGTGTGTGTGTGTATTTTGAGCGTGGCCGTGTGTACTGCCAATGGTTTACCGCGGTTGAATGACCGCTGCGTTGATTCGTGGGTCGCGATACTGTGGGCGTATTTCTGTTGGCGTAATGGTGTGGGTTTTGCTATCGCCAGTTTATCACTGACCTTTGGTGTGGCAGACTTGTGTGGGTGTCTGTATAGTGGCGGAATTCTCAGTGTGAGTCATAATACCCGTTGCGGATTTCTGCCGCGGACAGGGTATGTTGGTGGCCGTCGGCACAGCGGTCAGCGGGATTTACCAGCAGGGTTGTAATGAGGGCCAGTGTGTCCATCTCAAAGGAACTTACAGGATTCCTTGATTCGAACAGCATAACATTTCACTCGAATATGTGTTTTGGATTTACACGTGTTGTGGAGGATATCAATTTTAAATACTCTACAGACAGCAATAGCAGCTGATAAACGGTGTGGAGATGTGACTGAGACATGGCACTGTGGTACCATGGGTACATTGGAGACTGCACAATAGTACTGGGGTTGAGGCAGTGACATAATGCAGAATTGTAGACTCCCAGTGGAAAATTTGGAGCAGGAACCCTAAATGTTCATGCGGGCTGCCCACCTCAGATATATACAAAGTCCATGGACTGAGTGGGGGCCCGTTATGGGTTGGGCACCTTCACTACATGGTAGAGGCTAACATTACATCTATGAGTGAACGCAGTGCCTGTAGCATCGGTAGACTCTGAGGGAGGGTGATGATAATCAAATTAAATTACGAGGCGTTTGTGGGTTGGCTTGAAGAATCTTTAAATAAAGGAAGAAGGTGTCCTACGGAATAGACAGCAGAGGTCTCAAAGCTACTGGAGATGCCGAGGATTTTGAGGCTGTGTGGTGATGGTGAGTTTGTGGGCACAGAGTCTGGGGAAGGAGATGGGCAGTCAGAAAAATGTGTGTGCATGTCAAAGAACATATGTAGAGTACTTTTGTATGTTACTGGAATACAAGAGTGTGAGGATGAGGATGAGGAACCAGTCGGAGGAACAAAAGGAGCAGTGGAAGTGGTCTGATGTCAAACTATTTCCAACACACTATACTTGCAGGGATCACCTAGTAGCATCAAAGCTGAGACAGCACATAGCCCATACTGGCCAGGATGCCTGGTCACAGACAGAATGTTGGCCTCCAAAAAAGTCCTTGACTTTCCCCATTTTCAAACAGCATTTGCTACCAGGCAAAAAGTACCAAATGATGAACACTGGTTTTATCACAGCCAATGAAGATCTTTTAAAAACTTTTCTTTCTTCAAAACAAATGCTTGAAATAGGAGTGTAGACATAGGAACACTCACTATCACAGCTGTTTTCTCCTGAGAAGGGATGGCATTCTCCTATTGAAAGTACTGCATTTCTGATGAGCAGTACTAGTACTCTGCCGTTCAAATTAAAGTAGCACATGCACTCAGTACCTCGTAGTATCTGCTGTTCTAAAGCACTGCTCAACACTTTTGTCCTTTCTCCCCTTTAAGTATCAAACATTAAAGATGTTTCTTCAAGTGGGGGTTTTCCTTTTCTTCGTCATGAAAAACCATACGTTCAAAATGTTATTTCAGTGAAACTCAATTGACTCTCTTGGGTACAGTTGCAAACATTCAAGGCCAAGTTCAAGGGAGGTGGTGCGAAGGATCAATCAATCAATCATAGCATTTGTAAAGCGCACCTAAGGGTATCTCCTTCGAAAAGACACATCTTGTGTCTCCTTCTGAAGTCTGCCAGCAAGAGAGCTGTTTGGAGGTGGAGAGGCAGGCTGTTCCAGGCCTTGGCTGCTGTGTAGGAGAAGGAAAGGCCTCCCCTGCGGCTGCGATGGATGTGGGGTGTGTGCGAGGTTTAGCGAGGCAAAGCGTATTTGTCTTGCTGGGATGTAGAAGCTCAATTGATGGTTGATGTAGGAAGATCCTAGGTTGTGGAGAGGCTTGTATGCGAGTGTGAGGATTTTGAATTGACATCTCTTCCGGACGGTGAGCCAGTGGAGGTTCCTGAGGTGTGGGGTGATGCTTGAGCAGTTGGGGAGGCTGAAGATGAGTCTGGCTGCGGTGTTCTGTACAGTCTGGAGTCTTTTAAGTAACTTGGAGGACACTCTGGCACAGAGCATTGCCACAGTCTAGACAGGTGATGACCAGGGTGTACATGATTGTCTTTCTGGTGTCAGTAGGGATGCACTTGAGGATTCGGTGGAGCATACGGACGATGTGGAAGCCAGAGGATATAACTGAGTTTACTTGTCGATTCGTGGATAGGGCATGGATAGCTGGCAGTCAAGGACGATGCTATGGTTTCATGCATGGTCTGATGGAGAGGGCGTTGGTCCGAGTTCTGCTGGTCACCAGCTGTGGTCCCATATGGAGATGTTTTTCACAAAGATCAGGACTTGCGTTTCATTGGTGTTTAGTTTGAGGCAGCTGTCTTTCATCCATATTGCTACATTGGTTAATGCATTGCGGAAGGTGGCTTTGGCGTTGTGGGTCTTCAGTGAGTGAGAGGATTAGTTGAGTGTCGTAGGCTTAGGAAACTATATTGAGTCCGTAGGACCTGACTATGTCTGCAAAGGGGGCAGAGGGCCATGTAGATTTTGAACAGGGTTGGGCTGAGGGAGGATCTTTGGGGTACGACGCAGGTGATGTTCTTGGGTTGTCTCAGATATATCTGGACACCATTATCACACACACAATACCTTTACATATTATGGGCTAGGTTATTACTTACAAACAACTATTTAACAAACATAATACAATGAACATATAGATCAGCAGGGGTCCTTGTCAGTTGAAGAATTCTCAAAGAAAAACATGGGCCAGAGCTGTCTTGTGAGCATGCAACACTATGTACAGCTCCAGAGCTGCTCCCAGTCCTGGAGGTCTTCAACACTTAACAGGATGGAAGTCCCTGTGGCACTTCAGTTCAATGACACACCTAACAGCTAGTAAAGATTGATAGTATGCAGTGCTTAATTTGTGCCTGTTATTTCCGGTGCAGAGCACTGGCACTTATTTTTTAATGCTGGCATTTATTTTTCTGCCTCAAGCATTTACTGCAAGCAAAAGACACATGGGAAAGACGGCGGAAGAAAAAAAAACAAAAAAGCAGCACAATAGGAGAAAGCAAAAAGCTGCAAGAGTGAGCTGAAGGGGGCAGGGAGTGGCTTTAAATGGATTGAAGAGGCCTGAGGTGGCTCATGATTATGTTGCCTCAGTATGCTGTGTTGCACATTTAATTGCAGCAGCTGCGTGTTTGAAAGGAGGGCTTTGGTCACCAGCACATTTTTATTTACAAATTAAGCACTGATGGTATGTATATAGCACCACAGTTGAGTACATTCCAAACATGTAGACTGATGTTCACAGTTTTTCATGAAATATGCCCAAGCGAATCAAAATGGAATAAAAGTCAAAATAACCTCTATGGTGTAACAGGACTGATATGTTGGTTCCTACTGGTCGTAGTAAAAAATCCAGTAAATCTGGAATACTGGGTGAGGTGAGCCTTCAGTAACCTTTCTCTGATAGCAGTCATAAACAAGCCTAATTCCTATGTGGGTAGCGACTCATTGGCCTTTAGAACAGTGTGGCTCTAGCCCTGCAGAAGCTGGATGGATAGGGTGAAAGATTCTTGGATCTGAGGAAATTATTTTTCATGGTGTAAGGGTGTAGGACTCTTTCCAACACCTCAAAAAAAGAACCGATTTTCAGGCCTGGATGTGGCAATTAACGAAATGTATTTTTATGTATTATTATTATTATTTTTTTACCAGAGGCACAGGGCCTTTCAATTTGCTGGATCACACATAGTCCAGCAGGGTTAGAGAGGGACATGTATTGTGACTTCTGGATATCTTCCAGCACTTAGAATAAAGGCTTATCTGAGCCATATTTACTGCATGCTTGATGTAGATGGGGGTGCAAAGGGTGACCTAGAGAGGAGTAAGAGGGCGCTTACTACAAGATTCCTGGTTGGTACATTCAAGCATGTCTGCCGCGCTGAGTTACAGAACTTGGCAGGTCCGCTTGCCTGCATTATGTCCATCTTCACCTTCCCTAGTGATGGGTTTCTGGAAGACTTCATGGAAATCTTTATTGCCCTCCTGTGGTGATTAGAATGTTATTAGCTGTCTCGTCTAACTTCATAGTAAGGGGGAATGGAATGTGGTGAGAAAGACATTAGAAGAGACAGTGGCAGTTGATGGTACATGTGCCAGCACTGCTCCTTTTACGGAACCATTTACTATGAACATAAGGAATATTAAAAAGGACCTTGAATTCTGCGTGTCCCATTCTTCACAATGGCGACGAGGCGGGCAGGAGCAGTGTCGGTGTAGTTTTCAGGCACCTGAGGATGTATTTATTCAAGCTGCCGACAGTGACCGATGGCGGTTTTCTGGCAGTGAGAGAAGTATTCTTGAAGTTTCCGGCGGTGGTAAAATGAAGGTTCTGAATTATATTACCCATTCATGTGAATGCAGAGTGGCAGGCCGGTGCACGTGAGGAGGATCGCTCTGCCGGTGTGCGCGAGGAGGATCGCACAGCCGTGCACGAGAGGAGGACACGCTCTCACTCTGGAGGTTTACCGCATGCTCAGTGACAGCGTGTATTCTGTGAGGCTGCCACTGCGCTATGACTTTTGGGTAAAAACAAGCCCAAATGCTTGTGGAAAGCACGTAATTCAGCGTGCTGGCAGCCATTTTGAGTGTGATTTACTTTAAATAAACAGTGTTAGGCACACATTTGTGCTTGTCGAGTGGTTGTATTTACAGAACGGTGATAAGCACACCCTTGTGCTTGCCGAATAATTACATCTAGCACACCTTTGTGCTTGTCAAGTGGTTGCATTTACAGTATGGTGATAGGCACACTCTTTGTGCTTGTCGATTATTTACATCTACAGTACGGTGATGGGCACACCAGACAAAAAAAATTTAAACTGTGATCGGACTGTACTTGTTTAAGGCACAAGTTTTGTAACACTGATAAATTTGTGTTGTTTTGTGTAGTTCATTTAACTTTGGGGTTGTTGGTGCACGAGTGCTAAATGTCCAGTTTTCAACCGCCACCCTTTTTCTTAGCTGAACCAAGAGATCCTCCTATTCAATGGGAGTTATGGTTAGACCTTTTCGAAGCGTATGTGGAGGTATTGGAGGATGGTGACGTTATGCCACAAAGGCATTTGTCGTTACTTAAACATCGGTTGGGGACTATTGGATTAAGGGAGTTTAAAAATATTCTGCCTATTGATAATGTCAGTGAAGAAGATGTCTACAAATGTGCTGTGAAAAAATTACAAGAAAGGTATGGCAGGTAAGATTAATGTTGTGGTGGAAAGATATACGTTTTATTTCGGAGAACAGAAGGAGGATGAAGCTATTAACCAGTATATGGCGGTTTTAAGAGGACTTGCAGTTATGTGTGCTTTTGAGCACATGACGTATAACCAGGTTTTAAGAGATCAGTTATTGATGAAGACTAAGTCAAAGAAAATACAGGAGAAATTATGGTCTTTAGGAGAACTGTTGTTGAAAACAGCTATAGAACTAGCTAGGAACACTGAGGTAACAGAGTTGCATACAAGTTATGAGGAAATAAAATAAAAATAATTGTACAGTATGTGCTGTGAGTGGTGGAAAGGATGGTAAGGAGAAAAAGAGGGTTGCTGGTCATTGTACCAGTAGTATCAACTGATCTTTTCCAACAGTGAAAGCGTTGGTTTGTTTCAGGTGTGGTGCTAGTTCACACGTAGCAAATTTTAAAGGTTGTCGTGCTATTGGCAAAATATGTAATGCATGTAAAAAAGAAAATTAAAAAAAGGAAATTTTTCACGAGTATGTAAGGGATTTGTGAAGGAAGTGAATTGTATTGTGGAGAATTCTGAAGAGAATAAACTTGTCCATTGTATGCAGAATGTGGTATTACAAGATGGTAACACCAAAGAGAGGAGTCTCCGGTTACCCAGGTGTTGGATAGGTATTGATGGTGTCCAGGTGTAAGTATTGGTGGATTAATGCATTTGGTATACCATTATGAGGAAAACCTTAGTGACCAGTTGTGGCCTTGCAGGAAATTGCAAAACACAAGGACTAGTCCAAGCAGTTATTCAGGTCATAAAATCAGCGTGATATAGGCAAAATGGAAGCAGTGTTTGAGTTTGCTGGGAGGAAATGTTCAGGAGATATACTTATTGCTGAAAAGGGTGAAACACATATCCGATCTTAGATAGAAATTTGACCCTAGCGCTAGTCCGCCTGTGTATTCTGTGGGGAGTATTGTTTTCAAGAAACTCAACCTTCAAAGACTGTCAAACCTTTGGTAGTACAGTTACAAAGGGTGGAACTGCCTGAAGGACCAAGGTGGAAGGTGGTGATTGATTTTATGGGACCATTTGAAATATTACATGCCAAAGAATCATTTGCTATTGTGCTAATTGATTATTTATCCAAATGGCCAGAGGTTCGCATGGTTAGCAATGTAACCACTGATATTGTCATTGAATTTTTAAAAGATGTCTTTGCCAGGAAGGATATTCTTGAAACTCTTGTTTCTGACAATGGAATACAACTTACATCTAGTAAAATGCAATCTTTTTTGAGTAGTTGTGGGGTGAACCATGTGAGGGTCTCGTTATATCATCCTGAAGGAAATGGTCAGGTTGAAAGGTTTAATAGGGTAATTAAGGAAGCCATACAGTTGGCTTTAGTTTCCAATTTATTGTGGAACAAAGCTATTCAAAGTATGTTGTTACCTTACAGAATCACACCCCATTCTGTAACGGGAGTGACACCATTTGAATTATTGAGAGGGAGGAAGCCCTCTTCTAAATTAATTTCTTGGTGGTTGAAAAATAAAGGAAAAAATTAGACGTCTACAGAGGACTACGATTCTATAAGAAAACGGGTACAAGAATATCACGGTAAAGAGTTTACTAAAAGGTGATCTTTACCCCAAGTAGTAGTTGGGCAGCATGTACGTGTAAGGAATCCTGGGTTAATAAGTAAAGGAGCTAATCAGTGGTCGAGTCTTTTGAAAATTTTGAAGATTTTGGATGGTTCCATCAAGCTTGAAGATGGGAGTATACGTAATTTGCGGAATGTGAGTTTGTGTAAAGGGATCAATTCATATGAAGGGGAATGGCAGAAGGCAAGATGATGTTAATGGGTATTTATGGGGAAATGATTTCCCATTGCAACCAGATGAGGTGCATTTTGACGGTGGTGATGATAGTGGGTCCGGGTCAGGTACTAGAAATGGTACCGGGAATGTACCCATATGTTGTGAGTTGCGCAAAAGTCAAAGAGAAAGGAAATTACCTAAATACCTTAATGAATATGTAATAGGAGGCCAATAGATTAAGTTTTGGTGAAATTACCTTAATGAATATGTAATAAGGGGTCATTAGTTCAAGCTCTTGGTTAATGTTTTTTTGCTATATATTTGCGTTTATCTATTCTTGTGTTTCTTATGTTTATTTATAAATGGAATAAAATTGAATAAAATGTAAGTGTTGTTAAGGGGAGAAGATATGTGGTGATTAGAATGTTATTAGCTGTCTCTTCTAACGTCATAGTAAGGGGGAATGGAATGAGGTGAGAAAGACATTAGAAGAGAGACAGCGGCAGTTGATAGTACATGTTGTGCCGCCACTGCTCCTTTTACGGAACCATTTACTACGCATATAAAGGAAAAAAAAAAAGACATTGAATTCTGCATGTCCCGTTCTTCACACCTCCTCTGTATCCTTGGGTTGCTTGGCGATGTCTCAGACAGAATTTCAGATAGGTCCACCAGCATCAGGGTCATATGTAGATCTTCAGGTTTGTTCAGAGCATTAGTGAGACATAAAACTTTTTGTTCAGGACTTAGCTGTTTATATTTGTCACTTTTTTCAATTTTTGAAAATGGGCTCCAGTTTTTACTGAGGGTTTGGGGTAGTTGGGAAGACGTCCACTGCCAATTTGAGAGATAGTATTATTCAAGTGTGGATGTGCCAGTCCATCCTGGCATAGGGCATCTTTATAGGCTTTCTCATACACTGTTGTTTCAGGGGCAGGCTTTACATGGAGCTGGAAAACCAGACAAAACAAACACGACTCCTCTGAGGTCTAAATAAAGGACATACAGGACAACAGTCTATAAAAATGTAAGGCTAGGAGGTATTTAAGTAGATAGGCAATTTGCCTTGCAGCCTTCTCTTGGTGACAGCAGATAAATCACCAGACATACAAAAAAAAACGTGGATACAATTTACACTCTATAAATAGCAGTAAGGTAAAATCAAGACTAGATGAGAATGTAAGCTTAATTTGCTATAAAACACTCAGACTGTATGGCTGGCTTTTTCCCCGGGTCCTGACATCAAAGGAACCATCAACCTGTATCAAAGGTATTTAATCTGAGATGGAGAGTTTGGTACCCAAAGGCACTCAGGGGGTGTTTGGTTGAGCAGTCAATGGTTAGCGTGTACTAGATGGTATGAATAAGGGAACCAAGCATTGTACCACACAACTGTTGTATACAGAGTTATGAAAATCCAAAGATATTGGCCAATTTATTAAGCTTTAATAACATTGCCGGTCCAGGGAAAATTAATAGGAAGGGTGAGCCTCACGTGCATAGCCCTTGATTCTCATGAGATACAGTCATATTTAAATTTTAGGAGGGTCCATGTTCCGGAGTTCGTGGATTGGTTGGGGTGCCCTTTTGTTATTCAGTTCAGCAGATTGATTCCTGTGGGAAATATGGACCAATGGTAGCCTATAAGATTTCAGTACCATAACCAGCTCTGGAGCCCGTTCAGGGGGTGGAGAGTAGAGAAGGGTCGTGGAAACTGGAGGAAAAAGCCCATCATTCCAAAACAACTCCAATGGTAATGAGTAGTCTAGAAGCTCCAGTCCTTTAGAGGACATCAGCAGTAAGAGAAAGGGGAAACATGTCACAAGAAACCATGCAGCCATCTTGAGTTGGTACAGTAGTATGCATAATGACAGTAGCCTTGCTAAATTATGCATGAAAATGATGAGCAGTTTGAAGAAAAACGAAAAGCACTTTGTGAAGCTATGAATCAATTTGAAGAGTTCTCTTACAGAACCCTACCACATGGCCCGAGCCTCTTCCGAAAAAGCACAAGGAGGGAAAGCAGTGTTGCACCCATGATGCACGAGACAAGCTGTGGCATCCCAGTAAAACACCATGCCCACAGGGCAGAGTGAAGTCGGCAGCACCTAATGGCAAAGAATCAATGGAGCGCTTTCAGCAATCACAGAGAAGTCTTTACAAAAGTGTGGGACTACCCTTGTAGGAAGTCTGGAACTGACCGATTGGCCAGCCTCAAATTGTGTGACGGGACCTAAAACAGCAGCCCACACACTGGCCCTTTCAAGCTGACCCACCTGGCAGTACCAGACTCCCAAATTGCCAGTCTAACAGTGCTTTACAGTGGCAGCAGACTCCGGGACCCTGGCTCGTCACCAGACCAGACTGTACACCCACAAGCATTTCAACCATAGCCTGGATCTCCTGTCCATGACTGCCACCAGAGCTGTGGTTCTCCTTTCCACAGCACTGGCTCTTCAGTCCCTGGACACAACAACATGTAGATATTATGATCTGAAAGCAGGCATAATTCAGTTTTTGATCTCCAATTCCTGGCTTTGACATCTGACAAAGAATTAACAGGTTGTCTGTCTGGTATCTGGCAACAAGAAGTATGAAAACATTCATTGATATTTTTTTTATTTAGGAAGGATTGTGTGCAGTTTGTTCTTGGTTAAGATTTCGCTGAATATATGTAACTGGATCAATTTAATTCTAGTTATTTAGCTCTTTCCTCTATACTTATCATTGGTTAATAAGCTGAGATTGCTGAGTCAATGTTCTTATATTTTGCGGAGTTCCACAATGAGGAATAGATATTATAGTTGTTACATTTGTACAGGACACAGTTTCAAGAATTCACCAAACTTCCTTACGCTCTTTGTTACATGTGATGCCATGCTCATGATGTGGACTGGTTTCTCGTGGGTAGGAGGGAGCGTCAGCAGCGCTCTAGATAGTTGCATAGCATGATCCATGTCAAATTTGGGCTTCTACTTCGAGGTCAAGTAAAAGCCACATATTCACAAACAGGATCGGAACTAAGCAGCCTTTCTAATTGCCCCTTCCAGGATTGTGGTCAATCCACTGGAGGTTTATCAGAGTATCCCAATCCAAGACGCTTCCTGTGATGTTAGCTTCCATTTCAGCCATAAATATAACACTTAGGAAGGCACGATGTGTTGCAAACGCATTCGCTCCACGATTATTCGCCCCACGATTATTCGCCCCCTTTATTACCCATTGCGAGGGCCACTGGAATTGTGCGACATGGGAGGGACAGATTACGCAGCAGGGTTGACTAAAATATACGACAAGAAAAAGCAGATTAGACAGCGTAATGGGGCATATTTTGTGAAAATATTACTTCATTATTTTGTCATTGTAACACGTTAAAACTGTCCGGGCAAAGGCTTCACCTCATTAGTCTTAATTTTAACCCCAAAGACAGCAATAAGCAATTGGAAGATGACATTATAACCTTTGCAAATGGCCGTCACAGGCGCAGTGCTGTTTTTAGTATCTTTTGAGCCATTTGAGGTAGGAACTATTTTTCTTAAAATCTGCAGACTATGCAGAAAACGATAATGTGGCAAGTGGATCAAATTCATAATTATTCAGAAAATGCTGCGTTTGCCGATTAGCATAATACCAGTCTTTGCCCTTTGCTATTAACTTTTGTTCCTTATTTTCTCCTCATTCACTTTGGATTTTACTTGGCTCTGCTTTGGAATTCAGCTGCTCGTTTCTCCTTCTTGATAACAAGGGGGTTTCGATGCCATTTTGTAATCACCCCAGAATCTTCATCTCTAATCAAGAAACACAACGGTTAACAAATGATGTATTTTCCACTTTGTCATATTTTGCTTCTAGCAGTGACCTGCCAAAGGAGGCAACTTTCACCTCTCACATATAATGTATGTAGGCTGGCACAGTGACTACTGGGGGGAGTTGGCAGTTACCAGTCATATCAGAATTATTAGACCAGAAGGAACTATGATGAGCTGTTTACTTTCACCCGGAGATGTAACTGGTAAAAGCAGCTGAAATCTCCAGGTAGAGATCTGGAGCAAAAAGAGAAAGTACTGGGGGGATCGTGCACAGAATTACTGATTCCCCTGGGAACTCCTTTCTCAGTGGAATGTCAGGTTCCTTCTCCAATATCTATTCGGTCCAGTCCAGATCCTCTTTGAAGATATGTAATAGAGTTTTAGATTACTTCTACGTTAGAAAATGCCCCAATAAAATTTAATTTGCTCAATTTAAAGATTGACTTAGTCCAGAGCTCTACTTTAAAGTAAGTAGATGCCTTAGAGAACCTCAACCATCTCTGTGCGAGGGCCACTAATCTACAAGTGATCAATCTGAGGCTATCATTATGGTGATAAAAGTCATTGAAGTTCTCGGTTGAAGGAAATGCCTATCAATAAATGTCATAATAAATCTCACAATAAAAGCCATAAATTTAGATCAACTATTAGAGAGGTGATTTGTCCATGGGTTTTTAATAGCAAAGTCTGACCATCCAGGTCAGTGCCATTATTTCTTAAGAACAGACAATTGTTTAGCCTTAAGAAGGGAAAACACTGTTATAAGAATTTTGAATTTTGAAGGATAAAATAATTATTGCTATTCCCATCTACGTTTTCTCTTAAACGTTTCTGGTAGTTTGAGTTTCCATCTTTGTTCTTTTTCTTGTTCAAGTGTATCCATCAAGAAACTGCCAAACAAATGTGAACAGTCATTGGGGGTGGGGATGGGGAGAGGTCAAGCTTACCAAATGTGAAAGATAATTTCTCATGAAAGACTTTTGGTGCAGATGAGAGTATGCCAGCCATCTAGGACCCCTAATCCCGAGAAGTGTAGCAGGGATAAGAACATGCTGCTTTTCTGAAGACACTTGTAGTTGTGAAATCTTCTCATGTAGACTAAGTTAGAAATCTTTTTGTTCTGGATCTCAGATATTTATCTAAATATACCAACCGGAGACCTGGAAATAGCTGCTGCACGACCAGTAGCATTATCTTATTCGGCATAAAAAATAAAATGGTATTAGTGACAGGATACCTATGTTCTAGCTAGAGGTGGGTAAGCCACTATAGACTTGAGCCAGGCACATACCAGAAGCCTAGTTCTGGCTCATCTTTACGTCAGCTTGGACTTGGGAGTCCAAAATGAGCCAAGCTTTTATGTGGTTTCTGTCTGCCAACACATTCTAAACTCATACTGTAAGAATTATAAATAAAGCATAAACCTTTGATGTTACAAAAGAGGGAGAAATGTTAACCATCTAGTGGCTGAATTTCATAATGTAAACCCAGACAACTGGCACCAATCCTGGCTTTCTTGCTTGATTAAATTGTGTGATCCCAGGCAAGTACTTTAGCTCGCTCAGCTTCCTTTTTCTTCATTATCACACATTTAAGCACATTCAAGTATGCTAGGTCAGGATATGCAATGTACAAAAACTTTCTTTGATTTAATATAATAGAATGTTGCTCCATGTAAACTGAGAATCTAGGCCACATATAAGTTATCGAAGACAACAGACTTGACAAGAAGTTGACTAATGGCATTGTCAACAGGGTGGGGTGCACAAATGTTTCTAAGCTTATGTTTATAATGATCACTTTTAATAATTACCTGTAAATGCAGTGAACTAGTCAGATGCAATAAAGCAAAATGGTTTTGAATTTTGAAGCTTTTTTTTAATATTTTTACAGGATTCTGTTGCAAGATCTACATGCAAACTGTTTCAGGCTCGGCTAGTGCACTAGCTCTTGGAGCCAAGCCAGACCTTTGGCTTGGCTTTCCCTGTTGATGTATTGGCATTCCCACCTCTAGCTCTAACTCATCCAGCATGCGTTGTTAATAGAATCTGTCTAATACTTCAGCACCACATGAGCAAGTGACATCAAACTGCTAAATATCATGGGGAGATTAAAACCGACTTCCATCTTGCGACAGGAACCAGGACCAGTGAGCCATAAAACAAAATGACAATGAATATAAATTCAAAAGCGAATGGCACACCCACAAATCAGGTGAAGTACTGCTGATAACCATATTGATAAGAATGTCTAACCAGAATGCATCAATGAGGACAAAAATGGAACAAAAAAGGAAATGAGCACAGAAATCTACAACTGTCTCTAAAATCCTAGTAAACCAGGACCTGCATTAAATTCAATATGTATATGTAGGTTTGGACACAAGTTTTGAGATTTAAAGTGGTTTGAGCTGAAAGTCCAGGTTTTATTGCAAAAAATTACAATAACTCTTCAGGTTTATAGACTGGGGAAAGATCAGGAGCCTAGTGTGGCTAATGTGAGTAGAGCACCAGGTTTTTCAATTATTGTGCTTTTTTTTGTCGTAAAAATCCTTGCACTACAGTGTTTTGGTCAAACTGGTTTACCCGAGACTACCACTTCCAGAATGTTTTGGTTTGTTTAGTAGAAATCCAAGAATGTGAACAGTGTTTGGCATAGGCAAAGCTGCATGGTCACCCGGGAATTGCAAGAACACTGTTTTCCAATTTGCACCAATTTTACCTCCTCTAATGCACAAGTACTACCACTCAAAGCCTCAGGTTAAAAGTTGGGCTACACCACAGGAGAGAATAAGAGTCTGAAAGCTCCAGGTCAGGCTTGCGTGCAAACTACTGCACAAAGTTGAGGACAGTGACGGTTAGACTTGCAAAGACTGTTAGATCATTTTTGGAGAAAACACTCACGTCCCAGAGCGTACAACACCACCACTCATAAATGGAGTTAAAACGATAAAGATGACTTTTTTTAACCAGACTACCTCATAAACCTGGAACCAGTTTTCACCTTCTGTGGAGATTTAGATGATCCTTTTTATGCAGGTGTCAACTTTTTCTGTGATGCTATGTACTATTGCTGTATCCTCAGAATACTGTGAAGTGATGTGATTCCTCCTCTAGTTGGGGAGGCATTAGCACAATCTGATGATGAGGTCTCTGTGGGATGAAAGGCAGAGCTATTTGCCAGAGATTTAGTCATTCAAGTTAACCAATGAATGACTGAACGGATACACTTATAGAATGTAGCCTTTGGGACTGATTGGTCTCAAGGCACTTGATGGTTTCATGGAGTAGCTACAATGACAAAGTGGGTTTTAAGTTTCTTCTTAGACTGGGTGGCTGTTCCCTACCTCACTTTAAATGGTGTAGAGGGCCTCCAATGATCCCTAGAGAAACGTAGGAACAGTTGGCAACCGTTTGATGCTCATTATTGAGGGCACCATGGAACATCTGGATGATTCTACCCAGGATCACATGCAGCGGGTGCTGGCAATGGCTTACTTCCTGCTCAAGGAATGTGCCCTAGGATTATTTTAGATCTGTACAAACCGCATCCAGCGGTGAGAATGTGTGTATTATTAAACAACATACACAGCAACATTTTGGAACAGGAAAGTAGGAGATTTCTGAAAAAAATGGGCGTTTTCCCCATTGACTTCTATAGAAGCAGAGACCATTTCAGACAGGAGACAGATCCCAGGCCTGTGAAGAAAAGCTGCAGCCCTTTCTCCTGTCAGATTGTCCTCGTTCAACTCTCTCTTTAAAAACCCTGCAAGAAATGGCTCCCAAACAGGCATTCTTTGTGACCTGGTGATTTGAGGAGGTCTCATATGCGAAGCAGTCTGAGCCGTGCTGTGGCAGAGGCGAGGGTGTCGTGAACACAAAGGCGTAGGGGACACTACATTTCTTGGGGTGACAGCCTGGACTCTTCCTGGACCCCATACAAAAATGGTCTGTGAGGTAGGCTCTAATAAATGTATACTATTGCATAGTTCTGAAGGGGAAAAGTTCAATAATGATAAAGGTGGGCATGTAATCATAGTTTGCAAGCATGATTTTTTGGTTTTATATTCTGCAAAGTAAATAGAATAAAAGTAAAAACGAACCTTGCACCTTCATGCCCCAAGCAAACAAGGGCTGTAGAGGAAAAAATAAAGAATAAACAAAATGTTCTTAGTGACATTCCTAAACCTCACAATGAAAATGGGCTAATCAGAAACGATGAATTCTTGCTGCAGTCTCCTTACACCTTTATTTCCTTAATTGAAAAGAATGAAAGTGCTTAGACACAGTACTTTTAAAGACCCTTGATCGGACCGCCAGTTGACAATTCCCTTGGGTTAGCAACAGCACCACTAATCCACTAGATGTGGTTTGATGTTTAAGTTTCAAAGAAATGGTAGATTTCCAATCTAATCACAGCTCTTCCATTTTTAATAAAAGTACTACAAGGTATTGGGTTATTGGTTTTTTGTTTTTTAAGTTTTATATAGCACATACTTGACTTGAAGCTATAGGAGTGCTTTACATGAGCACCAGTTACAGTACACGAAGACACTGTCATTTTTTGTAGACATAGGTAGATTAAGTTATACGCCCAGAATTACAGGATCCTCTCCCTGCCTGCCTCTGACTGCCCACCTCAAGTAATAATCACAATCCTTGTCAGGGTGAACCCTAAAAGTTACTAAATTAGCTTGAGCTCAACCCCCTGGTAGCTATTTCACATAACAAACAGGCTCAACTTAGGTCAACGGGTAAAGTATTTATGCAGTACCAAAACAGCAATAAAATTGAAATGTAAGATAATACAAATCCCAAACCGAATTAAAAAATAGAGTAGAAACTATTAACCAAAATATCACAAAAATCCAATAAGGTGAACCAGAGATGTGAATTTTTCGAGTTTTATGTAGAAATAGCTCCAGAAAGCTCAAAGCACCAATGAGAGTCAATGCTTTTGATTGACGTAGACCTAAGTGAAATTTTAAGCTGACTATGATAGAGCACAGGTCAGTACACCAACCACATTAGTCCTGGTCAAAGATAGTACCTCCTGACTTTAGCCCTTTGTGTCCATTCCATCATAGGAATACACTTAAAAAGTGACCCACCACTCTGAACTTCCGGGGAGGCACTTAAGAGACTCAGGGTGTTAGGCAGGGGCCAACAGAAGGTTCCATTCTAGGTCCAGTTGCCACTGGTCAGCTGGGCAGTTGTTGGAAAAGCCTCTTGTAACTTCCTGTGTCCATCTTGCTTGAACAGTGTGTCACCCATATGACCCTTTGGTCCACTTCTTTGTCCTGTGTACAAAAGGCAGCATGTCCAATCCTTTAGGGCTCCTCTCAGGTCCGATAGCAGGTACAGTCCTCTACTGATCTTCCACAGATCTGGGAGTGTTCTGAAGCGGGTCACTGATTGGGTGTAGTGTTCTGGTCTAGTTCGTTACGTCAATGTGTGTGAGTTCGGAGTACTTGGGCAGAACATTGTAAGACCATAATCCACTTTTGGTGGGAGACCAACTGAGAAGACCCCACAACTGACAACTTATTGATGGAGGTGATTACGGAATACTTCCGAAGTAACCAAGATACGGCATCCAATGTGATAGTTGAATGGGAGGTTTTTTAAGGTGGTGGTGGAGGTACCTATTTCCATAGGGTAATGGGAGTCTGGAAGGCACTAAAAGATGAATCACAACAAAACCATTCAAGAGTTAGAATTAGAAACAGTAGAGGTCCAGGCTACTAAGAATAAACTAGCTGACAGTAGGGAGGGGTATATTCAGACATTCCAGAAGTTGCATTGTTATAATTACAAAGAGTACACTAATAGGTATATGAAGGGGCAGAAAGGCCTAGGGGGATAGTGGCTTGGTTGGTGCTTCAGAGAGTAGAGGGTGTCCAATCACACAAATACAGGATCCTGTTGGTCACGTTCTATGCTCCCAAATGCAGATTAATGACACCATTGTAGAATATTATAGGTCTCTGTAAGCCCAAACTGATGTGGCACTAATGGAAGAGGTGAAGGCATTTTTAAACAGGGCACCTGAGTGCGTTGGACTCAGAGATCACAGAGAGACTCGAAGGGGGCCCAATCACAGAAAATGAAATCTGACAACCCATTACACACACGGCTAGGGGTAAAACTACTGGGAATGATGGGCTGCCAACAGAGTCAACCTATTCCACTAAATTGGTACCACATTTGGTCAAGGTATATGGAGCAGCTTGGGAGTAGGGCGAGGTCCCAGCTTCAACTAGGGAGGCCTTAGTGGTACCACTTTTTGATCGCGGAAAGAATCGGACACTGTTTCATCATATAGACCCGTGATACTCAAAGTACGGCCCGGGGTCCGCATGCAGCCCTTCAGGCCTTTACATGTAGCCCTCTGGTCAATAGCAGCACTGAGCTGGTTTTTATCAGACTGAGCACTAACTTAAAAAAATGTTAACGAAACAGGCGTTTATTTACAGGTTAATTGCAGTTAAAAAAAAAAAGGATATAACTAGGGTGTCCTGCACCCCTTAACTTTAGGAACACTTTAATTTTTTAAAGACATCGTGCAGCAAAAGGGTAAAAATATGATAAGTCTCTTCAGAATTGAAAAAGTGTATTTTATTAACTTGCAGAACAGTTTCACCTTGGTAAATCAGATTATATCAGTACATGGAAAATGTAGAAGTTTTTTTTGTTTTTTTTAACTGACTTTTTTAAAACATGAATCTACAAACATTAATTCTTTCCCCCATCCTGGAAACAATGCCAATAGTGAACTAAGAGGCATGTCAGTGGTTATGTGGCCCTTTAAGTGGCCTGGTTTTGTGTTATACATGAACAACAATATTGTTTGTTAAATCAGACACAGAAGAAAGTTTCATACACCACTCATCCTGAAGTCTTATGTTTCTAGTCCTTTTATATGCGAGAATGGGGGGGAAAGTGGAATGAAAAATTGCATAGGATCTCACTGTTTGGTAAAGTGGGGAAGCCAAGATTAATGCCTGGTTTTCTGGTTTGACTTTGTGCACTTCAGCCACTAGATGTTTATGCTTTACTCCCATAAACCCACCTACCTTCCAACACCCCACCAACCCTGACTACCGCCCTGCTCACTTCAATGCGGCCCTCGGTCACATCACAAACCAAAATTTTGGCTCCGGGAAAATCTTTGCGCGTACCCATGATATAGACCCTTTTCAATGCTGAACCTGGATTTTAAAATCATTAGTAAAGTTTTGGCGACTCGACTTCACCAGCACCTCCTGCGTTTGAGCCATCAGGATCAAAATGGTTTCCTTTCTGCCTGTAACACATCTGGTAATCTCAGGAGACTATATAAAATGCTAGATGTGACAGATGTAGCCTTGTTCTCTGAAGCAACAATTGCCTCAGTCAACCTTGAAAATGTCTTCAATACTGTAAAATTGAATTATCTTGAGGCAGTTATGGACAGAATGAAGTTGAGGGAGGAATGGATTAAATGGATTGCGGTACAGTACTCTAATCTAGTGGCCCTGGTAAAAACTAGACAGTATGTGTCTCAACAATATTTTATATATCCTGGGATGTGACAGCGTTGCCTCATTTTCCCTTTGCTTTTTGCTATTAAACTTCTGGAGGCGGTGGGGGGAACCACAGGCATTCCACTATAGGAGGGGGTGCATATTAAATCAAATTACGGGGATGATTTATTATCATATGTCCACAGCAGGACATCAGATTTAGGGTCAACCATGCACCTTTTTGATGAGTTTGAAAGAGTTCCTGGGCTCAAGACTAATACTAATAGGTGTTATTTCTTCTTGGTTACCTGGGATGGGCAAGAACTGGATATAGCTGCAACAGGAATGCAGTGGCCCCCTCATAACTTTAAATATGTGGGGTAAATATATATCACTGACTGATGGACCTGAGAAACAGTAGCTTGGGAGTCGCATTAAGGGCACTGAAAGGATCAGTGGCATTTTGGCACTCTCTCATCCTGACCTTTATGGCAAGGATCGCTCTTACCAAGATGGGGGCACTGCCCAGGCTGCTATACTTTTACTAAATTCCTGGTTTGTGGCCCTATCAAGTATTTTTTTATAGACACTCTCTTTCAACCACTAGTCTAGTATGGAACAGAGGAAGACGGGTGGTTGCGTTGGAGATGATCAAACACACAATTTTGGATTGGGGCCTTAGTTTTCTTGAGTTAGAGTTATATTACCTGGCAGCCCATGTACAATGAAAAGCAAGGTGGATGGATGGTGTGAATCCTGAGGAACTGGGTGAAAGGGGGTAAGAACCAAACCAGTGAGCTCTGATTATGGTTCTAATGTGTAAGACCACCAAAACCCCTAGGCCCAGTTCTTTACTTTCTGGCCCATTGAAATTTAGAAAACAAGGCATTGCGGGGACCTCTGGACAACCATTATATGCTTCAGCTTTGTCCTTGATTGGCCTCCCATGCACAGAGCCCCGTTTGAACTTGGACCCTGGTCAATATTTGAACTATGGTGCACTGAAGCTAACATTTGAGGGACTATAGGGGACAGGACTAGACATGCATTACTTCAGAGTTCATGACAATAGTAGGCACATGGTTACTTGTCTCTATAAATCACTGTAAACCTCAAATAACACAGTATTTAAGTGGGTCTCAAGATACTGTGATTAAATGTAGGCCAGACTTTTGTTTACTAGTTGGATTCACTACTCTCAAACCTAGCACAGTATGTAATAAGACTATTAGACGTAGCACTCGCATTGGTAAAACAACTAGTGGCAGTGACGCAGAAACCTGATCACGGACCAACATTTGCTGGATGGAAAAGAGATGTTCAAGCTTGGGCTATGGCACAGGAAGAGACATTAAAGCGAGAGAAAGCAAGTGGGATGTGTAGGCACCCCCAGTCAGATTTGTGGCATGAAGTGTTGCAGAGTTTTGTTCAATATAGGCCTAATCAAGGACCATTACAGGAGGACACGGAAATAGATAGGTTGAGTAGCACAGCCTGGCGTGATCTAATGTTCTATAATATTTGTTTACATTGACAATGTGGTGCCCCAAGTTGCAGAAACAGACTTAGAGATGATGGTTTGCTAGCAACCACACAGCAAAGTTACTTCATAAACAGTAGATCCAGTGAAAAAATATGAATTGACTGATGCGTTTTGTTAAATGGCTGTTTGTGTTTATACGTTATACCATAGCCTTCTGAAGACATAACTCATACCTGCAAAAATACATGTATACATATATGTATGGAATAGCATCGTTCACAATTGATATATAAACAGAGATGTAAACTGGAAACAATAATAAAAAAGAGGCTTAAAAAAACAAAAACATATCGGTTCCTTGAATTGATATGCCCTTTATTATAAATGTAATGTACCAGTTCCTTGAAAATGCGTGCTTCCCTAGAAGACAAATGTAAACATAGAACTACATGATATTTAAATGTAATTTGTGAAGAGTAGCTGTTCAGTGCTTATTAGCATTGAACCTTTCTAGGTTTTTCAAATGCAGAAAGAAACTGCAACCTCACTGTCCTACGAATTGTCCCGCTAAACCATCGCAAGCTACCTTTTGGTGCAGCACCACTTGCCCCACACCTAGTTACAGCCACTGAAAAGCTGAAGGCTCCGGGAGGGCGGTACTTTCAGCCTCCTCTTTGTCAGCGTGAAGTTCGACTTAGAGGCGGCAGTCGGAATATAGCTGACGAGGCCCTGGAGAATGAATTTTCTTTGAGCCCCCCCTCACCTTTTCATCTTGTCCCCTGTGCACCCCCCTCTCCGAGAACTGGGGTGGCTAAATCCTCGCGTCCGCCACACTCCCTGCGCCCATGCGTGCACAGGTGCCTGCCTCCGTGGCTCAGCTGGCATTAACGTGTGTCACTACGTGGGCACTTTTTAAGCTGCAGTCAGCATCCAGCGCCGCTTTAAAGACCCTATCAGAGAAGTATTCGATGCAATTACAGGTTTCTTGTTTACCGAAGGGTGGCTCGGTGACGCTCTGCGCGGGGGCAGGCACCCCCTCGCCCTTTATAGACTCATCTTAAAGGAACTTCGGAGCCATTCACTCGAGAGGCACCTCATCCTCCACCCCCCCGGTGTACGAGGAGCCACCGCGCTGCTCTCGCCCTCCCCTGGCTGGGCCGCCTCATGCTGACTGGATGACGCGCGGCCCGGCTAGGCCCGAGGAGGCAGAACATCTCCAGTGTCAACAGACGGGGCGCCGGCTGCAGCGGCGGTCAGGGCGAGCAGCAAATGAGCTGCCGTGACCCCTGCCAAAGCAATAGAGCGCCGCGAGATGGAATTTTTAATGCAGCGCCCCTTCGACCTCCCCATATTAGGTATACCCTCCTCCTCTTCAGCGGCCTAGTGCGCAAGCCACAGACACCTGCTGCGTCAGAAGGGCTCTGTCTTCAGGACACATGTTTCTATCGGGAAAAGTAGAGTGCGGCAATGATGGGATTCACTTAAGCATTATCAGTTGAGAACTATCACTATTGATACCAGTAGGTATACAAAGCCCCACCCTCGAGCATTTTCTTGGTGGGTATGAGAGGACCCAGTAATGCTATTATTGAGTGTTTATGGAATAGAAACCTCAAATTGAATAGAAAATTGGTATTAAAATATTAAGTGAATCAGTGCACAAGATTACTGTATGCAGGTATTTTTATTTTGTAGTTGTTTACATAGAGATGGTTGTCAGTTAACCCCTTCGCTGCCTGGCCTTTTCCCCTCCTGTGCCGAACCTTTTTTGGGCTATTTGGGGCAGTTCGCGCTTAGGCCCTCATAACTGTTTGTTCACATAAGCTACCCAAGCCAAATTTGCGTCCTTTTTTTCCAACATCCTAGGGATTCTAGAGGTACCCAGACTTTGTGGGTTCCCCTGAAGGAGACCAAGAAATTAGCCAAAATACAGTGAAAATTTAGTTTGTTTTTTTTAAATGGGAAAAAAGGGCTGCAGAAGTCGGCTCGTGGTTTTTTCCCTGAAAATAGCATCAACAAAGGGCTTGCGGTGGCAAGATCACTATCTTCCCAGCTTTCAGGAACAGGCAGACTTGAATTAGAAAACCCAATTTTTCAATACAATTTTGACATTTTACTGGGACATACCCCATTTTTACTATTTTTTGTGCTTTCAGCCTCCTTCCAGTTAGTGACCGAAATGGGTGAGAAACCAATGCTGGATCCCAGAAAGCTACACATTTCTGAAAAGTAGACAAAATTCTGAAATCAGCAAGGGGTCATTTGTGTAGATCCTACAAGAGTTTCCTACAGAAGATAACAGCTGACATAAAAAAATATTGAAATTGAGGTAAAAAAACAGCCATTTTTCTCCACGTTTTACTCTGTAACTTTTTCCTGCGATGTCAGATTTTTGAAAGCAATATACCGTTACGTCAGCTGGACTCTTCTGGTTGCGGGATATATAGGGCTTGTAGGTTCATCAAGAACCCTAGTTACCCAGAGCCAATAAATGAGCTGCACCCTGCAATGGGTTTTTATTCTATACCGGGTATACAGTAATTCATTTGCTGAAATATAAAAAGTGAAAAATAGGTATCAAGAAAACCTTCGTATTTCCAAAATGGGCACAAGATAAGGTGTTGAGAAGCAGTGGTTATTTGCACATCTCTGAATTCCAGGGTCCCCATACTAGCATGTGAATTACAGGGCATTTCTCAAATAGACTTCTTTTTTACACACTGTCTTACATTTGGAAGGAAAAAATGTAGAGAAATACAAGGGGCAATAACACTTGTTTTGCTATTCTGTGTTCCCCCACGTCTCCCGATAAAAATGGTACCTCACTTGCGTGGATAGGCCTAGCACCCGTCACAGGAAATGCCCCAAAACACAACGTGGACACATCACATTTTTACAAACAAAACAGAGCTGTTTTTTGCAAAGTGCCTAGCTGTGGATTTTGGCCTCCAGCTCAGCCGGCACCTAGGGAAACCTAGCAAACCTGCGCTGTTCTGAAAACTAGACACCTAGGGGAATCCAAGATGGGGTGACTTGTGGGGTTCTGACCAGGTTCTGTTACCCAGAATCCTTTGCAAACCTCAAAATATGGCCAAAAAAACAGTTTTTCCTCTCATTTCGGTGACAGAAAGTTCTGGAATCTGAGTGGAGCCACAAATTCCCTTCCACACAGCGTTCCCCCAAGTCTCCCAATAAAAATGGTACCTCACTTGTGTGGGTAGGCCTAGCACCCACGAAAGGAAATGGCCCAAAACACAACATGGACACATCAAATTTTTTCACAGAAAACAGAGGTGTTTTTTTTATAAAGTGCCTACCTGTGGATTTTGGCCTCTAGCTCAGCCGTCACCTGGGGAAACCTAGCAAACCAGCGCATTTTTGAAAACTAGACACCAAGGGGAATATAAGATGGGGTGACTTGTGGGGCTCTGACCAGGTTCTGTTACCCAGAATCCTTTGCAAACCTCAAAATGTGGCCGAAAAAACACCTTTTCCTCTCATTTCGGTGACAGAAAGTTCTGGAATCAGAGAGCAGCCACAAATTCCCTTCTACCCAGCGTTCCCCCAAGTCTCCAGATAAAAATGGTACCTCAATTTTGTGGGTGGGCCTAGTGCCCGCAAAAGGAAATGCCCAAAACACTACATGGACACATCAAAATGATCAAATACAAAACTACCTGTTTTTGCGGGGGGCACCTGCGTTTTTGGCCCTGGGCTCAGCAGGCTTCTAGGGAAACCTACCAAACCCAGATATTTCTGAAAACTAGACACCGAGGGAGTCCAGTGAGATGTGACTTACGTGGATCCCCCAATGTTTTCTTACCCAGAATCCTCAGCAAACCTAAAATTTTCACATTTTCCCACATTTCTGTGTGGGATCACCGCACTGGGACACATTTCATACCACCCAATGTTCCCTTCAGTCTCCCGGTAAAAATGATACCTCATTTGTGTAGGTGGGCCAAGTGCTTGTGAAAGGGAAGAGCCAAAAACATGTCAATATTGAGGGGGAAGCAAAGGGGGTCCAAAAGGGCAGTTTGCAAAAACAAATTTTTAGGCTGACAAGTGCAGCAGAACTTTTATCGGTATAGATGAGACAATGCTGGGTGGTAGGAATTTTGTGGATTGCTGCAGATTCTGGAAGGTTCCATCACAAAAACGTGGGAAAATGTGTGATTTCCAGCAAACTTGGATGTTTGCAGGGGATTGTGGGTACAAAAATGGTACGGGGTGCATGTGAAACACACCACCCTGGAATCACCCAGATGTTTAGTTTTCAGATGTGTCTAGGTCTTGTGGATTTTTCTACATGGCAGCGTCCCAAAGTCCATAAAGTGCAGCCCTCACCATTACAAGTGGGATGATTTTGAGAGTAAGCCAAGCTCTCATGGCCCAAATGTAAAACTAAAACCCAAAATAATCAAATGTCTTCTTGCTTGCTGTGGGATAAGATGTTTTAGAGTGCGGGGGGGGGGGAGGTGAAAGACTGTTACCCCTTCAGTTGAGGTGGGGGCGTACACAGAGGTGTTTTTTTTACAAAGTGCCTACCTGTGGATTTTGGCCTCTAGCTCAGCCGGGGAAACCTAGCAAACCAGTGCATTTTTTTAAAACTAGACACCTAGGGGAATCCAAGATGGGGTGACTTGTGGGGTTCTGACCAGGTTCTGTTACCCAGAATCCTTTGCAAACCTCAAAATGTGGCCAAAAAAACACTTTTTCCTCTCATTTCGGTGACAGAAAGTTCTGGAATCTGAGTGGAGCCACAAATTCCCTTCCACACAGCGTTCCCCCAGGTCTCCCATTAAAATGGTACCTCACTTGTGTGGGTAGGCCTAGCACCCACAAAAGGAAATGGCCCAAAACACAACATGGACACATCACATTTTTTCACAGAAAACAGAGGTGTTTCTTATAAAGTGCCTACCTGTGGATTTTGGCCTCTAGCTCAGCCGGCACCTGGGGAAACCTAGCAAACCAGCCCATACTGGTTGGTAGCCACCACCCCAATATATATATATATATATTTTTAATTCCCTGGCATCTAGTAGGCTTTCTGCCCCCCTGGGGTGTGGATCAGGGGTAATTGCCCCATCTGCCCACTGCTGGGCAGAACAACTTTGGCCCCATTTAATTGGGGAGGGGGTATGGCCATACCCCCACTGTCTTATTTTTGAAAAAAAAACTTCCCTGGCCTCTGGTGGGCTTTCTGCCCCCCCTTGGGGCAGATGGGCCTTCCAAAAATAGGCCCATCTGCCCCCAATGGGGGGGCAGATGTGCCCAACAGTAATGTGCCCCCTTGGGGAGCGACCCTTACCCAAGGGGCTGCCCCCCTAAAGAAAACACACGCATACACACACACCAATCCCTGGTGCCTAAGTGGTTTCTGCCCAAACGAAAATTGGCCAATCTTCCCCCAAGGGGGGCAGAAATGGTCTAAATACAATCCCCCCACCCCCCGGGGAGTGACACTTGCCTAAGGGGTCGCTCCCCGCCGCTAAAAAAATAAATAAATGTATCCCTGGCGCGTAGAGGCTTCTGACCCCCTGGGGGCAGATCAGCCTAATAACAATAGGCTGATCTGCCCCCGGGGGGGTCAGAAATGGCCTAAAATATATTTGCCCCCTCCAGCCCCCCACCCCCTCGGGGAGTGACCCTTGCCTAAGGGGTCGCTCCCCTTGCGTGACATTGGTGCAAAAAAAAAAAGATCCACAGTGCCTAGTGGTTTCTGCCCCCCTTGGGGGCAGATTGACCTAAAATCGGGCGATGGGGGCAGAATGGTCTAAATACAATTTGCCCCCCAGGGAGGGGTCCCTTGCCTAATGGGTCGCTCCCCATCTCTAAAAAAACAAAAAAACAAACAAACAAACAAAAAAAACACACAAAAACAATTAGCCCTGGCGCCTAGAGGTTTCTGCCTCCCCCCCGGCAGCAGATCGGCCTAATAACAATAGACGTCACTGGGGGGGGGGGGGGGTTTCGGGGTGGAGGCTTCCCCTTCCATCCCTGCCTTTGGAAGGGAAGACCACAGAGGGAGCGCTAGCGCTCCCTCTGAGCTCTGTGCCCAGGACGTAATTGTTACGTCCTGGGCACACGAGCACTGTGCCGCAGGACGTAACCATTGCGGCACGGAACCGGTTAAAGCCTGCCTGCGTATTTAAGCTGACTTTTTGCATCTACCTTCCCAGCCCCCACTCTGAGCAGAATAATTTTTTCTTTATAAGAGATTCTGCCTCAATGCACCCCATGTGAGGCCCAGCCCTGTCTGGTCTAGTCCAAGAGAGTCGTGGGCACAGCTCCATCCCAGAGGATGGAAGAAAAAGAAAAGAGGCAGGCAGAATATAGTTTACATAAAAAAGGTTGCTCAATGGGTTGAGTGACTGCTACAGAGATCTGAGGGTCCACGCAGGTAAATATACAGGCAGTCTTCTTACTCTGTTATACTTGAGAGGTTGAAACATGAATATAAATTAGTTGTAATGAAATGGAATCTACTTCAGAATGTTTGTAAAATTGTGTTTTGGTTAAGTTCGTTGTGTATGGAGCTAGTTTGCCCTTACAATATTATCTGTTAATATTTTTTGTAACACATTACCCTAATCGGAGCAGTGGAACCTTGACCATCTAAATGGTAGATATGGTAATGCCCCTACCTTTTCCATTGATCTAATGTCTCCCCACGGTTCAGAGGCAGGGGACCACTCTCCTAAGCGCCTGGCCTTCAGCTGCCATGCCCAGTGCTCTTGTGCCTCTCATGCTCGTGGCACACTGTTTGACCCAAACAAACCTGTTAGAATGACTCAAGAGAGTAAAAACATTATTCTTTAAGGTCCACATCCTAAAAGCCAATATTCCATCAAAAGAGCTCTTCCAGGGAGTGGGGTATCTCAAAATGATAGCCCCGGCAAAATGTGTTAAGGAGCACCTGAGTATCTCACATATCACAGATATTCATTGGCTTGGGACTAAATGGGGCCCTCATTAAGAGGTAGGGGGCCCCCTGGAGGGTTGAGGCCCCCTGCGCTACAGAGGCCTGTGTTATACCCCTGCTTCCAGTAGAAGGCTTGTCAACCTACCCACATTAAATGTCCTATGTTGCCCAATCAGAGAGCTGAGGGAGGATCTTAGAACCCCTTTGTAACAGAATTGTCATTCCTTTTTTCCCAACATTGCATTTGCATATCTGCTCACATCTTCATCCAATTATAGAAAGACCACTGCCAATATTGATCAGGACTCCACAAGGGTTGGCAGGAATACAGACTTCACCGAGTAATTTCAGTACTTTGACCCGGCTTGTACTAATACACGTCTAGAACCAGAAGGAGATAAATGGCTGAATGGTAGTTGAAGATAAGGATCCCTGAATTTCAACATCATCCTCAGCGGCAGCAATGCACGTTAGCATAGATCCTCCAGACCCAAGGATCTTCATTAGAATGGCCCACAGGAAGTTCACCATGTCCACCAGCACATCATTCCTTTATAGGTGTCTAAACTTTCACTTTATATGATAAACGTTTGTAGCTCCAAATAGCTGGACGTCATTTTATTCAATTTCCTTCACTCTTGATGCGTTCTTAAAAATACAAAGGCTGACAGGATCAATCGCCTGATGCTGTCTCAAGACAATAATATTACTCAGCCTTATCTGCAGCTACAGTTCAGCGTACAGTTCTGAGCCATGATTCAATGCAGACCTTTCATCTATGACGTTTTGGACGAGTTCAAACTTTTAAGTAATTTGTTTGCATTACTTTTAGTCTTTTCAAGATCTTTATTGAGTCACGAACGAAATGCAGAAAAAATAAATCACTGCACAGTATCCTCCACTGACCACTTGCAAGAACTTCTGCTTCAAAATTATTTCCCACAATGCCACCAGATGGCAAATCAGTATGCCAAGATAACTATTAGATGGCTAGATGAGATATTGGGGCATGACTGCAGATCCATTTGGCCTTTAACAACAAGTTGAGATTTTATACTTTCGCATTAAAGATGGCCACCTATAAACCTGCCAAGACACCTTAGCCAACTATAATCATACTGCAGCATTTGGTGGCCAAACCAGTACCTAACTCATTGATAAGTTGTGGCATTTTTCATAACAATGCAAAAAGAAATGAGCCAGACACAAGCGCATGCATAAACAGGACAGTGAAGGGAACAGCATTACATCCAATTTGGTACTGGCAATGGAAATTCCTTATGAAACTTTCTGTGAGCATTCTGTGGATTCCTGGTCTAAAGTAACCATGATCTTTAATTCCCCCAAATCCCTCTGCATTACTAACAGACATGTGCCATGGCAACAAATAAAAGGCTGAGGCAGGTGGCCCTTGCCCCCGTCATCCCTGCGCTATTTAAAGCCTCCCTAATGGTAGTAAACACACTAGAATCCAAACAACTCTGCTCCACTGTAGTAAAACACAATTCAGGCCCGATAGGCTGATAACATAGACAGGGATTTCCAGCCTTTGAATGTCAAGGGTCCTTAAATGGTGGTGATCTTCTCGATTCGTCTGACTGGAACAAAGAATATCCTCACTGGCTTTCAAAGCAGTTGTGCTCCTTTTCAGTCTGAATCACCTACTACCCAAAATAGTACCCACCCCTGAATCCCTAAAAAAACATTTATTTGCCTTTAATGCTACCATTTTGTGAATCCTAAAACCCCTTATTGCCTCTTAACGCAGCCTATCCCTGAACCCTAAAACTCCCATTATCCTTAAAGCATGCATCCCTAAACCGTAGAAACAGTTCCCTTACTACCCATTTACACTACCCTTCTGAGACCTCAAACAATTCTTACTACCTCTTAACTCTATCCATCCCTGACCACCTCTTACAGCAGCCCATCCCATAACTCTAAAACCTAAAAACCACATAGTACTCCCTTCCCCTATCCCTACAAACCCATAATAACCCATAATGCTATCAGTCCCTGACCCTTAAAAGTCACTTATTGCTCCCTAAAGCTACCCTTCCATGAAGCATAAACACCCCTTGCAATCTCTTAATGCTGCCCTTCCCTGCACCCAAAGAATCCTTTACAACCTCTTAACTTACCCTTCTCTGGAATTTAAAATCCTTCACTATCCTCTAATGCAACCCTTCCTTGAATCATGAAAACCCTAACTACCCTATAGCACTACCCTTTCTTCCTCCTTAAAACCCCTTTACTGCCTGTTGACGATACCCATCTTTGAACCCCAAAAACCTTTAGCCCCCCTTAAGGCTACCCCTGCCTAAATCCTAAAAACCCTTTGCCACCAATTAATGATAATCCTACCTGAACTCCAAACTCTTGCTACCTTTAAATGCTATCTATTCCTGAACCCTAAAACAACCTTATTGCCCCTCAACACTACCCTTCCGTAATCTCTAAAACCCTTACTACTCACTAATGCAAATTATCTGAGAAAGTTAAAAACTCCTTACTACCTCGAAACGCTACCCTCCCCTGAACCCTAAAAGCCCCTACTACCGATTAATGCTGCCCACACCTTGGACCTATAAAAAACCTTTTACCCTCTACAGCTATCCTAACTTAAACCCTAAAAACCCCATACTACTCCTTAACACTACCCTGCTGTGAACCAGAAAAACTTACTACCTCTTAATACTACCTTTCTCTGAACCCTCAAAACCTCAAACTACGTCTGCACAGTACTCATCTCTGAAGCCTTAAAAAAATGTACTACCCCTTAATGCTACCTTCCCTAAACCCTAAAAACCATTACTACTCCGTAACACTACCCCTTACATGAAACCTAAAAAAAGTATATCTTGCCCTTTTCGCTACCCATCCCTGAACCCCAAAAAAGAAAATGAGTTACTTACCTGTAACTGTAGTTCTCCAGTATTGGAATCTTTCATAGATTCACATGCTTGCATCATTCCCCATCGTCGAGATGGGAGCCCCCGGTGTATTACAATAGCAACTTTATGATAACTAAAGTGAATACCGGCCTAAAGCCCATTACATTAGTAGTCTATCCTTGTCTTTTTTAGGAAAAAGACCCAAACCAGGTCTCAGCCAATCAGGCTACCGCCTTCCCCTAGAACACTCCTGTGCCTCATATTTTCCCACAGCACGAGTGCTGAAGAAGCTGAGGAATATAGCCTGTAATGGTGAGATTCTCAGGGGAGGAGGGAGGGTTGCATGTGAATCTATGAAAGATTCCAATATTGGAGAACTACAGTTACAGGTAAGTAACTAATTTTCTTACTCCAGTACTGGAACTTTTATAGATTCACATGCTTGAATCAGAGTAGTAAGCAGCAGTGAAGCACATTGTATGATGAACACTTTATATCAATTGAAAGATGCAATTCAATAAATTATAGAAAATTTTACATAATTATGGAACCCAAAGAATCATTACTCAGTGCTAAACAACAACCGGCGTATTGTGAAGGAAAGAAGACAAACTTAATTATCATACAGTGTGATGACCATTATACTGGGTAGGAGAATAGTAAAGCTCACCGTTATTGGAAAAGATGCCGCAGCACGGCTTGCCCACTGCCACATCTCCTTGTGACGATTCTTCCAGGCAATAGTGCTTTGTGAAAGTGTGCGCACACCTCCAGGTGGCCGCCCTGCAAATGTCCTGTATGGGCACACCAGCAAAGAGCGCAGCGGATGCTGTGACAGCCCTAGTGGAGTGTGCATGCGATGTTCTGTGCAGGGTCTTTCCTGCAGCTTTGTGACAAAAGTCAATAGAACTAGATATCCATCTAAAAATTCCTTGTTTAGAAATCGGTTGCCCTTTCCCAGGGGCAGTGAATGACACAAATAATTGTTTTTTTTTTCTAAAACTTCTCTTCCTGTCCAGATAGAACTTAAGACATGTTTTGATGTCCATGAATGCAGGGATCTTTCCTCTGACGTTGATGGATTCGGAAAATACGGCTTTAGAAAAACTGGCTGGTTGATATTAAAGTCAGAAGGAACTTTGGGTATAAATTTTGGATTTGTTCGCAAAATTACTAAATCATCTTTAAACTGCAGAAAGGGCTTTGGATCGTGAAAGCTTGTATCTCGCTAACTGTTCTAGCTGAGGTCAGGGCAAGAAGAAGTGCAACCTTCCATAACAGGAACTTTAAGTCTTCCCTGTGAATGGACTCAAATGGATGCTTCATCAATTGAGACAAAACTATATTAAGCTGCCAGGATGTCGGTGGCGGTCTGACCGGCGGGAAAGAACGAAAAAGCCCCTTAAGGAACTGCTTGATAACTCTTGTCAACCACAAGGATGGTGAAATTCCTGATCGCCTATAACGTGAAATAGAAGCTAAGTGGACCCTAATTGAAGAGTTTGTCAAACCTTGCCTGGCTAATAGAAGGAGATAAGGTAGCACTTGCTCTGGCAATGAGGAAAAAGGATGAACCTGTGCTTGTTTGCACCACAAACAAAATCTTCGCCATTTAAGTCGATATGATTTAATGGTGCTAACAGCTGCCACTATGGCCAGAATGACTCTACAGTCCGAAGGAATGTTCACATGTTCGAATTGATGGTGTTCAGAAGCCAGGCAGTCAAATGAATCGATGCTGGATCCGGGTGGAGAACCTGACCATCGTCCATTGTTAACAGGCGAGGTATCACTGGCAGAGGTATGCTGCGCCTCTCTAACAGGAGAAGTAACTCCGTAAACCAATGCTGCCGAGGCCATGCTATGGCTACCAGAAGTATCCTGCAGTTCTCATTCTTGATCTTGGCCAGGACTCTTGGAATGGGAGGAAAAGCGTAAGCATAAATTCCTGACCATGCTATTGAAAATGCATTCCCCCAAGAACCCGGATGATGATCCCGACTTGCATAATACAAGCATTTTGCATTCTGGGTAGTGGCAAAAAGATCTAGGTTTGGTTTTCTCCACTGAGAGAAGATGCGATCCAGCACATTTTGATTTAGCTCCCATTCGTGATTGGATGATTTCTGTCTGCTGAGAGAATCCGCAATGACGTTCAGTGCCTGGAACATGTTCTGCTCAAAGATGCATGCCATGTAGGATGGACCAGTTCCAGATACGTTGAGATTTTAGAGATAAAAGCAGGGATCTGGTTTCCCCCCTGCTTGTTCAGACATTGCATCGTTGTGGTGTTGTCTGTACGTATGTCTACCGACAAATTCTTTATCTTTGGCAGAAAGGCTTGAAGCGCTAAGTGAACTGCTTTCAGTTCGAGATAATTGATATGATAGATTTTTTGATGAGAGTCCCATCTGCCTTTGACAGATAGATCCTGAAGGAAGGTCCAACCTTCCAGGGATGCATACGTTGTGATCACCCATGGGGCCTGAGGTGGAAGAAAAGAAAGACCTACTGATAGGTGGGATGCTTGTGTCCACCAAGATAGATGTGATTTCATTGGTTTCATAACCTTGATTACGTTGTCGACAGAATGGTACCAGTGGGATGCAGGAAGACATCATTCCCAGTGGGGACTTGAAGAGGCGAACTGAAACAGAACTTTTTTTTTTTTTTTAAAGAAGACTGGCTAAAGAAATTAGTTTCTTCTGTCTTTCCTTTGTAGGAGCCACTTTGAAACTGGATGTGTCTAGAACTGCACCTAGGAAAGTCCTTACTTTCAGGGGTTGGAAAGCTGATTTGCTGTGATTGATAGTTAGGTCTAGTTTGGCAAATAGGTCTATGCAAGCTTCTGTCGCTTTCCGAATCTGCAAACTGGACCTTGCCTTGATGAGCCAGTTGTCCAGATATGGAAAGCATTGAAATTTGCACCGCTGAGGAAAGCCGCTACTGGAGCCAGGCACTTGGTGAAAATTCTGGGGGCCGACTTGAAGCCGATAGGAAGTACCTTGAACTGGGAATGCTCTCCGGCTACTACGAACCTGAGGAATTTTCTGTGAGATTGATGTATAGGAATATGGAAGTATGCGTCCTGAAGATCTAAGGTTGACATATAATCTCCTGGATTGAGAAGCGAAAGGATATCCTGCAACGTAATCATACCAAATGACTGCCTTTTGAGGTAAGTATTCAGGTCTCTGAGATCCAGGATTGGATGCCAATTTTTCCACTTCTTCTGGACAAGAAAGAAACGAAAATAAAACCCCTTGTTGTCCCGAGCCGGCATCCTCTCTATAGCTCCTTTCTTGAGCATCAACCGGACTTCCTTTCTGAGGAGCTTGAGGTTCTTCAGTGAGCATGGAGGAGGGGGGGTCTTGGTGGTGGAATTTGCATGAACTCCAGTGCATGGCCAAATTGAATTAGGTTTAACACCCAACGGTCGGAGGTGATAATCTGCCAGTTGTGCAGGTATTCGGGAAATCCTTCCCCCTATTATGAGAGTTGAAGAAGGATAAGTAGCCGGAGTAAGAGAGAAGTAATTGCCTGCAACCTGTTTCTCTGGTTGGTCGTCCTGCTCTTGTTCTATGCGCGGTTCTAGCATATGCTGTCTACGGAGGTTGCCTCTGCTGATATTAGGCTCGAAAAGGATGGAATATTTGAGACGGAAGAAGGATATTTATACTCCTGGAACCCCCCTCTGTAGGATGGATAGCCCCTTCCTCTGGCACCCCAAAAGGCCTGCCTTTTGAGCTGCAGGGTTCCAAGGAACTTTGCTGTGTCCGTATCCGTCTTAATGGCTTGCAGAGCCTCATCGACATGTTTCCCGAAAAGAGCTTACCCATTGAAAGGCAAGTCAAGAATTTTGCTCTGGACGTCCAGTCTATAAGATGTTGTGCAAAGCCAGCCCTGTCTCCTTAAAAAGGCTGTGCCTGCCAGCTGACGAAAGGCTGTAGTAGCAATGTCTAGTGCACAGTCGATGAATTCCGCTGAAGCCTTTTTCCCTTCCAGTACTATCTTCATTGCTTCTGCTTTTGATTCCTCAGGAAGTTGGTCTATGTAAGGAGCTATGTCAGACCATGGCGGCCTGTTATATCTTTCTATAACAGCTAATGAGTTTGACATCCTTACTGTAAGAGAGAACATCAAGAAGAAACGCTTTCCAATATTATCAAGCCTTCTCCCTTCTTTATCAGGTGGAGCAGAGATTGGAGCCGAAGGATTTCTAGACCTGCACTGTGCTGCTTGAGCAATAACAGAATCCTGCTTGGGATGTCCAGTCAGGCACGCTGGGGCGTCATCTGGACCTTATATTTCATATCCAAGTGGGGCAAGACCGCTGGAACAGTGGCAGGATTTTTCATGACCTTAATACCCTTGCTCCATATGTAGTCTATTATGGGCATCGATTTTACGCTTTTTTGAAAGGGCTCCTTAAAGTCATAGAGAAAGCAGTCCATCTGCTTTGTAGGCATAGGTAGTGCAAAGCTTTTTGCTGCCCGTTCCAACAAACTGTGAAATCCACCAATGTCACCTGGTGGAGAGGCTGCAGGGACTGGAGAGGTTGAAGATGGTGAATGTATCTGATAATCATCCTATTCTGTGATATGATCTGTCAATTCCCGATCTTCCCCGTCATCACCTGACGTTAACGGGTCCTGTGGTGGAACCGAAAGAGGTGTGTGTGGAGGCACATCCAATAGTAATACCCGTGGTCTAACGGGCGTAGAAGGAGGAAGTACCGGTGAAGGTATAATTGTCTGCTGGTCTTCCGATTCAACTGGTGGAAATCTTTTCCTATAGTCCGCTAACATTCATTGGAGGTCTGAAATAAGAGATCCTGGCATAGGAATCATTTGTTCCCGATACGAATACTGAACATCAGGAGAATAAAAGGACTGAGGGTCATACTGGTTATCGTCTCTCAGATCCTGACACTTTATATGTAGCTCAGAAGGACTATGGGCCGCTCTAAGTGGCCCTTACTCATCCATTTAATCACCCTCTAAAAGATGAGCAGGAATCAAAGGTGAAACTTTACTGGGCGATGAGCGCAAAGGTGTCAGGGATTTTAACTTCCTTGGTTTCCCTGAAATATCCACCGTCGACTACGTCAATGGGCCCGTCGACGGTATCACCGATGCTGTCGATGGTGATAACGATTGTATGAGTCTCGTCGACAGAGCAGTCGTTGATGACAAGGATGTCATCGTCGATAATGTTCTCGACGCTGGAACCGTCAACGGAGGTGAGGTAACCAACTATTTTAGCGTTGACGCCTGACGGAGGAGGCCGACGACGACAGAGTTGTAGATGTATAGACATTGGAAGCAGAGAACACTGTATAAACCGTCATCGTTGTAGGTGTCATCGACAATGCTGTGCAGACGGTTCTCGTCAATGTAGTCGTCAGCGATCTCATTGACGGTTTGACAGACGGCGTTTTGGAAGACTGCTTGGACTTGGGGGTGGCAGAGGAGGTTCAGAAGACGCTTTCTGACTATGTTCTGAGGAGAAAGAACATTCACTACTTTTCCTGTGTGATGTCAGAGCCCTTTTGTGAGGAGAACCTGAAGAGTTGTGTGTTTTGTAAGACCCATGCTTGGTCTTTTTAGCCGCCTTCTTAGGTTGTTCTTCCATCTGACCAGTCTGAGGTGATCTGTCCCTTTTTTGAGCCTGCTTGGAGGAAATAGAAGAGTCCTCACTGTTCCACCCAGAAACAGGATTCTGGTTTTCAGCTTCTGGACCCAAATAAGAAGCCTTCCCTCTCTGTCTTTAAGGGTCTTGTTAGAAAAGATTCTGCATACCTTACAGTCCTTGGCAGAGTGTTGTGGATAAAGGCAGTAAATGCAGTCTTTGTGGGGTCCTCAAAGTGAAGCCTCTTTTTTCGACAGGTCTTGCGGGCTCTGAAGAGACTCGTCCTCTCCTTGTCAGACATGCTGAAAATTCACAAAAATTGAGTGTAAAGCAGTCTAGAGAAGAGACCTGGAAATCTTTGACTAGAAACAGTCATTTCTGAGGAGAAAGAAATACTAGAATAAATTCCAGAAAGATATGACTGAACACAGCTTAGTGGAGACTCCCTAGCACAACGTGCAGTAGAAAATCTGAGGCACTGAAGCTTCTCACAGGAGTGTTCTAAGGGAAGGGGTAGCCTGATTGGCTGAGACCTGGTTTGGGTAATTTTCCTCAAAAAGACAGTGATAGACTACTAATGTAATGGGCTTTCGGCCGGTATTCACTTTAGTTATCATAACATTGCTACACAGCGGGGACTCCCATCTCGACGACGGGGAATGATTCAAGCATGTGAATCTATGAAAGTTCTAATACTGGAGTAAATATTACCACCACTTACAACTGCCCACCTTAAATGCTAAAAACTCTTTACTACCCCCTACTACCATGCTTTTCTGATCCCTAAAAACCCTCACTTGTCCCTAATGCTACCGATTCCAGGATCCCAAAGGCCACCACTATCTCTTAATGTTACCCAGCGCTGTATCCCAACCCTTGAGCACCCTTTAATGCTACCCATTCCTAAGTCCTAAAAGTCCCTTACGGCTCCTTAACACTACCCTTCCCCGAACCCAGAACTCCTTGCTACCGGTTAATGCTACCCTTCCTGCACCCTAAGAATCCATTACTATCCTTTAACTCTTGCTTCCCTGAACCATAAAAATTCATTATTACCCACTAATGCTACCCTTCCCTGAAGCTTAAAACCATCTTACTTCCACTTAATTCTACCCTTCCCTCAACTCTATAAACCCCTTGAAACTACTCTTTTCTGAACCCAACACACCCCTGACTGTTGGTTAATGCCACCCATACCTGAATCTGAAAACCCCTAACTACTCTATAACGCTACCTTTCCTTGAATCCTAAAACTACTTACTACCCTTTAAAGCTCCCCTTGATTGTACCCTACAAACTTCTTACTGCCTCATAATGCCCACTCAGGGACTCTCCTTGTTGAAAGCAGAGGAAGCATAAAGGAGAAATACTGGAAAGAATTGACAATAGAATGACTGATTACCCCAGTAATTCCTCTTCTCTAAGGTGGCACTCAGGGTCCCAATTGTGATCTGTGTTATTTCTATCAATGTCTCCCTCTACATATTTATCAATGCCTCTGATATTAGGAACTCTGGGGTGGAATAACCAAATGATAACAGGGATAACTTTATAATACATTCTGCTGTTTAGGTACAGTGGAGCAGTGCCGCATTGCCATTTGGAAGACGTGAGAAACACACCACTAATGGAGTCATTTTCAGAATGTCAGATATTTTGCTGATATACCACATTTAGACATAAAACAGCTCCTTTAGATGGAACACTCTACAACACCACCAACACTCTAAATTTGCTTACCTTAAATGTCTGTTTTTCTAGCTCTCCTTCTAAAATTTAGGATCTAGCCAGAGTTCCCTACTTACCTTTTTGCATAATGTTTGCAGCCCTCCAAGTCCGAAAGGATATTGCTTTTACTCCTACTGGATGCTCCCTTGTGCCTGGACAAAGCTGTGCCTCTCTGACAGCCTTTAAGAAAACTGAAATATGCATAAGGGACTGCTTTTATTAATTCCAGGCTGGCTTTTATGGTATTTTACCAGTCCACACATTTAATACTTTGCCTGGCATGGTAAACTTATTTTATCATTTGTACGCTCAGCATGGAGAGCACTAGCTGATCCTATGCTTAAAGAAACTGCCGCAAAAATGGCAAGGAACGTTGTCATTTTTCTAGCTCCGCGAGGATGCTGCTGGGCCAATCCTACCCTTAAAAACTCTTCTAGAAAAATAGACATTTGAGATGAGTAGTTTTAAAGAGTGTTGCATACAAATCAGCAGTTCTTCACCTAAAATTCGTGAGCTATTCAGAGTTCCCTACTTCCTTTTTTGCACATAGACAGACAGACAGATTATTCCCTCTCTTCTGCAGCATTATCTAAGCTCTAGTGTCACCTAGATTAGGGGATAGGGATGTTCCATGCTATTCCTGATAAAAGTGATCTGGACAAGAAGGCCAAACTACTGACTGAAGCCTGCAGTTTCTTTATTACCACCACGGTCGTTGGGCACCACATGTGGTTGCAAATTGAGCATGGGATATCCTTCAAGCTTCTCTGCATTCAACAAAAAGACCTCTACTAAAGCCATTCACTCCATTTGGAGATCATGTTGATGAGAAGTGGCCCAGCATACAATTCCCAAAGGCATGACACTCCGATCCTGATGGTGCCGGCATACGCTAAGTGGCAAGCTTGTCTCACCAAGACTGTAAGAGACTGCAGGAAGTTCACAAAAGTCCACCAATTATAACCTTCTTAGGAAAACGTGAAGACATTTCTGTTTAACAGGGCCCATACCTTCAGTGAAGACGTTCCCCAGGATCGCCATTCGCTCACCACTGATAAAAATGGACACTTTCTCTGCATCACTTCATGTAAAGGCAAGTGAATCCACTGAACATCCAGTAGATGTGAAGGAGGTACAACCAATAACCACGTTCCTTTAAAGGCAAAGCACTGACTGTGTGGGTGAAAATACTAAGAAAGCAACATCAAAGCCAGAGACAATTTAGGCAAAGAGTAAGCAACAAAAGGAGGGACTTGGTAAGTCTTGGGGTCCTGGTTTTTCACTGAACTCTACTGCACAAGTCTCTTGGTCCACCATCTCTATGCTGAAACTTTGCTCCATAGGGGTTAAAATCATCAGTGTATTCTGAGTCCAATCAAGAATCCTAATTTATGGTTCAATTCATATTTCATCTGGATTTTGAAGCTAATGTTGTTTATGTTTGGAAAAAAAAACTCTTGCCCTACCCCCCTTTATAGCTGTTGGTTTTCTCTCATCATCTCCATCCCAGACCTACATTAACTTCTCCCCTTCACAGCTGTACATTTGCAACTGTTTCCACTGTAGGAAACGAACCGCAATGTGCAGTGGATGTTCACCCACTTTTGCGGACAGGCCCTCCGACTAATATCTGTCTCAGCGCTAAATTTGTAGTTGTGGAACTTCAGCTGTGGTTGCAGAATATAGTCATTCGCAAATCCAATTTGTGAAGAAGAAAATGGTCAAACCATGATTTCGATTTTGGCCTTGCAAATGTATTTGTTTAAGCACACATTTAATTTTCGTGTGCCCAACCCACTGAGCTCAAAGTGCTTAAAACCTACTGGGATACCCAATGACGGTAACAACAGATATCGATGTTAAGCATTTTAAGGGTATCTGGTTTAATCAACCTTGAAAGGGTGGAGCGTTAAATCTACAGCACTGGGATTGCAACCAATGACACCCAGGGTACCCAGACTAAACTATCTTGACAACTCTTGTCGTAACTCAACCTATTATCATCAGCTTAGGAGTTTGCAACCTGTAAAATAGCCAAGTGTGTTAAGCGCATGTCACAGAGCTGAGCGTCAGGCATGTAATTATAAATTGCCAGATGGTCGGCACCTGCACCGCCCTGACCATGCGAATGCAATTAGAATACTTATTTTACCTTTCAGGGATCGATGTTATGAGTGACAGAGATGGCGATAATGACATGTTATATACAACATCAACAAAACCTCACGTTCCTTGTGTGCACTACATAAACAAAAGCGATAACATGCAGGATTCCGAGGGTGTTTCGTACAATATGCCCACCTTCCCTAATAAAAACTAAAACGGTGTCCTTGCTTTATTCGCAGAGAGACTCCTGTCCGGACATTCCATGAAGTGTGAAACCTTTCTGGTGGCCCTCAAATACCACCCCTTCCTTTGCATCACGCACCATCCCCTCCCAAACACCTGTTCCCTCGGCTCCAACAACTGTTGAGAGGAAAAGCTGGGCCTGCTCTCCTCTAAATCCTGCAGTAATTATCTGCGGCCTTTCAAGTTTTGGGGCTGCAGGTGGCAGACAAGCTTCTTCTCCAGCAGAGCAGATGTGTTTTGGAAGGGGGCGGGGTAGTGGCAGTTAAAGGGAATTTGCAAATGTGGGTTGTTGTAATTGAGTTCTTAGCCTCATGCCCTCGGAGGGCCTCGGCTTATCTAGGCCTGCATTCTGATGGCCGGGAACCTATATGAGAAAAGGATGAATGTCCTAGAATGTTCCCACATTTTAAACAGCTTTCCGTTTTTAATGTGTATTTCTACCCTTGCGACAGATACCGCCCACACTCCGTGTAGTTTTTTAAATGTATTTTTACATTTCCTTATATTTCAGAAGGATGCGGGGACTCCCCAACACTGGCTTGGAGTTCCCTCAGGACATGCCTCGGGTTACTTCGCAGAGGGATGGATGCTGAGGTGGGTATTAAGGATGTCCTCGCGCAGCCTGCCGTGGAACGGGAGCGGGTGAGAATGGTGGAGGGTGGGTTCCTGCACTAGAAGGTGAACACCTGTCCATCGGTCCCAGGTTTAAGCTGAATAGAGCACACGCTACATTAGGCTACGAAATCAAACAGCCCGAGAAATGCACATTTAAAATGCTTACCTCTTGAACTTCCTGCGGAGCCTGTTGACCCGACGGCCGCTGGGGTGCGAGATGCTCCAGGATGCAGCTCCTAAACGAAGAGGGGAGATTCAGCTGAAAGGGGTAGATCACATTATGTAGTTGTATGTTCATTTATACAGCACTGTACTCTAAGTTCTGTGCTCGAGGGTGAAATATTCCCTATACCATCTGGAATGTTGGGCGGGAAGAAAGGGTAAAGGTACACTTCAGTGTTGCGCTTCTGCTCGTCTATTAAACCTTGTATTCTATCTGGAGAAGTCTGGACCAGTTATTACAGCTCCTCTGAAGTAAGAACGCAACACCGTACTTCAGCTCAAATCTCTTCCAAATTTTTACACACCCATCACTTTCACTCATACGTGGGCGTGTCTTTCAAAAATTCCTTGATGCCATTGGTAAAGCTTTGTCCCGCATGAGGCGGTTTTGTTCCCGCCTTGCAGACTGACCTTGTTACATGGATTAATGCACAATTGTCGATATGCTTCAGGGTGGGCAAACTTTTTCTTTTGCATCTCCCCTTCATGCCTCATGGCTGCCATGGCACTCACAGCGCAAATAGCGCAGAACAGCACAAACTCCATCAGCGATATAGAAACCCTGGTCACATTGTTCACAGTTACCTAATCAGAGTAATTTCTTTTGGCTCTCCCCTTCACACTTCATAGCTTTCACAAAAACACTTGTAATTGATAAATTCTTTATGTAAAAAACACAGAAATCCTCAAAGCAGGTCTCCTCACACAGCGGGAGAGCTGATACTATAATATTCACTGCACTAGGGAAACTCAACTCATAATGCTTTGCAGGCCATTACTCTTAGAAAACATTTTTGCTCATAACTCAGCCTGTGATGGTCCTAGGACAATGAGACCACCACCAAAACGTTCACAACATTGTGCTCTGTCTTCATCATCTCTGAGCCCCCACCCTAGCTTAGTGGGGAACCAAAAATAACCACTCCCACCATTCAGTGTCTATTTAAGCTCTCTCATGGCTGGAACTTTTCCTTTAGAGTTGAGAGTAGTTTGTTTTTTAATGGCCGAGTTTGTAATGCCATTGCAGTAGGCATGTTAGCTCAGAAAATGTGTAAGGCACTACGCCCTCTAGGGGCTAAATATATGGAACTTTGCGTTACCTTCTGCCATTTTCTTTTCATGTGATTATGGCTCTAGGAGTTATCTATATGGTTACATGACTATGTTTCTCACAGATGCTATTTTCACTGTGGTGTCCCCTAAGGGCTGTTCTAAGCAATACAATTGAAATATCAACATAGTACAATATTCGCAGCACGGAAACTGGCCCCATAATGCTTTGCAGGGCATTACTTTTACAAAAGATTTGTGCTCATAACTCAGCCTGTGGTGGTCCTAGGACAACAGTACCACCTTCAAAACATTCACCACAATGCACTCTTTCTGTCTATATCATCTCTAGGTCCCCACACTAGATTAGTATGGACCCCAAAATATTAACTCCTCCCACCATTCAGTGTATTTTTAACCGCTTCTGTGCCCTGGACGAGGTGACCTCGTCCAGGGCTACAGTTCCCCTGTGCCTTGGACAAGGTCACCTCGTCCAAGGCACAGGGGAACTTGGGGGAGCGCTAGCACGCCCTCCCTGCACCCCCTTCCCCCCCCAAGGCGGGGATGGAAGGGGAAGAGCTTCCCCTTCCACCCCCGTCCCCCCCGGCAATCCGATGACGTCAGCGAGCGCACAGCGCGCCAACGTCATCTAGTGTTGCCAGGCGCGCTGGAAGCCATTTGCTTCCAGCGCGTCATCGGGAAAGGACCCAGAAGGTAAGTCCTTTCCGTTTTTGGGGGCGGGGGGTGGTGAAAACAGACACGGGGGGAAAGGAAAGGGTTTTTCCTTTCCCCCTGTGCCTGTTTTCACAAGATTCCTGCTCCACGATCGCGGGCAGGGCCCGCGATCGTGGAGCAGGAATCTCCACTAGACACCAGGGATTTTCTTGGCCATGTTTCTTTTGGGGGCGACCCCTTGGGCAAGGGTCGCCCCCCTGGGGGGCAATTTGTTTTAGTATTTCGCCCCCCCCGGGGGCAGTTCTGCCGATTTTTCGGCGGATCTGCCCCCAGGGGGGGGCGAAGACCACTAGACACCAGGGATTTTATTTTGGGTGTTTATTTTTGGGGCGACCCCTTGGGCAAGGGTCGCCCCCCCGGGGGCAATTTTTTTTTAGTATTTCATCCCCCCTTGGGGGCAGATCGCCTTTTTTTCCGGCGGATCTGCCCCCAGAGGGGGGGCGAAATCCACTAGACACCAGGGATTTATTTTTATTGTAAAGTTTCTTTTGGGGGCGACCCCTTGGGCAAGGGTCGCCCCACTGGGGGGCTATTTTTTTAGTATTTTGCCCCTTCCCCCGGGGAGGGGCCAAATCCACTAGACACCAGGGATTTTGTTTTTATTGTTTATTTTGGGGGCAACCCCTTGGGCAAGGGTCGCTCCCCTGGGGGGCTATTTTTTTTTTTTCTGTTTCTGCCCCCCCCGATGGCAGACCAGCCATTTTTTGGACGATCTGGCCCCCGGGGGGTGGAAGCACACTAGGCGCCGGGGATTGTGCTGTATGTGTGTGTGGTGTGTGTTTTGGGGCACCCCTTGGGCAACGGTCACCCCCCTAAAGTGGGGAAAGTTCGTATTGGCCATCTCTGCCCCTATTTTTGTAGGCCCATCTGCCCCCAAGGAGGGCAGAAACCACCAATACGGCAGGGATTTTTTGTTTTTGTTTTGTGTTGTGCAGGGGGTGCCCCCTTTGCGAAGGGTCGCCCCCTAAAGGGGGCACAGAGGTGTTGCCCATTTCTGCCCCCCTGGGGGGGAGATTGGGCAATTTTTTTATGCCCATCTACCCCCGAGGGTGGCAGGATCCACTTAGGTACCAGGGACAACTTCTAAGTTCTTGGTGGTGGGGTGTTTGTCAACTGGCAAAGTATTTGTATTTGTGATTATAACAATTTATTTCTTCTTTTTCTTCTAGTTCAACACTTTTGCTTCCTTTGCTGTGGATCTTTGCGGTTTTGGCAGTAGTTGTCCTGCGGTTTGCATAGTTGCATGTTTTAGGTAAGTGAAAGCAATTTACTCCAAAGGAGTATTGTTGACATGCATGAATGACATGTTTGTAGGTGGTGTACTATATGCAGTATTGTGTGTTTGACATTGTCCTTAGATTTGAGCACAGTGATGTTTGTGTTGTCATATGTCTAATTTTCTTTTTTTTTTTTCTTTTTAGTGGGATATCATTGGTGATTGCTGTGTCTGTGCAGAGTAGTTGCTTGGTGAGTAGCTTTTTCAGGCGAGTGGTATAGTTTTTTGTAGTACATAACTCTTTGTGATAAAGCTACACTTTGTTTATTACTTATTTTAGTGCTAGTTGTTGTTGGCAATCCATTTGTTGTTAGGATCATGGCTAGCCGCAAAGTGACCGCTCAGCAGGTTGTTCGCATGCTCTTTGAGTCGTCTTCAGACCATGATTACGACACTGACTCTGCATCTGAGGCAGAGGAGGAAGCAGGAGATTCTGTAAGTGAGTTTTCTGTCCGAGAGTATTCTTCTGATGAGGAAGCTACTCTCAGTGCAGGTGAAGGGCCTGTGTTAGAGGAGGACATTGATGTGCCAAGAGTGCAGCAGCCTGGGGCTGAAGGGTTTCCCATTAGAAGACCTGACACCTGGATTGCCCCAAACATGGAGCAGCCACAGTTACCTGCATTTACTGGTCTCCCAGGGTGTAGAGTTAATACGGAAAACTTTTTGCCTGTCCATTTCTTTCACTTGTTTATGGACAATGTATTTTTGGAAGAGATTGTGGAGCAGACAAATGTGTATGCAGAGCAATATTTGCGGGACAACGCTGCCAGACTTAAGCCTCAGTCTAGAGCTACTCAGTGGGTTCCCACATATATGGAAGAGATGAAAAGGTTTTTAGGTTTGTCTTTTTTGATGGGGTTGATCAGGAAGCCGTCACTGGCTTCTTATTGGTCTACTAGTCCCTTGATGGCAACTGCTATATTTCCTGCAACTATGACACGTAATCGGTATTTGCTTCTTCTTCGTATGCTGCATTTTGGAGACAATGCTTTAGCCTTGCCACGAGATCACCCTGATTGTGACCGTCTTTTTAAGATTAGGCCTGTCCTTGATCATTTTGTGGATCGGTTTTCAGAGGTCTATGTTCCAGGCAAAGAGATAAGTGTGGACGAGTCTTTGGTCCTTTTCAAGGGGCGTTTAGTTTTTAAGCAGTACATTCCTAGTAAGAGGGCACGGTATGGGATTAAATTGTATCTGCTGTCTGAAAGCAGTACAGGATATGTGTATAATTTCCGGGTCTACACTGGTAGGGATTCCAGTATTGACCCTCCTGGTTGTCCGGCCACTTTTGGAGTTAGCGAAAAAATTGTGTGGGAACTTGCTAGACGGCTGTTTAACAAAGGTCACCATTTGTACGTAGATAATTTCTACACTGGAGTGCAGTTGTTCAAGGAGTTGTTTAGGGTGGACACTGCTGCTTGGGGCACAATCCGTTCTAACCGGAAAGGTTATCCAAGGGAGCTTGTCTGTAAAAAACTTGAGAGGGGACAGTGCAGTGCCTTGCGGAATAATGAGCTGCTAGCTCTGAAATTTTCAGACAGGAGGAATGTGTACATGCTATTGACCATCCATGATGAGAGTACTTCCCCTGTGGCTGTTTGGGGTCAGGTTGCGGAAGTGCGCAAACCTGCGTGCATTTTGGACTACAATAGGCACATGGGTGGTGTTGATAGAGTAGATCAGAGGTTGGAACCTTACACTGCTCTTCGTAAGTCTTATGTGTGGTATAAAAAGTTGGCCCTACATTTATTTCATTTGGCAACTTTTAATGCCTTTATTGTATACAAGGATTGTCCACCTGAGTCAAGGATGACATTTGTTAAATTTCAGGAGTCGGTGATAGAAAGCCTTATTGTGGTGGAACCGGCAAGAGTTCCTAGAGTAGAAGTGGTGGAGGATGTGGCTAGATTGAAAGATCGGCACTTTCCAGATCACATTCCTCCCACTCCCAAAAAAGACTTGCTCACAAAGAAATGTAGAGTATGTGCCCGGAGATTAATCCGGAGGGAGAGCCGGATGTACTGCCCCGAATGCCCTTCAAAGCCTGGGCTGTGTGTGCCCGGCTGTTACAGAAGTTACCATACCAAAAAAAAATTCTGGGAAATACCGTGAGCGTAAGCTGTCTGTTTTATATTTTCATATGTTTCACGGTTGGGATCTCTGTCATGAATTTAGTTAGAGCTTTTGTGTTTGTAGTTTTGTGCTTATTTCATAATTAGTGGTTTCTTTGTTGTTTATAAACAAAAAAAGTGATGGCGGTGTGCGTGGGGTGGCGCTTGGCTGGCGGTGTGCTTGGGGTGGCGCTTGGCTGGCGGTGTGAGTGGGGTAGCGCTTGGCTGGCGGTGTGCTTGGGGTGGCGCTTGGCTGGCGGTGTGCTTGGGGTGGCGCTTGGCTGGCGGTGTGCTTGGGGTGGCGCTTGGCTGGCGGTGTGCTTGGGGTGGCGCTTAGCTGGCGGTGTGCTTGGGGTGGCGCTTGGCTGGCGGTGTGCTTGGGGTGGCGCTTGGCTGGCGGTGTGCTTGGGGTGGCGCTTGGCTGGCGGTGTGCTTGGGGTGGCGCTTGGCTGGCGGTGTGCTTGGGGTGGCGCTTGGCTGGCAGTGTGCTTGGGGTGGCGCTTGGCTGGCAGTGTGCGTGGGGTGGCGCTTGGCTGGCGGTGTCCTTGGGGTGGCGCTTGGCTGGCGGTGTGCGTGGGGTGGCGCTTGGCTGGCGGTGCCAGCCAAACGGCAGTCCACACTCCCATCAGCTGGTGTGATTCTTGTATCAGGCATGTGGGCGTATGTAAGTGATGGGCCCTTGAGTGGCGCGGTCTGTCGATGTGAGTGTTGTAATGTGCTGGGCCCGTGGCTGGCGGTGTGAATGGTCTTGTGCGTGTCATGTATGAAAGGTGTGTGAATGGACTGTAAAGCGGTTGGTGCCTTGTCGCGGCTTTACAGCTCACGAGCTGTGAGTCATTGGTTCAGTTTTTTGCCTTTCAGTTATTAGCAGTGCATTTCATTTTTGTGAAATCTCTTGTTAATAAAATTTGATCCACTGAACCATCACTCACCCTCGTGCCAAATCCAACCAGTATGTGTGGTAAAAATTACAAAACCTGCTCCGCTGTAATCAGGCGTCGCAGCACACCTGTGACACGCTAGGTGCCTCGGGTGGGACCCCGATGATAAAGCATGTCACCAACTTGGTTGGTGGGTGAGGGGTCTTTTTCACATAACCTAAGTGTGTTTCTTTTCACAATTTTAGTGTTTGGCACATCACGGACGTATGTGCACACATCAAAATGATATATTACAAAAATACCTGGGGGGAGGGGCCACCTATGTTTTTGGTCCTGGGTGCGGCCTTGATCTAGGGAAACCTACAAAACCCAGACATTTTTTAAAACTAGACACCCCAAGGAGTCCAGGGAGGTGTGGCTTGCGTGGCTCCCCCAACATTTTCTTACCCAGACTCCTCTGTAAACCTCACAATTTGCATAAAAAAGCATATTTTCCTGACCTTTCTTAGTAGGATAACCGCTCCTGCACAAAATTCCTACTCCCCAGTTTTCCCCTCAGTCTCCCAAGTAAAATGACACCTCACTTATGTGGGTCCCCAAAGCAGAGTCCGTCTAAAGATGTATAAAAGAATATGCCCTTATAAACTTGCTGTGCTATCCCTTCTATCTCTTCAAGTTTTGGGCCTTATTCTGTTGCAGGCACCTGGCCCACCCACACAAGTGAGGTATCATTTTTATCGTCAGACTTGGGGGAACGCTGGGTGGAAGGAAATTTGTGGCTCCTCTCAGATTCCAGAACTTTCTGTCACCGAAATGAGAGGAAAGGGTGTTTTTTTAGCCAAATTTTGAGGTTTGCAAAGGATTCTGGGTAACAGAACCTGGTCCGAGCCCCAAAAGTCACCCCATCTTGGATTCCCCTAGGTCTCTAGTTTTCAAAAATGCACAGGTTTGGTAGGTTTCCCTAGGTGCCGGCTGAGCTAGAGGCCAAAATCTACAGGTAGGCACTTTGCAAAAAACACCTCTGTTTTCTTTAAAAAAAATGGGATGTGTCCACGTTGCGTTTTGGGGCGTTTCCTGTCGCGGGCTTTAGGCCTACCCACACAAGTGAGGTATCATTTTTATCGGGAGACTTGGGGGAACATAGATTAGCAAAACAAGTGTTATTGCCCCTTGTCTTTCTCTATATTTTTTCCTTCCAAATATAGGAGAGTGTGTAAAAAAGACATCTATTTGAGAAATGCCCTGTAATTCACATGCTAGTATGGTCACCCCGGAATTCAGAGATGTGCAAATAACCACTGCTCCTCAACACCTTATCTTGTGCCCTTTTTGGAAATACAAAGGTTTTCTTGATAGCAATTTTTTACTCTTTATATTTCAGCAAATGAATTGCTGTATACCCGGTATAGAATGAAAATGCACTGCAGGGTGCAGCTCATTTATTGGCTCTGGGTTCCTCGGGTTCTTGATGAACCTACAAGCCCTATATATCCCCGCAACCAGAGGAGTCCCGCAGACGTAACGGTATATTGCTTTCGATAATCTGACATTGCAGGGAAAAGTTACGAGTAAAACGTAGAGAAAAATTGATGTTTTTTTCACCTCAATTTCAATATTTTTCTTTTTCAGTTGTTATTTTCTGTAGGAAACCCTTATAGGATCTACACAAATGACCCCTTGCTGAATTCAGAATTTTGTCTACTTTTCAGAAATTGGTTTCATGCCCATTTCTGTCACTGACTGGAAGGAGGCTGAAAGCACAAAAAATTGCAAAAATGGGGTATGTCCCAGTAAAATGCCAAAATTGTGTTGAAAAATTGGGTTTTCTGATTCAAGTCTGCCTGTTCCTGAAAGCTGGGAAGCTGCTGAGTTTAGCACCGCAAACCCTTTGTTGATGCCATTTTCAGGGGAAAAACCACAAGCCTTCTTCTGCAGCCCCTTTTTCATTTTTTTTTAAAAAAAAACGAAATTTTCACTGTATTTTGGCTAATTTCTTGGCCTCCTTCAGGGGAACCCACAAAGTCTGGGTACCTCTAGAATCCCTAGGATGTTGGAAAAAAAGGACGCAAATTTGGCTTGGTTAGCTTATGTGGACAAAAAGTTATGAGGACCTAAGCGCGAACTGCCCCAAATAGGCAAAAAAAGGCCTGGCACAGGAGGGGGAAAAGGCCTGGCAGCGAAGGGGTTAAGCTCTCTCATGGTTGTAACTTTTGTTTTACAGCTGGGAGTAGTTTGTGTTTTGAAGGCCTTGTTTGTAATTTCATTGCAGTAGGCCTTCTAGCCCTACAAATATGTAATGTGCTGTGCTCTCTAGGAGCTAAATATATGTTCTAGTGCATTACTTTCTGACATTTTCTTTTCATGTGGTTATGCTCTCTAGGGGCTAACTTTATGGTTACATGACCATGTTTCTTACAAATGCTATTTTCATTGTGCTGTCCTCTAGGGGCTGTTCTGAGCATTACAGCCGAATGGCAAAAGTTTATTTCTGATAAAGGTTTTTATTGGGTTTACAGGATAATTGTATATGTTTTAATAATCTCTCCTTATTGCAATTATGACCATGATTCAGGATAACTTAACATCCTGATTACACTATGACTGTTTGAACACTCTTGATATCTTTGAGTGACCCTTCTAGTTTATTTCTCTTGTTACTCCTCTGTGGCTGTCTTGTGTCTTTTTTGGAAATTGTGCTAGCAAGCCAGCAACTCCGATGGCGGTGTGGTGAAAGTGGTATTCTATTAAAATTAGCATGGCAGATTTAAATTAGAATGCTAAATGGCAACATTTTCATTTCTGGCTGCAGATAGAGGAAGAAGGTAAATGGAAGTGCTTTAGTTATATGCAGCGCCACTGGAATTATGTGGTAGGAAAAGACAAAATTATGAGGCAGGGTTGACCAATTTATGTGGCAATAAAAGTCCAGTAATGAATTTACAAAGCCAATAGCTCCAACTCAAGCAAATGCGAGACCTATTGCATTGCGAATGCTTGTTATGTATCCTAGCAGAGCAGGTGACTCAGACCTTATGTGATAAACAGAAGAGGAGCTTGAGAAGCACTACTAAACAAAAGCCTTTGAATCTGACCACATGTTGATCTTACGCAGTACTGGATTTGATTTGGCAAGAGTTGAGAGCTGAAGAAGAGTGCCTGTATTACACAGATTATACTCAATGCGGTATGTCTGGCATTACAATGGCGAAAGCTAGTGATCAAGGCTGTAGGCCTTATTGGTTATGTGGGAAAATATATTCCATTGGTCAGATCTGCTTAATGTGAAAAGTTATGACAAAGACAGGGGGGCCTGATACATTTATTGTGAGAAACATATGTTAAAGCCAAAAGGCCATTATGAGTGGGCTGTGATACTGTGTTAAAGCCTGAAGGTGGGCATTTTATAGCATGAGTTCTCATAGCTTACCATAATAGGCAAGAGTTTTGGTTACGACCCCTGTTTTTTTCCTATTCCAATGCGTTTTTAGGTCATGCTTGACAATTCCACTTTCTGTGAGGGCTTATGTGATCAAGAGAAAGAGCTATGAGAAGTAGTACTAGGTGATGGACTCAGGCTCCGCTCACAGATTGATCTTTTCTCCAAGCTTCTGATTCAAATTCAGTTGTGTTAGCCTGCCTGATGGGTACTTCCACTGCTCATTACTGAAAGTGACACAGTTAACACAGACCCCACATCAAATACACTAATTCTGCTGGATCACAAAAGTCCAAACAATAAGTAAAGATACCTGTAAATTCTGTATTTAACTTGGCACATTTGCTGTACTTCAAATATATTGTTCAAAAGTCGAGCTATGTATTCTAACAAATTGCTGCTCTTTTTTAACATGGGGATTGGTGGTTACAAACTGCTCTCACTTTGTAGTCAGAGAAAGAAAAGTAACGTGAGTTATCTGACAATCTTGCTGGGGCACAGAGAGAGTGAATAGAAAAGCAATAGAATGTATTTCTTTTTTGTAACAAATAGCAGAATGTAAATACCTGTAAATGAACTGTACACATTCAGCAGTTAGGAAAGCAACAATGAAGCACTTTTTTCTAATTCTGAAGTGTAATGGAAACAAAGCTTTTTATGCAATCAAAACAAATCAAGGCACTTTACTTGGTAATGCACATATGATAAATATTCACGAAACCCTATTTCCACACATTGTCATTTGTGTGTGATATAGTTTTAGCACTAAAGGTGTACGTCTGTGCAAATTTAGGGGTCCATTTCAATAGAAAATGAGTTGTCTGTAAAATGACAATGCACTACCACATGATGCTTTAATTACATTGAAAAATCGCCTACCTCATGCCCATTAAAGCTAGTTGGGTTGTCAAAGGTTGTCATTTTAGAAATTGGGCTGTGGATCTAAAACGTTTGGGAAGCACTGGTGTAAACACAATGACCAATACATTAGGAAGGTTTTTAACATCCTGAATTCTATCAATTATTGTAAGAAGAGGTTTTATATTGAGCTGATTATTAAAAACAAATGAAGTGGCTTTACACTGTGAACAGGGAGGAGTTTACATTGTGACCTCTTTGGTAAAGACCAAACACAGGGATTTTACATTGTGAACTATTTGACAACACAATATGAATGGGTTTACAATGTCAACTCTCTGACAAATGCAAGAGGAAAGTTTAGTAAATATATCTTTTTTCTAAGGTTCAGTCACAGGAAATGCAATAGGAAGGGGTTTTATACTGTGAACTCCATAACATATACCACAAGAAGATGCTTGACATATTGAACTGTTTCACAAGCTCATCAAGAGTTGGTTTTACATTGTCAAATAAGACAAATGCAACAGGAAGGGGTTTAGAACAGATATCCCTTTTCAGATCCAGCCACAGTGAACGCTTTGTGTCTTGAGAAGGCAGGCTAATGTTCATATCAATGTATACTTTGGGTCTGCCTAAACTGTTTAATGGATCTCTCTAGAAAGAGACCACATGCTCATGTATATGTCATGTTAAATCTAATAGGCTTACTTGATTCTGAAATATGGTGACAAAGGCAAAAGTCATCCCATTTTACATTGTGAATGACTTGACAAAGCCTGAAGGCCTAACGTACAAGTTACTTACCTTCTGTAACAAAATATCTGGTAGCAACATAATCTTGTTGCAGATTTCTTACCTTAGAATTTTCCCCAGGCATCAGACTGGATCCAGAGATTTTTCTTCGAGCAATACCCTTGTGCATCGGTAGGTGGCGTCGGTAGACTCCGCGGGTGTCATTTGCATCATGGTCACCGTGATGACGTCAGGAGTAGAATATAGACACCGCCCTCACGCATTGACGTCAGTTTCTTTAAACAACTTTCCATGCCAAAGAGCAGAGCCGCTAAGAACACTGAGATTGGTGCGCCAGAGCTAAGGACATGAAAGGGGGAATCCCTGTCCCTAGAAGTCAGTTTGCAAGCGGGGAGGATGGGTGGGAGGTAAGGAATCTACAACTAGAATATGTCTCTACCAGATATTTCATTACCGAAGGTAAGTAACTTGTACATCTGATACAGACTTCTAGTTGCAGGTTCATTACCATAGAATAGATACCCAAGCAAAGCCATCCTCGGAGGTGGGCTGCGAGCCAGGACCATACTAGGAAGTCCTGCAGGACCAAACGACCAAAGTAGGCATCCCGACGGACCTGACTGTCCAGACAGCAGTGCTTAGCAAACGTGTGCAGGGACGCCCACGTAGCTGCCTGGCAGATATCCAGGACAGGAACTCCGTGTGCTAACGCAGTGGAAGCAGCAGTTGCTCTAGTGGAATGAGCACACAAGCCCTCAGGAGGTTGCTTCTTGGCCAAAGTGTAGCACATTTTGATGCAAAGAAGCACCCATCGAGAGATGGTACACTTTTGCACCGCCTTCCCTTTTTTTCGCACCCACATACCCAACGAAGAGTTGATCGTCCACCTGAACGCCAACGCTACTTTTGGGTCCAGATGGTGGAGTCTCTCCTCCTCATGGGAAGGATGTAGGGGTGCATAGAAAGTAGGCAGAGTGATGGACTGGCTTCCATGAAAGTGTGTAACCACCTTAGGAAGGAAGGAAGCCTTAGTGCGCAACACTACTTTGTCATGGAGCACAGACAGGTATGGAGGTTTTGAGGAAAGGGCCTGAAACTCACTCACCCTGCGAGCAGAGGTGATACCAACAAGAAAGACAGTTTTGAAGGTGAGGAGCCGCAAGGGACAATTATGCATTGGCTCAAAGGGAGTACACATCAAATTAGTAAGGAAAAGGATTAAAGTCCCATTAAGGCATGATAAATGGAGTGGGAGGAAATAAATGGGTCAGTCCTTTTAGGAATCTACTCACTATAGGAGATTTAAAGAGTGAGGGCTGATCATGTAGCCTAAGAAAGGTCGAAATGGCAGATAAATACCCTTTTTTAAGGGTGCCCAAAGCAGAGCCCTGCTGGGCCAAAGAAAGAATGAACAGAAGAACCTCAGATATAGGGGCAGAAAGGGGATCAACAGACTTGTTGGTAAACCATGCCACAAATTTATTCCGACAGGCATATACAGTTTTGGTTGATGGACGCCTGTGGTCTTTAAAAGTTGCTTCTTTGTTGCAAAGTTGCAGTCTTTGTGGAACAGGGCAGCTGTCCTCACGAGTTCTTGGTCCTTTTAGATGCAGGCAAGTCCTCTGAGGCTTCAGAGGTCGCTGGACTCTAGGGGAAGTGGGGAGAAAGGCCGGTAGGGCTGGGGCCAAAGCAGTTGGTGTCTCCGTCTTCTCTGCAGGGCTTCAGGTCAGCAGTCCTCCTTCGTCTTCAGGTTGCAGGAATCTATCTTGCTTGGTTCTGGGGGCCCCTAAATACTCAATTTAGGGGTGTGTTTAGGTCTGGGGGGTTAGTAGCCAATGGCTACTAGCCCTGAGGGTGGCTACACCCTCTTTGTGCCTCCTTCCTGAGGGGAGGGGGGCACATCCCTAATCCTATTGGGGGAATCCTCCATCTGCAAGATGGAGGATTTCTAAAAGTCAGAGTCACCTCAGCTCAGGACACCTTAGGGGTTGTCCTGACTGGCCAGTGACGACTCCTTGTTTTTCTCATTATCTCCTCTGGCCTTGCCGCCAAAAGTGGGGCCGTGGCCGGAGGGGGCGGGTATCTCCACTAGCTGGGATGCCCTGTGGCGCTGTAACAAAGGGGGTGAGCCTTTGAGACTCACCGCCAGGTGTAACAGTTCCTGCAGGGGGAGGTGAGAAGCACCTCCACCCAGTACAAGCTTTGTTACTAGCCACAGAGTGACAAAGGCACTCTCCCCATGTGGCCAGAAACATGTCTGGTGTATGGCAGGCTGGCAAAACTAGTCAGCCCACACTGGAAGTCGGGTATGTTTTCAGGGGCCATCTCTAAGATGCCCTCTGGGTGTATTTCACAATAAAATGTACACTGGCATCAGTGTGCATTTATTGTGCTGAGAAGTTTGATACCAAACTTCCCAGTTTTCAGTGTAGCCATGATGGTGCTGTGGAGTTCGTGTTTGACAGATTCCCAGACCATATACTCTTATGGCTACCCTGCACTTACAATGTCTAAGGTTTTGCTTGGACACTGTAGGGGCATAGTGCTCATGCACCTATGCCCTCACCTATAGTACAGTGCACCCTGCCTTAGGGCTGAAAGGCCTGCTAGAGGGGTGACTTATCTATGCCATGGGCAGTGTGAGGTTGGCATGGCACCCTGAGGGGAGTGCCATGCTGACTTAGTCATTTTCTCCCCACCAGCACACACAAGCTGGCAAGCAGTGTGTCTGTGCTGAGTGAGGGGTCCCCAGGGTGGCATAAGACATGCTGCAGCCCTTAGAGACCTTCCCTGGCATCAGGGCCCTTGGTACCAGTTACAAGGGACTTACCTGGATGCCAGGGTGTGCCAATTGTGAGACAAAGGTACAGGTTAGGGAAAGAACACTTGTGCTGGGGCCTGGCTAGCAGGCCTCAGCACACTTTCAAATCATAACTTGGCATCAGCAAAGGCAAAAAGTCATGGGGTAACCATGCCAAGGAGGCATTTCCTTACAGGGGGTGAGGGGCAGAGAAAAGAACGAGGGACTGAGCAGTAGCCAGGGAATCCTTGAATCTCTCCAAGTCCGCTTGGTCTCCGAAGAGACGTGAGCCATCAAAGGGCATGTCTATGAGTGACTGTTGGACATCCCCAGAAAAACCAGAAGTACTCAACCAGGTGTGGTGTCGTAAGGCCACCGTCGTAGCAACCGATCTGCCCAGAGAGTCGGTTGTTTCCATCCCACAACGGATTGTGAACTTTGCCGCATCTCTCCCATCGTTCACAGCTTGGGAGACGATAGCACAGGCCTCCTCCGGTATCTGCGGCAGGACTTGCGCAACCGTATCCCACAAAGAGTGGGTATAGTGGCCCAAAAGGCATGCGGTGTTCATAGACCACAGCGCGAGACTGGAGGAAGAAAATAACTTCTTGCCAAACTGTTCCAGCCTTTTGGATTCCCTGTCCGGGGTGCGGAAGGGAATGCGCCTGAAGAAGAGGAAGACTGGATAACAAGACTCTCAGGCGTGGGGTGTTGGGACAGGAATTTAGGGTCATTTGGAGCAGGCCGATGGTGGCACGTGAGCCCCTGTGTTGGGTTTGGACCAGGTACCCAAAAGGACATCGGTGAGGGCTTTATTAAACCACAAAGGGGTTCTGAAGTAGAAGCCCCAGGCTGAAGCACCTCCATCAGGAGATTAGACCTGACCGCAACAGTGGGAAGCTCAAGACCAAGGAACTCAGCTTCCCTACTGACCACCACACCGTAAGTCGCTCCCTCCGTCGTAGCCACAGTAGGAGGAGAAAGCCTGCGAGCATCAGGAGAAGTATCCAGACCACTGGCTTTGCCCAATTCCTGAGCTCAGTCCATAGAAGGGTCATCCTGGTATTCTTAAGGCTCCAAGGACCCCTCCAATCCCTCCTCAAATTTGTACCCAAAAGAAAAAGAGTCCGAATCCGACCTAGGGCGAATAGGACCCATCAAAGTCGAAGGAGGCGTCGGCCGACACCGCACCAACTCGTCCGGGATAAGGATTGGGTCGACAACGATAGTGGGCACTACTGACGTCGGGAACGTCGACAATCAACCCGGCGCCGGGGAAGGTCTCAAGGGTGCGACCGGGGCCGGTGCATATTTGCACCCAGATCCGGAGGTGACCTCGGTGGCCAGAGCCAAAGCCGCCGGCGCGGAACCCGAAGGACCTTCGGCTGAACCCCTTGGGCCCGAAAGCGCCGTATCGGGGTCGGACACCCCCAAAGATGAGGTGCATGGCCTCATAAAACTCTTTAAGCTGGGTGGATGTCGCTCCGGCAAACTCAAGGAAGCGCGGAGCTGACCCAGACCCAAGCTCCGAGGATGGAGGCCTTGTGCGTGGACGCTCCTCCCACGTCACGTTGACTGAGTGACGGGGCGAAGTCAGAGAGCGATGGGATCTCTTCAATGACTTCTTCTTACCTTGACCTGAGGATCTGGAAGAAGACGAGTGGTGATAGCTCCGCGACCAGTCTCCAGACCTTCATCTTGAGTGAGACCGGGACCTACGCGGAGTCGAGTGCCGGGCTGCCATTAGCTTTAGGGACCGCTACCTCAAAGCCTTCGGGTGCATGGCCCGGCACTTGGAGCACAACTTCGGGTCGTAGTCGCACTCGAGACACCACAGACAAACCTGATGAGGATCCGACATCGTACGATGACAGTCCATGCACGGCTTGAACCGGTATTCGGGGACATCCTTGATGCACCAAATTTCACACAAAAACACGACAAAACGGTCCAATTCGGTCAAAAATAGACCAGGGTAGTTCTTCTTCAGATCAGCGTGTGGCGCGGAAAGAAAAGAAAAGACGTCACTGCGCAAGGGCAGCGTCTATATTCTATTCCCAACGTCATCACAGCGACTAGGACGCCGACGGCGCCCGCGGAGTCGGCCAACGCCACCTACCGACGTGCAAGGGTATTGCTCGAAGAAAAATCTCCGGATCCAGTCTGATGCCTGGGGGAAATTCTAAGGTAAGGAATCTGCAACTCGAAGTCTCTATCAGATATGGCTGATTGTGAAAAGCTCCATGTGTTGCAATAGGCCCATATAGGGGCTTTGTAGGGTTTTAAGCTTGGATAATGTTGGTGCGTAAATTGCCACTTTGCATCAAATACATAACAGGAACAGACTAGGTATAACAGGTTATGTACCCCCATGGTATTTCTTTAGGGTATATGATTTGTACCCTACGGTTTTACAAAGCCCTTTTAGGAACCCTCCTAGGAGGGGTTTTAGAGTGCGAGTCCACTTGAAATACTATAAATATTTCTAATTTTGTGCTTAGTCTGTAGTTTTGTGCTAAGTTTAAAAAAAAAACATTGACTGGGCATTCATTTATTGTTAGTTTTGTGCAATGATGAGTTTTGAATAATGCCCTAGAGTCAATCTCGGACTGCTTTTCTGCATTACCCTGCAGCTCAACCTCAAGAGGGGTGTTTGATTCCCAGTTTGAGGGACTGTGGTACAGAGACTCCAGGACAGCAAAGAATAAAGTCCTCCTTTTATAAAATCGAGGCCCTGGGGTCCCAATTACATTAGGCCCTGTATCCTCAAATACAACAGGAAGGGGTTTGCATTGTGGCGATTCTGACGGATGCAGTAAGAGATGGTTGTAAACGCGAACAAATACAATAGGAATGGTTTCTAAAATGTGAAATTTCCGACAGCCTCAGTAGGAAGGGATTTTTACAATTGTGTTCTCTCTGACAAATATAACAGGAAGGGGTTTTACATTGTTTACTCTGGACAAACACCATAGGAAAGGGAACTGCATTGTGAACTCTCTAACAAATACTATAGGAACATGTATTAAATTGTGAACTTTAGGACAAACACCATAGGAAGGTGTTTTGCACTGTGAACTCTGACAAAACTATACAAATGGGTATTAAATTGTGAACTCTAACAAATGCAACAGAAAGTGCTTTACAAGGTGAACTCTGGAAAATACAAAACGTCAACTCCACAGCAAACAGCAATGGGGGTATTACATTTTTAACCATCAGTGATAGTTGCCTAAGTACAGGCTTGGAAGTGCAGTTTCATAGAGGGTACCTATGGCGAAGCCCTAGTTAAGCTACGATCAATAGCACGTAAAGGGCTCCTGGACTCAATATTCAACTTAAAACTAGAAAAGAGAAGGGAGGAGACAGGGGAGGGGACAGGGATCATGGTCTGGGTAGGACCTCAGACAAAGTTAAATGGCCTGAAAGTGTGGGCCAATCAGTGCGAAATGAGGAATAAGGGATGAGAAGGTAAAGTCATGTCGGATTAAGACTCTTTATTTTGGGGAGAGTCACCAGATGGGGACCTCAATTTACAACATCACATGAGGGTGGTTTTTGGACTATTGGAACGAGTCAGTTCCAGTGGGCAGGGACTTCAGTGTCTGAAGGAGTGTATCCCAGGTACCAGCTACAGAGTTTCTATAGCGACCTCTGGCCCCTTTCTCGTAAAGCGCTTGGTTCGATTGGGACCAGTGCTTTAAATGGAAAAATAGAAGTGCAGGTACTCTGTATCAAAGTACCTGCTTGTTTCTTAGAAGTGCCGGTACTCCCCAATTAAAAGTATTACATTGTTCTTGAGAAGAGTCAGTACTTTCCCTCGCAAAATAAAAAAGTGCCGGTACTCAGTACCGGACAGTAGCGGCCCATTTAAAGCACTGATTGGGACCATGACACAAAAGATCAGTGAGATTTAGCGGATAGATCGCTTTGCAATAATGATGGCAAGGTTGGTAAAGAGGGAGACTGTTGTGCCTTTCTTGGACCTTTTATATATGCCTAGTGACACTAAAGTCCATTATTGGGTGATGGGTTTACATGTGAGACAGAATAGTAGGTCTAAAATCAGAGGCCAGTAGTGCTCTAATGAAGGGCAAGACTACAGCATGAGTAGGAGATCGGCTGAGGACCCCAGGTAGCTTGGGAAGATGAAATTTGCTTGTCGAAAAAATTTAGTCATAGCTGCAGGAAACAAGTACATTTTAAATGTATTTATAGAACTTTTATGACCCCTGACAAGGCATTGCAGCTCTGTGGAGTGTAAAGTATTTTATGAACTTGAACTTGACATTGCAGGAAACCAAGTGTGGGAAGGTCAAGGCTGGTGACCATTCTTTCTCATCACAGGCCCTGCCAGCCTCCACTTCTTTCTCTCAGAGGGAAAATAGTGAAGTTGAAGAGTGAGAAAAGAAGACCTCATTAAACCAGGTGATGATCCTACAACTAAATCCCATGGGGCATATGGTATGGATGAGTGTGTGTTTCAGACTCTGCTTTGGCTATGGCCCAGTATTGGCGAAGAGTGTGTTGTATCGTGAGGTGCATTAGGAACTGGCCCTAGGGGATTTCTAACTGTTCTGTTAGCTCTCAAATGTAAGAAGATGGTTGTTTTGAAATAGATTGCCTAACTTCATTAGGTTTATTGCATTCCAATGAGTTAAATGCCACTGCCCAAGAGTTGCCACCACCTGGTTCAAATTACAGTCAAGTAAATCCCCGTTAGTATGATACATTCGGAACCTCAAATAGTGGAAAGCAGAACCCTCCCAGTGAAGGGGGCGACCTCCCAATTCAAAGCGATCCTCTGGGGAGCTCATCCTAAGAGGGCAGATGCAAGACTTCAGACACTTGACAGAGACCAAAAGAGGCAGCAAAATCAGTGAAGATCTGGGCTTACTCGGTGGTGCTTGCTTTGTTGTCTTATGTATGTGAGGATGTCATCAACTTGGAGAGATGCTGAATGGGTCTCATTGGCAAGAGGGATGCCCTGGGTTACTCCCCGCTCACTCTCAGCTGTATTGCCAGTGGATCAATGGCAGGGCAAAAAGCAATACGGACAGTGGGCAGCCCTAGCGTTTTCTCCTCGTGGCCTAATAAAAGAAGATACATGTTTGCCCAGTGTGACACGTGAACTGGGGCTCTAATATGTTTATGTGGATGAGATGAATGGTATGGGTCCCAAAGCCGAAACGTCGCACAACTTCAAAAACATACACTGACTGCACGGTGTTCAAGGCCTTATTACAGTCCAGGTTTAGAGCTGCTGCCTGAGGCCAGGTAGTGAAAGCAGCCACCAGAAGTCTATAGAGACACTGAAGATTTGGAGAGGTACTCCTACGGGGCATAAACACACTTATCTGGATGGATTAGTTGTGCGAGAATTGGCAGGATTAGTGTGGTCAGAATCTTTCCCAAAATATTACAATCCCAATTTGAAATCGTCATAAGCCTATACGAAGAAGGGTCAATGGAAGGACACCCTGCGTTAGAAGGGGGAGCAGGAGGGACTCCTTTAGGAACTGTGGGAGGAAACACTCCTCTAACACCGTCTCATAGAGTGTTGCCAGCATGGGGGCTAGGATATCAGGGAATGTGTGGTAAAAATCCAGTGGGAGGCCATCAGTTCAGGCATTTTAGCAATCGCAAGATCGTAGATAGAGGACTTAACTGTGGTGTGAACGAGGCATCAATCTCGTCTCTGTCTTGGTGGGGGATCCCTGGCAAGAGGAGGTCACGAAGAAAAAAACGCAATCTGGGCTGACAAATTCACAGGTTGTTCACCATATATGGAGCTGTAATAATCACAGAAAGCAAGAAGGATATCTTTTCGTGTGTACACGACAGTATCTGAGCAACTCCTTAACACCTTTATTGGGACTGGTGAGGTATCACGGTTAGTCATCCAAAAGAGCTGACTCCCTGCCTTGCGCCCCCCCTGTATAAATGCATGAGATTTATTGTTTGTTATCCAAGCGCCTTAGCTTCTCCAGTAGGAAAGCCTCATAGGCATGAGATGAATTTAGCTCTGTTTGGAAATTTGGGTCGGCGACTACTTGATGCTCTATGCAAATAGTTATCTCTTGGGTTTTGTTTAAATCTTTTTCAATTGCCTGTCAAATTTGGGAGGGCTTGTGAATACAATGACCACAGACCGCCACCTTCAGGACGTCCCAGTAAGTGGAATGAAAGGAAGTAGATCACTCGTTGTCAAAGTAATCCTGGATGCAGGTCACTAGAGAATCTTAGAAGGGAGGGTCTTCAAGGGCTGCTACCTTGTATTGTATTGTACTGTATTGATTTATTTCTAAAGCGCGTTCCGGCAAGGCGCATCGAAGCGCTAAACTGGGCAAGTCAACGGAAAATCAGAAGGCTCCCTACAGGAAGAATAACACGCCTACTGAGAGAAAAGCCAGGTTTTAAGATTTTTTCTGAAAATAGTGTGGGTAGCTGTTTGACGAAGCGCAATGGGTAGAGCATTCCATAGCCTTGCGGCTTCCACTGTAAAAGCTCGATCCCCCCATCTAGCCCTATTACAGCGGGGCACTGCAATCAAGTGTTTGGAAGAGGATCTCAGGTTTCTGGTAGGTTGGTACTATTGAAGGGTGGACTTCAGGTATTCGCAGCCCTCTGACTGTATAGCTTTATGAGTTAGGCAGAGGGATTTAAATGTAATTCTGTTATTAATAGGTAACCAATGTAGCAATTTCAAGCTGCTATTGGCAGGAGAGGACTGAGGAAGATTCAATATAAGGCGTGCCGCAGTGTTCTGAATAGTCTGCAGTTTGTTAAGGGAAGTTTTGTTAGCATTTAACAAAAGGGCATTGCAGTAATCTAATCTTGACGTGACTAGTGCCAACACAACAGGGATTCTCAGGTCATCCTCCAAAAGATGCAAGATTTTTCTGATAGTTTTCAGGGTCCAGAAACAGACTTTAATAGTTTGACTAATCTGTAAGTCAAAAGAAAGAGAAGTATCAAATATAATACCAAGGTTTTTAGCGAAGAGGCAAGGTGTTGGGCATCCCCCGCAGTCTTCTGGCCACCAACTACTGTCCCAGGGAATATTATTACGACCGAAGCACATTATTACGGTCTTATCCTCATTGAGTTTGAGCCAATTGCTAGCCATCCAGTTACTGATCGCTGCCATACAAAGTCGAAATTCCTCTGTTGATTCCTCCCAGTTGTGAGCTACAGGAATAATCAATTGAGTATCATCAGCATGGGATACATTCTGAAAACCGAAAGAGCATACCAGGCCTGCTAAGGGCGCCATGTACAAATTAAAAAGAGTTGGACTAAGAGTACCTTGAGGCACCAGGAGGTGATAGGTGGAATTGCTCAAAGGAGTATATTCGAAGATGGATCATCCAAGGTAGTCTGAGGAAGAGCATTTCAAGCAAAGTTGAGCTGAGCATAAGAAGTGGTGTAGACATATGTACAAGTTATGTGGGCGGGAGTAGAGCAAATACAGGCCTCAATTATGTTGCAGCCACACCTCCACTAAAGTCCAGTTGTGAAGCCTGATCATAAGCAATTTGGCATTGCAGGCTGTGGGTTCTTGTTGGAGGGAATGGGAACTATCTAGTGAGGTACCTAGTGTAGCGCTGAAATCTCCACCCAATAGCCAAGGGAGATGTGCCAACCTGTAAGGAAGCCCAAGAGTCACACTAGGAATGCTGGGAGAAATGTGGAGCATAAATACTATCTAGCATGAAGGGGAATCAAACTGAAGTGCCCTCCACCAGATTAACTCTTCCCTTAGGATCTACGATCAAATGACATGAAGCATGGGACTCCTGCTCAGATCCAAATAAGCACTGTTAGAAAGGGGGTCTCTAGTTGGCAGAGATACACACCCTTGTCCGAGTAGGGACCACAATCCTAGTCAGGGTAAGTCATACACAATCCAAATTATCCTATGCTCGCCCTCTGGTAGCTTGGCACTGAGCAGTCAGGCTTAACTTAGAAGGCAATGTGTAAAGTATTTGTGCAGTAAATCATGCAATAACACAGTGAAAACACCACAAAAATACACCACACAAGTTTAGAAAAATATAAGATATTTATCTGAGTGAATTAAGGTCAAGAAACAATCAAGATGTGAAAAGTACAAGTTGAAATATCACTTTTGTAATGATAAGAAGAGTCTTAAATCTTTAAAAAGCAATGTGTCTCGTGCAAGAACAAAGTACCTGGTATGCGTCAAAATTACACGCACGGAGACCGCGGAGGAGGGTATGCGGGGAAAACGAAGGATGTGCATCGGATTTCCAAATGCACACATGAGATGCGTTGATTATTTCCCATGCGGCAAGGACTTTGCGTCGAATTCCAGCACGCAGGCTTGAATTCTCTTTGCGACGTGAAGTCTTTTGACACCCAGGGACGATGCGCGGAAATCCTAGACGTGCAGGATGAAGTCACAGGTGCTGCATTGATTCTGTGGGTGATACGTCAGTTTCTGTCGCACTGCAGGCGCTGCGATGATTCCTCCCGCAGGAAGTCCGGCTGGGTCGTTCCAGCTTGGCGATGTGTCTATCCAGTGAGCTGTGCGTCGAAGTTCCAGTCGCAACGCTGGCGCTGCATCAATCTCCACTCAGGGAGCCGGGCTACGTTGTTCCAGTTCGGCGATGCAGTGATTCTTTCACCGCTATGCAGGCTGTGCGTTGATTCCGGCAGGTTGTGCATCGATTTTCACCAAACAAGGAATCCTTTGCAGAGATGAAGTCTTTTTGACCCTGAGACTTCAGGAAAACAGAAGGCAAGCTCAATCAAAGCCCTTGGAGAGCACTTCCCAGCAGAGCCAGGGGCCAGCAAAGCAGCAGTCCTTCACAGTAGAGAGTCCTGGTGAGTGCTTTGGGCAGCCATGCAGCTTCTCTTGGTAGGTTGCAGGGTCTGGTTCAGAGTATATGTCCCAGGAAGTGTCTAAGTTGGTATGGTCAGGGACCCAGTTTATATATCCAAAAGTGCCTATGAAGTAGGGGAGACTTCAAAGAGTGGGTCTGAAGTGCACAAGGTCCCCTTTCAGTACAACCCAGTCTGCCAGGGTCCCAGTAAGGGGTTTTGGCAGTCCATTGTGTGAGGGCAGGCCACTGTCCTTTGAAATGTAAGTGGCAGGCCCTCCACCCTTCCAGCCCAGGAAGACCCATTCAGTATGCAGATGAGTGCATGTGTGACTGAGTTTCTGTGTTTGTGGTCGTCTGGGTGAAACGCACAAGGGAGCTGTCAATGGCAACCAACTCAGCCCAGACATCGATTGGAGACCGGCTGTAAGGCACAGAAAGATTTTAGGTCCATAGAAATGCTCACTTTCTAAAAGTGGCATTTCTAAAATAGTAAAATCCAATCTCACCAGTCAGCAGGATTTTGTATTACCCTTCTGGCCATCTACCCCTTTCTGATCAGAACCTACCTCTCAAACAGTATATGAGGGTAGCCCTAATGTTAGGCTATGAAAGGAGGAGGCTTCACAGCAGTGGAAAACTAATTTAGGAGTTTTCCACTACCAGGACATATAAAAAAAAACACAGGTATATGTCCTGCCTTTTACGTACACAGCACCCACCCTGCCCTGTGGGTTATCCAGGGCCTACCTTAGGGGTGACGTACGTAGTAAAAGGGGAGTTTTAGTATTGGCAAGTTCTTTCAAATGCCAAGTCGAAGTGGCAGTGAAACTGCACACACAGGCCTTGTAATGGCAGGCCTAAGACATGGTTAAGGGGCTACTTATGTAGGTGGCACAATGAGTGCTGGAGGCCCACTAGTAGCATTTAATTTAGAGGCCCTGGGCACATGCAGTGCAGTTTACTAGGGACTTACATGTAAATTAAATGTGCCAATTGGGTATGAGCCAATGTCACCATGTTTTAAGGGAGAGAGCACATGCACTTTAGCACTGGTTAGCAGTGGTAAAGTGCGCAGAGACTTAAAACCAGCAGAAACGGTGTCAAAAAGAAAAGGAAAATGGGCATTCAACTGAATGTATTTTAAATGTTTATTGATAATTATGTCCTTTCTCTAGATCGCCCTTCCCTTCAGTAGTGTCCTGTTCTCCCCAGAATGTTTTCACAAGAGTATGGCTTTCTCTGTAAGCATCCTATTCCTGCTTCTACACAAGGGCTGTATTCTCCTCTTCCTAAAGAGTCAGAGGAAGGATGAGGGGTATGGTGCTCTCTGGAAAAAAAAAACATACACAACGGTAAGAGTTTGGCTTTGGGCGATCCCCGTCCCCAGTCGTGCACCCGCCACCTACAACGTGTAGAGTGAAGTGCTCTCACCATGAGCTTTCCCCTTTTACCGAAATTGCTTCCCGGGCCACTACCTTCACAAAAATAAAGGATCAAAAGTACGTGCCCGAGGCCATGGCCATCCTCTTACGTTGTGGTGTTAGGAACCACAGCGTCCTCCTGCCCTCCTCGGCCACTGGGTCCAGAAAGGATGGTTGGAGAGCACTGTGGTCTTTGGTGTTCGTCAAGCTGATCCTATGCCTTCGTTGTTTGGTCAGCATCTTCTTTGCCGGACTCCGTTGGTGGGGCTGCCTTGTGAAGGTTATTGACAATGCTCCCGGCCACCTCAGTCAATGAGTTTTGGTCCTCGCTGGTGTGTCCTACTTTGCCCACTCTGTCCTTCATGCTGTCAATACCTGGTTCACCTCCTCTCCTTATGTACACAGTTTTAATTTTTTACTGCTTTGGTCTCCGAGTGGTGTACCGCCATCACTTCTGGTTACAGCAACTAGAGCGTTGTTGTTCCACTTGAATGGGACATTAATGGTGGCCATATTGGATCTCTTGGCCGGGTTAGTACCCTGACCACATGCATATCTATCAAAAACAGGGTAATTAGTAGAAAGATCTGCACCTCAATCTTTTTTTGGAGGGGAGGACCCTAACAAATGTGCTATGTGTGTCTCCTGCAAGAATGTTATTTGACCCCTCCCATGCTGAATTAATTTTGTAATGCCTACTCACTGCATGCATTTCCCAGATATTCCAGGGTGTTAGGATATAGGAGGGTGGCTTTGGGACATGTATTGTTGAGGAAGAGGTGGAGGTTTTGCACTTCGCCACATGGGCGTGAAAGAGGTTGCGATGGGACCAGCCATTGTCTAGTGTGGATGTCAGCGGTATAGAGTCCCTTTAATGGGATGGAGAGAACCAGAATGGAATAGTAAGTAAATGGCTGGCCTCCCAAACTTGCTATGCATACTTACTGTAGAAACATTTCCATAGGCAGTGAAGCACTTAGCAGGCACAGTATTATGAAACTTGCATAGCTCACCCAGGATTGTTAGGATAGTAACTATGCTGGGGCCCAAAGGCCAGACAGGAGAAGCTGGAGCAGAGAGGGGGAAAGGCAACCACAAGTAAGCAAGAGAATAAGTGAGGGGAGGGCTCTCGAAAACTGCATTTGGGTTACCTGTCTTGACCTCTCACCCGCCCCTCAGGAACCCACTCAAATGAGCTGGTGGAACCGCTGGTGTCACAGGGCCATGGGGTTTCTGGAGCTAATACTTTAAGAGAAGAGGGGATTCTTAAATCTAAAAATCTGGTTTGTTAAAGAAAGCATCTGTTGTAGTTTACTGAATAATCTCAGTCTTTCTTTCTCTGGGAACTGTGTCAAAATTTTCAGAACCAAAAATCGTGATCAGTCATAGACATACAAGTCGGACTTCCATTTTGGAAATGTTTGGGCACCGAAGAATAGAAATGACATTTCTTATCAACACAGAAGAAAGAATAGAGCAATGTAGCAATCCTTTTTTTTTATATATATATTCGGATTGCATCATGGGTTTTGCAGTACAGTGTAGTGTATATTAATGAAGCATCTCAAGACAGGCACATAGGCAGTCAGAAGTCGGTGCAAAAACTGGATCAATAAGGACCATAGCATATATGGGCCTAGGTGATTCTATGGATATGGCGATATATGTGTCACATACCTTTAGTGCAGAGAGCTGATGGGGGAGGGAGCACAGCAGCAGCGCTATTCAGAGATGCCTATCTTCCACGCCGGTCAGACATGTCGACTGTGACAGCAGTAAGCATACAGACATGACACTTTTTAAACAAGCATTTGCAATGACACAGGTCTCGCATTTTTGAGAGTTAGAGCTATTGGCATTGTAAATGACAATGTCTTTTACCAATATGTTTTGGTTTAAAGTGTAGTGGATGTATACCAGGTGCCACAGCAACCCTCCCAGGCCTGTCACTGTTTTTGCCTCATTCCTACAGGCTGACTGTGATACCCTAGAGATGCAACCCTTTCTAGTGTGTTCACCTACACGTTTATAGCACCAAACAAGCCACAAAGAGGCACCTTTTTGGCATTAAACCCAGAGAATGATGGGGTCAAAACAGTTAAGAGCAAAGAAAAGGGGGCAGACATATATTTCTGTGTGTTAAACTTTTAAAGGAATTATTCCTTTACATTGGCAATGCCAGCCTAACTTTTAAAAACATTGACTGTATACAAACAGAATAACAGAAGAGGCAACTTAACTGAACAGGAGGCTTCAAATGTGTGCAGCTTAGTGAAACGGAGCTTCAGTGGTAGATAGGCAGACAGAACAGGTTCCAGAGGTGCGACATCTGTGACCTTGGGTCAGTGTTTTAAATGGAAATACCAAAGGGCTTGTACTCCGTATTCATTTAAAGAACTGCCTTGGGTTAATAGCCTTATGACAGCCCTCGGCTCTGGACTGGACTCTGTAGAACAGATACGTGTACCTGAATCTTCTGAGCCTTGATGGTGCCTTTTCGGTGCATATATTGTGCACTGGCTGATGGTTCTAAAGTCAGAATTATGTCTGATGGGGTAGCTAATCAAAATTTTAAGTCATGGCCTTGCCATCTGCACCAGAGTAGAGCGGGTAGCCTGGGTTTGGACAATAGAGTGTTTTTTCGCCTAGACCAGTTATGCCCACTGAGGCTCCTACAGGGGTGTTTCATTGGCATTTTTTCGAGCTATATAAAGGATTTAAATGTATGTCTTTTTTGGGAATCCAAGGTAAGTCCAGAACCATGTCAGAGATTCTTGATACCCACATAGGATAAAATATATAAAAATAATTTATGTGGGAATTATTTACACAATGGATACCCTGCAAGCCTGGCATGGATCCTGCTTGTTTGACATCTTATACAAAAAAGACTCTCAACAATACATTTGTAAAACAGTTATCCTGTTTAAAACATCTCCTGCCCATGGAGTCTTTACTGTTACTGTCCAGGATTGACTTTGAAATGTCCTTGGGGTGTGTACCCATATAAACAAACACACATATATTCCTATAGACACAAGGAGGCGTGGAGAAGCACGGAGAGGAACACCAGTAGAAGCAGGAGTGAAAAAGATATTTTCTTGACATTGATTTTCCATGTACTTGGTAACCACAGCAATCAGAAATAATGCACGAAGTTGACATCAAATGATACATGGGTACTAGTTACATAAAGCCTGGCATTGGAAGAGTGGAGAGCAGGTTAAACATTACTGGACTGTGACAGACGATGCATGGATCATTATACACAGGAGTCCAGAGGGTGATGGGGATGCGCTCTGCTCCTCCCTACAGAGACTGTGGTCGGTATTCAAGGTGGTGCCTCTTCAAACAGGAAGCAGTGCTAATTGACCTCTGTTTTAGACGGTGCTTCCGGAAGTGGCATCTGCAAGGGTGAAGAAGCTGTGAGGGGACTGTCAAAGCCATGATACTAGTGAATTCTGAGAGGAGGAAGTGATGGATATTGCTCCACTTTTGTGCCCTATGATACGCTGCTCCCCTCACCTCGGCACCCTTGTGTTAGCTTCATTGCACTACAGGGTTAGGAATATGGCTGTCTCTACTAACTGAAATCTATTTGAAGAGGCCCAATTTACATCCAGAGGATAGATTTTTTTGCTATCAATCTTGAGGCTGTGAAGTGCTTGAGTCTGGAGTCACAACTCCTTTTCCACAATTTTGGAGACAACACCTTTCACCATCACAACCCTGACATCCTCTTCATCTCTGCAAGGTTGATGCAAATGAATTATAGTGATTTTTGTTAAGACTGGCACCTGCTTTACAGTGCTATGAAATGGCAGCACCTGTAATACCAAGCGCTATATTAAAAAAAAAAGTTATTACCAGACTGCCCCAACCTGCACCAGAGAAAGAACCCTAAGGGAGAGGATGTGATGTAAGGGCCAGAGCTGCTGACTTTGGAGCTGGGGAATACAGTTTGAGTCTCGGCACCGGCTCAACATCCTGTGCAATGTAACCGGTGCTCATGTAAAGCGCTGTAATACCTTTGTATCGAGTTTGCGCTATATAAAACTGCAAAATGTACTTTAATACCTTTGTGTCGAGTTTACGCTACATGAAACCTAAAAAAAAAAAAAAAAAAAAAAAAAGCCCCCACAGACAACGCAAAGAAACAGCAAGATGCCCGAAACCAAGGAAGACGAAGAAACAACATACAGCCATGAGCGAAGCGGCGAGGCAAAAGAAAAAATAGTGAGCCACTCTAAGGTACCTTCCTGATTGTGCATTAATCCATGTAACAGGGTCAGTCTCCAAGGCGGTAACAAAACAGCCTTAAGGCAGGATAAACGTAAAGCATTTAGCAAAGACATCAAGGGATTTTTCAAAAGGCAGACCCAGGAATGAATGAAAGTGATGGACATGAAATGGGAGTGGTTAAAGTTCACAGAACAGATTACAACATGTCGAGAAGAGCAACGCTTGCACGCTGCGATCCTCAACCCAAATATGGGATATAAATTTCATTCATAAAAATGCATGAGGATGTCGGATATGTATTTAAATAAAAAATGGCAGAGCCCATAAGTCTTGCCTATGCAAGAGCTACTGGCTTTGCCAGCATGTTTTAGCCATGTTGTACTCCTGCATGGCTACTGTTCAGCATGGCTAAAATTAAAGGTGTAGCGGAAAGGTGAGTGGAGTAAGTGGAGTGTTGTAGAGTGAAGTAGAGTGTCATTGGGTGTTGTGGGGTGGCGTAGAGTGGAGGGCTATGGAGTGTCAGAGCGGACGTTATAGATAAGAGTTGCGTAGAGTGGAGTTTTGCAGAGTGGAGTTTTGCAGAGTGGAGTGCAGTGGAGTGTTACAGAGTAGAGTGGAGAGTTCTGAAGTGGAGTAGAGTTGAGTGTTGTGGACTGGAATAAAGAGCTGCAGAGTGGAGGGGCATAGAGCGAAGGGGCGTGGAGTAGAATGGAGTAGTGGAGTGTGGAGTGGTGAAGTAAAGTGGAGAAGTGTGTGGTAGAATGCAGTGGAGTGGCATAGAGTGCAATAAAGTGGCATGGAGTATCATAGAGGAGTTGTGTAGAGTGGAGTGGCATAGAGTGCTGTAGATTGTCAAAGTGAAGTAGAGTGTCGTAGAGTATCAGAGTGAAGTGACAGAGTGGAGTAAAGTGTCACACAGTAGAGTCAAGTATTTTTAGAGTGGTGTAGAGTAATGTAGACGGGAGTAGCACAGTGGAGGGGCGTACTGTGGAATGGCATAAAGTGGAGCGACAGTATGGAGAGGCGTAGAGTGGAGTAAAGTGTTCTACAGTGGAGGTGAATAGTGTGTTGTAAAGTAGAGTAGAGTGGCATAGAATGAAGTATCGAGTGTTGGCATAGAATGGCTTGGCATAGAGTGAAGTGGCGTAGAGTGAAGCAGCGTAGAGCAGGGCGGGATAGAGTAGACTGCAATAAAAGTCATAGTGTGAAGAGTCGTGGAGTGGTGTTGAGTGGCATAGAAAAGAGTAAAGAAGACTGGGGTGGTGTAGTATGGAGTGGCGTAGCATAGAGAGGAGTCAAGTGTTGTAGGTTAGGGTAGAGTGGGGTAGAACGGTGCTGAGTCAAATAGACTAGAGTGACTTGTAGTGGCATGAAGAGTCAGAGTGGCGTAGATTAGCGTGGAGTAGAGTACAATGGCGTAGAGTGGAGTATCATGGGGTGTCGTCTTGTGTTGTAGATTGTGTAGAGTGTAGAATGGGATAGAATTTATGGTTGTAGTGTGGAGTGTCAGGGCGGATTGGCATAGAGCTAACTGGCGTGGAGCGGATTGCCATAGAGTGGATTGGCACCGAGTGGAATAGAGTATTGCAGAGAGGAGTGCCATACAGTGGAGTAGAAAAGAGTAGAGTGGCATAGCACAGAGCAGAGTAAAGTGTTGGAGAGTGGAGTAGAGCGGCGCAGAGTGGAGTGAAGGGTTGTAAAGTGGAGCAGAGTGGCATAGAGTGGAGCAGAGTGGCATAGAGTAGAGTGGCATAAAGTGGAGTAGAGTGGTACAGAGTGGAGTAGAGTGGCACAGAGTGGAGTAGTGGAGAGGTGTGAACTGGTGTAGAGTGGAGAACAGAAGTGTAGAGTGGAGAAGAGTGGTGTAGAGTGGAGAAGAGTGGCATAGAGTGGCGTGTCAGAGTAGGGTGGAGTGGAGCGAAGCGTAGTAGTGGGGTACAGTGGAGTATAGTGGAGTCAAGTGTCGAACAGTGTCAGAGTGGAGTGGCATAGAGCGTAGTAGAGTGGAGTATCAGAGTGTAGGGGAGTAGAGTGGCAGAGTGGAGAGGAATAGTGTGTCAGAGTGGAGTACGCAGAGTGGAGTGTCAGAATAGAGGGGCAAACAGTGGAATAGCAGAGTGGAGTAGAGAGGAATTCTGAGGCACAGTGTAGAGTTTACTGAAGTGTTGTAGAATGGAGTAAATTGTCATGGAGTGGAGTGGCAAAGATTAAAGTAGAGTGCCTCTGAGAAGAGAAGAGTGGTGTAGAGTGGAGAAGAGTGGTGTAGAGTGGAGAAGCGTGGTGTAGAGTGAGAGAAGAGTGGTATAGAGTGGAGTATAGTAGAGTCAAGTGTTGAAGAGTGTCGAAGTGTAGTAGGATGTCAGACTGGAGCAGGTTGTCAGAGTAGAGTGTCAGAGTGGAGTATTGTAGAGTGTAGTAGAGTGGATTGGCATAGAGTGTAGTGTAATATAGGGATAGTGTGTCAGAGTGGAGTGCCTTAGAGTGGAGTGTCAGAGTTGAGTGTCAGAGTGCAGTGGCACAGAGGGGAGAACAGAAGAGTGGAGTGGCGTAAGATTGAGTGGACTGCAGTGCCACAGAGTGGAGTAAAGTGTTGTGGAGTACAGTGAAAAAGATTGGAGTACAGTGACAAAGATTGGAGGAGCGTGGCAAAGAGTGCTGTAGAGTGGAGGAGAGTGTTGTAGAGTGGCATACACTGGAGTGGCATGGAGTGGAGTGGCAAAGAGTGGAGTGGCAAAGAGTGGAGTGGCAAAGAGTGGAGTGGAGTGGCAAAGAGTAGAGTATTGTGGGGTGTTATCTTCTGTTGTAGAGTTTCAGAGTGGCGGGTCTTAGAGGGGAAGCATTGAGTGGAGTGCTGTATAGTGGTGTGGGATAGAGTGGAGAGTCATAGTATGGAGTGGGAGAGTGCATTGGCATAATGTGGATTGGCACAGAGTGAAGTAGGATACAGTGGAGTGGGAAACAGTGGAGTGGGATAGAGTGTCGCAGAGTGCCATAGCCTGGAGTAGAGAAGAATGGAGTAGAGAAGAGTAGAGTAGCGAGAGTGGAGTAAAGGGTCATAGAGTGGCATGGAGTGGAGTAGAGTGGCACAGAGGGGAGTACAGTACAATGGCATAGAGTGGAGTGCCATGAATTTGTGTAGAGTATAATTGAGTGGGGAAGAGTGGAGTAGAGTAGAGTGGAGTGTTGTGAAGTGTAGTAGAGTGGCGTACAGTGGGGTAAAGTGTCAGAGTGGAGTACAGTGTCAGAGTAGAGTGGCATACAGTGTAGCAGAGTGGCCATGAGTGGAGTATCGTAGATTGTAGTAGAGTGGATTGGCATAGAGTGGAGAGGCGAGGGATAGTGTGCGTTGGAGAGGAGTGTTGTATAGTGGAGTGTCAGAGTAGAGAGGCATAGAGTGGAGTAGAGAAGAGTGAAGTGGCATAGTGTAGAGTGGACTGAAGTGTCGTAGAGTGGAGAAAGGTGTCATGAAGCACAGTAGAATGGCAAAGATTAAAGTAGAGTGCCATAGACTGGGGCACAGTGGATGACAGTGGGATAGAGTGGAAGATAATGGTGTAGAGTGGTAGAGTGGAAGAGAGTGGAAGAGAGTGACGTAGAGTGGAAGAGAGTGGCGTAAAGTGGAGAAGAGTGGTGTAGAGTAGAGAAGGGTGGTGTAGAGTAGAGAAGAGTGGTGTAGAGTAGAGAAGAGTGGCGTAGAGTGGAGTATAGAAGGGTTGAGTGTTGAAGAGTGGCAGAATGGAGTAAAGTGTCATGGAGTGGAGTGGCAAAGATTAGAGTAGAGTGCATTTGAGAAGAGAAGAGTGGTGTAGAGTGGAGAAGAGTGGTGTAGAGTGGAGAAGAGTGGTGTAGAGTGGTGTAGAGTGGAGGAGTGTCACAGAATAAAGTATAGTGGCCATGAGTGGAGTATCGTAGACTATAGCCGAGTGGATTGTCATAGAGTGGAGTGGTGTAGAGTGGAGGGGCATAGAGTGGAATACAGCAGAGTAGAGTGGTGTAGCATTCTGTGGATTGCAGTGTCAGAGTAAAGTGTTGTGGAGTAGAGTGGCAAAGATTGGAGTAGATTAGCATAGAGTGATGTAGAGTGGAGGAGACTCGCAGACTGGAGTGGTATAGAATGGAGTGGCAAAAAGTGGAGTAGCGTGGCGTAGAGTATCATGGAGTGTCGTATCATGTCAGAGTGGTGTAGAGTGGCAGGCCGTAGAGTGGCAGGCCGTAGAGTGGAGGGGTGTAAAGTGGAGGGGCTTAGAGTGCCAGAGTGGAGGGGCACAGAGTGTCGTAGAATAGAGCGTCATAAAGTGGAGTGTTGTAGAATGTCGTAGAGTGAAGGGGAGGGAAGTAAAGTGTCAAAGTAGAGTGGAGTGGCATAGAGTGTCGTGGAGGAGTGGTGTAGAGTTCAGTACAGTCAGAGTGGAGTGTTCAGTAGAGTAAAGTGTTGTAGAGTGGCCTTGAGTTAAGTGTTACAGAGTGACATTTAGTGGTATAGAGTGGAGAGGGATAGAGTATTGTGGAGTGGAGTGTCAGATGGAGTGGAGTAAAGTCGGGTGACGTAAAGTCGAGTGGCGTAAAGTCGAGTGGCGTAGAGTGCAGTGGGATAGAATGGCGTGGGATAGAATGGAGAAGAGAGGAGTGATGGAGTGTAGAGTGGACTAAAGTGTCAGAGTGGAATCAAGTGTTGTATAGTGGAGTAGAGTGGCACAGATTGGACTAGAGTGGTGTAAAGTGGAGGAGAACAGAAGAGAGTGGAGTAGAGTACAGTAGAGTGGTGAAGAGTGTTGTACAGTGCCAGGTCATAGATTGGCAGGTTGCAGATTGGAGGGGTGCAGAGTGGAGGAGCGCAGAGCGGAGGGGCGCAGAGCGGAGTAAATTGTAATAAAGTAGAGTGTAGTAAAGTGCTGTAGAGTGGTGTAGAGTGTAGTAAAGTGTTGTAGAGTGGAATGGTATAGAGTGTAGTAATGCAGAGTGGTATAGAATGGAGTGAACTAGAGTTGCCTAGAGATAAGTGGCATAGAGTGTAATAGAGTGGTGTTGAGTGTCAGAGTGGAGTAGTGAAGAGTGCCATAGAGTGGAAAGAGTGTCAGAGAGGAGGGGAGTAGAGTTGAATGCCATAGAGTAGAGTGCCTTGGAGTGGAGTGACGTGAAATAGGGGAGAGTGGAGTACAGAGGAGTGGAATAAAGTGTCAGATTTGAGCAGCATAGAATGGAGTACAGTTGTGTGGACTGGAGTAGCATAGACTGGAGTAAATTTCATAGAGTGGAGTGGCGTAGTGTGGTGTGTCAGAGTGGAGTAAAATGGCTTGGAGTGGCATACAGTGGAGTGTCAGAGTAGAATGGAGAGTCATCATGTAGAGAGGAGTAAAGTGTCAGAGTGGAGTAAAGAATCACAGAGTAGAGAAGAATAGCAAAGAATGGCAGAGTGGTGTAGACTAAAGTGGCATAAAGCGGTGTACAATAGAGTAGAATGGCACAGAGTGGAGTGTCGCAGAGTGGAGTGTCAGGGTGGAGGGTCAACAAGCAGACAGGCAACAAGCAGAGGGGCATGGAGTGGGGTAAAATGTTAGAGTGTCGAGTAGAGTGGGGGCATGGAGTGGCATAGTGTGGCGTGAAGTAGCAGAGCATAGTGTCAGAGTGGAGGCGCATAGAGTGGAGGGGGGCATCGAGTGGAGGAGTCATCAAGTGGAGGAGTCATCAAGTGGAGGAGGCGTAGAGTGGAGGAGGCGTAGAGTGGAGGGGGCACGTAGAGTGGAGGGGGCACGTAGAGTGGAGGGGGCACGTAGAGTGGAGGGGGCACGTGGAGTGGAGAGGGCATAGAGTGGAGGGGGCATAGAGTGGAGGGGGCATAGAGTGGAGGGGCATAGAGTGGAGGGGCATAGAGTGGAGGGGCATAGAGTGGAGGGGCATAGAGTGGAGGGGCATAGAGTGGAGGGGCACAGGCGGCATAGGGTGAAGGGGCAAAGGGTGAAGGCATAGGCTGGAGTAGAGTAAATTGGAGGGAAGAAGAGGGTCTCAGATTATAAGGTTGTACAGTGAAGGGGTGTAGGGTGGTGGGGCATAGGGTACAGTGAAGTCTTTTAGAGTGAGTGGAGTGGTGTAGCATAGAGTGGACTAAAAGGTTATAGAGGGTAATGGCATAGAGTGGAGTAAAGTGGAGTAAAGTGGATTGGTACAGAGTGCCATAGAGTAGGGTATCAGAGCGAAGTGGGGTAGAATGGAGTGGGGTCGGGTAGAGTACCTAGAATTAAGTGTCATAGAATAGTGTAGAGTGTTCTAGAGTGGAGTGGCACAGTGTGTTTTAGAGTAGTGTAGTGTCCTGGAATGGAGGGGTATAAAGTGGAGCCTTGTAGACTGGCACAGTGCAGCTTTGAATGAAGTCTTTCACAGGGGAGTAAAGTGTCAGAGTGAAGCAGAGTGAGGTGCTGTAGAGTGTACTGAATGGAGTGGAGTAGAGTAGGAATGGCAAAGTGTAGAATGGCAAACAATGTTGTAGAGTTGAGTATAGTAATGTAGAGTGCAGTAGAGTTAGAGTGGCATAGAGTGGCACAGAGTGCCGAAGAGTGGATTGACAGACATTTGTAGAGTGTAGTGTCAGAGTGCAATGTTGTAGAAAGGAGTAGAGTGGCCTAGAGTGAAGTGATGTAGTGTGTTGTAGAGTCAGAGTACAGTGGTGTAAGGTGGCACAGAGTAGATTGTCGAAGAACGAGAGCAGAGTGGGCAGGGGCAGTGCCTCCATAAGGGCGGAGGAGCGTCTCCCCCTCATCCCCCCCGCCAGCAGCGACAGCTGCAAAGCTTTTCCACAAAAAACTAATACATTTTGTTTATCATCATTTTGGGGGAAAAGGGGCAGGGCCACAGGGGTGACGAGCTGTAGAGAGCCGTACAGTGGGGTAGAGTAAAATATCATGAAGTGGAGAAGTGTGGAGTGGAGTACAATGGTGCAGAGTAGAACGGCAAAGATGGGAGTAGAGTGCTGTAGAATGGCATGGAGGGACAAAGTGGAGGGGCGTAGAGTGGAGTGATGTGATGTGGAGTGGCAGAGTGGAGTATGCCTGGTGTGGTAGTGCACTCCCATTACAGACAACACATTTTAAATTGAATTGACAATTACATTTGCACCAACATACAGTTTTACTGATAATACTACATAGCGCACAAACTATAATGTGTGGAAATGGCATCACTTAGTGTATTGATTTGTTTTGATTGTAGCACACTTCAGAATGACAAAATAAATGTGCTTTAGTTGTGCCTTCCTCATTCTGATATATTCTGAAATATATGCATAGTTATTTTACAGACATGCAGATTGTCAGACAAATCCTCTCACTGTGAGGTCAGAGATAGAAAAGTAAACGCCAAGCTCCCTCAAAAGACAGAACCTGACATTTGACCTCGGTCTCTGAATGCAAAGCAAATGTGTCAAGATAAGAACAACATTTAAAGGCCTGTTTACAAAAACCAAAGACTTGTGGAAGAATACAGCAAACAGGTTATGCTTCACAAGAGGGGGAAACTCAAGCTGGACAGCGTAAAACAAAACAAAAGTCACCAAATAAAAAGCAAGCAACTGTGTCGTGTTTGGCTCTCATTATACTAAGTGAGACTGCTGGATTCAGGCAGCGGCACCACCATGCTGGGGCAAATGAGTCCAACGCCACACTGTGATAATTGTTGGCCTTACCCTTCCGGCCAGCTAGCAGTACCTCACCAGCAACTGAAACTGGCGGTGATTTGTGGCAGCCGTGCGCATGACATTCTAATTTCTCAGGGAAATCGTGGTGCAACAGATGTCAGCCTTTTCTCTCAGTTACATTCATCTCATACATGCAAAGACAAACAGAAGCAGAAATTGGTAATTATGTTTTATTGGCTCAACTGCGTTCTAGATGAAATAGCATGTACTGCAATGATAAGGATGATAAAGCAGAATAATAGCAATGCAGTGACAAGGAAAGTGAAACACAAGAAAGGTCCTACCATAGTGTCAGAGTGCCAAGTGTCAGGATTCCTACCTACGCCATTAAGGTAATACTTGCAGTGTTAGCCCTATTCCACCCTTCAGGATCCCTAAGAAGACACCATCCCCTATGCCTGGATAATGTAGTAGCAAAGAGGGCTAATGGTCCACTGAGAGTCCTCTCTCATATAGGCAGAAAAGACGACAAGTCTCAGCAGACAGCTGCAGTGAAGCGACAGCTTCAGTGAAGCAACAGCATGCAGTGGCAATTTTCTGTCTGGAACTTTCCCTCTAATGTATAGGGGGCGGAGGGATATTTTATAGTAAAACAACTGGTGTTCTGAGAAACCTACCCTAACATAAGAACACATATGTTTCTTGTGAATTGACAAACATTACAGTTACACTTTGTACTGACAATATATTGGAGACAGCCTTGAGCAAAGCACAGAACGAGAATGTCAGAGTAAAAGGAATGAAGACAGTTTCTGTGCTAAAAGAGTATTAGATAAAGGAAAATAAAACTTCACAGCAGAAGACAGCCTCAGCTCAGAAACAAAAGAACTGTTATTAGGTGAAAGGGCAGAAGCTGCAGGCCTATGGCTAAAATAATGAGCCCATATAAAGCTGCTAAAATAACCTCACGACAACTGTGAGTCACAAAATACAAAGCCAGTGGTAGGCAATGGGCAGAATGCATTCTATGGAAGCTTTCAGAATGTCCCCAAAACATTGTTAGCAAACCTGACAGCTGAGCTGTCTGGTAGGCTTCAACCTAAACAGGCACTGTTCCTTTGAATCCAGAACTGTCATGGTAGTTCCTCTTCTTCAAGTCAGCCGTAATCAGTGCTTATAAAGAGAGAAAGTGAGACTTATAATTGTTTATTTTACAATTTCAGCAAATCAGAACACTGAAAATTATAGCAGTATATTGCCTTACAACCTAAGCACCAAGCCACTACATGAATATTGATTCAGCTAGAGGGGGTGGAAATTATCCAGAGGTGACAGAGCAAACTAGATGCAGAATAGTCAAGTATTGTTAACGAATGCAACACAGCAAGCAGGCAGAAGAAACCTTCGGAGCTGTAACATGGCTGAGCCCATGTTAGAAAGGCTTCTATAAGAACAATGTAATTCAGAAATAAACAAACACGACTTTACTTGACTGTGCCTAGCAGAAATTAAAAACAGTGAACTTGCAAGATGACCATTTTGAACAAGATGGTGTTGAGGTCTTAGTGAAGCTAGTTAGCATAAGTTGTGCCAGTGGTGCTTGTCTCTGTGCTGACATTTAGTACAATGAGTACAAATATTTTTTGTTGTTTGAATGGTTGTTGCTTTATTATACACATTGTGAAGCATTGCTAAATGGTGAGTATATGGATAAATGATGATTGCTGTGTTGGCATTTGATGGTGTTGAGTGTGTTTATGATGGCAGGTGTTAGGGCATTTGAGGATGTGTGTATGAATGTATGATGGCGGGCTGGATGAAGGCATATGAATGTACCTTTGTGATTGTTTGATAAGGGATTTGTGAGTATTTACTGGTGTTTGTGTGGAGAGAAATATTGTTGTATGATAATTAAAGTGTTGTGAAAAAAGGAAATATGGGATTTGATGAATATATATATATATATATATATATATATATATATTTTTTTTTAATGTGTTCAGGAATGATAACTTTTCAAAAATGCTATGTTAATTTCCAGTGGTTAATGATTCAGACAGTTGATGTTTGCTAACTAGGAACACGTTATAGAACGGAATGTATAAGTAACACCAACTACCAACAATTAATTTACTGAACTTTAGGGTGGTCTTGCAATTTGGGAGGTGAAGCTTGTCACTCGCACTTTGCTCTGCTCCAATGAAATTTGCATTGCTGTATTTGGGAGTGTTTAAAAGTGTGTTATATTTTTAGAACAAATCACTCCTGTTTGGGATTGGACCTGTGGCAGCATATTTCTGTTCTGCACCATATGAAGTGAGAAAAACCCAGACCAAGGTTGCGGGTGTGCCAGAGAGAGGTTGTACTCTTGGCAATTCCTCAATGCTACCCGAATCTTCTGAGCCTACTTTCGGGCCTTTGGAAGATTTAGCTCTACTGCAGAGTCAACACCAAAATGATAGGACATCTTCTGAAACCTCACCTGGAGTTGTGATTGTTGTGTCCTACAGTCACTCCAAATTGTAAAGTGTTGATGCTTTCAAAGCTTTGCTAACAACCATGTAATTTAAATCACTTCTAGCTTTCTATTATTTGTTTGGCAATGAACGGAGCGAAGGCAGTTCTAAATCAAATGCTAAAACGGTTACTAATGTACTTTCATAGTGGTTATGTTTTCAATAATGGTTTCTTCCAGTTTTTTTTTTTATTAACTTCGCTTAATTGTAAACATTGTTCCCCAGGGTCAGTCTGTAATCTAATTGTAAAAGTTGGATTGGTTGCTACATATAGGAACAACCTCCCTTTCCGAAAGTGTCAGCAAAATACTAAGTAACTAATTTCCTATATCTTTTGTCATAAACACTTCACAACTGTTTTTAATACACTCTCCACTTTAGGAGTCACGTAGTGCAACTTAACTTGAAATTTAAGTGCTTCCCAAGTCATTGCTCATTCAGCATTATACTGAGGATAATCATTGGTTTTGTCAAAACAGTATTTTTAACTTTCTAATGCCTTACACAATTACTGAGCTTCCTGGACAGGTGTATACTGAAAATCTCACTGGCTAGGAAGGGAGAGACAGTGCTCTAGGCGTTGAGGACAGAAATGTGGCATCTACAACAGCTTAAATTGCAAGTTCTAGCAGCAATTAAGAGGTATATGTGCATGTTTTTTTACCTGCTTCACCAGTTCCACAAAGAGGTCCTTCCTGATCCTGCACATGGTATTTTTTCACCCCACATGTAAATGTTGCTGAGCGACTGGTGGAGCACTGACTTCAGAGCTTAGTATGTAAATAGTTTATTGAAGAGGCCACCACCCACTTTCATCACAAGTGTTGGCCTCCACCTGCATGGAATGTACTGTACTGTGTATTCTCGGGATGGGTTCCATCACGGGATGGCTCCTATCAACTCTTTTTCCATGTCTTCCTGTATTCCTTATTTCACTTATTCTTTTTCAATTTTTGAAGCCCTTCCCACATTTTCTTTTTCAGGTAGCTCCTCTCTTCAAAATCCCCTACTTCGCCCAACCTCTCTTCCTCCACCCTCTATCTGCCTCACATCATTCTTATTGTGTAATCCTTATTTTCTCTTCTCTCCCCACTTCTCTCCTTCCCTCCCTCTGACTCCTTTCTACGTTCTTTCACCCATATCCATCTTGGGTTTCCGTTATGTCCATTCTAATTCTCCATCTTTCACAGTCCCCCTCTGTAGCCCACATATCTCCTTCCTATGGCTTATCTCCACAAACTCTCCTATATGCTCCTTTGTCTTCCTCTGTTCCACCTGCCTTCAACACATCATCTTTCTACAACTTACCCAGCTGGGCATCCTCTTCTGCCCCTATGGAGACCATTAGCCCCCTTTCTGTACTGCTGAACTTCTATCTCTTTTCCACGTATTCACCTATAATTTTGTTCCCACTCTCCAGCCCTGGGCATCTTCTTTTCTGCCTCCTACTTCCTCTGCCTCCCTAACTCCCAACCCTTAATGTTAGGTGTTATTATTCAATTTGACATGCATTTTAAAGTAATCTTAAAGTAACAAAAGGCTGAGTGAGTGAGCTCTGCTGAGACACGTAGTTCTTTATTAGTGGGTAAACATGAACATCAGACAAATGGAGCCAGCATTATAACAGGAACAGTACATGCATATGGTAAATGCAGTGTAGACGTAGAACTGCCGCCCCATATTCTTCAACATGCAAGCTCCATACCAATGTACACTGGGAACTGTCAACGCAAGACAAGATTAGTGTGGAGGGTGCAGTGACACCCTACTCAACAAGCTTTCCCAACGGGGTTAGGACAATTGAATGTGTAAAACAGAGCTGACATGGTATGTGTGCAGGCGTATAGCAGACCATCAAGGGCATATTGCTCGACCAGCCGCAGGGAATAGCTTTGATGATGTAGGGAGTCATGCCATTAGTCCCAATGGGAAACGCCAATTGGGGGGAGGCAGGGCATCATGGGGGAGGGTCCCCACGTCTCATGCACAGGACACCACAGAGTTTGCAACCTCCATGCAGCCAACCTTCAGGTGGGAGGTGTTGTATGCCCATCCCGAGCAAGCCCCCGGTGGCGGGAGGGGTGTGGTGCAGTTCATGGGGGTCTGTGGTCAGGCTTTGACTGCTAATTTCTGTGCCCCAAATGTCAAAATGTGGTGTATCCCTCTGGTGCGACACCTGTGTATGCAAGGCTGCAACCTCCGCTCTCACCTATTTGTGCAGATCCCACAACAAGAGCCACTGAGAGGGTCCCTCTGATGACTTCCAAGCCATGGCAATGTGCCTCTCTGCTTAGACACATGCCAGGTTGAGGAACCGCTTAATATATTAGTTTTTATGTGTGCATGCTGTGACTCCCAGGAGGCACCACAGTGAACAGGGTGGCAGTGTCTGGCCGGTAATATCCAACAGAGTCACTGTCACCCAGAGTTGCTAAATAATGGGACCATAACATACAAAGGAAATATGCCTCGAAGCAGGGCAGCAGGCAGACGATGCAGGGAACATCAGATGCATCCATGTAGGAGTAAGGTGTGTCCGCTATAGATAATCAAATTAGGTGTATTTCAACCGGGGGGGGTCCTGGGCACTCCCGCACCTGGCCAAGGGCAGCGTCTCACTGACCATCTGTAAGGTAAAGGCCAAGCAAGGCTGGCTCATCCATGTCTCAGGATCAGGAAGTTTGTCACGCAGGTGTCTGCCAAAGCTCTGTAGAGCACTGTAATTGCATGTCGGCCATGGCCATGGGTGAGCAGGTTATGAAGTGGAGAGAAAGGGAATGCTCTGCCCCATTGGGCCACACAGCACACTTAGTACAGCAAACATTGCTTTATAAGCCAGGAATGGACCTTCCCCTGGACCGCATTTCTCAATAAGTTTCAAAAAGGTCAGGTGTGTGTGTGTACATGTCACCCATCACTGTGAGACCAGACTCTCTCCATGCTCTTGTGTTGTGTTGTTCAGCCACCTGATGCATAGTTGGTCGTGGCCACAAAGGGAAGACTCGGAGAATAAGAAGGAGGGAGCCTCTTGAGTTCAACATAAGTATGCCACCAGTGCGCACCCGCCCTAATCAGGTGCCTGGACCAATGTACGTCACGCAGGCTGTCCAGGAGCCATTCTACTATAGGGTAATTGCCTTAATCCCTCTGTATGAACACCTGGTCCAGCCTGGGGGTGTCCGAAAGCAAGTGCATCAGCCACTGTAGCTGTGTGGCTGTGTAGTACATCCCACAGTGTGGGGCTCTGAGTTCTCCACACTTTAACAGGTATGGATTTTGTGTAATGATCCTTGTTGATGTAGTAGATATTGACTGCTAGGTAGCTTAATGTGTCAGGACGTCATTCCACTGCCAGAATGCTGTGCAAGGCAGCACATCGAGAAAATGCAGGACTTTGGCCAGTTCAAGTGTACCTTTAGGACTTACCCAACTATTCCAACAATGTCATCACTCAGGGGAGATTTGATTTGCATCCCAGAGATACACCAGCAAGTTATCCGCATATAAAATATAGCTTCACAGATCTGACCTCTCAGGATACGCCAGTGTGGGCCCTGGAGAAGGAATAAGACTGCAAGTGGCTCAACAGCCAGCGCAAAGATGAGCAGCGTCAGCAGCATCCCTGTTTAGTACCCCTGTGGATTGTCAGCTGGGATGTGATCTCTCTGCCTGGACGGACCGTGCAACCGGGGTGGGTAGGGCTATCAACCACAGTATCTCCGAGCTAGGATCCATTCTCCTTAATACTTCCATCCAGTATGGCCAGCCCAAGGTATAAAATGCCTTTTCAATGTCGAGCGAAAAGGCAACATGGTGGGAACATCAGTGGGGTTTCCTCCATTAGTCGAAAGAAGCTTTGCAGTTTCAAGAACTTATTCCTCAACTGTATAAAACCTCTTTGATTTGGGTGGACCACCATCAGCAGGCATGACAGATGTCTGTTGAAAATGACTTTCCTCAGAATTTTCAGCAGGAACAGTGGTCTACAAGATCGCATCTTTCAAGGGTCTCTCCTGGTTTAGGCAAGACTACAATCAATGCCTCACACATAGACAGTGGGAGCGTGGCATTGTCCTTAGCCCGCTGATAGACCTGGGCAAGGTGCAGGGTGAGTGTGGCTCCATAGTGGGAGAATTCCACTGGGAACCTGTCCGTCCCAGGAGTTTTATTGTGGGCTAGCTGTTGACTCACAGGCGGACCTCTTCCACTTTGGGTGCTTTATCTAAGGTATAACGTTGCAAGGCATTGAGACCCAGAATGGGCAAGATATCCATGTAGGCTGACAATGTGGGACCCTATTATCCTCGTTCTGCCTGATAAAGTGCAGTACACTGTTGCAGGAAGGCCTGATTGATGACCGTCTGAGTGCATATTATGTCCCCAGCAAGGGCTCTGAGGAAAGTCAATTTGGGTTTGGGGTCTTTGATTTCAATAGCCATGCCAGAACCCGCCCCACTCTGTCCCCCTGTGCATCATGTCTGGACACAAACTCCGTATAGTCTAGCCTCCCGAGCCTGACCCCTGTATCCCTGTGTTCCTTTCTGAGGGGGGTGACCTCAGCCTTGGTCCCCGCTCCCGTACCTGACCGCACCTTTTCTGCCCCCTGGCAATCTCCAGCTGAGTGAGTTAGGTGCGCCATATGACATTCTCCATAGAAGTTTTTTATATGTAGACCTTGTAGGATGACTTTGAATGTATTCAACTACAGCCCTCTGTTAGAGGCATGCGTCCCCTTGTTGTCCTCGAAATAGTGGATAACGTGTAATGATACTGCCACGGAATGCTCCATCTAACAGGGCTGGGGAGTACAATTTCCAGGTGGGTATGGTTGCCCATTGTCTGCCCCATTGAACTGACAGTATAAGGATTTTATGGTTGGACGGTATGCAACCCAAATATTTAGAAGACAGGGTCTGAGATATCATGAAGGGGTTGCTAAGAAAATGATCTATTCTCGTATGCAGATGGTGCACATGGGAATAGAAGGAACATTCCCTAGTGGTAGGGGTGCCTGGACCTCCACATGTCCCGTAATTGCCAGTGTGTGATTCAGTTCCTTAGGTCACTGGCCGCCCTGAGTACCGCTATCCCTTGGAAGTGGGGGACCTATTGAAAGATGTGTTATTGAAGTCTCTTCACCCTACAGGCTCAGTGCCTTCAGATCATGTAATATTGTGGGAGGTAATTGTGTTAGGAATTGCTGCTGGTTAATGTTGGGTGCATAAAGTGCCACCAAGGCAATTGGCATTCCACCTAGTGCACCCTCTACCACCATGCACTTGCCTTCTGAATCCACCACAGTGCTATGGGTTATCAGTGACACCGTGGCAGCTACCCAAATAAGACACCCCCTCTTGCATATGCCAAATAGGATGTGCCAACAGTTAGCCCCCTCCACCTCTGTTGTAATTTAGTGAGTTCTGGCGCAGTCAAGTGGGTCACCTGCAGTACAGCAATATGTGTGGGACTGCATTGTAAGTTGGCTTAATACAAGTGACGAATCCTAGGGGTGGCCATTCCTGGATATTCCAGGAGATTATGTTATATGTGGTCTAAGTTGCACACTGTCATGGTACACATCAAGAGGCCAACATATTCCTCCCCCAGTAGCCCAATCTCCATGGTATCCAATGACAGGCTCCCTTTCTGTTATGACAGCTTCCAAACAGTGTAGCTCTTCAGTGTGTAACCTCAAAACAAACTCCCCAGCGTCCTGTCAGGTTTTGTATTAGCGGGATAGGCACAAGATATATGACTGTAGTTGTAACGATACAGTTTATTTGTATTACATAGAGGTTTTCAACATATGAATAAACGTATTTTCTCTGCTTTCGTTCTAGGTCCAGAGTCCCACAGTTTTCACCACTGGTATCCTGGGAAAATGAGAAAAGTAAGTCACCTATCCATTTCTTTTCTGTTATTATCGTGAAGGCATTTATCTGATTAATGATACAACCAAGAGTGAACTAAAAGGTTGGGGAATCGTGCTCCGGTTAGACGGACTTCCAACTACTTCTTATATACTGCCAGAAGAAAGTGAGTAGTACACCAACATTTTTATAATTTATGCTAGCCCACCTCCAAGTACATGGAATCTGAGTTGTGTAAGCAGGTTCGCCAGAGTTCTTTTGCTTCTGACTCCTTACGCACCCCCTTTGCGTTTCCTCCCTTCACCACAACCCTGAATTCGGTCACGTACCGGCCTTATCCACGCTCCCCTGGAAGTGTGGCTGGGACTTTCAGCAGACCAGCGGATAGCTTCTTCTGCAATTCCGACAACTCCTGCTCCTCGGTCGGGCTGAAGCGTGTCTGACTCCTTTGGGCAGTTAGACGTCTCCAGCTCCCGTGTGCTAGACAGCAACTTCTGCTCCTCCTCACGAAGACCGTCCGGCATCCTCAACAGACCTCTCAGGAGGTGTGTATATCCGTCAGGCCTCTTTTGACCAGTCTCCTCCCATATAGGAATCCATTCATGGATTTAACCCTGCAATTTCCAACTCCAAGGAACAAAATTTAAAAGGGCCAGAAACTCTGATCGGGCTTCAGGAAATGGAGAAGTTTGTCTGTTGATTCTGGGTCGTTAGGATAGGACACTGGTGATTATACCTCAGTATCACACTCCCCTATCCTGCGGTCAGGGCCAGAATGGTTCCTCAACAAGTTTAAAACCGTATTAAATAACGTTTTACAGTTTTTCCATCTGTAAACGAGGGTGGGGATATATGCAGAGGTGTACAATACCTGGATAACTGTTGCAGGCCCTCATGCAGTTAGTACATATGACCATTTTTCTACACAGCAGGGCGAACACCCCCTCACTCCTCCCCGTCCCAATTCAATTCCTCACCAAGCAAGTACCAACGTCAAAGGCCGCAGCCCCAGGCCTCAAATGACATGATCAGACATCATCGGAGTGATCTCTCGACCTGCACAACGTTTTGCCAGGATGGCTTCCATGGCCAGTGACAGCTTGTGTTCAGGGGACAGAGTTTCTGGGATGGCCGATGAGTGAGACAAATAGCAGCAAAATTCCAGCTCCGCTACAGCCAGTGAGCAGTTCCTGCACCAACTCTTCGCTAGTGGGCTTATACCTTGGTGGCCAGCACAGACAATGCTTTGATCGAGCCAAACTCTGCCCCCAATCTGGTGGGCTGCATGCGGCTGTGCAGGCACTCCTTTTGTCTCCAAGCATTCCCAGACAGTGCCCGGTTCTGGGAAAGAAGTGCGTAGTGCCATTGTCCAAAACCTGCAATTTGGGTGGGAACATGAGAGGGTACTTTAGGCACAATCATCCCAACGATCGCTTGACACCTATAAAGACCCCTCAAAGTCTCTGCACTTCAGTCATATAGCCTTTATAAATGCTCACCAGCCCATTCGCCAGGTGCCAGTGCGACCAGCAGGTTGTGATCACAGTCCCTATAGTTAAAAAGGTGGGCCACCACTGGTCTAGGAGGGGGGCGAGGGAGGGGCCCAGCCCAGAACCCTATGGGCCCTATCTACAGATAAGAATATGGTTCTCTTGTCTTCTAACACAGTCTGAAGGACACAGTTTTCTGGAAAGAGCTCCGTGGTAGGGTGCTCACCCCCCTTGGGGAGGCCCACCAGATGATTGTTCTGCTGTGACAGGCCCTCCACGTCTTCTGCTCAGTCGCACAGTTGGGAGACCTCAGCCTGCAGGGTTGTAATATAGGTTTGATAGCACTAAGCAGACGGCAGGGTGGAACCCCATGATCTCTCGGGCAGGTGGACCTCATCCTCCCTGACGGGACCTGTTAGAAAAGAGGTCTCTGGTTGGCAGTCAGAGAGGATGAGGTCCACCTGCCCGAGAGATCATGGGGCTCCACCCTGCCGTCTGCTTAGAGCTATCAAAGATGTAAAGAACCATCTAGAGCCAAAAGTGGATGCACTGGTTATCTTTATGGGCCTCTTGCGGGCAGATCATGCCAACCTAAGGAACTGAGTGGATGAACAGAAAGCCATGCTGGTGGACCTAGATCCAATGGTGTGGGAGATGCAAACCTATATTACAACCCTGCAGGCTGAGGTCTCCCAACTGTGCGACTGAGCAGAAGACGTGGAGTCAGTCCAAGCAGGGACCCTCACTCTAGTCAGGGTAAGGGAGATACACACCTACGATAACACCTTCTCACCCCCTTGGTAGCTTGGCACAAGCAGTCAGCCTTATCTCAGAGGTAAAGTCTAATGTATTTGTACCAACACACAGTAACACAGTGAAAACACCACAGAAGGACTCCACACCAGTTTAAGGCAGAAGCAGCAAATGCAGGTCAACCCAGCAAAGCACACCCAGCAAAGGGGCAGTACACCTCCTCCAGCTCTTCAGCTCTTCTCCTTAGCAGGAGGTTCCTCTTGATCCAGAAGTATTCTAAAAAACTGGGGTTTTGGGTCCACTGTGTATACTCATTTCTGCCTTTGAAGTAAGCAAACTTTAAAGGAAAGTCTCTGTTGTTCACAAGATCCTGCCATGCCCAGGACTGGCTCCAGACACACTCCAGGGGGTTGGAGACTGCATGTGTGAGGACAGGCACAGCCCTGTAAGGTGCAGGTATCAGCTCCTCCCTCTCCTCTCTGGCCCAGGAGACTCATCAGGATATGCAGGACACACCTCAGCTCCCGTTGTGTCACTGCCTAGAGGGAATTCACAAACAGCCCAACTGTCAGTCTTACTCAGACGTGGATTGCACAGGCAGGCACAGGCACAACATGGTTAAGCAAGAAAACACCCACTTTCTAAATGTAGCATTTTCAAACAATCTAAAACCAACTTCACCAAAAGATGTATTTTTAAATTGTGAGTTTAGAGACACAAAACTCCATATCTCTGTATGCTACCAGTGGGAAACTGCACTTAAAATGTATTTAAAGGCAGTCCCCATGTTAACCTATAGGAGAGATAGGCCTTGCAATAGTGAAAATTGAATTTGGCAGTATTTCACCATCATGACATGTAAAACACACCACTACATGTCCTACAATTTAAATACACTGCACCCTGCCCATGGTGCAAACTAGGGCCTCCATTAGGGGTGACTTACATGTAGGAAAAGAAAAAGTTTTGGGCCTGGAAAGTGGGTACACTTGCCAGGTCGAATTGGCAGTGCAAGACTGCACACACAGGCACTGCAGTGGCAGATCGTAGACATGTTTACAGGGCTACTATTGAGGGTGGCACAATCAGTGGTGCAGGCCCACTAGTAGCATTTGATTTACAGGCCCTAGAGACCTCTAGTGCACTTTACCTCGGACTTACTAGTAAATCAAATATGCCAAGCAGGGATAACCAATTATAATCAGAATTTATACAGGAAGCACTTGCACTTCAGCACTGGTCAGCAGTGGTAAAGTGCCCAGAGTACCAAAAACCAGTAAAAACGGATTCAAGTCAAAAATAAAGGAAGCAGAGGCAAAAAGACTGGGGAATCCACACCAAGGATGCCGGGTCTAACATGTGTCCCCCTCTCCCCAGCTGAGAATGGGGAGAACTACCCAACCTCACTTGAGTTCTCATCACTAAGGTGGAAGAATCTGGACAGACATCAGCTGTGGGGTGTTCCACCGTAAAGTCCATTCCCTATAGGGAGATGGACCACTTCAAAAGTTTTGGGTTCTCACCGCTCATCTGTATTAACCATTTGAGGGGCCTGTGGTCTGTCTGAACCCAGAAGAGAGTCCCAAACAAGTAGGGCCTCAGCTTCTTCAGTGCCCAGACCACAGCAAAAGTTTCTCTCTCAATTGCGCTCTACTTCTGTTCCCTGGGGAGTAACCTCCTACTAATGAAGGCTACAGGCTGGTCTGGGTGCTCTTCATTTAGCTGTGCTAGAACTGCCCCCACACCATGCTCTAAAGTGTTAGTTTGCACAACAAATTTCTTGGAGAAGTTGGGTGCCTTCAGCACAGGTGCCATGCAAATGGCTGCCATCAGGGCATCAAAAGCGGTCTGACAAGCCTCAGTCCAGATCATTTTCTTGCTCTGCTTTCTGGACATCCGCTCTGTCAAGGGGGGAAACAATGGTGCCATACCGCTTGACAAACCTCCTGTAGAAACTGATGGGACTTAAGAAGGCTCTCACCTCAGTTTGGGTTTTGGGGGGTTCCCAAGCCAGAATGGCATCAATTTTGGGTTGTAGGGGGACCACCTGGCCACTCCCAATCTACTGTCCCATGTAAACCACAGCTCCCCTCCCTATTTGGAACTTACTAGCCTTAATAGTGAGGACTGCCTTCTGCAGGGCCTTCAACACTTCTGAGGTGCTGCAGGTGTTCCTCCCAGCTGGAGCTGAACACTGCAATACCATCCAGGTAGGCGGCGTTGAAATCCTCTGGCCAAGCTAAAACCTGGTTGACCAACCTCTGAAAGGTGGCAGGGGCATTTTGCAACCCAAAGGGCATGAACCTGAACTGGTAGTGCCCTTCTGGTATTGCAAATGCCAAACTCTCTCTGGCCCCATCGGTCAAGGCAATCTGCCAGTACCCAGATGTTAAGTCAAAGGTGCTGAGGAACTTGGAAGCTCTAGCTGATCTATGAGCTCATCAGCTCAGGGGATGGGGCGCATATCAGTCTTAGTGACAGTGTTGAGACCACGGCAGTACACGCAGAACCTAAGTTCAGGAGTGGCACCTGGGGCAGTAGCCTTTGGAACCAGGGCCACTGGGCTGGACCAAGGACTGCTGGAGGACTCTATCACCCCTAATGTAAGCATCTTGGAAACCTCATCCTTGATACAATCTCTAACCTTGTCAGTCACCCTGTAGTGCCTATGCTTCACAGGTGGACTGTCCCCAGTGTCAACATCATGTGTACACAAATCAGTGACCCTTGTGGTCAAGGAGAACAGAGAGGAAAACTGCCCCAGCAACAGGTAACAGTCCCTTTGCTGTTCCAGGGTCAGTGTCGGGGAGAGGTTCACACCCTCTACAGACCCATCTTTGCCTTGGGCAGACAGGAGGTCAGGAAGAGGTTCACTCTCTTCTTCCACCCCATCATTTGTTTCCAAGAGCATGGTCGATTCCGACCTCTCAGAATCTGGTCTGAGGCGATTCACATGTATTACCCACAAAGGGTTCCTGGGAGTCTGCAAGTTCACCAGATAGGTGACGTTACTCTTGCGCTCTACCACCTCAAAAGGCCCAGTCCACTTGTCCTGGAGAGCACAAGACTCCACTGGAGCCATGACCCACACTTTCTGGCCAGGCTGAAACTCAACCAGAGTTTCATTCTGGCAGTACCACAATTTCAAGTCCTCCTGGCTGGCTTCAAGGTTCGCCTGAGCGAGTTTCCTAAAGCGGGCAGTCTGCTTCCTTAAGGCCAGCACGTAGCTAAATACATCCTGGATGGGCCTACTGGGAGCTTTCTCCCAGCCCTCCTTCACCAGACTCAGAGTTCACATCACAGGTGGCCATACAGCCGCTCAAAGGGGCTAAAACCAAGTCCCTTCTGCTGTACCTCCCTGTAGGCAAAGAGAAGACATGGCAAGAAGATTTCCCGCTTATGCCTCATGGGCTCTGACAGTCCCATAATCATGCCCTTCAGGGTGCGGTTGAACCTTTCAACTAACCCATTTCCTTAGGGGTGGTAAAGAGTGCTGAACTTGTAGGTTACCCCACCCTCCTTCCACAGACACTTCATATAGGTAGATATGATTTGATATCCTGGACAGATACCACCTCCTTAGGGAACCCCATTCTGGTAAAAATCCCCATCAATGCCCGGCCTACCACGTGGTCTGCCACTGACCTCGGAGGGATGGCGTTCGGGTACCGGGTGGCATGGTCCACCAAGACCAGGATAGACCTGCTGCCCATGGCTGTCTTGGGGTCCAGAGGCCCCATAATGTCAACTCCCACCCGCTCAAAAGGGGTGTGGACGACAGGGAATGGTTGGAAGGGAGCCTTGCATCTCCCACCGCTCTTGCCACTTGCCTGGCAAGACCTGTAACAGGTGTCAGAGTGCCTGCGCACTTGGGGCCAGTAAAAGTGGGTGAGAATCCTCTCAAAAGTTTTGTTCTGCCCAAAATGTCCTGCCAAAGGCACATCATGAGCCAACCCCAGTAGGAATGTTCTGAAATGCTTGGGTACCACCAGCATACAGGCTGCCCCAGGCTCAGCTACCTTAGGCTCGCCAGACAGGAGGCCATCCGCCCAGTAAATCCAGACTCTTTGCCAGATGCCTGGTCTGCAGCCTGCTGCTGCAGCCCCTCAAGAGAAGGGCATGACTTCTGTGCCTCACAGAACTCTTCCCTGGTGGGACACCTTTTCTGCTGCCAATGAATCAGTTTAGGCATCTCCCCTAGTTCAGCCACTTTTTCCACTGTAGGCTCCGGGGCATCTGGGGCATCCCCCTCAGGCTCCTCCTGGACCATGGGAACTGCTGGGGTGAGTTTCCTGCATCCCTTGCCCTTCCTCTTCCTGGCAGGTATCTGGGCCGCTCTTTCAGGCTCCAGGGCTTCATGATCACCCTGATTGGCTGCCATAAATCAATTCGGTCACACATGGCCACCCAGGCAGACCCAACATCTCTAAGTGTGACCGGTGTTCCACTTCACTCCAAGAGGTATCCTCCAGGTCATTACCTAGCAGACAATCAACAGGTATGGTTGGACTCACAGCTACCCTCAAGGAACCCGAGGCCCCCCAACCTCCCCATTCAAAAGGAACCTGTGCCACCTTACACAGGCGCTTTGAGTTGTCTACAGCAACTACTTGGGGAAGTACATTAGGAACCACCTGCTCTTCAGACACCAGGTGATACCTGTCAGTAGTCACACTGGCTTCAGTGTCTCTCAGAGCCTCCACCCTCAGTCCATTGATCGTCACTCACTGTCTCTATTTCTTTAGTATTCTCATGCACAAGGGTCCTCTGGACCATTTCACTGTCCCCTAGTGAGACAAGGCTCAGCTGGCTCCCACCCTTCTCCTGGAACCAACTCCTCCCCAAGCGCTACACTGGCCAAACCCTGTGACTGTGCACCAGTAGGTGCCAGTGTCCGCTTAGGACACTTGGGATGCCCCCTCATGAGACTCTCCTTATCACATGCATAGCACCTACGGGGACCCCTCTCTGCAGCCTTCACTGTAGAGATCCATGGCTTCTTCTCACCTGGGGGCTGGGAATCCTTACCCTGGAAACTAAGTTGGGGCCCTTTAGAGAACTCCCCTCCACTTCTTCTGATGGGACCCTGTCCACCCTTGGCAGAGTCTAACCCCATACCTCTTTTGGACCTGGTGCTTTCCCACCGGTCTGCTTCCTGGGCAAGCTTTCTGAGGTCAGTCAGCGTGCTGTCAGTTAAGTGCTGGTGCAGCTCTGGAAAACAAAGACTATATAAAAATGCTCCCACGCAATCAAATTGTACAGCCCCTTATAATCGGTTACCTTACTGCACTTCCCTCAACCACCCTGTGCTCTGCAAAAAGAATCAACACATTCTAACCAAGTTTGAGAATCACCCTTCATGAAAGATCTTAACTTCTCCCTGTACTGCTGTGGAGTGAGACCATACCTAGTGAGTAGGGTGTCCTTCAAGGCAGAGTCGGTGAGCCACTAAGGATTCCCTAGAGCTATTAAGGTGTCCCTCCCATCTAGCTCAAAGTGCTTCCAAAGCCCTCCCCCTCCCCCCCAGTGTACCTTAGGGACCAGGTTCATGTGAAGAGCTGACTAATACACCTTAAACCACAAGTATGTCATGCTCCCTCTGTAAGCCTTTACCAGGTCTTTAAGAATGTGTACTCTTTTCTCATGTTGCACTGGGGTACTGCTGCCACCATCTGTGCTGGACCTGCCCTTCAGATCCAGCTCCTTTAAACTCAGTTTGTGAGCCAACAACGTTGTTTCTCCTCCATGGCCAGTGCCATTTTCTTTGCTTATGCCTCTCTGTCCAGTCTAGCCAATTCCACCTTAAGCTTCTCAAGCTCAAAATGATGCTGCCTCTCTGCCCGTCTGGCCCCTAAGTTCTTCTGGGCATCAGACCTTTAAAAGAAACACTGCTGCCTGCCCTAGAGGCCCTCCCTCCAGGCAGGTCGAGGTTGTTCACCATATCACCATGCATGCTCTGCACCTCCTCATCCACAGCCATATTCTTCTCTGCTGTGTCCTCCTCAGCCTGCTTTGCTGTCTGCCAGGCCCTCAGCACCTTTTGCAGCTCATCCTTCTTGGAGGAGCTTTTGATTAGGCACTGGAATTCTTTACAAAATAGCATGAGCTGGGCCACTGTATAACTCTCCAATTTCTCCAGCTCAAACACTGCTTTTAGAACAACTGCTGATGGCTCCCCAGACAGACATCTCTGGGCAAGGTTCAATAAAGGTGCAAAGTCTCAAAGGCAGAGAGATCCCAAAAAGGACAAAAAGAAAACGCAAAAGAAATCCAAGAGGAAAAAAGCAGTCTGTGGTTGTGTGATGGTCTGCAATAAAACAGTAGTGTACACCAATCACAGTATGTCAAGTACAAATACAAGTCTTACCCTCACCAATGTTAGAAATGGGGTCTCTGGCTGGCAGTCAGTTTGCATTTTGCCCAAGCAGGGACCCTCACTCTAGTCAGGGTAAGGGAGATACACACCTAGAATAACCCCTGCTCACCCCATTGGTAGCTCGGCACAAGCAGTCCGGCTTATCTCAGAGATAATGAGTAAAGTATTTGTACCAACACACACATTAGCACATTGAAAACACCACAGAAGGACTCCACACCAGTTTAGAAAATAGCCAATATTTATCTAAATATCTAAATCAAACAAGACTAAAATGACAAAAATCCAACATACACAAGCAAAGATACGAGTTTTTAAAGTAACGTGTTTTAAATCCATAGAAATCAATGGATGCATTGTTTTAGCACAAAGTACCTGGTATGTGTCAAAAATAAAGCTGCATGGGTGAGCCTGCATCGGAAAAGCAAGAGGTGTGTTGATTCCTTACTCGCAAGTAAGGCCATGCGTCGATTCTCTCTCCGTCAGACAAGCGATGTGTCGATTCTTTCCTCCCAGGCAAAATATGCTTTGATGTCCAGACAAGCAGCCTCAGGTCGGTGCGGTGATGTTGCAGGTCTGACGCCCAGCGACGATGCATGGAAAATCCAGACGCACAGCAACAATGAATCTGCGCTGAGCCGGCATTGCATTGATTTTACTTGCGATGCGTTGATTCTTTAGCAGCGATGCAGGCGCTGCATTGATTTTTCTGCCACTTGGCTCAGATGCGTCCATTTTCACCTTGGGTTCACCAGCTTCTCCTTTCAAGGGCCCAGGGACTGGATGTGGCACTACTTGACAGGGTAGGGATCTCAGCAAGAGAGCCCAGGTGCTGGCAGGCGAAGTATTTGATGGCCCTGAGACTTCATAACAGAGCGCAAGCTCAGTCCAAGCCCTTGGAGAATCTTCACAAGCAAGATACACAGCAAGTCCAGTCTTCGTCCTCTTTAAGGCAGAAGCAGCAAATGCAGGCCAATCTAGCAAAGCACACCCAGCCAAAGGGCAGTACTCCTCCTCCAGCTGTTCTCCTTAGCAGAGGTTCCTCTTGATCGAGAAGTATTCTAAAAAACTGGGGTTTTGGGTCCACTACGTATACTCATTTCTGCCTTTGAAGTAGGCAAACTTCAAAGGAAAGTCTCTGTTGTTCACAAGAGCCTGCCCAGGCCTGGCTCCAGACACACTCCAGGGGGTTGGAGACTGCATGTGTGAGGACAGGCAAGGCCCTGTCAGGTGCAGGTATCAGCTCCTTCCTCTCAACTCTAGCTCAGGAGACTCATCAGGATATGCAGGACACACCTCAGCTCCCTCTGTGTCACTGTCTAGAGGGAATTCACAAACAGACAAACTGTCAGTCTCACCCAGACGTGGATTCCACTGGCAGTCACAGGCACAGAATGGTTAAGCAAGAAAATGCCCACTTTCTAAATGTGGCATTTCAAAACAATCTAAAACCAACTTCACCAAAAAATGTATTTTTAAATTGTGAGTACAGAGACCCGAAACGCCATATCTCAGTCTGCTCCCAGTGGGAAACTGCACTTAAAATGTACTTAAAGGCAGTCCCCATGTTAACCTATAGGAGAGTTAGACCTTGCAATAGTGAAAATCGAATTTGGCAGTATTTCACCATCCGGACATGTAAAACACACCACTACATATCCTACCTTTTAAATATACTGCACCCTGCCCATGGTGCTACCTAGGGCCTCCCTTAGGGGTGCCCTACATGTAGTAAAAGGGAAGGTTTGAGCCTGGCAAGTAGGTACGCTTGCCAGGTCTAATTGGCAGTGCAAGACCTCAAACACAGACACTGCAGTGGCAGGTCTGAGACATGTTTACAGGGCTATTCATGTGGGTGGCACAATCAGTGCTGCAGGCCCACTAGGAGCATTTGATTTGCAGGCCCTGGGCACCTCTAGTGCACTTTACTAGTGACTTACTAGTAAATCAAATATGCCAATCAGGCATAACCAATCATAATTAGAATTTATACAGGGGGCACTTGCACTTTAGCACTGGTCAGCAGTGGTAAAGTGCCCAGAGCACCAAAAAACAGTAAAAATGAATACCAGCACACAGTCAAAAATAAAGGAAGCAGAGGCAAAAAGACAGGGGAAGCCACGCCAAGGATGCCAGGTCTAACAGGACCACTTTTTGTGGGTGCTGCTTCACCATGCTGACACCCAAATAGAACACACAATAGGTGACCGAGGATCCCAACCCCGCCAAAGGTCTTCACTGTGTGAACCAGTATCCCTAAGCACCTCAGTGTGCATCAACAAGTGCCAGGAGACACTGCCCACTAAAGTGGACCAAAACAAATATCAAAGGGGAGAATATGGAGCAGCAGCTCTAATGGGGTGGCTCGTCCCAGGTCACACGGCTGCTGACCTCACCAGTCCGCAGATCACTTCCCCACCCTATTGTGTCTCTAACGCCATCCCCAGTCATGGAAGTTCACTCACAGATGTGCTGTGCTAACCAATGCATGCTAGAGGCTAAGCGCCGGGGAGATCAGGCACATCACTCCAGGGTAAGGCATTCACAGTTCATCAAGTGTACTCAGCATCTGCAAAGCCCCAGTCCTTTTCAACACTCCAGCAGGTGCTTGCAGGAGGAAGGGGAGAGGGATAAGACCCATCCCTGGTTCACCATCCCCCACAGAGTTCCAAGGCTGCTCTGGCAGACCCAGCACTTCAGGCACCACCAGATGGAGCCGTCAAGCCTCAGCCCTAAGCCATCCAAGTCAGCACAGCACCACCAATTGCCAGGTGGGTCAGGAGGGAAGTGGGAGCCATAACACTCAAGAAGCGCGATCGCTGATGCAACCCGGTTCCGACAAGCTCATCAATCCTCGCTACAGCTGCTCTTGCTGGTCAGCAGGTGATAGTGTAGGCCTCTGTCTCAGACCCGCGCCATGCAATGGTATTGGGCATCCCTCGCAGTACCTGGAGAAGGGGCGCAGTCCCGTACAGATCAGCGGGGGCTGATCCAGGGTAATCAGCATGGCGGGGAGTGCACGCAGGTCATGAAGAGGGCTTACAGGAAGGTGCAAGGCGGGAGGGAGCAAGACACAGATCTACTTCACGCTGCGTCCGTTCCAGTTGCCATCTTGACCACACCTCCACGCTCTGCTGAGATTACAACAATTACTACAGACCACTGGTTGACAGGGAAAAATAGAAGTGCAGGTACTTTGTTTCAGAGTACCTGCTTATTTCTGAGAAGTGCCGGTACTCTCCAATTAAAAGTATTATGTTTTTCTTGAGAAGTGCAGTTACTTATCTCTTAAAATAAAGTGCCAGTAGTCCACACTGGACAGTACCGGCCCATTTAAAGCACTGCTATCGACACTACACAGAAACCTCTGAAGTAGGCACATTCAATCTTGCCATGCTTACCACTCTATTGTGTTATGGCAACTCACAAGGCAGCAGCATTTCGCAAAAGAACTCACCACAGTGTTTACTGCATGTCGAACAGCAACAGGTCTCACCACATTATTGCCAACCTCCCTCCACTACTCATACCAAAATGTATTTTCCCCAAATGGTGCTTTTGCTTTAAAAAAAACTAAGTGCCATTAAGGCCCATTTTATCCCATGGGGATCGCAATACTGCAACAGGATATCTGTCACATTTGTGACCGAATATTCCATCCGCCAAGTTCTAAATCAGGCCCATAATTTCAATTACCCTTGTCTTTCTTCTTATTCACAGGACTTCTGCCAGGGGAGTCTGATGCAGCTAGAGAGAAGAACTATATAGCAGTTTCCAGCGAGGTTTTGAGGTTTTCTCCACTGCGCATCGCTGGCCATCTGGCACCAAACTGTTTAAGCAGTGACAGTAACTTAATGCAAGTGTTGACCTGCAGTACATGGAAGCCTCTGCACCACTGCTACATACAGAGGAGCTGCAGCCTGAGATCAGGTAGGTCTAGGACTAGGCAGGCCTCCAACAGGGTGGTGGGGGACATTTTCATTCCTAAATGGATAAAATTTAGACTGCTGCTCAGGTGAGCTGCAAGAAGAACCTTTTCGATCTCTATGACAGCGTCGTATATCTCTTTCTTCTCTCCAGGTGCATTTTGCAATTTTCACCAAACTTACCTTCCTTCAGGAAAGCCTCAAAGTCCCAGTTGTTCAAGGTCTACCTACCTCGGCAACACGGGCTCCATGAACTAGGATCTGTTACTCATACGCACGCTGCTTCTTTTACTTCTATTTGAACTGAATCATTGAAACTCTCGCCTTGCTTTATTTCTCTTTGTTGCTTCCCTGGTTCTTCTTAACCTCCTGCGCGCCTCGCCTCGCACCCCACCCCATCCACCACACAAATCTCGCTTTCCACTGCCCTTGCTCTATCATTGTTGCTTCTTGGTAGTACTATTTTTTTTTTGCTATTGAATTATTGCCATATGTATAATTCTGGTTATGTTTAAAGTGTTCTAGTACCACGATGTTCCTTGGCGCTACAAAAAAAAATGAAAATAACTCTGGGGGTTATTTTGTATAATTTAAAGAAATCGTGTAGCTCCTGTGCATTACAGAATCCAACTACCAGGAACTCTAAAAATGGTAAAATACACTTTGGGTACCATGTATTGTGGTCCAATATGACTTCTTGGGGTTTTGGGATCAATGTCAGCTAGTCAGCATAACTGTGTGGAATAACATAATGTCACCAGAACCACTTCACAGCATTAGCCCAGGATGCTAGGGTGAACAGTCTCTTGATTAGAGCAGCGCCGATTGGATTCATTTTATACCAAGAATATGATTCAGTTTGCAGCATAATATGTGAAGAAACCAGCATAAGATAGCATGTCAGATTCACGAATCGAATCACAGAGGTGCGGCGCACACTCAGACAGGTCATTGAAACATATAGTACGAATCAAGACGACAACCACAGTCAGAACACAGCCATGCAACTCAAATACATACACAGCAAGTGCGCATCTCAGATACATATTCATAAAGAATCGAGATTTACGAAATGTCAAAGAAGCAAACACACAGCACGGGTGCACAATACAAATATACACAGCACTGATACATACTGAACAAAGGGCAGAAATAGACATCAGGCACATAGCAAAGTAGGATACAGAGGGGGCAGCACTAGCACACAATAGAGACACACACAGCATAGATAAACAGGACTGAAATTCTGAACGTCACACTCTACAAATAGTCACACGTTGCAAATACACACAGAACACACCTATGCAGCACACATCGCTATTACTGGCACAACACATTATACTCAGAACTGACACATACAAATAAAGAGAGAACATGTATAAACACGGCTGATACGTAAAGTAGTTTACTTCCACCACACACACACAGTTACCCAAAGACAAAATTCAGATAAATAAAACAGCCTTAAATAGAGAACAAAGACACACATCAGACACACATCGCTGGAAGCCATTGCACCTGCAGGAATGTGAGCCATGCGGAGAGCCGGCTCTGTCCCTCGGGCAGGGCAGGCTGCCCCCTTCACAGGGCCCATGTTCACATGCAGCTGGTGACATGTTGGGCCTACAGCGAAGGTCAGAGGCAGAGAGGAAGTGCACAGAGAGGGAATTGTTCAGGACTCCTTCGTTGAGCAAAAACAAGGCCAAATGAGGCCCTCGCCTGCAGCTGCAGCCTGCCCCACGGTGGTTTAACTAAGTGCTAATGTGACGAAAGGTTATCTGATCGTTCTGGTAGGGGGCGGAGGGCGGAGGGTCCCTCCACATGTCAGCATTTAACCACTGGCACCCGGGCAAGCGCTATCAAAGCATCCGACCGAAGTGTATTGGGCCCAGGGGGAGAAAGATGAAACACTGTCTGGAGAGAAGAGAAGGGTGAGCTAAATGCCTTGATGTCCAGAATGACTGACAGCTCCATCGAGTCCACCTGTTGTCTTTTTAACCTAGTAGAAGGAGCTGATGGCCGTTTAATACTGACCCTCCATCGTCAGTGATCGACGCTCATTCCCATCCGGTGTGCGGCGTGGGAAAAAATGTGGTGGTCACTTTAAGCTGGCAGATGTTCACAGCCCCTAGAGCACATCATTCTAGTGAAAAACTTACTTGGTAAAGCACAGCAGAGTGGCCCTATATTGAATGGACGTGGAAAAATATGTACACTCTTGGGTATCGAACGTGATTTGTTCTGAGCAGGGTTTGTCAACACAGGTATGTTCAGTGTGAAAAAAAACTGTCTCTACCTGGGATGCACTAACCCTGTTGGGCAATGATGAGTCTCCTCTCTAAAATAGCACAATCTAAACTGAAACCTAGTGGTTTTTCGACCGCCTCATTTTGTATCAAATTGCTTCTCTATTCTGAGTCTATGTAACCAATCGTACCACTCAATCAACAATGGGCCTGTTCAGGTTCAGAGAGTGGGATCTCTAGCGGCAGATATTTACTCAACACTTATTTAACGACCACCACATGAGGTGCCTCTCAGTATATAATCCTGGCCATTTGTAGATGCTACAAAGTGTGAGGCTGCAGATCCATACATAATACCCTTACCGTATGTGCAATCCTACAGCCACAGAGCGCTAAGCGTTCCTGTCGTTATTGGGAAGTTATATTTATGAGCCATGCACGTATCACCGCAGACCATTATCATCCAAATTTACCCATTTCATGAATACTCTCCTACAATTGTCCAAGTGGTAACTAATGTTGTTACTGATTTTGCCTCACCACTCAGGCTCCCAGGTGTTTCTATGTATTTATCACCTTTTTCCTGAAACAATGCAATGCTTTCCTGAGCCTCCTTACCACTCAAATGTCAATTCTACTGCTTCCTAGGTTTTGAGGTACACCCAAAACAAAATATGTTTACGTTCTCTTCCACGACTATTACTCAGTTTTAAGAATGCCGCTGGAGAATTTGACCATAGAAATCTCTTCCTCCTGCCAAACCTGACCATTACAAATGCAGTCCGTAGTCCTTGCATCTCCCCATCTATTCATAGAACTTCTGAGACTGACCTTGAATCACTCCATGTGAACATTATTTATCCTAGACCAGAAGTCTACACATTTCTCTGAATTTCCTCTCACCAATGATTTCAACATGAGCAACATTACAGTCAAATCGCCAGCAAGAAATAATCTTCTCAAACTCAAAACAATGAACAGTCACACACAAACACGCCCCAACAGAACTTTGTCAGGAGTCCCAGGAGAATCATTGGTTACTGGCTTCAATTTGTACAAAGATAGCATTTATTCACTGAGGTACTTGGGCTGATCTTATTATTGACCCCAAAACTGAGAACCAAGTACACCATTTTATGAAATGACTGTAAAGGTAGCAATGTCGAGCAGTCAGAGGCTTACTCAAGAAGATGGTGTAGGGTAGAAACTCAGCACTCAACTAGACACACATCAATCAATAAATCAGGCTCCAACCAGTGCTTCTGCTAAAAAAAAAGTACTTCACTTTCAACAAACAAAACCATACAATACTTAAAGTCAGAGGGCAACATTACTTTACACAGGTATGTGTTGCATCTGTGTAATCTATTCATAGAACGCCATGAATGTTGACTTCCATATAGGACTTAAAGGGAAAATGGAGGCTGTGGCTGAAGAGACAAGAAGTGTAAAGAGGTCGTGGCTGTATATCTGAAATAAACCCATAACTCGTGTTCCACGTGTCCTCATTACTTAAAACTGTCGACGAGGATGGGAGGGTGAGGGCAGAAGAATATGTGCTAGAAGCATCTTCAGGAAATTCTACTGCTGGACTTGTAAAATGAATGACCCCTTGTTATTGCTCGTAAGCCTGTGTGGGGTAGAATCTTCAACCTGGTACTGGCTGAAGACTGCCACAGCTGAGAGTCTACAATTGCATTTTTGGCAGTGTGAGAGGGGACTGAACTAGTCGTGGTCCGCGCAGAGATTGACTGGGAGTTAGATGCACACCCGCCTGCACTGTTTGGCATGAAGGGAGTTGTCTTCTCTCTGGCGCATCTGAATATATACCTGAAAGAGGGGACAGTCTCTAATTGTGCATGCCCCACCACAAAAGAGAATTTTGGAGGACGCTCTCTTTTGGCAAAGGCGTACCTACCGTTAGTATTGTTGGATGCGTGCCTGCATTTTTCAAAGGTCTTGAAGGTTCTTCCTCACATAAATGGAGTGGGTGTGACGAGCAGAAGGACGCGCATTGAGCGACGTGTGAATGGACGTGTTTCATGGATTGACAACGTCGCCGCATTGAGGTTGCCATGATGATGGATGCTATTCTAAGGGGAGGGAGACTGCAGTCAACGATTATGCGGTGCATGGGAAGCAGTATTTCTGGACTGCAATCGGGGGCACCATGGAGCCTCCATTTGTCTATCGTGCAGGCAAGGAAATTTAACGCTCCTGCACAGACAGCGGTGCCCATTTTCCTTATAGTAGCTACTTGTTTTGTTATGTGTGGAAACAGTGATCGTTTGCTTGTTTTACTGTGGGCATGTGTCATTTTATTTTTGATGCTCATTTGAAATTCTTCATTTGAGACAACGATTTGAAGGGGAGTGTGTTGCGGAGTTGATAGTGATGGTCAACATGGGTGCATTACTAGTGAGCACATGTAGATAGGGAGGCTCTTACTAAATGTGTGCAAAATTCGTCCCCCACTCCCCGGTCATGTGTGGGAAGACTGCATGAGTCTTTTGAGACTTACCTTGAAGCCATGGGGAGTGAAGCATTCCGATCTTCGCGCAAGTTGGCTATATTAAACCATAACTTGGGCATCGAAGGGAGGAAAGTTTTAAAAACATTTCCCAAACCAACGCACGCTGAACAAACTAATCAGGAAGGGGTTGGAGAGGAAACATCAGATTCTGAGCAAAAAAACAATGATAAGTACAGGGATGCAGTGAAAGCACTAGAAGACAACGACTGGAAAAAAATAAACTTGGTAGTGAAGAGACTCAGATTTTTTTTAAGATCACAACTGCCTGGGGAGAGTGTTTAACAGTATATATCTGTATTGAGAACGCTGGTTGCCACGTGTAAGTTTAAAGACATGCACAAAGAAATACTCAGAGACCATTTCATTAATAGAACATGGAGTGTCAAGGTCCAAGAAAAGTTACTAGAATGAAAGGAGCCTTCCTTGCAAAAGACCATAAACATTGCAAGATGAATAGAAAACACGGCCAAGTATGTAAAAGAACTCAAAGAAGGTAACTGCAAGTGCTGTTCGAGTGAAAACCCACAGAATCTTCTGAGTGACTTAGTCCCATTGTCCTGGCACAGAAATCTGACGACAAGTTGCGCATGTCCGTTGACCTGGAAGATTTAAATCATAACATATGGACAGATCAACATCCTTTGCCACATATCAACAAAATATTATCAAGCGTCAAGGGAGCCAACTATTTTCTTCCATTGATTTATCCAATGCATATCATCAAGTGCAATTGCATCCTGAGTCTAAGCATTTAACATTGTTTATAACTCCTGAGAGAGCCTTCCAGTTCATGTGAATGAAATTCGGATTGGCTTCGGCCTCCACAGTATTCCAGAGGTTAATGGACAGCGTGTAGAAAGAGTTGGAGAACGTGTTCATTTTCCTAGATGACGTCTTGGTATGGTGTGCTGATGAAGAAAAGCATGACGGCATTTTGGATGTAGTAGTGGAGAAACTCCACAATGCCAGTCTTACTGTCAGCATCAACAAATGCAGATTTGGGGTAAAACAAACAGAAAATCTAAGCCATGCGTTGTCTGGAGAGGGAATAAAAACTAAATTGATTCTACTTGAAGCCATAGACCATGCAACTTCTCCCACGGATACGGAACGACTGCGTTCCTTCCTTGGATTAGCAGAATATTATTAGAAATTCATGTATTGCTTTACTGAGAAAGTGCATTTGTTGAGGTTATTGATGAAAAAGGGAATAAAATTTGAGTGGACAAGTAAATGTCAACGTGCATTTGAAAGAATGAAAACAGCCATAGTAAAAGCTGTAGCTTTAAAACCGTTTGACCCCAAGACGAAACCATTGCGGTGGTAGATGCTAGCATGTACGGTCTAGGGGCATATTAATGCAGAAGAAAGATGGTTGTGAGGGAGTAGTGGTGTTCGCTCCATGCATACTGAAGGGAGCTGATGGAACATACTCAGTGATAGAGTGGGAAGCACTTGCATGCTGGTGGGGTGTGACGTATTTCAAAACGTATGTGTGGCAAACTTATTTTGAGCTGCGTACCGATAACAGGCCATTATTGGAAGTGTTTTCCACCAAAGGGGCAGGGAAGGCAATGCCCAGAATAGCCAAATGGGTGTACAACCTGCAGAAATACCATTTCACATAAAAATATGTACCCAGGGTCAAGAACGCAAATGCAGACTATTTGTCGCATCTGCCACTGCCTCAGCAAGACAATGCAGAGGATAAAACTGAGCGTGAGGAATGATTGGTGGCAGTCGTGAGTGGATCATGCAGAGGAGCAATAAACGGTGAGGAATGGAAGTGTGCAGTGAAGAATGATGAAGCATTGAAGCAAATCCTGGAGTGTTTATCGAGCGACACTGGACAAGCAGACCATATTAAAAAAGGGTTGTCCGATTACAGAATGATATGGGCAGAATGATCACATGTGGATGGTACAGTAAGAAGGAACGAGAGATTAGTGGTGCAGCTTACATTGAGACCCAGGTTACTGGAATTATTGCATGAAGGGCATGGCGGAGGCAGGGAATGAAGAAGATATTGACTTATTTCTGTACAGTTCGTGGTAAAAACTTCAGACTAGCAGTATTCATTGGAATGACCTGCTCTACAGGGTTGCATTGTTTACAAGAAAGGGATTCCTTGTTGGATAATAACCTTTACTAGTCATTCGTCTTTATAATATTATTTATAATAATGTGTAACAATGTAATAATGACATGTGCAATAATTGTGTTAAATTGTATCTAAGTCAACCTACAGACCACACCCACGACCTCACTGCTAAGCCAAGGAATCAAGAAGAGCCGAGCAGGCTTTCGAGTGCAACTTTCCATCTGAAGAAGAGTCTGGACAGGCTGAGAGAATACTGAGAAATTGCATTTACTTTACCTTCCACCAAGATGTCTGACACATAGTTAAGTGTGTGTGCTAAACTCCCTAATCTGTATACTTACCAAATGCTACCTATTGTTAACACTTTTTGATAGAAAATGGCACAGCTACTGCTTTGTTTAGAAATCCTTGACTATTCATACCAACCTTTCTCAGTCTACATATTGAGCATATGTCACAATAAGGCATTAATCCAAACGGTGTTATATTTGTACACTAAACTCCTCCGCAAACCTGCCCCAAACTGAATGCCTTTCACCCATGTGCCAAAATCCTGAGCAGCTCTAGATGTGAAATGACATACATCGTTGGGCCAGTCCTCAAAGCCCATCCAGATCCTAGAAGTTAAACGTTCTGCAATAAACGTTCTACAATTCTCTTTTCATGTTAGGTCAACATGCGAATGTTCTGCACCCCTTCCACTGCCTGGATTCTACCCTGCACTAGAAGTGCAAGGCTCTGCATCCGTCCCAGCATGGCAAGTGGAACATTCTGCACCCTCCTTAAAGGCCCAAGGGCACCTCCAGGCCTAGACATTGGAGGCTGTCCCCATACCAGCTATACACATGAAATATTCTGCAGCTCTTTCCAAGTCCTAGCGTTCTACCAGAACTAGAGGTGAGATATTCCGTCCCCCCTCTCCCTCCCATCCCTCCTCCCCCTAAATTAGACAAGTCAAATGTCCTGTACCACCCCACACCCCCAATCCCGTCTCGGGTCCTACTCCCTAAAGCCTGTCCAGTCTTGATGGTGGGCGGCTCTGTAACCGTCCCCATTTCATAGGAGGCGTTCTCTTCCGGTCTCCAGAAGCCATGAAGCCAAAGAGGGTGGGGGTTCTGTAGCCAATCCCTCCCTGCAGTTGTTACGTTTTCCATTTCTTGCAGTCCCGATACCCGTACAGCCTCCACAATAACAGTACCTCCATCCACGAGCCAATCCCCTGAGACACTGCAGTCTAGCGGTAGTGCTCATAGTTTCCGCTCTCTGAGCGCGCAGTGGCGTTTCAGTGTCCGCGTGACCCCGTGTCCTGTTCACCTGTACCCTCACCTCGCAGTTCAAGAAGTGAAGAGCTCGGGGCTCCCGCGCTCTCGGGTCCCTGCCGTGACTGCGGCTGCGCCCATCTGCTGCCCAGTCCGCATGTTTACCGAATGTCAGTTTAAAGCCCGACTCTTAGCTGATAGGCACTGGGGCTAATACCCGCACATTACTGAAAAAGCAAATAACTCAAAGTTCATGAAAACTCACCTCAACTCCTCTGCATTGACCCTCCGCAGCAGGGTAATTAAATTACCGAGCCACAAACGCACGTGCCAGGCCTGGGCTCCCCGCATCTGTTCGCACAGATTTGATTATGGCTCTGTGTATGTGCCACATTAATGCACTCCACCTTCGCAAAATTCAAGCCACCTGGACCCGTTCGCCACATCAAGGCTACGGATCGCTCGGTGCTCAAAATCAGCAAACCCTCCTTATTAAAACGAATTAATTAGCGGGGGCCAGGGAGACAAAACAAACACCGGACAGTGCATCAGATTGTCCCTGGGTCTGTGGGCGAGCCTCGGAAGCTTTGTTTGGATAAATGATATTTCCCAACCTAAACAATCTGCTCGAAACCCTCTCTTAGCACAATAAACCTTATAGCTGCCAGAGGTGTGGAGGCAGAAGGCGCGGCATGCCCATCCACAAGACACTGTTCTGTGTGCTCACTAGCACTTCTCTTTATTTTAACAGATGTCTTCTCTTGAGAAGGAATGCTCAACCCTCTAAGACTCTATATATTAGATACAGTAACTCCTGCTGTACTTTAAAGGATTATTTTATTTAGCCACGGTATTTATACAGTGTGCAAATACCGTTCATGGTGGTCTGGCGCGGAAGTAAAGAGGTAAGTCAGAAGCACATATACCTATTCAGAATCGAAAGTGAAAACCCAGGTTTTAAATAGTTTTCTAAACTTGATGTGATTAGCAGTAGTTTTAAAGTACAGATAAAGTTTAGAGGCAACTTACGCAAAAGTATCTGCCACCCGGTCAAATTTAACAAATGGACTAGATCCTAGAAATCATAGGAAGACCTAAAGATGCTAGATGGTTGAGACCATGTGAAAAATTATTTTTCTAAACGAAGAGCTGTTGCCATTTAAGGTTCTGACGCAGATACAAAGGCCTCTGATCATGGATTGCCTGGCTGTAGGAGCCGCTGTAGGGAGCCAATGTAGCATTGTCAGTTGATTAGCAACAGATGACAGTCTAGGAACGCCAAGCAAAAGACAAGTATTGATATTCTGAATGATCTGTAGCCCCCGTGGTTGATATTTAGGAAGACCCATATAGACGCTGATGCTGTAATCCATCCTGGCACCAATGTTCGTGGAAATAACTGGAAACCTTTCATCAAAAGGTACAGAAGGGATGATTTTCCTGAGTACTTTAAGATGAAAAAACAAAATGAGGTAAAATTGGCTGTATGCGGGAAACAAGAAGGATTTTGATCGAAGATTAATCCAATCTATGCACGAACTTGGTATTTCTATAGGGCAGACCTATCCTCAAGGCAGCGGACTGCTGGCAAGGGTCAAAGACAAGTATAAAATCAACAAGTGATAGCAGAGGTATCTTGTTTGTAGACAGTTAATGCATTATGCTGTAGAGTTCTTTAAAGTGATGAGTCTTCAATGCTTTCCTAAATTATAGCAGTGTTGTGGCTGTTCTAAGTGATACAGGATGTTGCTCAAGATGAAAAAAGCCTACTGCCTTGTGTTTTTCTTTTTTCACTTTTTATTCCGCAATCTGATAGTGTCCTGGGGCTGTGGGTAACTTGAGAACCAGTCTGCAAGATAAGCATCCTCAACTCTTTCCTAAATTGGAGCAGGGGTGGGATGGTCCTCACGGATAACACAGATGGCAGACCTTGTAAAGAATGTTGATGACTTTGTTCAAAATCCAGTTGCCACTAAAATGGTGTCCAAATATTGGGGTTACTATCAATGATCAATATTCCCGTCTTATCAGAATTAAAATTAAGATTATTTTAGGACATCCATTTGACTTCTTCTGTTTACCTATACTGGGAATGTGACTCATCAGAAAACTAACAATAAACTAAGTAAACTAAGAATTTAAAAGAGATTATAGGAGGGTTGGGTGTGTCGGATTATTTGTTACAAACAATAAAACATGTTACTGTATGTAAAAAAGATACAGCAAGTTACCCATTATTTGCACATTAGTAACTTCAGCTTACTCAACAAGTTTAAATTGGGTTTTACACCAGAACACAGCCCAGAGACAGCCATCACACATATGATGGATGATGCACTCAAGTCCTGAACCAGAGCAGTTTGTGCCTGTTCATTCTCCTTGATCTTTTTTTGGTGCGCAACACTGTCAAACACAGCAGTCTCCTAGATTTACTTCAAAGAAGAATGGGAGATGTTCTTAAATGGCTCACCTCCTACCTACACAACCGATCACAACACAGCAGACTAGGTAGCTCACACTCCGGCCCATCTCTGGTCCGACTGGGAGCCCCCTAATGATCCAGAATCTCCCCAACGCTTTTCAGCTTTTACATGGAACCCCTGACAAAGATCCTGAACCTAGCTACCCTTGCTTACCACAGGTATGGAGACAGTGCTCTAAAGATATCCTCACTAAAAGGCATTATCTGTCTCAATGACACAATGTTGCTAACCCAGACCTAGTTAGCATGAAATCATCTCAAACTTAGTTCTCTAAAGACCAAATTCCTACTCATCTTTTACCTCCTCTACAAGAGTGGCTTGGATGCTCCTGATTGCAAACCCACAATCATGGAATCTACAAAATCCCTTGGCTGAACACTCAACAGAAATATTAATATGCAAGCCCACAGTGGCGCAGCCACTCGTGGTTGCACGCCTTCTAGTCAGACTCGTAAAGAAGATGAAACCACTCATCTCAACATTCAACCACAAAATAGCAGTACAGTCCCTAGTCATATCCAGGATTGACTACAGAAACCTGAGTCTGCTAGGACGACCCAAAACACAACTGGCACCACTAAAAGCAACCCTCAATGCTGAAGCAAGGATGGTAACTGGTTTAAGGCATTTTAACCACATCACAACCCTACTCAAGTCTGTTTAATGCCTCTCACTCGAAGGAAGGATCATCCTTAAGATAGCATTCTTGACACACCAAGCAATACACTATGGAATACCTGAGTACCTACATGCACACTCCCTCCTACTAGAGCCAGTGAGATTAAGGAAATCACTGACCGAAGCCTGTAATTTCTCCAGCTCGGCCCCCAAATATGGAACTTTCTCCCACCATAGACTCGGCTGAACCATCAACCATTGTTCTCAAAAGAAAGGTCAAAAGGATTTTATTTAACAGATTCCTCCCTGACTAACGAGACTCTGGGTCAGCACTGTATCCACAAAACATCACATGATATTCTCTCCTGACACCAACATCAAATTTCACTCTCTCCTCATACCACAACCAGCGGCAACATCGCAGAGGACCCATGATAAAAGTATGATGGCAAAGAATCAAAAGTTGATACGTATATCTTATACAGTGTGGTTGGACAAAGTTATCTTTTTGTATCCGTAATGCACTTGATTCAAGGAGAGCGGCATTTTAGAAGTACTCTCCAATAACACTGTTATTTTGCATTTTCTTTTTTCTTTTCTTGTGTATGTAAAAGCAAATGCCTTTTTCTCTGTACAGTGCTCTGATACCTTTGGGTCATGTTGGTGCTTTATATTTGACCGCAAAGGTGTAATAAACAATCTATTTTGCAATCACAGATATTAATTTAACTTCTTCTAGCGTCAGATATTAATTATATGTCATATTTCTAAAACATGAGATCTGATTTGTAAATTTCCCCTTAATATACAATTGTGGACGTTTTATATTTCATTCTTCTAACTCCGGGGGAGATTCCTTCCAGTTATTCCTATCTAAGTTAAAGACAAAGCACCAGCTGGTCACAGGTTTTCCTCTTGTGAGGCTGTGTTGTGTATGGATGCATACCTCACAGTGATCAGACACCGTTTATACTTAAAGGCAGTGCATTGTGCAGGTCACCTCCTTGCAGATACTAAAGCACTTCTGAATACTGCATGGTATACAACATAGATGATCACAGGCTCACAAGCTATGGGTTGTATGGATATGTATGGGTGTACACCACTAATTGTGCAGGGTTCTTGGTCACGCACTGTGTGTTCACTTAAAATGTACTTGGTTCAGCACTTTCAGTACTCTGTGGTACATGGTTGTATGTCAGGCTATTGTCACATAAAAATATTGTCTGATAGATATATTGTGACCCAAATATAATTTACAAAAACACCATTCCACTTGTCTATTTTCTATTATTAACTTCAATGGGGTGATACTTTGACAAAATTTAGGATGCAATATTTGTATCAGACAATATTTTGGTTATGATAGTCTACTATTTCACCGAACACACCCAGAAACATAAGGCTGCAGTTTGTATATTAGATAAGGGTTTGAGAACAGGTATGAAAAAATCTGGGGGAGGCACATGTTGTTTAGCTGGCAAATTGCTCGGGACTTTGGAGCCTGTCCTCTCTGTTCTGCTGGAATGAGAAGTCAGTGATGTGAATTATAAACTATTGCACTTTCCTGGAATAACCTGAGCTGACCCTGACCATAAATGCTTCTTAGCTTCCCAGTTCTTTAGATTCTGGTGGGGCTGGTTCCTCTGCTGATCATCAACATATTCTGGTCGCTCCAGGGAGACTGGAAACTGTCGCTCTCTCTGGCTGAGCTAACTGAGGAGTGCACAGGAGGTGCATCAGCACAAGCCATGGGAGCCAGACATGTTAGTCATGCGAGAGAGATGCTGCTGAGTGGATGTCTGTGAGGTGAACATTTGGAGGAATGAGCCCCCATTAGAGCCAGGAATGGGATCTTGAAGGAGTTACACAGACAAGTACATACCAATGGGATGGTACAGAAGACATGGTTGGGGAAGAGCTTTTCTGTTACAGGGATGGTGCGCACCTCCAAAGCCTCCACAGTAGATGTACTGATTCATTATGGTGTTGGAGAATAAACAAGCAAAGGCTCTGATAGAAGGAACAACACGCATGTGCAGCTAACGAAGTAGGTGCTGATGAAAGTAGTGGGGGAAGACACCACAGGAAAAACCTACATACAAGTCAGGTGATAGAGTGAAGGCACTGAGGGTCTTTATGTAAATAAAAAATAGTGGTAGCCAGACCAATCGATAAAGATGCAGTACATCATCTCCAGTTTGGAGAAGGGTGATGGAAAACTTCTCAAAAAACATTAGGCGATTAGAGACTGCAGTGAGAGAGGAAGATCTATTCACTCAAAGTAGAACATGATCTGGTAGTTTTAGTAGAGGTGCAAGCTCATTAAAAAAGCAACAAAAACATTTTCTCAGGAGTCTTTTTTCTGCCGATTAAAGTAGAACAAGGACTCCACGTTGCCTCCACACTTACTAGCACTAGTCTCTCCAGCACCCCAGCCACTTTGGCTCCTGTATCAACCCAGATAATGGACAGTGGAGAATTTACTATTGCTAAGGCTGACAGCTGTGGCAGCAATTGTAATAATCCTATTACCCCTACTAATGATTACACTGGACCTTCATTAGCTATGGGTGTAAAGCCCAATACTATATCTTCTGTTCTGGGGCATGATTTCTACCTTTAATCAGCTTCGGGTTCTGAACTCTTAAGGAGGACCTCTATCAGATAAACATGTAGAAAGAAGGGATGAGTTAGTAGATGTTGGCGATTAGACCATTAGTGATAGATTCTGGAAATATTAGATCCGCAGGCAGCCACTCGAGGTTAGTGGGGCAACTTACTAAACAGGGTCACAGAATAATTGTTAAGGTCCCACCGCAGAGATGTTATGGTAACACTTGAGGTTTCTGATCAGCATTAAAAAGGCATCAATGCTACTTAAACTAATCTTGATAACAAAGTACTTAATATGACCTAGAGAACTAAGGGGAATATCTAAAAAAATATTTAATACATTTAATATTTATTAAATAATACCATATAAACCACACAAATAGAATGACTCATGAAAAAACAAATACTAAAAATAATACTAAAACCAATCAATTAAAATGGGAGACAAAACACAAGACAAATTCCCTAGTCTAGACGGTATCAATTGTTTCCACCAACGGTGAGAAAAGGAATAAGATCTTCTTTTAAAAAAAATTTAAGATCACTAGACCAGAACTACACGCTGATTTTCTTATTGAATATGTAAAGTCCGGTATTATTCCAATTGGACTTCAGGTCAGAAATTAACCAGGCTTGTTTGTGGAGAATAGGAAATTCCTTGAAACTTGGACTCTCATAGCTAATCGATGTAGTTGTGATTGGATGCTATTAATTATTGAGACAGTGCAAGGGGTGGTGATCATTGAGAAACAGGAGATCGATGAATTGGAAAAACCCTTGAAGGATAGCATGTCCTTGGAAAATGCTAAAAAAAAAATGCCTGGAGGAACTAAACTATGATGTTGATGGATACAGGGATTATCTTATAAATAAAATATCAGTAAAACTCAGGAGAGATACTAATAGGTTCAATTATGAATTGATATACCCTTACCTTCAGAAGTATTATTATCAAAGAAAAAGAGATCAGTGGGGAGACATGGCACCTAAGGGGGCAAGGAAACATGTCACCTTCTCTGAATAGTCTCGGTCAGGTACTGAAGATGAGGAATATACACATGGAGATGAGGACTGCTCAGATATAGAACATAGCGATGGGAATTCTTTAGAATCACGCCAACAATCTGGTCCAAAAATTGGGGGGGACCAGAGGGAGGGATTAACTACAGAGGAGCCAACCCCAACAAGAATACATGAGGACCAAGAACCAAAGATACTGGAGGTAGATAAAGCACCCTTAATAAATTTATCACAGAAGATGCTGACAAATAAGGAGATAGAAGTTCTAGAGAAGGGCCTTAGTTTTGTCCCAACAGTTATGGGTTGACAGATTAGAATTGCAGAAGGATTTACGGGCCTTGTTTAAAAAAGTTAGGTTGCAAACGGTCTTTGTGGAATAGGAATATAACTGAGACGGGGGAATATTTCAGGGTTAAAACCAAAAGCCACATTTACCCCCTTCCTTGCACAAGTAGGGAAAGAAGTGGAGCTTTTTGAAAATTTGGTAGAGATAGAAATCCAGAGAATTCTTCAGGACCCCTTTAAACCCAGTAATAATTTAACAAATGAACAGCGAAATGCCCTTGAATCCCTTTAAAAGGACTCCAGTGTCATTTTAAAACCTGCAGACAAAGGTGGTGGGATTGTGATTTTTGACATTTTAGATTATGAAAGACGAGCAGAGGAACTCCTTTCGGTGAAGGAACATTATTTGAAGGTTCCAATGAGTAGGATGGAGACCTTAAAGAGGGAAGTGGGTAGGGCCATAGAAGAGGCATTAACAGCAGGATGGATCTGTGAGGAGGAGGGTCCTGAATAATGACATCCCCATTATCCCTGCTTTTTATGGACTTCCCAAAATCTATAAAAACCTGATGGACCCACCCTTGAGGCCAATAATATCATGTATCGGGTCTCTGTTGGAACCCCTGAGTAAGTATGTTGATAGTTTTTTAAAACCTCTAGTTAGGGAACCTAGATAGTATATTAGGGACTCATCTCATATAATATCCAAGCTCGAAGTTAGGGTATTCAACAAGCATAGGCAATTCCTGGTAACTCTGGACATAGAAGCACTCTATACGAATATCCCACAGGATAATACGATTGAAGTGATCAACTGTTGCCTTGAGGCGACAGATTTGAGAGGGGCGAACTGAAAATTTATCATAAAATGTGTGACCTTGGTCTTAAACTTTCTTTTATTTAAAAACAATCTTTATCTACAGCTTAAAGGGACCAGCATGGGAGCTACCTGTGCTCCAAGTCTGGCCTGTCTTTATGTTGGTGAATTTGAGAGGAAACACATATATAATGAGGCAGCCTCTTTCTTTGAGAATGCGTTATCCTGTTATTGGTTTATTGACGATATCTTCTTTGTGTGGGAGGGTTCTCATCAAGAACTTGATGAGTTTTTGGCTTGGCTGAATTTGGGTGACAGCAATTTGAAATTTACAGCCCATGTAAGCAATGTTGCAGTTGATTTCCTTGCTATTTCCATTAAGGACAACGGTGGACTTTTAAAGGTAGAGCTATTTACAAAGCCCACCGATAAAAATACCCTCCTTCACTACTCCAATTTTCATCCAAAAGCCTAAAGGGAGAGTATCCCCTTTGGTCAATTTTTGTGACTCAGAAGGAACTTCACTTCATTTGATGATTTTTATAAACACTCTGCAGTATTAAAACAAAAAAACTTAAGGATAGAGGGTGTTACTCATAAATTGATTAGCCATTCCTTTAAGAGAGGCCGTTTCTATAGTAGGGAAAGTATGTTTGATAACCATTGTAGGAAAAAGGAACTGAATAGAACTGTGTTTGTTAGTCAATTCAGTAGTATTAGTAATAGGATTAAGAACATCATAAATAGGAATTGGCATGTTTTAAATAGTGAAGGTGAGACTTTTCTTAACAAACCCCTCTATGCATTTAGACGTAATAGTAACTTAAGGAATAGACTGGTACATACTTATATAGAGGAACGCCCAGCCAGACAACTTAACCTGATAGGTAGTGAAGTCAAGGGCAACTACAGATATGGCAATTGCAGTTGTTGTGACTTATGTATAGATGCCAAATTCATTGAATATCAGCATGAATAACTGTTGCAGCAAAAACATAATATATTTAATTCTATGTCCCAGTAACTTAGGCTATGTGGGTGAGACAGGTAGAGAATTAAGGACTCAGTTATGTAAACATAGGTCAGCCGTTAGAACGGGTAAACCAAATGCACCACTAATGGAACATTTCAACGATATGGGACATTCAGAGAAGGATATGCAGTGGTTCATTCTGGAGAAGATCTTCCCTAAGAAAAGAGGGGGTAATGGCGACATGTTTAGAAAAAAGAGAGAACTTTGGTATATTATTAGATTAGAAACTGTTAAGAAAGGATTACATAGCAAGGAAGACTGGGACAGGGGGTTCATATCTAAATGATTAATCTGTAGGGTTGTTGTCCTAAGAAATGAGGGTCTCCCTTTGCTGGGATAGAGGGTTTTCAGGAGTCCAAATTATATAATCAAGTATTTGATTTTGTTTGGTTAAAAATATAGGGCTATTGTTGTAAGCACATAATCAATATGTGCGCTCTTTGAAATCATTCAGGCCTCAAACCAAATGATAGAGAAGTAGGGCCCCTGTTTTATGTTTTGTTTTGCTTTGCGAGCATGTACATACAAAATAAAAGGGACAGTCAAAATATGGTAGGAATTGGGTGGGACTGTAATTGACAGAGGATGAGAGCTGATAACATCGAACACGGGAGTCTTGGGAATCCAATATGGCGCGGGGAAAAGGACCGTCAAAATATAGTTGGCGGTTCTAGTTCTATCGCCAAAACAGGAAATGAATACACAGTATACAGGAAACGGCATGGGAAAAAAAAATAGGAGAGGGGAGGAGAAGGACGACTAGCCCGATTTGCTGACGCATTGATTGAGAACACACCAATTTTTAAATATAAAGTAGAAACACGGGGCCTGGTTGTGATTGTATTTAGAAAGGAGGACAAAAACACTGTTCTGTTGTAAAGGTGAGAGTGTATTTGGATTAAATAAGGGGGCTTTTGAGTACATGAAGTCACCATTCGACAGATGGGAAATGAAACCATCTGCTGTTGAGTACATTTTAATGTGGGACTTTGGCAGTTTATACAATAGGGGGAGAGATACATAACAAATAGATACCCCTCCAAGTTTGAATGCCAGTTCCATCTGCTGTTTTAGTATTCAGGGGAGTGTGGAGCCCGAGCGATATAACTGATTAAGCACCCTGCATTAAACAACTTGGACCTATATTTAAAATGTGTATATAACATGGCCTTATAAAAGAACGGGGCTGGAATAGCATAGAATGAAGAGTTAGAATAGCTGGAAAGTTGCATCCCATTAAAATTATTCTAGAAGATGGCTGTTTAGGACTAAAGGTAGTGATAATGTTTGCATTTAGGAACTCAGTGGTGTCCCGATTGAAGAACTGTGATAATATATTTATTTTTGTTATGTGAGGAAAGCGTATTCATTCCTGTTTTCTTTTTATCTATAGACTGGAGACTAAAAGTCAGAGTGTTTTATCACTCGGTTCCCTTTTAAAGTGAATTGAAGAATTAAGGCAATACAGGATAAGCTGTGTGGACTATATTGGGTGATTGTTCACAACAAGAGAGTTGATTTTAATCACTTTATTGTGTTTATTGTCTTGATAAAAATGGGCACTGCATGGGGATATGATTTCACAAATATTGGATTAAATAAGAAAAAGACAACATGGGACTACAGAATAACTGAGTTCCATAGATGTGACTAGTGGTCATCCAATTGCTTTGTCTATATACAAGTGATCTGTGTCTCGGACTAGAGTGAAGCAAAGGGCGTCTTCAGGATGAGAATAGGAATCTGATGATATTTGGTGAGACCATGTTTGTATGATGTAATTTGTGCAGGTGAGTCGTGAGATTTTATGATAGTGATATGAGTATGTGTTTTCTAATGAGATGAGTGATTGAATAAAACGGGATGTTCCCATGTGATGTTTTGACAAAGGAAAAGGTGTGAAAAAAGTGTGAATTGATGTTTCTGCCTATATAATATGGGGAGGTTTGATTAAGGGATTTTTATGTGAAAAGAGTTTGAGAACCATGGGGACTGTAGGAAATTTGGGTAGTCATCTACATGTATATTTTTCTGTTTATCTTTTAGTAGTGCACTGTCATGAAAGAAATGTGATGGGAGGATATCGCATTGACCTGAAAAAGGTGGTGGAAAGATTTTGAGAGACCACCAAAACGCGTCGACGCATGTTGAATTGCTGGACCAACTGGAACTGCCTAAAATAGATTTGGAAATTGGATACAAATCAATTGGACAGTATATACCAAACCTTGGACAGCATAAGACGATAGACTAGGGAATTTGTCTTGTGTTTTGTCTCCCATTTTATGTGATGTTAATTGATTGGTTTTAGTATTATTTTTAGCATTAGTTTTTTCATGAGGCATTATACTTGTGTGTTTTATATGGGATTATTTATTAAATAATTTTTTAGATATTTCCCTTATCAAGACTGATCATTGGTGGGTGTGTTTGATTGTGCAGTGTGCTGAGTGGTTGATAGGTTCTGTGCCCCCCCCATGGGTTATTTACTTTTCATCACTGAGACACGGTGCCCTGTCCCCTTGGGGTGATAGGCTGAGTGGGGCCCTCTCCCCCCCTCTGTTCTAGAAAACTAAGGCACAGGAAGAGCAGATGGAGATTTTGCAGAATATCACTATGGACACCTAGGCCATCTTCAGATGGAAGGTGGAAGTTACTGAGACCCAAACAAAATGAAACAATGTTTGCACTTTACATGTTTTACAAGCTGCAGATGGTAAAGCTATTGAGGTGCTTGAGATTAAACTGCTGAAGGAAAACGTGTTGAATAGAGTCAGCATAATTGATTTGGTTTGTGAGATACAAAAGGTTCATAGGGATCTGTCTACACTAAATCCTAACTGGAAGAAGTCACAAAGTGCCTTAGTGAATTGTTATACATACTCAGTTGAAGGAGGACATTTAATTGGTAGCTTTGAAATCCCCGTCTTTTCAGGTCCTGGAATTTACCATCTTAGTCTGACATCTGTAAAATAATGAACGATCTAGAGTGGAAGGTGGGGATAAAGATGGACTAGATAAAAAAAACTGGGTGCAACTACTCTGATTGGATGTCCCCTCTAGTTTAGAACTGTCGTAAAACAAGGTCTATGATCTGAGACAGGTGAAGGAATTTGATAAGCTGATTAGGATGTTGCGTCTTGATGCTGAAACTGGTGGCGAGAAACAGTATGACACTGGGGAATAGAATAGGCTCATATTGGCACTTATACAATCGGTTAGGAAGAGCAAGGTTCCAGGAGCTAGGAATGGGGTGGGTGGGGGGGGATCACTGATTATAAGCTTAAAAATGAAACATAAAAACACTAGCATGTCCGTACAGTTCATCAGTTCTATTTAATTTGAGAATTCTAGAGAGGGATGGTTGGCCTGGAGATCAATTTTTTTATATGGAATGTTAAGAGGTTGCCATTGAGGACTAAAAGGCTCATGATCCTTCAACGTTTACAAAAGCAAAAATGTTGCTGTAAATATGTTTCTGGAGACTTTGGAAACAGTAATGATGAAGCTTTTTTCCCCCTGAGATAGTTGAAGAGTTTGTTTGTACCTCTCAATCTTACAAAACTAAGGGAGCAGTGGTTTTGTTATAGGTATCAAGTCGGGTTGAAGAGTGTACCAACGATCATTTGGTCAAACAGGTTATTTACCTGTGCTAAAGTGGCAGTTACAATACTATCTCCTCCATCTATGGGGGGAATGTGATAGACACTGGAACTTGTAGCCCCATATGTAACAGCACATGGCTTTTATATCATGAACATAATAAGCCATTAATTGCTATTGTTGAGTGTGGGAAGAAGCCGTAACACACAAGAGGCAAAGCCTTGAGAGAGTCTTGATGCACCTTCCCTTACTCAACAGTGGTAAGAAATAGTGTATTCTTCTCTACCTGTCTGCATATATAATTTAGGCTGTGTTTTTTTATGTGTACTTATTTTAACAAAATATTTGTAACCAAAATTATGATGCAAATTTTAAATTTGCGTAGTATGGTAAAACAAATTGAGGCGACCTTGTGACTATTAGGAGGGTTGTTTCCTTATATACAGTAATTGTTACATGCAATCTGTGAGTAATTAAAAATTGCTTTCTCTTGTCACTTTTGCTGTGCTGTCGTAAGAAACTTGAATTTGATCTGCACTGTAGTAATAAATCTGCAATACAATTATTTGAAGGTCTCGGCTAAACACTGCTTTTGAAGTGGGTTTGCATTGAAAGCCTGCATATAGAACGTATACTTTGTTTGAACTTCTGACAAGCACGTTTCATTTCCTATTTCTACCTTTTTCCTATTCTAATGGTTAGTTTGATCAGTGTCAAGGTCAGAAGTGTATATATTTTCATGACATAAATGTATCATGGTGGCAACAACATGAATAGAGGGAGAGTTGAAAACATAGCTTTTAATCCCGTTGACCAATGAAGAATGCTTCTAATGTTAGAACTGATCTTACAAGTTATTTCTTTATGAATAGACATTTTCAGTAAGGAGTATGAGAAAAGGAATTATTGCATTTGCCCTGACTTGTCTTTTATTTTATAGTCTCTCCTATGGTGGGAAGAAGCTGTGAAGTTCCAAAATTGTTATACAGAATGGTTAAACGAATCGTATGTTTAGAATGCTCTTTGGTGAAACCTGCAAAGTCAAAGGAAGGTGTCCTGTTCTTATGAAGACATAAGCCTTTGATTGGACCGATCTACCCAAAATATATTATTTGTTGCAGTATACAATGTTATAAAAGTGTGTCTTCAGACTAAAAAACGGAGGAACCCTTATACTTGAGAGAGAACTTTGACACATTCTGACAGACTCTTTGCTGATGCACCTCACATTCAGTCTGAGATCTTTTGTACTTTAACTTTAAGTAAGAGACTTTATAGAAACTTGCAAACATTTCCTTATGGGAAGGTCTTTGAATAATTATATGCTTTCACATCTGATGTTAAGGCTCTTTATTGGTTTAATTTAGATTTTAACCTAGTTTTACGTTTATTTAGAATAGGGACTAGTTTATATGGAACATGCTTCATGCTATGTTCTGTAACCTCATTAATTATATTATGTTGAATAAAGATTATAACGAACTACAACTTTAATAAATTCTTGAAACTATAATCTAAACTCTCATTATTGACTCGTAGCCTAGCCGAACAGAATGGTTAAATATTTGTTGCTAAATCTTTTGACTGCAGCTCTTGATATTTCTTTACTACTCAAAAGATCACACCTTCTGGGCCCTGTGGTGTGCCGGAACTGTAATTTCAAGGTAAAAGAAAATTAATAATTATTGAAGCTTTCCTATAGTCCCCTAAACACAAATATCGAAAGTAAGAGTTGTATCTAGCAAGTAAGTCAATATATTCTTTTATGCTAGACACCCTACCACAGTCCGTTGGAAGGACTGAACAATGATTCTTACAGTGTAAATGTTGATAAGGCTGCATAAAATATTTAAGTCTTGGGTCGTAGTATCAAGATGAAGGTGGGGGGATCAAGAGGCCTTTTCTAACTTTCGTGGGAAAAAAAGAGCCCTACTGTGTTTTCTATGCTACATCTCCTACAGCTAAAAAAAAGCACATTGTTTTTAGGATCGAGCCTGCGTTGCATGCGCTCGCTCATGCGTATCGCAGGGAGACGCTTTAGTTATTAGAAAAGGGCTCGGAGCCCTGTCGACGTCACGTCAGTGTGTTTGATTGGTTCTTGGGCTTGCCTGTTAAAATTTGATTGCTTTCATTAGTGGAAGGCATGCACACGTCATGCCTTTTCCGGTGGTTAGCCCTCCTCGAGCGCAGCAACCAAGTACTGAAAACATACGAGGCTCGCTGTTTTCTGTCAGATCGTGGACTACTTTTTCTCTATTTTCCTAGCGATTTCGCTTGGCAGAAGTCGAGCGCTTACACGGTTAATTTCACTTTTTATGTACATAAAAGCACTTTTGCCGATAGATGAAAAGTCGGGTTAGGAGTTTACAACGCGATCAGCTCTAACATGAGCAAACGCGAGACCCGTTGTATTGCAAATGCTTATTTGTTATGTAACCCTCACCCACCAAGGTTACCCCTTGATGGCATGCTTCAGCATAGGGTCCTTCCCGTTGTGTTCCGGAATGGGCATGCTACTACCAGTGGATAAGGGAGCACTAAATGGCTGCCACCATATGATGGCTCGATAGGAGTTGGAGGGGTTGGTGTTGGGTGGGTTAAAAAAATACCTGCCTGATGGCAAACCTATTTTTTATTACATCCTTCAAGGGTTAGGGTTAAAAAGGGAAGATGATGAGAAGAACTAGTGGTTATAATAACCCCAGTTTCTACTAGGTCGACATGTTTTAAGCCACTCTTCCCCCTTGACCTTTTTCAAGACCAAGGAACTAACTCCCCGATTCCACTCATAGTTAAAAATGGTGCAATGAATAGCAGAGTATAGGCACTCCACACACTCTGCATGCTATAACACACAACATCTACTTGGATGAGAGTATTTTATACCTATAACACACAATGGGAGAGGTTTACCAGCTTAGACACATGATATCTCATGCAGTGATTTAAAAAAAGGGTTTATGAATGCACCACAAGGTGTTAGCTACTCGTGCAAAATAAACGTGGGGTTGTCCAAAGGTGTTTCAAGTGAAAACTTCTATATAAAAAGGTGATCAAACTGTGATTCAGCACCCTGTGGCAACACACGTGACAAAACAATGCATATATGTCAGACATTACACACAATAAAAAATTGTAGAATACATGTAATATTAAATGACGTTGCTCCATAGATCCTCTGGCGTCAAGACAAGCCTGTAGTCACACTCTGTTGTAAAAATGGTCAAAAGCACTCATTGTCAATGAGGAACAACTTGCCCTCCTATGTACCAATGTGTTGGCTATGCCGTACTTACCACTCCAAGGTCTCGCCTTGGTTTAATAACCTACTGCAACATCACTGGGGTCTGAATATTGACTGGTGTCCCCATCCATGAGCTTTTATCTGGGGCAAGAGAACTCAGGGGCACCTGCAGCAAGTCCCTGGCATCAACGCGAGGATGACGGCAGTAAATAGGAGAATTTCCTTGTTCCCAATTTTCTGAATGTGTGCCACGATGGAGGGCTGTGTAAGCGTCACTGCGAGCGTGCCTAAAATAAGTAGACCGCGCATCCTCACCTAAAGGTGGCAATAGAAGGGACCTTCTATTGGATCCCAAGAATGGCCACTGCCGATTGGGGGTATAGAGACTAGTCTATGCACTTAGGAAAAATTGCAGTGACAGACTCCTGGTTCCAATCTCGCTGTCATGCTGTGTATATATCAGAAAGAAGAGTTTCATGTAAACCACATTAGGGGTTATTTTAGGGCATCTGACTAAAGGTGACCTGGTGTATCATTGTTATTATTTTTAATTCCAATAAAGAAGGGGTAATTTATTCCTATCTTTACGGATTTATTTTAAGTAAAATTTCTTATGAAGGAAAAAATTGTGAAGAAAAAAGTAAAAGCTTAATGATGATAGGAACATTATTATCCTGTGAAAAGGCCCCACTGAATATTATCATTTGACCAGTATATTGAGTGTTCAGTTTAAAAACCCATCTCAGTTCTTTCTCCAGGAGTGTCTTTTCACAACTGACCACTTCTTGCACATGTTCAAGAATCACCTATTGGTAAACTGACACTGTATGTTTTTGCTCCAAAAAATGGGTGGACATTTTAGTTCTGCCACATCTGAGATTGTTCCCCCATCCTGGTTTTGACCTTACTGGTTGTCATCCCCGCATAATATAGTCCATCAGGGCAGGTGATCATGTACACTACTCTCACTGTATTACATTTAGTAAAATTGCTCAGTTCCCATTGGATGTTGTGCTGAAGGTGATTGTTTTAGTAGCCTTGGTCAAGTATCATAGTACACTCCTCACAAGGATAGTGGCCTGTTACTGGCAGTGATTCGTACGTAACCCTCCATCACGGCATATTTTCAGAAAATTGGCCACCAGGAAATGGTCCAATTTACCGCCGCCATCTTGAGAAGGTGCACTGTCTAAATTTCTGGCACCCTTGTGTTGATGCCAGCGATGTCCAGCAGGCACGTCCGAGTTCACCTGCTCCTGATAAAAGGTCATGAACATGGACCACAGTCAATATTCAGACCCCGGTGATGTTGCAGTAGGTTATTAAACCAAGATGAGACCTTGGAGAAGTAAGTATGGCGAAGCCGACACATTGCTGCATAAGAGGGCGAATTGGTCCTCATTGACAATGAGTACTTTTGACAAATTTTTTATTTTTTTATTTTTTACAACAGAGTGTGTCTACAGGCTTGTAATGCTGGTGAATGAGGGTTACGCAACAAAAAGAAATGTGTTTTTTGTACCTATAGGAGATACAGCATAGAAAATGGTGTAGGGCTCTTTTATTCAAGACATTAATCAGTAGGGGTATAGGACCCTGTGGACATTGTTCTTACCTTCCTCTTTCTTTGATATACTTTTCTTACTTTCCCCAGCTGATGCCCTAAACATGGTGATATGGTTAAAATGTCTAATGTGCGAGTTACTTACCTTCAGTAACGAAATTTCTGGTAGAGACATGTTCTAGTTGCAGATTCCTTACCTTAGAATTTTCCCCCAGGCGTCAGACTAGATCCGGAGATTTTTCTTCGAGCAATACCCTTGTGCGTCGGTAGGAGGCATCTGTCGACTCCGCTTGCGTCGTTGGCGTTGTAGTCGCCATGATGATGTCGGGAGCAGTATACAGACGCCACCCTCGCGCAGTGAAGTCAGTTTCTTTTAACGACTTTCCACGCCAAAGCGCATAGCCTCTAAGAACACTGAGATTGGTGCGCCACAGCTAAGGACCTGAAAGGGAGAATCCCTGTCCCTAGAAATCAGTTTGCAAGCGGGGAGGATGGGTGGGCTGTAAGGAATCTGAAACTAGAATATGTCTCTACCAGATATTTAGTTACCGAAGTTAAGTAACTTGTACATCTGATAGAAACTTCTAGTTGCAGATTCCTTACCTTAGAATAGATACCCAAGCAATGCCATCCTCGGTGGTGCGCTGCGAACCAAGATCATACTAGAAAGTCCTGTAGGACCGAACAACCAAAATAGCCATCTCGACGGACCTGACTGTCCAGGCAGTAGTGCTTAGCAAACGTGTGTAGGTACGCCCACATAGCCGCCTGGCAGATATCCAGGACAGGAACTCTGCGTGCTAACCCAGTGGAAGCAGCAGTTGCTCTGGTGGAATGAGCACGCAAGCCTTCAGGAGGTTGCTTTTTGGCCAAAGCGTAGCATATTTTGATGCAAAGAAGCACCCATTGAGAGACAGTACGTTTTTGCACCACATTCCCTTTTTTCACACCCACATACCCAACAAAGAGTTGATCGTCTACCCGGAAATCTTTAGTACGATTGAGGTAGAACGCCAATGCTCTTTTAGGGTCCAGAAGGAAGAGTCTCTCCTCCTCATGGGAAGGATGTGAGGGTGTGTAGAAAGTAGGCAAAGGGATGGACTGGCCTACATGAAAATATATATCCACTTTAGGAAGGAAGGAAGCCCTAGTGCGAAACACAACTTTGTCAGGGTGCACAGACAAGTATGGACGCTTTGAGGAAAGGGCCTGTAGCTCACTCACCCTGCGAGCAGAGGTGATAGCGACCAGAAAGACAGTTTTGAAGGTGAGGAGCCACAAGGGACAATTATGCATTGGCTCAAAGGGAGTACACATCAAATAAGTAAGTACAAGATTAAGGTCCCACTGAGGCATGATAAATGGAATGGGAGGAAATAAATGGGTGACCCCTTTTAGGAATCTGCTCACAATAGGAGATTTAAAGAGTGAGGGCTTATCAGGTAGCCTAAGAAAGGACGAAAGGGCAGATAAATACCCTTTAAGGCTGCCCAAAGCAGAGCCCTGATGGGCTAAGGAAAGAATGAACATTAGAGCCTCGGATAGAGGGGCAGAAAGGGGATCAACAGATTTGTTGGTACACCATGCCACAAATTTATTCCAACAACAGGCGTATACAGTTTTAGTTGATGGATGCCTGGCTGCCAAGATAACATTGCAGACTTTGGGTAGAAAGGGCAAAAGCCGTCAATTGTTGCCGCTCAATCTCCACGCATGAAGTCGGAGGTTGGACAGGTTCGGGTGAAAAACCATCCCTTGTTGCTGCGACAGAAGATCCACCCGAATAGGCAGTCTGACTGGAGGATCGATGGACATGCTCAATAGCTCTGGATACCATACTCTCCGTGTCCAGTCCAGAGCCACCAAGATGACTTGGGCCCAGTCGTTCCTGATTTTCTTGAGAACTCTGGGCAAAAGAGGTATAGGTGGAAAGGCGTAAAGGAGGCCGGAGTTCCACTCAAGACAAGACGAAAAGCGTCTCCGAGCGAGTTCCGCCTTGGAAACTCCAACGCGCAAAACAGCTGACATTGCGTGTTCTGCGGAGGTGAACAGATCTATCCAAGGCTCTCCCCACTGCTGAAAGAGATCTTGCGCCACCTCCGGATGGAGACGTCATTCGTGATCGGCTGTGCATCGACGGCTGAGTTCGTCCGCTCTGGGGTTGAGGGAACCTGCCAGATGTTGAACCATCAGGGTAATGCCCTGATGTTCCAGCCATGTCCAGAGGCGTACTGCCTCCTGACAAAGGGTCCAGGACCCTACTCCGCCCTGGTTGTTGCAATACCACATGGCAGTAGTATTGCCCATGAACACCTGCACCACTTTCCTTTGAGAGAGGGAAGGATGGCTTTCAACACAAGCCTGATCGCCCGGAGCTCTAGCAGATTGATATGGAGCCCCGACTCCGCTTGAGACCAGAGTCCTCTGATCTCTGCCTCTCCCATGTGGCCACCCCAACCCAGAAGTGACGCATCTGTCACTATAGAGAGATCTGGTTGGGGAAGGGAGAGGGATCTACCGTGGAACCAATGCGGATTCGAAAGCCACCACCGCAGGTCTTTCACAGTCCCCTCCGAGATCTGGACCAGGTCGGAGAGATTCCCCTGATGCTGCTTCCACTGGAACTTCAGGTCCCACTGCAGAGCCCGCATAGGTCATCTGGCATGTGTTACTAGCAGGATGCAGGAGGCCATGAGGCCCACCAGCCTCAGAGTCAGTCTCACCGAAACCCAAGATGAAGGCCGAAAGATCGGAATCACAGCCTGAATGTCTTGGACTCGTTTTTCGGGAGGATAAGCCCGAAACTGCACTGTGTCCAGAACCGCTCCGATCAAAGGGAGCAACTGAGAGGGGGTCAGGTGTGACTTCTGCACGTCTATAGTGAACCCCAGTGTGTGCAGGAGGTTTGCCGTAGTCTGAAGGTGGGAGGTGACTTTCTGGGTGAGTCTGCCTTCAACAGCCAGTCGTCGAGGTAGGGGAAGACTGAAACCCCTAACCTGCGCAGATGAGCTGCAACCACCGTCATCACTTTCATGAACACCCGAGAGGTGCTGGTATGGCCAAAGGGGAGCACGGTAAACTGAAAGTGTTTGTGACCTACCACGAATCGGGGGTAGCGTCTGTGGGCAGGCAGGATGGGGATGTGGAAATAAGCGTCCTGCAAGTCCAATGCTACCAACCAGTCTCCTGGGTCCAAGGCAGACAGAACCTGAGCCAGGATGAGCATTTTGAATTTCTCCTTTTTGAGGAAGTAGTTTAGGCCCCGAAGGTCTAGGATAGGACGTAAGCCCTTGTCCTTCTTTGGTATCAGAAAGTGGCGGGAATAACAACCAGCACCTACTTCTGGCACAGGCACCTTTTCGATAGCTCCCTTGGCCATGAGAGCCTCAACTTCTTGGCGGAGAAGCAATAAATGATCCTCTAGAAGGTGATTGGAGGATGGTGGCATGGGTTGTGGAGCAGATTCGAAAGGGAGGTCATAGTCCTTTCGAACAATCTGCAAAACCCACCTGTCCGTGGTAATATGTTCCCAAAGGGGGAAGGTGATGGTGAATCCTGCCACCAACTGGATGGGAGTGAGGAGACGGACCAGGAGGGTTTGGAGGCTGCAGCGGCGGCAGAGGTGGACTGGACAGACCTCTGGGTCCCTGTCCCACGGCCACGTGGGATTCTGCGTCCTTGGCCACGCATAGGCTGACCAGCGTGCAAGGCACGTGGCTGTGCGGGTGATGCGACAGGGAGCCCCGTCCGTGGCCACGAAAGGGGCGAAAAGCAGACTGTGGTGGGCGAAGGGCCGAGGAAAGACCAAGGGACTGAGCCGTAGCCCTGGAATCCTTGAATCTCTCCAAGGCCGAGTCCACTTTGTCTCCGAAGAGACGGGAGCCATCAAAGGGCATGTGACTGTTGGACATCCCCAGAAAACCCAGAAGTACGTAACCAGACGTGGCATCGTAAGGCCACCACAGTAGCAACCGATCTGCCCAGAGAGTCGGTTGTGTCCAGCCCACAACGGATTGTGAACTTTGCCGCATCTCAACCATCGTTCACAGCTTGGGAGAAGATAGCACGGGCCTCCTCCGGTATCGGCGGCAGGACTTGCACAACCGTATCCCACAAGGAGTGGGTATAGGGGCTCAAAAGGCATGCGGTGTTCACAGACCACAGCGCGAGACTGGAGGAAGAGAACAATTTCTTACCAAAATGCTCCAGCCTTTTGGATTCCCTATCCGGGGGTGCGGAAGAGAATGTGCATGAAGAAGAGGAAGCCTGGATAACAAGACTCTCAGGCATGGGGTGTTGGGAAAGGAATTTAGGTTCGTTCAGAGTGGGCCGATGGCGGCATGCGATAGTCCCATTCACAGGAGCCCCTGTGTTGGGTTTGGACCATGTACTTAAAAGGACATAGGTGAGGGTTTCATTAAAAGGCAAAAGGTGTTCTGAAGTAGAAGCTCCAGGCTGAAGCACCTCCATCAGGAGATTAGGTCTGACCTCAACAGTGGGAAGCTCAAGACCAAGGACCTCAGCTGCCCTACTGACCATCATACCATAAGTTGCTCCCTCCGCCGTAGCCACGGTAGGAGGAGACAGCATGCCAGCGTCAGAAGTATCCAGACCACTGGCTTCACCCAATTCCTGAGCCCAGTCCATAGCAGGGTCATCCTGGTATTCATAAGGGTCCAGTGACCCCTCCAATTACTCCCCATATTTGTATCCATAAGAAAAAGGGTCTGAATTTGACCTGGGGCGAATAATCCCCATTGAAGCCAAAGGTGGCGTCAGCCGACGCCGCTCCGACTCTGAGTCGTCGAGGATAGGAATCGGGTCGACGTTGAAAGTGGGCACCACCGACGTCGGGAGCGTCGATATTCGACCCGGCACCGGGGAAGGTCTCAAGGGTTCAGCCGATGTGGATCCACGCATGGATCCGGAGGTGACCTCAGTGGCCGGAGCCTTGGGCCCAAAGGTGCCGTATCAGGGTCGTACCGCCCAAATATGAGGCGCATGGCCTCATAAAACTCTTTAAGCTGGGCGGGGGTCGCTCCGGGAAACTCGGGGAAGCGTGGAGCCAACCCAGACGCAGGCTCCGAGGACGGAGGCCTAATTAGTGGACGGTCTTCCTACGTCACGTCGGCCGAGCGACAGGGCAAAGTCGGAGAGCGATGGGACTTCTTCGACTTCTTCTTCTTACCTTGACCCGAGGATTTAGAAGAAGACGAGTGGTGATGACTCTGCGACCGATCTCAAGACCTTCCTCTCAAATGAGACCGGGACCTACGCGGATTTGAGTGCGGGCTGCCATTAGCTTTAGGTACCGCTCCCTCAAATCCTTCGGGTGCATGGCCAGGCACTCGGAGCACGACTTCGGGTCGTGGTCGCGCTCGAGACACCACAGACAAACTCGATGAGGATCCGTCACCGACATCGTCTAATGACATACCTCGCATGGCTTGAACCCGGTCTTTGGGGACATCCTCAACGCACCAAAGTCGCACAGAAAAAACTCGAGAAAACAGTCGAATTTGGCCAAAAAATTGCCAGGGTAGCTCTTCACCGGATCATTGCATGGCACGAAAAGAAAAGAACTGGCGTCACTGCGGGAGGGCGTCGTCTATATACTACTCCTGACATCAGCACCACGACGGCCGTGGAGTCGACCGACGCCACCTACTGACGCGCAAGGGTATTGCTCGAAGAAAAATCTCTGGATCCAGTCTGACCCCTGGGGGAAAATTCTAAGGTAAGGAATCTGCAATTAGAAGTATCTATCAGATAAGTGGTGCACAAAAAATGCCATTGTAGTTGTGTGGGGGTGATGGAGAGAGTAAGGTGCCTTCTCATTGACCGGGTCCCTTATCGCCAACATTGCCAATTGGAGCTACTTAATACCTCATAAGAATTCTGTAGGTTTGTGAAATGTATATAAATTGTACATGATACAGTGGTGAGTTATTTGTTGGTGTTGTTGTAAAAGCAGAAAACCAATAAAAACATTTTAAATAAAATGACATTGTAGGCTTATTCTAAACAGATAAGGGTAGCACAGGAATTTAAACTATTGTTGTGTAAAAGAAAGGAGATTTGGTCTTGTGGCTAAACTTCTGACTTTGGAACTGAGTTCAAACCCTTGCTCTGGTAGTTGACTGTAAGTTGTGAGATTCTAGACAGATCAGTTAATATCCCTAAAGTTTTAAGTATGAGTGAAAAACAATGTATCTGGTAGAGACAGGATCTAGCCACAGACTCCTTAACTCTCTTTCCCAGGCACCAGCCTGGATCCAGAACCTTTTTTCACCTAGTACGTCTGGGCGTCGGCAGAGGGTGTTGCGCGACTCTGTCATGATGTCGTCTGCCAGATGTAGCGTCAACATAGTCTATATTACTCCCCTGCCGAAGGACTAACACCAGTTTCTTCTGTCACTATTTTCCGCACTCAGAACTTAGAACCACAATAGAAACTGGCAATTGAAATAGTGTGCTTGAAATAAAGGCACCTTTGTGTCAATTATCAGCTACGTCTTAAGCCCAGGTGTAGATTATCAAAACTGAAATCTATTGAGACCATAGAGGAATTCGACTCACAGAGCAGGGAGGAAGCGAGGGTTAAGTCTCCCAAGCCAGGTCCTACCTGGACCGGAAACAAGCATCCTGGGACCAGTTTCAGGGTTTCACCCTTCATCAGCCAGGCTAGCTTGAATCCAGTGGCACAGTGAGCAAGGGACCCACGTCTGGGCATACCCTTCCCACTTAGGGCAACTTTAGCAACACAAAAGGATGATAGACGGAGTGCTGAACAATGCAAACACTCACCCCCAGTCACAGATCTGGGTTTAATCCATTGTTCTTTTGCTCACTATGCCACCCCAGTTTGGACCCAGCCATATGCAAATCAGTCTTGACCCTGTTCCTCATGGGAACAGTCCAGCCCGAACTGCCAAGCCAGGTCCTGTTGCTAATGTCGCCCTAAGTAGGAAGGGTATGCCCAGGCGTGGGTCCCGTGCTTCCCATGCCACTGGATTCAAGCTAGCCTGGCTGATGAAGGGTGAAACCCTGAAACCGGTCCCAGGATGCTTGTTTCCGGTCCAGGTAGGACCTGGCTTGGCAGTTCGGGCTGGACTGTTCCCATGAGGAACAGGATCAAGACTGATTTGCATATGGCTGGGTCCAAACTGGGGTGGCATAGTGAGCAAAAGAACGATGGATTAAACCCAGATCTGTGACTGGGGGTGAGTGTTTGCATTGTTCAGCACTCCGTCCATCATCCTTTTGTGTTGATATATATATTTATACCCGTAGATGTACAAAGGGTCATCACTGAAGGTGATTAGAAATTGTTGGCTTTTTTTTGTACTATTGTATTAGACCTAATAGATGAAAATTATAAATGGACTAGATTCCTAGGAAAATAATTAATTCAATTTTAAAGAATATCATATAATAGACCTTGTTTCCAAATCTGACAGATTTAACATCGTCATAGAGAAAAGGTACCCCCGAATGGGAGCAAATTGTTTCCAAAAGGAAGGAAGTGTTGCATGCCAGTGAAACAAATGTAAAAGAACTCCAAAAGAGTTCAAAACAAGAAGTCTATACAATAAACTAAGAAGAGTTCATCAGAAATACAGCTCTATGAAAAAGTATTATGGACTGACCGAAGTCAGGGAAGAAGAAAAATGTGCAAAGAACAGAAAAAGAGACATGAGTAGGGACACACCTGGAGTAAAACCTTCAACTTTCAGTGTGTGACCTTAACTATTAGACCTGAAAACCTCACAGTAATGATAAAAAAGCCAAAGTGTGGAGAGAGAAACGAGGTTAACTCATAATTCCATCCCTACTATCTCAAAAACGTCTCAAGGCCGAGTCAGGCTTTGCACTAAACAAATGGGCACCATCAAATGGCATGTCCAGTAATGTAGATTTTATTGGCAGTGAAAACCCTGAGGAACATAACCAGGCACAGCAACGAAGAGCAACTGAGGAAGCCATAGTTCAACCCACAGAGTCAGTGGAATACATGCCACAGCGAATGATCAATATAGCTGCATTCTGCCCTTCCTGAATTATAGGAGTAAGACTGCTCCTGACCTCGCCTGGAAATGAGAGCAAGCTGTTCACTAAAGAGTCCCATAAGAAAGGAGAGAAACATCCAAGAACACAAGACGTGTTCAAAGAACGTAGAGCAGAACTTGTGGTGGAAAAAATATTACAGCCACAGACATCTAGGGCTCTAGACTCTCTATCAGGAGGAGCATGGGGAAGGGACTCCATATCAGGGAAATGTAAAGCAGCCTGTGCCACAAAACTACGAGGAGAGGATTTCTAATCAAACAAAGCAGATCACCTGGGGCGGGATGGTGCCTGTGGGATATATCCTGGTCAACTGGAGACCCAGAAGCAGGCTTAGCCCGAGCACCCAACAAGACAGCTTGTAATGCCCCACTATAAGGAAGCACTGGCTCAACCCTGGTCTGACTATGGTGGAATATATCATTTAAAGGATCTGAAGCCAACTCCATTAAGTGAAAGGTAGGACCTAACACATCCGCAATCCTCTTTAGCATATCTGCAAAGGAGGAACTTGCTTTCGGAGCAAGTCCAGGAGGGGGCAGAATGCCTGAGGTCAGAGAAGAATCCAAGCCACTAGCAGTAGCCAAATCAGATAATCAGCTGTCCTCTCTATGGGGACCTCGACTCCAAAATCGCCCCCCACCATTCCCTGCAGCATGAGCAACAGGGATGGTGTCTTGCGGAGGAAGAACTGACTCTGTACCAGAGATCGACCAGCGTCGAGAAGGTGAAGCTATGACGTCGTCAACGATGTCAGACGGAAAGGGGGAATCGACTTTGATCAGTGCCACCAGGGAAGTCGTCGGAGTCAGCTGATCAGATGTCGGCACCGAAAGTGGGAAACCCAGAGGGCTGTACACCGGCGCCGCAGTAGGGACACCAGAGGACATTGAAGGCTTAAATGAAGCTGAGGGCAAAACCACTGGTATGGCCACAGTCAAGGCACTGCACATTCCTTGGGGCCACTAAAAGCATCTGGTCTAGGGTTGCCCCATCTCCCGGAAATGGAGGAAGGTGCCGGGTAGACCCTGACCTCATCTCCTCAGCCGAGGAATGATGGGCGGTCGAGTGTGGTGTGGTCGGTAAATGCCGAAGTCTCGACCGTCTATAGAACTTACCTGTAGACATTGAAGGAGATTAGTGTCCATCAGAACGACTTCTCAAACTGCTCTGGGACCAGTAGTCAGACCGAGAGGGATATTTCCTGCAATGGGAAGACCTAGACTCCACCATCCACAAGCTTCATCCTACGCTTCCAAAGTTGCTGACAGGAGCCGCAGTTCTCAGCATCATGGTGCTTACCCAGGCACCACATGCACGCTGAATGGGGATCCATAGCTGACATCTGCCGTCCACAGGACCCAGAGGGTTTAAAACCTGATGACATAGCACACTGTTTCCGAAGATGACGAAAACATCGAAGGAGGCCGATTAGCCTGAATAACTGTCTCTGGATCCCTGCAGCAAGCATGGAAAAGAAGGAACTGGTGACAGCACGTCGGAGGGGAAGTTATATAGACTCCTTTGAAGTCACATCCGGCATGCAACGTCATTACGGAATCCCGCAACACCCTGTGCCGATGCTCAGACATATTAGGGGAAAAAAGTTTCCAGACCCAGGCTTGCGCCTGGGGAAGATTCCAAGTTAAGGAATCTGTGGCTAGATGTCTCTATTATATATTTAATGCAATTGTAAATATATAAAGTAATTGCGAAATCCATTTGTGCAAATCCCCAACTGATGTACATCACTCTGTGTCTACCCAGTTAAGTTTGCAAAATAAAAAAAGTACAAAATATACCAATACACCGTGTGCAGCATAGGACCTTAGTAGATAATCATTATGTCCATTTATCAATGTTTCTGAGCGAATTTGAGTTTTGTAGTGGTATATTACTGTTTGTGATACACTTACAGCAATGCTTTTTCCATGCCATCCGGTCGGTACCCTTGCTCAAAGTATGGCCTTGAAGCTTGCTTAATGGCCTGTCCCTAGGTCTAACTCCCCCAGTGCAAAGGTACTCTGTGCATGGCACAATATGACCTTCCATGATGTCCTTCAACCAGTACTCATGCCTTTGATATCCACAGACTCTGAACCGGGTACTAATGCCTAGGTGCCTATCCTATGGTCACGTTCTTCAGGAACTGGCTGCAGGTCATGGCCTTTGGGAGTAGCCACAGGACACAGGCTGTGTCCATGCCCTACAAACACTGGGATATTGGCCTGTAACCCTGGGCTCAAGACATGGTCCATGGCTATGCCGTGCACCCAGTCCCCATGCTTGCAAGACCCTCGTAATCCAGAGCACCCAGAGAGAATGCCTGCAGCAATGTCCTTCATACTCGAAGCACAGTGTCTGCAGACTCATGGTAACATTTTAAATCCCAATTTGTGAATTAGAATGAGCTAACATCTACAAACCTCCATTCACTGATTTCAGTAACCTCGTGATTAGGTCCATGGTCTCCCACTACCAAAATGAATATTTTCTTTCTGTAAGCAAGTTATTTTTAACTTTTTAGTTAGTGCCTCAGATGCACCTAGGAGCTGGGGGTATGTTCACCATGTTCCCGTATGGCTGTGAATTTTGCTTTTCAAAAAGAGGTCTGCTGCCCCAGATTTGGATTCACAGACCTCCAAATGGTGGCCTGTTCAAAGATGATCTCTCTGCAGTCAATGAAATTCCGAGTTCAGATTCCAAACTTGTATCCACAAACCATCCACTGATGTGGGCTACATGTTGGCTTGGAACAGTAAAAACACAGTTGTTGCGGGCTAATTGCACAGATGTGGGTGTAGTAATGAATTGCATTGCAAAATCTACTAGGGTGGAGCCAGGGGGATAGTTCTTCCCTAAAAGGAGTTTATCAAAGTCACAGATCCTCTCATAATCACATCACCACTATGGGGGTGAAAACCACACTAGAAATGTTGGAACGGTGGGGTGTAGAAACCTTGGGCATGGACAGGCAGCCATCTTGCATTGCTTTCAATTACACTGAACACTCTCACAATCCTATAACCAAAGAGCAGACTGATATATTGAACTGTAGCGGTCATGCAGCATTTGATGGTGCATTAAAGTTCAATACTGCGTTGATTCTTGGATATACGTTTCCACTCGCAGGCACATAGACTCACTTTTTGACTCATTCAGAGACAGATAATATGAGACAGATTCACAATAGCGTTTACAAGTACATGAAGTAATGGTACAAGAGTACTCTTTACTGGTAAATGTGAACAATGTGACCTGGACCTGAAACATCAAACTTACTATTAATAAAGTGGACTATTTTTACTAAATGTATGAACGTTCCCTCTGAATTCCCATTTCTGGAGTAAATTTATAAAGCCATGCAGGGCTACATAAAAGAGTATTAAAGGAGCACTGCTTTACACACACGGTGATTGAAAGCCATTCATGGCTACCGGGCACGTCTGCTGAAAGCCCCCTCTTGAGGGAGCATGGCAATTCAGATCTTGCTTGCCCAGAGAGAGATTTGCACATCTGCAGTTCAAGATACACACCTGACTCAGAGCGCGCCCTTTGCCAGAGAATGTGCTGACCTCAACAACAACAAAAAGGTTGGCTTGAAATGTGACCCAAACTATGCTGAGAGATCTTGTCTTCTAAGTATCCTGTGTCAAAACGTGACTGGTTTGCTTCCTAGGAGGTACATTTACAACTAATTCACAGGTGTGTGGATGCACTAATAACCCTTCAAATAACAAATGATCTACACGTTAGGCAGGGCGGCTAGATCAAAGTGCTGAAGAACACAAAGGGAAAAAATAACATAGAAAGGTTTTTGGGTACGGTACTTTAGTGTGACATGCGCCACAAGCCTGCCCAGATAAAGGAAAGTGGTGCACTAGTTGAGTTTCCAAGAAATGTGTAGCCCAACTCAAAGCCTTCAGCACCCCTCCAAACAATAACAATAACATGTTTTAAGTTTTGCAATTTCAAAGTATATAAAATACGTAATTTCTATACCATTAAAAGGTACTAATGGGTGTACGAGGCACTTAATCAAAGATGACACCGAATTGCTCTGTAGGGAACAGATTTTAACTCCCAAATGAGTGTCTTCGGAAACTGCAGGATTGAAATTGAACAAGTGCTAAGGCAAAGCTCCTATGGAAGCAAAAGTCAGTCCAAATTGCTGCCAGTCCCACACAGGTCCATGTCAACACCATCTCCCCAAGCTAGAAACTAGGTGAGCTTCACCAATAAGTAACTACCTCTCTCTACATTCTCGAATTACCAATTCTTGAATGTTTTAGCTTCCAGATGAGGGCTCTTGAGAAGGTACCATATTTCAACAACCATTCCAACATTTGCAATGCAATGGGGAAATATGTTGGGACAGAAAGTAGGAGAACTGTATTTACCCAATGATTTCCATTACGCTGACATGTTTGTAGGCAGGGAAAAAGTTAACCAGTGTGCACAATATCACCACTTTAGGTCTCGCCTACTAAGTAGCACATACACTGTCTGCTGAGACTTACTGTGGGCTTACCAAGAGCACACAGGGGCTTGGACCCCACCCATAGCTTACCATTGGCTGGTTTTCCTGTCACATTTGTTTGCCTGCTTCCTATTCATGTCCCAGCATATCAATCTTATGTTTGTCCCTCACAGAGTCTCTTTGTCCCTCACAAAGTCTCTGTGCCATCTCTTTTGATTGGCTGGCTTTTGTGCTTTCACTTCTTTCTTTTCAAACATTACTTATCTCTTTTTTGTTTAAGGACTCCACAAGGGCATCTTTGTTTTCCAGCCGACTCTCTCCTCTTTTTTCTCCCCCAGCTGCACTCTGTTGCCCATGTGCTTCTCTCCCACCCTCTACAAGTTTACATAGCCCTTGTGTACTTCTCCCACACCCAATCCATGCTGCTCCTTCACTTGTTGCTTCTCCACTACCATCCCGGCCATCCGTATTGCTTCAAATCCCCCGCTGTCTGTGTTACTTCCCCCAATCTGTGACTCCACAGTGTTCCCGCCATCTTCAAAAAAGAAAAAACTTGTTTTTTGTTTAATTTCCTGATCCAACCTGGTAAATGAAAAAAAAAAGCTTGCATCATTTTGTAGGCGTGGGCATGCTTGGTGCGCACACTTACAAAATGACGCTGCTGCCTCATCACAGGGCCTTTTGTTCTTCAGCCATGCTCCACAGCGTCAGGATTCTGTACAGCATGGCTAAAAACTACTGGCACATCAATTAGGCCCAAGAAAGAACATCTCGTTGCTTTGCAAATGCTTGCTTTAAATCCCTGGCAGCAGGATGTCAAACTGTGTCCAGCATCTAAAAGGAGCTATCAGATTCTTTAAAAACCACATATGAGGATCAGTGGCAATATCGCTTCAATCACAGGAGAGGCTTGTCGCTGACAAACGTTGCAAGTAGCACCATAAGAGGTTGCAAGTGCTACCCATAGCTACCACTGAATGAGTTCTCTGGGGATATTGTAGAAATGGCTTTTGTACAGTGAAGAGGAATGTACTCTTGGGGGACACAGCTAGGTCTGATATGAGGAACAAAGCTTAACACGCATACATTACCCAAAAATAGGTGGCCACAGGCTTCTACATCACTTGTGTGGAGTCTGCTGAATAAAGTTTGAGAGCAGCACGGCGATGAATCATTACTGTGGCAGAATTTGCAACTTGCCCCTGGCTGAGTGGGGCAGTGGGCATGACAGGAATAACGACATAAGGAAGTGACGAGCGAAGAGTCAATAAGCAAAGTTATAATGACGACCCGCATAGAAGGCGATAGCTGTGACTGGCTAGGAGAGAGGGGAAGAAGTGCAACAAACTCAAGACTGCCCTTTGGGTGTTATGGTCGCACTTTGAAGTGCAGATTCACTATTGGCATTTGACCTATTAAAATAAACAGGCCCCATGCCTAGGAATTACAATACATATTGAATTTTAAACCAGCTCGCCGGACCCTGCTGGTTGTGCAACTGTTACGTGATACCCATGACATTTTAAGTGTGTGCTGCTTTCATAGAGCTGCCGCAAGAGCAAAAGACTCTATGTACGAGTTACAAAGCAATTTCTCTTGTCCTTTTTTGGATCGAGCATAGCAGCAGGCAAGCGCTACTCTTCTCGCCATGTTTTAATCTATTCTGTGGGGTTTAACCACACCCATCACTTTCATTTGATCCTGGGCCTGCCTTTCACAAATCACTTGAAGTCGTTGGTAAATGCTATTGTCCCGCTTTGAGGCTGTTTTGTTACTGCCTTGGAGACTTAACCTGTTACATGCATTATTGCACAGTCAGTCATGTAACTTAGTGCTGAGCACAATTTTTTCCTTTTGCCTCGCCGTTTCGCTCATGGAGGTATGTTTTTTTTTTGTCTTGGTTTTGGGTATTCTGCTGTTTCTTTGCGATGTCTGCGGGGTCTTTTATTTTATTTTTTTTGCAGTTTTATGTAGCGCAAGCTCAACATGAAGGTATTGGAGAGCTTTATTTATTAACTTTTTTGCAGTTTTATATAGTGCAAACTCGATACAAAGGTATTACAGTGCTTTACATGAGCATCGGTTACATTACACAAGAACACACTCATTTTTGGTAGCAAGGGGAGATTAAGGCCCTCAATAGGACTTTGGCGGGCCGAGGACCCCGACGGTGGCAATGGCGGTCGCACCGCCACCGGACCGGAAGTGAAGACCGCCATATTATGACAATGGCGGTGTTCCCAACAGAACACAGCCAAAACACCACCAGTGTGGGAGGACCGCCGTGGAAGGCGGTAGGCATCTCCAGGCCGCCAGGGACCATGTTTCCGCCGACCAAATTATGACTCCGCACACAGCCAGGACTTCTGGGATGGTCTCACCGCCACGAAAATGCTGGCGGAACGAGCAACATACACGGAGACACTCAACTTCAGGAAAACAGACACGTCCGCAGTTGCCATGGAACCCGAACTAGAAGTCTTCCCACTGCTCCTGCTGGCCATACAACTCCAGAACCAGCGACTAAGGCAACACCCATAAGTACACCCACCTAGCACACACGGGAAGGCCATTACTACACCCCCACACACAATCCCACCACGGCTAGCCACGCCCACACACACAAACATACACCCATACCAACACACAAACACGTCTACATACACACACACCACATCCAGCATACACGTGTCATACAAACACCAAACCACACACATACACACCGCTACTGTCAGACACATCCACACACACACCACCGAGTCACACAACCACAACACCATCGTAACCACATGAACGCATTGGCAAAGAGGCACAACGCACACCTCCACAGGAAAACACATACTGCCAGCAACATTATATAACGGCACACAACCAATACAAACAATAACACTGCCAAACAACATGTCACATCATTCAACACGTCCACCCAACACACAAAGTACATCACAGATGCATCACAACACACACACCACCACACAATGCCACACAACACATCACAGCAAGCCCATAGCACAACTCACCCACACAACTTATATGCAACAGAGGCCTAATGGCCAGTCCAAAAGTGTCCATTGCCCCAGACACACTGGGCAGAGTTCCTGGCCCCAACTTAACTCCTGACTGCAAAGTGGCCTCCACATGGCAGGGGCATCAATGGGGCATGCAGGCACCTCAGGGGTGATAGGTGGGGGTCTTTAGATTTAGATTTTGAGGGGGGAGGGCTTTCCCCTTCATATTGCCCAATGAAGGAGGGTCCTTTCTTTTTGTGGTGGTGGTGGTAGTCTCCGGAGGGGGAGGCACATGAACACTTCCAAGGGGGCCATGGGATGACTGGGAGGTGGAAGGACTGGAATGGGGAGGGCATAAGGGTGCTTGGAGGAAACAGGGACAGGGTTAGTGGGAGGGAATAGCGAAAACTCATAGAAGAATCTTTTTTTAGGGACACAAGGGCGGTCATGGGAAAAACGGGTGGGAGGGGAGGGGGAAGGAGTGGTTGTGAGGTGTGTCTTGGTAGGTGCCTTGGGTGCCAGTGCATGGGGGGAAGCCATGTGTGTGCTGGGTGTCTGTTGGGCGGGTGAGTGCAGGCATTTAGATGCCTTGGGAGGAGGGGGTGGAGATGCAGGGAGATGACAGGGTTGATGTGTGAGTGAATGGTTGGGTGGTGCCTGCAGGTATGGTGGATGTGCTGCATGTGGGGGTGTAGTAGTGGAGAGTGCACATGTGACAAATGGGGTGGATGCATCGGGTCTACTATTGTGGTGACATGATGGGACTTGTGGATAGATCTGGAAGTGTTGATGTGGTGAACACAGGTGTGAGTGGTGTGGTGTGTGTGAGGGAGGAATTGGGGGGAGTGTGTAGGGAGTGGATGTTATTGTGCGTGCATGTGTATGTTGGCTGTGTGCATGGTGGTGGTGGGACTTCTGGTGCCTGTGTGTCTTTGAGAACCGTGTCTGTTGAGGTGGATGAATGCTGGTATGACTGTGTGCTCTGGATGGGTGTGGGGAGAGGGGTATGGTAGAGGGCACAGGTTGCTGGAGGGGGGACAGATAATGAAGGGACACTGGCTGCCGTCAATGAGGAGGCCAGAGCCTGAAAGGATCTCTGCAGGCCAGTCAGGGCACCGTGAGTGCCTTCCAGGAAGGCATTAGTCTACTGCATCTCTGATGCCAGACCCTGGATGGCATTCATGATGGTTGACTGTCCCACACAGACGGACCTCAGGAGGTCAATAGCCTCCTCATTGAGGGCAGCAGGGATGGCAGGAGCAGAGGTGCCTGTGGCAAAGGAGGCGCCCCACCCTCCTGGGTGGGCGAGCACGGGCAAGTGGGTGGGGGGCTACAGGGAAGGCAGTGCTAGTAATGGGGGTGGCAGACACAATGGTGCTGTGCTGATCTCAGATGAGTCCGCCACCGCCAGGTAGCATTCAAAGGAGGAATCCAAAGAGGGTGTTGTAGATCCGGTCACAATAACAAGACAATATCCAAAATTTAAGTTCCTACCTACATGAGTCCCCGTCTGCATGGTTCTGGCACACATAACCAATACAATTCCTGCCAGGACGGCTCATACCCATAGCCAATGTGCAACTACCAATGATCTACACAACATCTATCCACTAGTAGGCTACCCAAACCTATACATGCCTACCGTTAGGGAAGGTGAGTGTGTACTTACCCCCTTGTGGCTGCTCTGCTGCCCTCAAGGGCCCATAGACCTCAGGGTAGGCCACCATCAAAATGCGGGCCATTAGGGAGGGATCAGGTCAGACGGACGCCCCTCCCTCATTGGCAGGCCAAATCCCCTTCTTCTGATGGGCGCTGACCTGCATGGGTGACACAGACAGAAGGAGAAAGTCATGTGGAGTGGCATCACACCAAAAGCAGTGGACTTCATACATCAGACGCATCTCATGACCACACAAACGTGTCTTAATGACATTTCTGCACCTACTCCTTTGCCATCTGCATGCATCCACTCGGTGTGTGTCTCCACACCTTTCAACCTCACACACATCACCATCAGACAGGACAGAAACATTGGACTCACCTGCTGCTCTGGTGCCCCATACAACTGTTCATACAGGGGTAGGACCTCGTCCACAAGCTTTTCCAATTCTTCCTGGGTGAAGGCAGGGGCCCTATCTTCTGCAGGACGTGACATAATGGCTCCCAGAGACAGAACACAACAGGTCACTCAGTGGAGGTCTTGCTTGCACGAGTGTCAGGAGTCAAGTGAGCTATGCAGTCACGGCCGTGTATACATGACCATCACCGCCGGCGGTGACCCTCATTGGCCCCAGACTCCAAAAAGGCAACAATGTTAGCCAAAGAGGAGCTGCATGGCAGTTGTGACCACCTACCGCCATGACAACTAACGCCAGCGGAATTAGGGGCCAGATGTAGTAAGCGTTTTGCATGGCGCAAACTGAGAAAATCGCAGTTTGCGCCATGCAAAACACGCATCGCGATGCACATTCCCATTTTGCGAGTCGGTGAATGCAACTCGCAAATAGGAAGGGGTGTTCCCTTCCTATTTGCGACTCGCACCGCGATGCAGAATTGCTTTGTGACCGCGAACGCCGTCGCAAAGCAATTTGCAGTTACCACCAGTGTCACACTGGTGGTAACCCATTCGCAAAAACTTCCCCTTTGTGAATGCTGCTGTTAATGTTTTTTCAGAGCAGGCAGTGGTCCAATGGACCACTGCCTACTCTGAAAACCCGAAACCAAATGGTTTCGTTATTTTTTTGTATTGCAACTCATTTTCCTTTAAGGAAAACGGGCTGCAATACAAAAAACTGCTTTATTTAAAAAGCAGTCACAAACATGGAGGTCTGCTGTCTCCAGCAGGCCACCATCCCTGCGACTGCAGGGAATCTCAATGGGGTCGCAAAATGCGACCCACCTCATTAATGTTAATGAGGTGGGTCTTTGCGACCCCATTGAGATTCGCAGACGGTGTCTGAGACACCGTTCTGCATCCGATTTTGCGAATGGGAAATTGCGAGTCGCACCGACTCGCAATTTCCGATTCGCAAAATCGGAGTTTCCTACATCTGGCCCTAGGTCACATCCATCTGTCCTGTGCTTGCAGGACAAGCGGCTGCCATTTTACAAGTAGCTAGTGTATTGTAGGTGAACAATAAGCATGAATTCTAGTGACATGTGTATACATAATCCATGTTCAGACATCAAAGAAAGGTTCACACGCGACATTCACGGATAGTCAAGTGTGTGTACTGATAACTATGACATGATGTGCACTCACTTGCTGCATCGTAAACGGTCTAACTAAATGTGTGTGTTCCCAAGCTACATGTATAGTGTTAGGTGGCATGTGAACTGTCAACATCAACGTGTGGCTTTTCCTCTCTCTTATTTCTATATACCGTTCAATGGTGAGAATGAGACATGCAGTGATGTACTGGCCCCCAGTCAACTTTGCTACCCTGGAAGAGTGACACATCATTGAGACCCATCGTCTGAACCGTCAGGCCATCATGGAACTGTGTACCCAGTTGGAACCAGATCTCTTGCCAGCCATCCATAATCCCTTTGCCATCCCTCCCACAGTACAGGTCTTATCTGTTCTACACTTCCTTGCCTCAGGCTCGTTCCAGTTGCCAGTGGGTTTGGCATCAGGGATTTCACAGCCTATGTTCAGTATAGTGTTGAACGATGTACTGTGTGCTTTACTGAAACACCTGGACAGCTATGTCAGATTTGGCCCCTGTTAAATCTGACTTCTATGCTATGGCACAGGTACATCATGTGATAGGGGCCACAGATGGCACCCACATTGCTTTGGTTCCTTCCAGGGTGAATGAACAAGTGTACAGGAACAGTTAAAGCTTTTACTCCATCAATGTCCAGGGGGTGTGTCTCGCTGACCAGTAAATCTCACAAGTAACGGCCAAGTTTCCTGGATCTATGCATGACTCCTACATCCTGAGGAACAGCAATGTGCCACACATGATGGCACAACTACAGAGAGAGAGAGAGGGCCTGGCTCATTGGTATGTATCCAATAGTATGTGTGCAGCTGTTACGACACCTCTCTTCACATTCTACCCTGTGTCACTACAGGTATTGAGATAGGTCCAACTTTTGTGCATACAGGTGACTCTGGCTATCCTAACCTTCCATGGCTGCTGACACCAGAGAGATATCCAACAACAGATGGTGAAAACCATTTCAATGAGGCCCACAGCAGGACGAGGCGTGTCATCGAGAGGACCTTTGACCTGCTAAACGCCAGATTTCGGTGTCTACACGTCTCAGAGGTGCCCTGTTCTACAGGCCACTGAAGGTCTGCCAGATCGTAGTTGCCTGCTGCATGCTACACAATCTGGGTCTGAGACTTCACATACTGGATGTTGAGGAGGTGGCAGCTGGACCTGTGGCTGATGATGGTGACAGACACTGATTATGAGGCAGATGATGAGTTTGCAGCTGACGCTAGGACAGAGTTGATCCAACAATACTTCCAAGAATCTACAGGTATGTGTCAAGTGTCTTGTATGTGAACTGTACTCCTGTCTTCCTTGTGACACAGATCGTCCTGGTGTGTGCCATCAGTGGAGGTGTTAAGTGCAGCTATCCCTCTGTGTGGATTTATGGCAATTACATATTGCCCATCGGGGAAGGTGTCACTATTCATATGTCACAGTGCTATGTATACTGTGCTGTTGGCTGCCATCACATCTGCAAGGGAATGGACATGCTGTATGGTCCCGGTAATACAGTGTAAACTGCTAAAGGATTGGTAACCAAGGTTGTGTCAACAGTAGAGCAACTTGTCCTCACTGTACCCAATGGACAGATATGGAAGGTAACTCATATTGACAGTGGAACTTGGCTTTAGTTGGGTGCTGTGCGGGATGGGCAATTGGGAATGGATGTCTTCAAAATGTGGATCTACTATGGTCATTTGTGTTCACATGCCCCTTGGGTACTCCCACTAGGGAGGAAAACAATGTGCTGCATGTGTGTTGGCTGGGCAACAGTGGCTCCTATTGTGATGGTTGTACCTGTCTTGGTGTATTTGCAGGAAGTTTGGGCAGGTCTACTCTGGTTCCTGCCTTGATTGGTGGCTCCCTTGACACAGGATTTGAAGAGGAGTCTGCTCTACTACCAAACTTGCTGCACGTGCCTTCCCCTTGTGTCCATCTTACAGAATTTTGCTGGTTAATGGTTTAAGTAAGCTGACATACTGTACAACAGTTAATTCATACATGTTACAATAAAGACAGGTAAGCAGTAGCTGTGCTCAATAGTGTTTATTGTTATTTACAAGTGCAATGGGTGGTGAGTGGGGTAATGGTTGTTGAAATCATCAGAGCAGATGGCCCAGCTGTTGGTAGTACAGGTCCAGTATCCAAGGACCATGGGGAAATAGAGAGGGGACAGTGGACAGTCAACAGGGTGTCAGTGGCACAAAAGGGAGAATGTTCAGGAGAGTCTCACTTCCTGGCAGTGGTCTTCGTCTTGTCATCAGCTCCTGCAGGATGCTGGATAGACAGATAGTTTGCAGGGGGGTCCCTCAGCTAGAGGGAGGGGTGCTAGTGGCCTGTGGGTCCTCTGGCAGGGCCTCCATTCCACTATCTGAGGCGGAGCGGAAGTAGATGGCACATATGGTATGTGGCTAGTGGAAGGGGCCTGCTGGTGGGAGGAGGACGCACCCTGGATCGATGTGAGTTCCTTTAGCACCCCTGCAATGGTGAGAGCCTGCCACTGATGCAAGTCCTCCTGGTGGTATTCCCTCTGCAGCCTCTGGTTCTCCTGCAAGGTGGAGAGTATCTGGCCCATCTTGTCCTAGGATTGTTGGTTTGCTCCCAGCACCTGGGAGATGGCCTCCTGGCCAGTCCTTTCTAGTGGGGGCCCATCCCTTGGCCCCCAGGTGCCCGCCCAAGGGCCCTGGCCCCCTGTGTCTGTGCCCCTAGCATGGTGTGCCCACTCCCAGCTACACCAGGACCATCATCATCTTGGGTGTGAGGGGTAGAGTCAGGTCCCTGTACAGTGGGGGCACACTGCTGTTTGAACAGTCCCTGGAACACAGGTTTGGGAACAATGGGTTGCCTGTGTTGCTGTTACCACAAGGGAAGGGGGGCTCAGATGTGGGCAGGGTTAGGCTGGTGGTGGTGGACTGACCAAATGTCCCAGATGGTGCAGGTAAGTCTTCAATGTCCAGACATCCAGAGATGTATTCCTCACTGGGGCCTTCATCTGGGAGGGCTGTCTGTCTCTGGCATCCTCTGCGGGATGGCAGTGGCAGGGCTACCTGTGGATGGAAAGGGGAAAAGTTACATTGTGGAGGTGTACTTGTTTGTATCATTATGTGATGCATACAGTGGCTTGACTTGCTTCCCTGTGATGGCAATGACATTTGCGACACAGCAGATATTGTTAGTGGGTTATGGACTGTGGAATTGGTTCCATGCTGCATGGAAGGTTGTGGATTGTGGATAGCATAGCTATCATTTCCATGTAGTGGTACGCAGTCGAAGTATCCAGTTATTGTAACTGTTGCGATGGTTTTAGGTGCAGGTGTGCCACTATTAAGAGGGACTGACAGCTTTTCATGTGTGGGGAGTCATGCATTGTGGGAGTTGTAGTGCTTGACATTGTGAGTGCTAGCCGTGCAATCGGGTTGGACTGTGTGGGGATGGTGGCAGTGGGGAGGTGTGGTATGCCGGGGAGGGGCATTGGGTGATTGGGTGGGGGGAGGAAGTGTGAGGTGGGTTGAATTAGGAAGTGATAGGGTGGTGGGGACACATGCTGTACAGGAGTCGTTGGTGGCAGGGGAGTGTTAGTGACTTACCGGACTCCAGTCCTCCAATTATTCCAGTCAGGCCCTCTGGATGCAGTGTGTCTGATACCATCTCTTCCCATGAAGTAAACTCTGGGGGAGGAGGTGGGGGCCCACCGCCAGTCTTGTAGATAGAAATGTGGTGTCATGATGCCATGGTACGCACCTTCCCCTTTCGGTCATTCCATCCCTTCCTGATATCCTCCCTTGTGCATGGATGGTTGCCCACTGAATTGACCCTGCCGATGATCCTCTGACATAACTGCATTTTCCTGGCTATGGATGTATGCTGGACCTGTGCTCTGAACAGTTGTGGCTGTACCCTGACAATCTCATCGACCATGGCCCTCAACTCGGTCTGTGAATCATCAGTGCTTTTGTGGGGGGACATGGTGGTTGTAAAGTGAATTGTGTGTGGGGGGTGTTGTGCGCAAGGGTTATGTGTTTGGTGCTTGATGGGGTGTATGGGGTGTTTCGGTTGTTGTGGTGGTGGGTTGTGGTGCTTGTATGCAGTTGTGCTCTGTGTGACGTGTGTGCGCCAATGGGGTATTATGTGCTATATATGAGGTATGGCAGTAGCTCCAGGTCTGTGTGAATCGTTACTTTTACAAAGGATTGTGGGATGTGTGGTTTTTTTTTTTATAGTGGTGTGTGTGTCTGATGTCAGTATGTGTGTCTGATGTCAGTATGTGTCTCAGGTGTGGGGTGTTCGTACTGTTCAATGTGGCTTTGGGTTCTTCTGGAGGTGTATTTTTGAGCGTGGCGGGTCGCACCGCCAATGGTTTACAGCCGTGGAAGGACCGCTGTGCTGATTTGTGGGTCATAATATGGAGGGCGGTATGTTGTCGGCGTGGCAGTGCTGGTGGGCGGCCCGCCTCTCTCCTGCTGTCAGCCGGCCTGGCGGTGTCAGATTTTTCACTGTTTTTGGGCGAACTTCTGCCTGTGAATCATAATACGGAAGTTGTGAGACCACTAACACCGGCTGTCTTTTGGTGGCCACCACCACGGTGGTCTTCAGAAAACACAGCCAAACTCGTAATGAGGGCCTAAGTGATTTGCCCAGAATCACAGGATGTTGAGCAGACGCTAAGACTTGAACTGTGTTTCCCAGCTCCAAATTCGGCAGCTCTGGTCCTTACACCACATCCTCTCCACTAGGGTTCTTTGTCTACTCGTTTTTTTTAATTTTAATATAGCGCTTGGTAATACAGGTTCTGCTATTTCATAGCGCTGCAAAGTCTTAACAAAATCGCTATGATTAATTTGCAGTTAAGCTGCCTTTTCTGTTATTCTCTGTGTATGCAGTCTATGTTTTTAAAAGTTACGCTGGTATTGTCAATGTAGAGGAATGATTCCTTTAAAAGTTTTACACACAGAAATATATGGATGCCCCTTTTTCTTTGCTCCTAACCCTTCAGCCCCTCAATCTCCAGGTTAAATGCCACAAAGGTGCCTCTTTGCGGTTTGTTTGGTGCAATAAAAGTTTAGGTAAACACACTAGAAAGGGTTGTATCTCTAGGGTATCACAGCAAGTCTGTAGGAATGAGGCAAAAACACTCCAAGGATGGTGGCCTTGTGTACTCTCTACTGCAGCAACAGGCCTGGGAGGGTTGTTGTGGCACCTGGCATCCATCCACTACACTCCAAACTAAAACACATAGGTAAAAGACATTACCATTTACAACGCTGATACCTCTAACTCTCACAAATACAAGAGCTGCTGCATTGCAAATCCTTGTTATCTCATGTGAGCCAGTGTGACTATGCTCCATTCATGTTGCTGGATAGTTTGTGCACCTCTCATTTGTTTTACGGAACGTAGTCTTTTAATGTTTTTTGTATACTGTGTTTATTGACGGTATTTATTTTTCTTGTGCTTTTATGGTTACAACTGAACAGAATAAAGTTTATTTGAACATTCAGCCAGATTTTTCAAACCGCACACCGGTGGACCTTGGCATTTCAAGAGGTGCAGACAGAGCGGAGTGACTGGGAACTACTGAGAAGACGGAGACAGGTCAATGGGGGCAAGAAAGCAAGACAGGAATTTGAAGCCAAGGGGTAGAAAAGGAAATCCTATAGCTTCAACGCAGCTGACTCCAAGTAAACAATTGAGCTCGGAAATCAGTAATAAAGGGAGCACTTAATATTGTCTGAAGACGTTTTATGCAGGCTACTTTGTGGCATTTCAGCACTAAACGCATGTTTACCCACTTCCACATAAGCAACCAGACTAAGGATGTGGTTCCCACAGCTGAGTTCAGCAGAGCTCACACCCTAGAGGTCAAATGTTAGGGTTGCAGGGCCAGTCCTACAAAAGTTAAAGACCTTTTGCCCTCTAAACTTGACTGCAGGAAGCTTTTAAACGCTCCAGACAGAGGGCGCAGGTGGCTGCAGTTTTTAACATCTTGAAACCAGTTGAACCAGCTCAGGCGAGAGACAATTACTGCAGGGTCTCTTATCTCGGAAGTGGTGCTCGGTGTCTGAGTCTATGTCTCCAGGCGACCCTGCTAAGCGATAAAGTCAATCGGAGGCGAGCTAATCTGGCTGGCAGTCCGACAATTAAGCAACCTGATGACGGTGCACCCTATGCCACAAGGGATGACCACACACCACGGAATATAGCGCCAACGTACTAGTGTTTGTATTTTCTTGGGGAGGGCTAATGTTGAATCCCTTCCAGTGAGCTCTTCTCCCTTCAGTTCAAGTTCTTTCTGATAATTCTCTATTTTGCGGTCTCTCTCTCTGTCTCTACCTTCTTAATACCTTACAATCCGCATTCCCATATACCAGTGGCCTATCTCTACTTTTTCCCCTCTGTTCCTAGTATTTCCCTTTCTTTCACTCTTTATGCTGAGGGTTTACTCTAAGTCCTCTTTCGCATATTACTCTTCCTCCTCACTCTACTTAACATAATTCTTCTCGTCCTCTCTCCTGACCCCTTCTCTCTTGCCCTTCCTTTTTTGCCTCTCTTTCAATAACATTACCCTACTCTTTTCTTGCTGGGATATTTACTCTAACATTCCATTCCATTCTATTCTCTCCCTCCACGTTTCTCTATTTTCTGTCCCTCTTCTTTTAATCCGCCATCTGTCTCTACCCTCTAATCTGAGAACAGATTCTTCTTGTCTTGTGTACTGGTAAGCAGAGGACATCTGCTTCACTAAAGGTCTCGCTGTCAAACCTGCTAAACGTACTTTGCTTTAGTGATTACAGTGGCATAGCGTGGGTTGTCAGCACCCGAGGCAAGGCAAGTAATTTGCGCCCCCTAACCCGGGGCAAGGCAAGTAATTTGCGCCCCCTAACCCGTGGATTTTAGCACTCGAGTCTCTTCCAAGATGTTGCGCCCGGTGCGGCCGCCCCCCCCCCCCCTGCACCCCCTACGCTACGCCACTGAGTGATTATGAGGCTATGCTGGTAAAAGACTGGACCACAGGAGTTGGATTCAGGTTACTCTCTAGCCCCTGAAGGAATATGTATCCACTCTATTCCAGTCCACTTTTATGGAAGAGTCAGTTTAAAGATTTGAGGGCGAACGGATCATTGAGAGGGAGACAGTCTCACACAGGGTCAGGTTGAGATGAGATCTTTGTTTTATCTAGATACATAATGAAATCGTTTTCTTGAAAGCTTAGGTTTGAAAGTGAGTGGAGCTATAAGTAGACGCAGTGATGGCCCAAAATCACACACTTTAAACAAGGTAGACATCTTAGATTCAAACACAGTATTTTAGTTTTCGATTCTGTAACTTAGTTATTGGGTCACGTCTTGCAACCAAGAAATCATAAATTCTTGACTACAGCTTCAGAAAATCAATCGTAACTCTTTGGAAACCCAGATTGGCTCAGTCTAGTATTTTCTTCAGTAAGTGGCACGCTTCCCTATTGTCTTTGAAGTACTGTAAAAACATACTGTAACTCCAGAATGGCAGATTATCAATATTTTCCGGCAGAATACTCCACAGTTATTATTATGACTTGCTTTTTGCATAGCATTTGCTACTGTCTGCAGTGTCGCTCATTTGTAAAGCATTTCAGCAGCAGTCACCTTAAATTAGTATTTTTTTTATTCACTATGTGTTAGGTTTAGGTGAAAATGTAATATATTGAAATTTAAGAACATGGCTTTGGGGCATACGGCTGCGGTGTATGACTTGTTCATATAAGCCAAAGTGCTTGATGTCTGGCTGATGTTGTCACCCATCTACAACTCGTTTTCTATGGCTCTATCCACAGATAACATACCTATCACAGAGTACCTATCATTATTACCAATAGTGGAATTTTAGAAAGAACATCTGAAAAATTACTTACCTAAATTGTTCTATGAATCATGTGTGAAGATGAGCAAGTTATCTACCTTCAGTAACGATTTATCTGGTGGAGACATGTTGTAGTTGCAGATTCCTTACCTCAGAATTTACCCCAGGCGTCAGACTGGATCTGGAGATTTTTCTTCGAGAAGTATCCTTGCACGCCATTAGGTGACATCGGTGGACTCCGCGCCCGCCGTTGACGTCATGGTGACCATGATGACATCGCAGTCATACCTAGGTGCCACCCAGGCATGCTGACTTCCGTTTCTTTTCACGACTTTCCACACCAGTAGCATAGAGCCATGAAGAACACTGATATTGGTGCACCAGAGCTAAGGGCCTGAAAGAGGAATCCCTGTCTCTAGAAATCACTTTGCAAGCGGGGTGGATGGGTGGGTCGGTAAGGAATCTGAAATTATAACATGTCTCTACCAGTTAAATTGTTACCAAAGGTAAGTAACTTGTTCATCTGATAGAGACTTATAGTTGCAGATTCCTTACCTTAGAATAGATACCCAAGCAATACCATCCTCGGTGATGGGCCGCAAACCAAGATCATACTAAAATGTCTGGCAGGACCGAACGACCAAAGTAGCTGTCTCTGCGGACCTGACTCTCCAGGCAGTAATGACTTGTGAACATGTGCAGGGATGCCCACATTGCTGCCTGGCAGGTATCCAGTACAGGAACGCAGCGTGATAACGCTGTGGGAGCAGCAGTTAGTCTGGTGGAGTGAGCATGCAAGCCCTCAGGGGGTTGCTTCTTTGCCAAAGTATAGCACATTGTGATACAGAGGAATTCCCATCGCAAGATGGTATGCTTCTGCACTGTCTTTCCTTTCTCCTCACCCACATATCCAACAAAGAGTTGATCGTCCACCTGGAAATCTTTAGTACGACTGAGGTAGAACGCCAATGCTCTTTTTGGATCGAGACAGTGGAGTCACTCCCCTTCACGAGAGGGATGTGGGTGTGTGTAAAAAGTAGGCAAAGTGAAGGATTGGCCTATGTGAAAAGGCATAACAACCTCAGGAAGGAAGGAGGTCCTTGTACGAAGCACCCCTTTGTCTGTAGGACAGACAGAAATGGTGGCTTGGAAGAAAAAGCTTAAAGGTCACACTCTCTGTGAGCAGAGGTCATGGCAAAAAAGGAAAGCAGTCGCAAGGGACAATTATGCAGCAGCTCAAAAGGGGCACACATAAGGTAAGTTAGGACCAGGTTCAAGTCCCACTATGGGGCATAATGAACGGGGTCGAAGGAAACAAATGCGATTATTGGTCGCCACATGGGTGGGTAAGTAACACTGACGTAATTCAACATCTCTATCTTTCTGCACGACAAGTGATTATATGTTACATGATGCTCACGGTAGGCTTGCCTTGTGCAAATGCTTATCTAACCCTTACACAGTTCCCCTCACCAAGATATGAATGACTTGTGGTTTTTAGGATCCTCGTGCTAAGGCAGGATACACCCCTTTGTTCCACCTTGTACGAGCTAAGTGAAGATTTTGAAAGCGACAGTTGGTGCAGCTTTAAAGAAAAATTCTCATTCTAATGTGGCTTGGGCCTCTTGTGTGTTTCAGCACAGCTAACTTAACAATGCAGCATGTGTATAAGTTTCAAGTGTTTGTTTGTCCTAAATATGACCTGCCTTTTCTATTGAACCCACAGTCTGTCTTTTTTAACATGTCATGTATTAAGCCTTTCACTACTTACATTGGTTTACAACTATCTCTAGCCTAAAATGTTTGTGTTGGGGTTTGGGAACTTATGTTTGTATGTATGTGATGTACATGATGTGTTCCTATTCTTCCTACATCAAGTCCCTTAAGGAACCTTCCAACAATGGAAGACTTGAATAAGGAAGGCTGGTCTGGCTTTCTATGAAAAGGCTGAGATGGCCGATAAGTAACCTTTAAGTGTGCCCAAAGCAGAGCCCTGCTGGGCCAAAGAAAGGATGAACAAAAGGACCTCAGAGAGAGGTGCAGAAAGAGGATCAACAGACTTGTTAGCACACCATGCCACAAATTTATGTAAACGACAGGCATATATCGTTTTGGTGGAGGGATGTCTGGCTGCCTAGATAACATCACAGACTTCGGGCGAAAGGTCAAAAGCTGTCAGCTGCTCAATCTCCACGGAAAAAGGTGAAGGCTGGACAGATTACGGTGAAGAACCGTCCCCTGCTGCTGCGACAGACGATCCTCCCGAATGTAGGAACTTGGCTCTGTATATACTATCTCAAAGTAAAAGATAGTGTGCACAGAATTCAAGGGTTCCCCCTAGAGGTAAGATAGTGGCAAAATTAGATAATTCCAATGCTCTATTTTGTGGTAGTGTGGTCGAGCAGTAGGCTTTTCAGAGGATAGTGTTAAGCATTTGTTGTACACATACAGATAATAAATGAGGAACACACACTCAAAGACTTAAATCCAGGCCAATAGTTTTTATATAGAAAATATATTTTCTTAATTTATTTTAGAACCACAAGATTCAAGATTTGAAGTAAATACATAAAACGCAAGGTACTCCACACAGGTAAGTAAGGAACTTTGAATTAGCGTAGTAGCATGTATAGTTTTAGTTAAAATGGCAATAAGCTATTTTAAAAATGCACACTGCAAAAATCAACAGTTCCTGGGGGAGGTAAGTATTGGTTAGTTTTTCAGGTAAGTAAGGCACTTACAAGTTCAAGTTCCTGGGCGTAGGCAGCCCACCGTTGAGGGGGTTCAAGGCAACCCCAAAGTCACCGCACCAGCAACACAGGGCCGGTCAGATGCAGAGGTCAAAGGAGGCCCCAAAACACATAGGCGCCTATGGAGAACAGGGGTGCTCTGGTTCCAGTCTGCCAACAGGTAAGTACCTTCATCTTCAGAGGGCAGACCAGGGGGGTTTTGTAGAGCACTAGGGGGGACACAAGTATGCACACAAAACACACCCTCAGCGGCACAGGGGCGGCCGGGTGCAGTGTGCAAAGCAGGTGTCGGGTTTTCAATAGGAATCAATAGAGGGACCCAGGGGGCACTCTAACGGTGCAGGCAGGGCACAGGGGCGCTTCTCGGGCCAGCCGCCAACTGGGCTAGGCAGAGGGTCGCCTGATGGTCACTCCTGCACTGGAGTTCGGCTCCTTCTGGTCCTGGGGGATGTGGGTGCAGTGCTTGGTCCAGGCGTCAGGTTCTTTGGTCCAGGCAGTCGCGGTCAGGGGGAGCCTCTGGATCCTCTCTGTATGCATCGATGTGGGGGGTCAGGTGGGTCGTCTCAGGTTACTCACGAGGTCGCAGTCACCTGGGAGTCCTCCCTGTAGTGTTGGTTCTCTGGAGCTCGAGCCGGGGGCGTCGGGGGCAGAGTGTGAAGTCTCATGCTTCTGGCGGAAAGAGTGAATTCCTTGAAAGTTGTTAGAAAGTTGCAAAGTTGTTGCTGTTTTCGAACAGTGCCGCTGTTCTAGGGAGTTTCTTGGTCCTTCAGGTTCAGGGCAGTCCTCAGAGGTCACTGGTCCCTGTCGGACGCATCGCTGTGCAGGTTGAGTCTGGAGACCGGCCGGAAGGGCTGGGGCCAAAGCAGTTGTCGTCTCAGTCGTCTCTGCAGGGCTTTCAGGTCAGCAGTCCTTCTTGTTTGTGTAGGTTGCAGTAATCTGATTTCCTGGGTTCTGGGGTATCCCTAAATACTAGATTTAGGGGTGTGTTTAGGTCAGGAAGGCAGTAGCCAATGGCTACTGTCCTGGAGAGTGGCTACACCCTCTTTGGGCCTCCCCCCCTGAGGGGAGGGGGCACATCCCTAATCCTATTGGGGGAATCCTCCAATCTCAAGATCGAGGATTTCTAAAGGCAGGGGTCACCTCAGCTCAGGACACCTTAGGGGCTATCCTGACTGGTGGGTGGTGACTCGTTTTTCTCATCATCTCCTCCAGCCTTGCCGCCAAAAGTGGGGGCAGTGGCCAGAGGGGCGGGCATCTCCACTAGCTGGGATGCCCAGGGGTGCTGTAACAAAAAGGCATGAGCCGTTGAGGCTCACCGCCAGGTGTTACAGTTCCTGCAGGGGGAGGTGAGAAGCACCTCCACCCAGTACAGACTTTGTTTCTGGCCACAGAGTGACAAAGGCACTCTCCCCATGTGGCCAGAAACTCGTCTGGTTATGGCAGGCTGGCAGAAACTGGTCAGCCTAGCACTAGAAGTCGGACTGGTATTCAGGGGGCATCTCTAAGATGCCCTCTGGGTGCATTTTACAATAAATCCCACACTGGCATCAGTGTGCATTTATAGTGCTGAGAAGTTTGATACCAAACTTCCCAGATTTCAGTGTAGCCATTATGGAACTGTGGAGTTCATGTTTGACAAACTCCCAGACCATATACTCTTCATGGCTACCCTGCACTTACAATGTCTAAGGTTTTGCTTAGACACTGTAGGGGCATAGTGCTCATGCACATATGCCCTCACCTGTGGTATAGTGCACCCTGCCTTAGGGCTGTACGTCCTGCTACAGGGGTGACTTACTATGCCACAGGCACTGTGAGGTGGGCATGGCACTCTGAGGGGAGTGCCATGTCAACTTAGTCATTTTCTCCCCACCAGCACACACAAGCTGTGAGGTAGCGTGCATGTGCTGAGTGAGGGGCTCCCTGGGTGGGGCATAATACATGCTGCAGCCCTTAGAGACATTCCCTGGCATCAGGGCCATTGGTACCAGGGGTACCATTTACAAGGGACTTATCTGGGTGCCAGGGCTGTACCAATTGTGGGAACAAAGGTACAGTTTAGGGAAAGGACACTGGTGCTGGGGCCTGGTTAGCAGGGTCACAGCACACTTTGAATCATAACTGGCATCAGCAAAAAGTCAGGGGTAACCATGCCAAGGAGGCATTTCCTTAAAGGCAGTCTGATCGGAGGATCCGTAGCCATGCTCAGTAGCTCTGGATAACATACTCTTCATGCCCAGTCTGGAGCCACAAGGATTACTTGGGCCTGGTCGCTCTTGATCTTCTTCAGAACTCAGGACAGAAGTGGTATTGGAGGGAAGGCGTAAAGGAGGCCTGAGTTCCACTGACTAAAAGCGTTGCAGAGCGAGTGCCGCATTGGAAACTCCAACACACAAAACCGCTGACATTGGGTGTTCTTTGCGGAGGCGAACTGATCTAACCAAGCTCTCCCCACTCCTGAAAGAGGCCTTACCCCACCTCCGGATGAAGACACAATTCATGATAGACTATGAATATACAGCTGAATTTGTCTTCTCTGGTGCTCTGAGAGCCCGTCAAATGTGGAACCACCAGGATTATGCCCTGATGTTACAGCCACATGTAGAGGCATGCAGCCTCTTGACAAATGGTCCACAACCCCACTCCGCCCTGCTTGTTGCAGTACCACATGGCAGTAGTGTTGTCTGTGAACACCTGCACCACTTTCCCTTTTAGAGAGGAAGGAATGCTCTCAATGCAAGCCAGATCGTCCGGAGCTCCAAAAGATCGATCTGGAGTCCGGACTCCATGGAGACCAGAGACCTCTGTGGCTGTCCCATCTCAGGAGTGATGCATCTGTCAGTACTGTAAGATCTTGTTGAGGAAAGGAGAGGGATCTGTTGTTGACAAAAGTACGATTCGAAAGCCACCACTGCAGATCTTTTGCAGTTCCCTCCGAGATCTGGACCATGTCGAGAGATTCCCGTGATGCTGCGCCCACTGGAACTGAGGTCCCACTCCAAAGCCTGCATATGCCACCTGGCATGTGTCACGAGCAGGATGCAGGGGGCTATGAGGGACCATCTGAGAAGGAGTCAGGTGTGAATTTGTCATGTTTGTAGTGATCCCCAGCGAGTGCAGAAGGTTTGCCATAGTCTGAAGGTGGGAGACTACTTTCTGGGGCGTGTTTGCCTTCAACAGCCAGTCGTCGAGGTAGGGGTAGACTGAAACCCCTAACCTGTGCAGGTGAGCTGCAACCACTATCACCTTGGTGAACACCTGAGGGGTGTTGGTAGCAAAGTGAACTGAAAGTGCTTGTGGTCCACCATGAACCACTAGTACCGTCTATAGGCAGGTAGGATAGAGATGTGAAAATAAGTGCCCTATAAGTCCAAAGCTACCATCCAGTCTCCTGGGTCCAGGGCAGACAGCACCTGAGCCAACATGAGAATTATGCACTTCTCCTTGAGGAAGAGATTGAGGGCTCGTAGGTCTACAAAAGGACGAAGATCCTTGTCTTTTTAGGGACCAGAAAGTAGCAGAAGTAACAGCTGCAGCCTACTTCTGGCATTGGAACCCTCTCTATAGCTCCCTTGACCAAAAGAGCCTCAACTTCCTCACAGAGAAAGGACAAATGATCCTCTGTCATCCAGCTGCATGATGGTGGCATGGATGGAGAGGTTGTTTTTAAGGGGAGGGAGTAGCCCGGTCAGACGATCTGCAGAACGCACCTGTCAGAAGCAATGGATTGCCAGAGGGGAAGGTGATGGTGCTTACTGCGAATGTTCTCAGCCAACAGTTGTCGATCTGTCTAGCGAGTTGGTCGTGTCCAGTCCACAACAGATCATGAACTTTTCTGTGTCTCCCCCGTCTGCAACAGCCTGAGAGAGTACAGGCCAGGCCTCCTCCAGGACCTGTGGAAGCACTTGCACAACCATGTCCCACAGAATGTGGGAATAATGGCCCACAGGGCCTGCAGTGTTTATAGACCACAATGCCAGGCTGGCAGAAGAAGGCCTCTTCTTCCCAAATGAATCCAGCCTCTTGGATTCCTTATCTAAGGTAGTGGTAGGGAATGCGCCATGGGAGGTAGAGGCTTGGACCACCAAGCTGTCAAGGGTGGGGTATTGTGTGAGGAAATCTGGGACCCCAGGTGTGTGGCAATGGGGACGGGCAATCGTCCTATTCACAGGGACCCCTGTGCTGGGTTTGGACCAGGTCCAAAAGGAAGTCCGTTAGGTCATCATTGAACAGGAGCAGAGGTTTGGAAGTGGAAGCTCCTGGTTGAGGCACCTCTGTCAATAGATTAGTTATGACTGTGACAGAGATCAAATTCTATTAGTACATTAGTGGCATAGACATTAGCATATTGTAGCTTACAAACTTCCATTTAAAATCCTAACAGAGAAATTAACATAGAAATTTAAAATGTTCATGTTTGAAATATGGCGGACAATGTGGCCTCCATTGGTATTTGGCATCACATTTTAAATGAAGACATTGTGCATTTATACTTGAGTGAATTACTGATATGAATTAATGCTGAAAGTATTTTCTTTAAGAAGAAACAGTAGAAATAAAGCATATTATGAGTATTAACTAAACATTAATTAATTGTACTTATACTGATATAAATGGATTTTATTAACCTGAATTGTGCGTGCTGAAAAATAACTGCATGTTCAAACTGCTTCTACTATGTAGCAAATGATGTTTGCAATTAAATAATTTGCTCTTCATATGTGATTTCAATTGTAAGGTGCACTATAGATTTTATATGTCTATTAATTATGTTATTGTGTATTTAGGCTTTTTTAGCTGAACTAGGCTTAAAGATTGTTTTTTGTAGCAGTAGAGAAAAATGGCTTGTTTATGCTCTCTCCTCTGACCTGAATTTTTCCCTATGATTGCAAACGTGATGTTGAATGTCCTATTGTATTGAAGACGAAGAATATGTTTCAATGTTAACCATGTAACAATATTTGTTCTAACTGTCGAACAAGACAGGAAACTTATAATTTTCGTGTGAGAAATGTTTAGTTCAACCAGTGTACTGGGAGAAATTATCCTGATGTAACAATCAACTAGAAAATGTAATATGTTGCCAATGAAATCATTGGCAAGACTAAATGCTTTCTCAGAGAAAATCCGGAATAGTTGCAAACTTGATGGTGTCAGGGGCTACCATTTAATGCTAAATCTTGTGTGAAAGATGAGCCCACCTGAAGGACCAATCGAAAGGCCATGGATATTTCTAATTAGTGAGGAACTTTGAAATGTTTAGTCACTCTACTAGAGCTAGTTTTGACATGCTGATGATGCCGGACGTGGTGCTACTCTCTGCTTCTTCTGAATCCCTCCACCCCTTAGCAATCTTCTGAAGAATAAAAGTATCCTTTCTTATAGCCCCATTTGCTTATGCTGTTCAGCACTCATATGCCCAACCAATTTTTAACTGCTGACCTGTCCTATGTGCAGCCCATGTTCTGCACTGTCCTGATGCTTCTGTCTACTGATGTTGTGACGAGATGAACGGTCTGCTTGACAAAACTTTTCTGTCTGCTGTCCTATGAGGAAAGGTATAAACTAAAAGTGGTTTCTTGTTTCCTTTTCAGGTTAGATAATTACATCAGCATATTTTTATAGAGAGTGACCCCAGTAGATGATTTTTCCAAATTATTCTGGTCTTTCCTTTTGCTTTTGCATGCATGTGTTAGCCCATTCCCACACATGCAAGTCCAAATTTGTGTTAGAGAGAAGGATGGCCCAACCCTAAAATATGAATTTTATTAACTGAACTTTGATGATTTACTGATGTCGCCATAATCTGCTTTGAAATCTGAAATAAACGTGGACATTGTAGTTTTGCTAATTTATGTTATTCTTTTAGAGTGTTTAACAGTATTGATGTTTAGAAGCTAAATCTCTTTCGGCGTTTCGGTCAGCCAATGGTTTTCATGTATGTTTATAACTTAGTTTTGCGCCCCCATATAAGTTACATCGATTTTGGGATTATAATAAAGCTTTGAAACTTTACTCAGTTTGGAGTTTGATTCAGTGTTTGAGTTGTTAATGGTGCTTAGAATTATTTATGGTTTATATGATTGATTTGTGATTAAATGAATTTGACTACTACACTCTTCACTGAGTCCAAAGATCCAGTCGACTCCTAGTGGTGGGATAAGGTATGGTATCTCACCAGCACTCTTGTGTTTTCTGAGTTAGCAACTGCCACCAATGGTAGATTAAGGTCCAGGAATTCAGCTGCCATCCTCACCACCATTGCATGAGAGGCTCCCTCCTCTGGGAGGGAGAAAGCATACCAGTATCTAGAGATGTGTCCAGTCCACTAGCTTCACTCAAGCCTTCTCACCAGTCCATTTCCTCTTCACAGGGCTGGTATTCTAAAGGGTCCAGAAACCCTCCCAGTCTTCCCCGACACCTAGCCCGGCAGAATAGCGCTCAGAATCTGATCTAGGAGGCAAAGCTCCTGCCGGTGTTGGGCAATGCCCATCCGGCTCCATGTCAGAGTCGGAGACGGCTCCGGGAGCTTTGGCAACGGGACTGGCTCTGGGGAAGGTTGAGGTGGTATGACTGGTGCTGATTCGGATCCAGGACTGGATCCATTGGCGGTCATCAGTACAGAGGCTGAAGCCACTATCATTGAATCCAATGGAGTCCCCTCCAAGCAGCAGGCCAGAAGGTATGCTTGGAGGATCAGACTGCCTAAAAATGAGATGCATGGCCTCATAAAATTCTTTAAATTGGGCAGGGGTCATTCCGGCTTCTGGAAACCTCAAAACAGTTCAACAAAAAGTCAAAAAAGGCCAGTCAAAAAATGGCTGAGGGATAGCTCTCTCTCAGATTTGAACTGGCTGGTGCAGAAAGAAAAGAACTGACATGGGCATGCCGGAGTGGTGTCTATATAGAAGCTGCAATGTAATTCCTGGCGCAGACGACGATGGATGCGATCAACGCCACCTACCGGCGCGTAGGTGTACTGCTCATGAAAAATCTTCTGGATCCAGTCTGACATCTGGGGATAATTCAAAGGTAAGGAATCTGCAGCTTGAAGTCTCTATCAGATCAAGTGCTAAGTATAGTGAGGAACTACATCTTTCACAAAAATTTACTTAACGATTTTTTTTTTTTTGTCATTGTTTAGCAATCAATCAGTGTTTTTCCTGCAAAGTGAGGGACAAGAAGATAGGGACCGATAAAGACCTGTTTCAAGGACTGTTTTTAATAAATGCTAGGGCAGAAAGCAGGAGAGACCCACTCCACTTAAGGCCCTTCTATCACCATTTCCAAAGGAAACTGAGGTGGGGGTTTAAGAAACATTATCTTGCAATTCAAAGTTAGCTCTTGTTTCTTACACCTTTAGCACCCAAACATTATCCACATTCAAGACATAAAATTTACTTTAAATTGCCCTTTTTAAATGCACCAAGCAAGTGCGCCCCTTTGCTTTAAAATGTAATTTTTCGTAAGGTTCGCTCCTCAATATGCGGAAAATATACATGCGAATTGCATTAGTGAACTAACTTGAATGTTCCTTTTAAATTTCAATTTAGGATAATATCCAGTTTACTTTTTATAGTCTTTAAACAGTCAGGAGGCTTCTCAGGACCCCAATAAAAACAAAACATGACCACAAACCTCTTAGATCCCAGCATATGGTTTACATATGAAAATATGCATTGTATTTAACAGATGGTGGCGCATAAAAAGAATAAATAGGCCGCTTATTTATTGTTCTTGACAGGACGAGTTGATTCATTTAAGGGTCTTTGCCATGTACCAATATGTATGTAAGGGGTACACTCGCCAGCTCACCGCCCCACGGAGCTGAGCCCCAACAAAAATGTGGTGAACCTGGTCCCTTTGCTGTTGCGCTCAGAGTAACAACACGGTGATGGAAGAACGGCCCGGTTAGGGACAACTGTCTGCACAAGTGGTGGCAAACAAATGTAAAACAAGAACTCTTTGGAGGTGGTTTAATAAAGAATGATGTGGTTTAATAAAAAAGGTCCGCCATGGACCACAAGTTTTTAAGACGGCAAATTCTCCAGTCTCGTATAAAGCGTAGTTCGAATTCTTCTGACAAATTAATATCACGGAACAGACTGTTTACAGTGAATGAAGACAGCGGTTAAGCCGGCCAGCTGCATGGAGCCACGAATGCAACTCACGAGGGGCTGCGCGTGCTAAAGCGCGCGCTATGGCCATCACCTGTTCAGTAACATTGAATCGAGACCAGTAAAAATACCTTAAGAAGATCAATGCGCGACAGGCCCAGGGTTCGGCATCCAAGGCCGGGGTAACAGTCACCTAGGGAACTTGAAAGCAAGGACTAGACCAAAACAGTGCTTTCATCTCAGCACAGAGACTTTTGGAGCGCTCCCTCTTCCTGGAAGGGCAAATGAGCCCTCTTATGGAGCCTGTATGAGTAAGAAGAAGGTTGCAAACCTCCTTGCAAAAATATAATCATGCATTTGAAACGTGTCGAAAGGAATAGCAGAAAGATAACATGATTCAGAAACCTGCTTCCCCGCAAGGATTCTTGCTTTGAAATAAGCATTTTAGCTTACCAAATATATTCGTCCACTCTAACAGCGCTTGCATCCGTCGGTAAAAAGGCCACTATGTTGTGCACACAAGAGTGGAACGTTGACAACCATTTTGCGCTTCTTTCCACTCTGATACTTACCAGTGCGTGGCTTTTTATGCACGCACTCATCCATATGAAATGCTAAAAATGTTCTGCTTATGACATCCTTCCAAGGAACCAGTATTCTTTTCTTGCGTAAAGTCAATTGTATAGAAGTCGTCTGCAAAAGTTAAACTTGCAGGGAGAAGGTCTCTACATGTTTGCCCCTGTGCATTGCGAAGTTTGGCAAATTCTATAATAAGAAGAGATACTCTCCTATACATTATACATCCTTGCAGGGTTTGATTAGAGTGACGTGTATCTCATTACTATGCGACGAAATGGCAAATATAAACCACGAAACTATCCAATGTTCGTGAAAAATGAAATTCCGGAACTTCACAAAACTTGGCTGGATAAAAAAAGAAAAACGTTCACACACCCGAAGTTGCGAGAAGACCAGGGTTTCACCTCACGTGCAAGGTGCCTTCTTAGCCTTGTCCAACTACTGAAACAACTGCTGATACATGAATAACAGCCAGATCTCCCTGGAATGAGAGCTGTTGACACCCCAACTTCACTTGAAATCAGAACTGGCAGCCCAGGCTTCATTTGAAATGAGAACTGACATCCCAAACTTCAGTCGAAATGAAACTGCTGACCACCGGAGTCAGGAGAGAGCCGAGCTGGTGCAGCCCAAAGTTCACAGAACAACACGAGGCGTCATCGCCCAGCAAAATAATCTCCATCTTCTCCCCATTCAGTTTTAAGAAGTTGGCAGAGGTCCAGGTCTTGATACCCAGTAAACAACCTTTTATCTGCCGAATAAAATGGCATTTTGGAGGTCGAATGTGAACAGTAGCTGAGACTTGTCAGCCTAAACCAAAGTGTTAAAGTCAAAGGCACCAATAAACCCACCAAAAGGTCAGTGGCTTAACAAAACCTGAGGAGCCCCCCCCCCTTGCAAAGTACGTGGAGGCCCCCCTCTCCGAACTCACTCAGAATCTCTTAGGCCAGGATACTCTGCTTAAGGACCCCCCCTGGAGTTCGTCCCCCCACCCCCCAGCACCACATGGGCTGCGGGGGCCTTTGTTACGCCACTGCAAAAGGCTGAATATAGAGATTAAATAATATGTGAGACAGTGATGAGCCCCCTTGGGGATTTCACAAGGGGCCTTCAATTCCAGGGAGCACCACAAATTGAGTGACACAAACTGGGCTTAAAGTTCTAAATAAGAGGTGAAGCAATGAAGAACCCGAGCCTCCAACACAGGATTTCTGTGATGGTCACATTCATCTAACCCGCTTTCAGTTTCACCCATCATTCACTAATACTAGGTCTGGTTTCTCGGTAGCCTTCCTGCCTTTGTATTCTCTCTGGAACAGAAGAGTTTTCAAAGTCCAATAGAATGTTGGGGGGGGTGTCGCTTTGCCTGACTGCAAAATGGCTGACACTCTGAGAGGCTCGATGGGACGCGCGAATAAATCCTTCATATCTCCGGATCCTGGGAGCCATCGACTGCTGTGGATGCGGGGAAGGGGGGGGGGGGCAGCGCCACTGGGGGCCCTGCAGCATTGGGCGAAGTCGGCCCGGATTGTGCCCTGCAGCTGCAAATGTGCGGATGGTGGCAGGCTGTTAGGCTGGCGGGATGTGGCCTCTGGGACCCTGACTGAGCGACTGCCCTGACTGACTGAGGTGGTGCTGGCAAGGGGATACTGGGTCAGCCCCCCATTGTCGGCAGGGGATATCGAGAGTGCTTGGCAGTCAGAGAGGCCGTTGCAGGACCGCAGAGAACATTGAGCTGCGTGCTGGGCCCCTATAGAGACATGGACGGCCTCGGGTGGGCTCACTGTTTGAGTTAGCGCCCATCCGGGATGGGGTCTCGGTAAAGGGCGTAGACCTAAGGGAGTGCTGAGACAGCGGTGTCTTGCTGCCACCTATTAGCACTGTGCTGGAGAGGACCGTGTGCCCGGGCGGCTAGCTGAGGCACACACTGGAGGACATATGAGGAGGGCTGTTCTGGGCTTCCTTTGGTGCCTAGACTTGGTTGCAGCCCTGGTGGAGAGGAAGATAGAGTGGTGGCGTGCTGCCCCAGCCAGGACTGCTTGCTCCTGGAGGTACGAGGGCCCTTGTGTGGGAGAACTGAGTGCTTGGTGGACCGACCTTGGAGCAGGGGGAGAAGCTGGGAGATCTTGGGGGCCTGGAGCTGCTCTTGAGCTGGTGGGCTGAGGTGTAAGTTCAGAACCAGCAGCACGTGTTGTTAACTGGCCTGATCTGAGATAATTAAGGTCCGGCTGGGCTTGGCTGTGGACTAAATGAGGCGGGCGCTCCCAGAGGCTATTGAGGAGTGTTGTTTGTCTTGCAATGGAGTGTGCTGAGGGACATCGGGTCTCCGGGCAGGAGAGAGCCTTCCTACGGATACCCCAATCTGCCGCCTGGGTCAGACGCTCTGCTTGGTGCTCTAATATGGGCTGTGAGACACCAGGGAGTGGAGATACGTCAGTAGCGGGGGGCACTGATCTTGAGTGACACATTACTTACAGTGTAGCCGGCTGGGACTGGAGATTGCCAGAATGGTGAAAACCGACCAAAGGCAATCGAAACTCTCATTTGAAGGCAGGAAGAGTTCCGGGCACGCTAGCAGATCATCTTCGGATGAGGAAACAATGGATCGCTTCAAGAGGATGAGATGCAGTCCTCATCAATCAAGACTATGTTTTTGGACCTAAAGCAGACCGTTGCCGATATTGATGCTAAATTGGACCATCTCACTGACTGCATGGACCGTCTAAAAGAGTGGATGACCATACTACCTGGCTTGACCACATTGACAACCGCACTTCTGATTTAGAAGAGCCATGCTTCCGACGAGCGGCTTCATCAGATGGAGCAACTGCTTGATGTGATCCGCAATAAAAATGAAGATCTTGAGGCTCACTCGAAATGGAACAATCTCTGCATCCTTGGTATCCCCAAGTCCACAGAAATGGGCCGAATGGAGGACTGTGTGGAGGACATGCTGAAGTCACTTTTCTATGGCGCACTGTCTTCGCTGTTGGTGGTGGAGCGAACGCATAGATCTCTGGGCCCGAGGGCTCCGCCGGGGACTCCAGCCCAGCCCATTATAGTGCGCTTGCTAAACTAAAGAGATTGCGAGACAGTGCTCCGCCTGGCCCGAGATCGCAGTCCAATCATCTGTAACAACAACAAGCTCATCATCTTCTTGGATTACACTGCTGGCATCCAGGCGCGCAGGGCTTTTCTGACGGTGAAGCACTCGTTGAATCAAACTGCTGCAAACTACTCTTTAATCCATCTAGTGAAATTGGGAATCCAGCATGATGGAAAGTTGCACTTTTTCACAGATCCCAAACAAGCTTCAAGATTTGTAAAAACCATCCCTAAGAAATCTGATTTGGCTGTCCCAAATAGTGAAGAGGGGAATGGGTGACAATGACTGAGTATAGACTATGCTGGTTGGGTACTGAATCCCTGGTTGGCCCCAGCCCTGAGTGTTATGCAATATGACCGTTGGCTCTCATGGTTCCATGTTTATGTTTTCTTCTTTGCTTTCTCCTGTCCACCCATCCTCCTGCTGGGTCACAGATTGCCATCCTCTCCGACACCCCCAAGGATGAGTCCGCAGTTACTGTTGTGTTTGGGGCGGTTAGCGGGGATAACTTGGGTGGGTGTAGGCTGTCAGGCCTGTTTTGGGGGTGATGTGTGTGGTGGCAGGAATGGTTTATATCGAACACAGATTTTGATGTTGTAAAGTTGCTCTTACTCCTTCCCTATCCTCTCTACGTACTCCTGTGCACTGCGCAACTCCCAAGGAAGGACGGTACGATTGCATGTCTCGAGTGATTTCCCATGATGCCTCAGATTGCTAGTCCTACATTAAGATGTTTATCCTGGAACATAAGGGGACTGAATGATAGGCAAAAATGCGTCAGACATCAGCATACCTGCGCCACCATGCCATAGATATCTGTATGCTGCAGGAGGTCCACTTGGCTTCGGAGTCCAAATCACAACTGCACGCGGATTGAATGGGGGAGGGTCATGTTTCTGCGTATTCTTGCTATGCTCGCGGAGTGGCAATCATTTTCCGCAGGGGGCTACCATGGTGCACCAGGGGTGTGGTTTGCGACCCGGAGGTGCGCTGTGTCATGCTTTCAGGGTACTTTTTGATCACCCATTCCGGCTGCTGACGGTATATGGCCCTAATGGGGATATCCCAGATTTTTTTGCAGAGGTTTTGTGCTTAACTCACACGCTTGGCTCTGGGATGCTACTTTGGGGGTGCGATTTCAATGTGGTGCTTGATCTAACTGTAGACAGCAGCAGTTGCACAAGACCCCCCCACACCCGGCTGCTGCGAAAGTCTTGAACGCTATTATGAAGGAGCACAGCTTGGTTGATATTTGGCAAGCTAAACATGGTACGCTTATGGAAGGACACATGCATTAACACGGTGCATAATAGCTGGTCCCGCATTGACCTGTGGCTTGGTATTAGGGATGTGGAGCTCTGGACGGCGGCAGGTAGGCATTTGCCACGAACATTATATGACCACTCTCTGATATTTCTGGAGCTGGAGATCCCTGGGAGCGCGAGGCATGCCTTTGCATGGCATCTCCCTGCAGGTGCTTTGCATGACCAGATATTTAGGCAGGGGTGCGGAAGGCTATTGTTAACTATGATGTCCAGAACAAGGGCTCTGTGACCTCTCCCAGTACTCTCTGGAAAACCTTTAAGGTGGTTAATCAGGGATTATGTATTCCCCAGCAGCATGGCATACTAAGTGAGCTACGCCGTGAGCTGGATGAACTGGAGGATCAGCTTATATCTCTGGAACAACATTGTTATGGGTCCCTAGGCAGTGAACTCCTGGTGAAGGCCAGGGAAAAGATATTACAGTAGGATGAGGCAGCACCCCGTGAAGTTTGTTTTTTGGGGAAGGAGGTGACGGTTAGGTGCTACAACGAGGGAGAGAGGGCTGGGAAGATGCTTGCCGCTTTGCTACGAGGACCTTGGGCCAGCGATTATATAGCGGAGCTCTGTGAAGACCGGGGGCACCGCATGCGGGGACAGCTGACGTCCAACTAATCATGAACGACTTTTATTCTTCTCTGTATTCCTCGACGAATAGTCCCGACCCTGAGAGGTACACTGTTTACTTCAACATGATTAGCCTTCTGAGGCTGGAGGGCGGTCAAAGGCAGTATGTGGACCCCCTCATTCCTGGAGGAATATGTCATTCAGGTCATACTAGTTCTTCCACGTGACAGGGCTCAGGGGCTTGACGGGCTCACGGCAACCTGTTATAAGGAATATGCAGAGCTGCTGGTTCTGCATCTACTTGATATGTTTGCGGAATCCCTTGAAAGTGGCTCGCTTCCTCCTTCATTATGGGAGGCATATATTGTCACGATGTTGAAGCCTGGGAAGGATCCTAGCGTTTTTGATTCCTACAGACCGCTGTCGTTAATCAATATAGATAACAAGATTATGATGAGGCTGACTGCATCCAGACATCAGCAGCTTCTTCCTACCATTAGACTGCCGGACCAGTTAGGGGTTGTACCAGGCCGCTCTACTGTTTATAACTTAGGGACCTACTTTGTGGTGGCCCAGTCAGTGGATCCTGGGAGTCGAGCTGCAGCAATATTCTCAGATGCCACCAAGGCATTTGACTCCCTCGAGTGGCCCTTCCTGTTCATGCTTTTAGCCCATTTGGGTCTAAGCACCAGTTTCATTAAATTGATCCAGCTGCTTTATTCAAATCTGACAGCTAGAATGAGGATAAATGGGTATATCACTGAATCATTCCCAATATCCAGGGGCCCCTGACAGGGCTGTCCCCTTTCGCATCTGCTTTTTTGTTGTGGCAATAGAGCCACTGGCTGCGTGCTTGAGGCAGCACTATAGTAACTGGGGGTTGGCGTTTCAGCAGCGTCCCATTTTGGTATCGATGTACACTGATGATGTTACCCTGTGTGCGCAGGACCTGCCCATCAACCTCGACCCTATCATACTAGAATTTATAAGGTTCAGCCAGGTTATCAGGTATTAGCATAAACTGGGCGAAATCTGTTATTTTATCCCCGGCAGATGCCATGGCCCCACATGCCTCTGAATATCTGCTTCACAGCTGGACAGCTGAGCCCTTGCATTAACTGGGGGTTTGGTTGTGTAAAGATGTGAATGATCTCTGGACTGAAAACAATGGTATAGTGATCTACTGGGTGGGGGAGAAGATTGAAGTCTGGCGCTCCCTCTCCCTCTCGCTTACGGGGTATATCTTGATTACCAAGATGGTAGTCCTTCCTAAATTCTTATATCTATTCATCAATATCCCCATGCCTCTCGCATCTTGTTTTAAGAGGAGGCTCTGCTTGTTATTAATATCTCTGGTCTGGGCAGGTATGCAGCCTATATTCTCATGGGAAATGCTAACCCAGCCCTTCGTACTGGGAGGACTGGTGGCGCTGGATCTGGAGCTATATTGCAACTGCACCCAGGTGCACTTTGCTCACTTCTGGACCCACCCTATTCGGTACCTGCCACACACTGCCCCTGAACAAGATTCCATTTGGCCGCATAGACTTTCCAGGGCATTGCACTTTTCCCCAAGTGAACCGCGTACAGGCACAGATACAGTAGCGTGCATAACTTTGAAGTGGCAGGGACTCTTCCAATGCGTGGGTGCTACTGTCCTGTATGCGCCCTGTATGGCACTAATAGACCAACCCGGGCTGCCTATTACAAGTGAGGGCAATGTGAGTATGTACCTTCACAATATGCAGCTGACTACTATGGGCTCCCTGTATCCGCAGAGCCAATTTGTGCCTCCTGAATCCACGATCTACGAACCATACAATACTGCATTAAATTGCTTTACCTATTTCCGGATCTGGACGGAGTCTGCGAGCAACACAGCAACTTTCCCTCACCTCCAGAGGTATTTCAGGCTTTGGAGCTGCTATACTCCGCCCCAATACCTAGGTGACTTGTCACTCGACTATATGCAATTATGCAGGCTACTGCCTCATCTGTGAGGCTGCGCGCCAGGGCACAACAGGAATACGATTTAGACATGCCCTTGTCCGGTGATGTCTGGAAATACTGCTGTGTGCATCTGCCCATCCTCTCCCCCAGTTACCAAGTTTATAAATCGATTATACTATACTCCTCAGCAGCTTTGTCACATGGGACTGCGCTTAGACTCAAGGTGTTGTAAGTCTGAGTGGGATGACGCCGACTTAATGCACTCCGCTTGGGGTTGCAGTGGGATCCAGGCTTTCTGGCAGGAGGTGTTTGGTGTGATAGTAGAGAGATCTGGCTTGGCCCTCCCGTGCACCACTACTTGCACTCCTAGGGTATGTTAAGGACTGATTGTAGAAAGTTAGTAGGTATGCTGCTAATTTTAGCAAAGAGCAGAATTACAGTGTAATGGGGCCGTGACCGCGGCCTGCGCAGGGTGGAGTGGCTGAAAGATGCAGCATATTGTTAAGAACAACTAAGGGCCAGATGTACGACCCAGAGTTTTGCGACTTGCAATTTGCAACTCATTTGTGAGTCGCAAAACCATATGTACAACAGTGTTCTTCACACTGTTTGCAATTTCCAATGGGGTCGCAAATGACCTACCTCATTAATATTCATGAGGTAGGTCGCAATTTGTGACCCCATTGGGAATGGCTTCACTCACAGTGATGGTGGTCTGCTGGGGACAGCAGAACACCATGTATGTGACTTCTTTTAAATTAAGCAGTTTTTTTTCTTTTTTTTTTTTTAAATGCAGCACCCGTTTTCCTTAAAGGAAAATGGAATGCATTTCAAAAACAAAAATGAAAAGTTTTCTTTTCAATTTTCCAGAGCAGGCAGTGGTCCCTGGGACTACTGCCTGCTCTGAAAAAATATTTTCGCTACCATTCACAAAGGGGAAGGGGTCCCATGGGGACCCGTTCCCGTTACGAATGGGTTAGCACCAATTTGGAATTATCGCTAACTGTGATTGTTTTGTGACTGCATTCACGGTCACCAAACAATCATACATCACACTGTGATTCGCAATTAGGAAGGGACCTAATTGCGACTCGCAAACCTATTTTGCGATACGGTAAGTAGATTACCGAATCACAAAATAGGGTATGTAGATACCAAAACGCTTTTTTTCTTGTTGCAAATGGCCCAATTCTGCGAATTGGGTAGTTTGTGTTTGTGTCTAGAAAAAAGCTACGTACACATGGCCGTACATCTCTATTGGGACCTAATGCCAGCAAATTCAAGACCTGTAGAAGTAGGGGCCCTCTTTCAGGCATTTCTTCAGGCACAGGCCATACCGCCTGGGATGTAGGTGACGCTGGTGTCTGGCACTGTGCTGGAATCAGTTGGGCTGTTTAGTAGTCCATCGCTCGAGGTCGCCTATGGAATATACTGTTTTTGCATTGCGATTGTAGCAATGCATGTTTCCCCTCCACTCCTCACTCTTTAATAGTTATCTATGCTCAGGGACTTCACCACCATCGCTAATCTCCTATATTGCAATGTATAACGTTGTCGGACTATTGTATCTGTTGGGATATTTTATTTCATGTGTATTTAGGTGATGGACAACACCGACCGATTGACTAGCCACTTGCAGAGTGAGTCTTACATGTTGTTTTTATTAATTGCTGTAATCTAGATGTAAAAATCAATTAAAAAAAGTCCAACAGGATGTTAAGTGGCTTCCAATGTATTACTTAGAAATGGGGGCCCATTCTACAGAAATGGTCTCCAAACTGCCAGTGTTCCAGCTCGAAAATGTCGGTGGCCAACTTTCGGCACAAGAGTCCCAACAGATGCTACGGACCTCAAGCCTTTCATAGGAGTGTGGAGTACCTGTGCACTTTCGGCTTAAGTTCCTGGGGTCTTCACTGTGAACTGCTTTGTGAATTAGAGACAATTTTGTGAAATAATTTCTGTTCTGTAACGGAAGCCAATCTGCACCCCAAGGACTAGCATGGGAGGGTCTCCATAATAAATCCTAAAAATACGTTTTCTTGTCTTTGTTTTGTATCAGCTGAAGCTAATGAGTTGATTTCCATGACAGCCCCAAACACTGGACCTTCCTCAACATCAAGCATAACATTTTCTGCTCAATCCTGAGCTGTCCAGTTATCTCAGAAAAGTTGGGAGTGTTTATTTGTTTAAGATGATGTAGCTAAATTACAGATTGTGACTACCAGACTAACCTTTGTTTCATAGATCAAATTAGGGTCCATCACAAAAAACTAGTTTTGTTTTTGGCCTATGCCACAAGTAAAGATGAACTTCCAAGGGAGGTGAGCCAGACACTATATGTTACTTGAGCTGTTTTTTTTTAAATAACTGGGAGCTCCTAAACCTTGTAACAAATGGAACTTTGGCCCAACTAATCTATACTAAAATTACCTTCAAATTAGGATTTCTTCAATGATGCAGGCTATTCAGATATAATTCACTCCTTCAAGCAGGACTCTTACTTGAGAGGCAGCTGGACTCTCACGCACAACTATGTGGCCTGCTTCACTCTGGACTCCATTCTTAGCCAAGGACACCTTGTCCAGGGCAAGTCAGTTTCCAGCATCAAAGTGATAGGCAGTTGAACCTGTGATTCAAGATTGTGTTATTGCCTGTGCTCCAGAGGCTGAGCTGAAGCCTTCTACCGTCCCCTGATGTCAGCCTGCCTCAAACTGTTCCGCTCTAATCGCTTCATTATCCCTAACTACATGATCACATTATGGAGGACATTACTAGGACTATGGGGCTCTGATTCACTTTGTGTAAATGACTGCTAACAGAGCGGCTCAAAATGGGCCCAAATTAACTGGGGAGGAGGGAGGGAGGGAAGCAAGGGGAGGGACAGCTACACAGGTGGAAGAAAGAGGGAAAGCGGAAACGTGTTGAAACGGGGGACTGAATCGAGGGAGGACAAAGCAGCACAAGGGGATGGAAGGAGAATTAATAGCGACTTAAAGTGAGGGGAAGGAGAGAGTAGAAGGAGGGAGGATAGAAAAGGGGAGAACTTGGATGACAGGAAGGATAGAAGAGAGGAAGGCACAGGCATGGAAAAGGAATTAATAGGGAAAATGAAAAAGCGTGAAGAGGGGAAGAGAAAGGATGGAGGAGGGTGTGAATTAGGGCAAGATGAGAAATAAAACAAAATAAGCATTGATAATGCCGATAGGGCCGGCTATGAAAATGCCTTTTGTTTCATTGATAAATTTAGCGCTCAATTAGTCATCATATATGCACTTGGTCCCTCGTCTTTGCGCTCATGCATCCATTTATCCATCGACTCATGTTTGCATTCAGCCTCTGATATATCCATAACACAATACATGTAAACTCAGTAACACATGCAAGATAAATGAAAGTATTCAAGAAGATCAAAGAAAACATGACGTCTAAATAAGATGGGCACGTGCTTACAATAAAGAAACTAAACATAGCAGGGGATGTCTAGTTTTGCAGTGGTACTTTACATAGTCTGTGGGTATAAAATTCCAGCATAGCAACCTGTTTCATAACAGATGGGTTGGCTATCTCTCAACGGTAAAACATTGATACACTGTGGACAAAAGCATTCTATAATGATTGCCTGGCTTAGAGGAAGTAATCGTATGGCACGCAGCACAGTACATATGAAGTAAGTGGCAAGCAAGTGGCCTGTTAATGGTGGGTGGAAAGCTATAGTATCTTAAGATAAGCTACAATAAAACTAAGAGAAATAAAAAAATGAAAGGGGGACTATAAAAGGAGAAAAGCGAAAACTAAGGGACCTAACAACCAGCTCTAACACTGAAGTACACTCATTCTCAAGTGGATGTATACATATGGTCAGATAATACCATCATTCTCAGGGCAAGAGAGCCAAAAACTGATGTAGATTAAACCATCACTCCATGCAATACGCTATCGTGGATGGAAGCAGAGTCTAAGTGGTGCTCAGACAGATCAGAGAAAGAAGAAGGTTGACCCAAAGGCCCTCGATCTATCTATATGAATTTATATTTATAAATATGGATGTATGTATGTATTATGTAATAATTTATTTTAGTACAATACCTGATACACAGCTAACCCTGTCAGGCTTTTTGAAGAGATTCAAACAAGAATTATTACAGTACAAACCTTCTACCTCTAGGATATGTCAAAGTGGTCCAACACTAAAATCCTTCTCTACAAATGAAGTCTGAGATTTCAAATAAAAGAGTAGCTTTTTACAAGCTTTAACATAGTGCATTAACAATCCACCATCAAAGGTCTATTGCATTTAACATATGTGTTGCATAGTAAATACATCAGGCTTACTGCCCCTGTCAAGACATTTAATAATAAAGCAGTTCATAGCTATGGCATCTGACAAATGCCTTTTACTAGTGAACCAATCAGGAGTATAATTATTGTCATTGGTTTATCCCCATAGCTGTCTCAGGCCTACTGAATTGAGTTTAATCTTTCCTACAAAGCAACTATTAGGCACACAGTCTTAACACTAAAGTACAAAAAATACAGTGGCAAAGGAAAATATTATCTCTCCTAAGAGGTTCGAACAAGGATTCTCACAATGCAACTCTTCTATGCTCATGGTTTGTCAGATTGGGTAGCTAACACCAAAACCACTGCCTTCTACTATAATCTATGGTTTTCTATGTAACAAAGTGCCTATCTGTAGGCTTTATTACAGAGTAATAACAATGCACCCTTGAATGCCTAATGACTTTAGTATATGCTTTTCACAATCAATATGACAGGGTCACTGTGTTTAGCATAGCTTTTTATAAATAACAGCCAGGCCTATAACCTTTATCAATGGCATGACACAATACCCAGATCACACTTACTGTGTTAGGTATCAGCTTATACACAAGTCAACTATCAGGTACACCATAAAACAATACACATATGTACACAACTATAGTGGTAAAAACACAAAAACTCCTAATAGAGCATAAGAAAGTCTACCATAGTGCACATTTTCTGTCCCTATGATTTGTTCAAATGGGTTACCAACACGAAAGCCCTTGCCTACTGTGGTAATCTGTGATATTCAGTGTAGTAAAATATCTGTCTAGATTCTTCAGCACAGCATAATAACAATCCACCCATGAAAGGGTATTGCCTTTAACAGACGCGGTTCACAATAAGGATGTCCTGCCTACTTGCTTTGTCATAACTTTTCATTATAAATAGATCACTCCCAAACGAATCTGAGATAACGCTTCCCACTGCAGCAATAGGGCTTGTAGCCTTTACCACTGGCTTGACACTATTATCAAAATACGCCTGCTGAAGTGTGCAACAGGTAACCATCATGTATACAGTTAGAAAATTACAAATACATACAAAATAAGAGATTGCAAAACAATATACAACTCCTCTAAACAGCACCTAAAAAGATGAATCACAATGAAAACTCCATGGTGGAGGCCAAAACCAAACTCCTTGCATACTAAGGTAATTTGTGAAATTCCATGTAACAAAATACCTCTCTAAAGCATTGTAAAACAAGAAGTAACAACCTACTGTTGAAGGCCTTCTAGCATTAAAAAAATGCTTGTTACAACAAATAAGCTAGGCTTACTGCCTTTGTCAAGCACAACACACATTAGTACTATCTGTTGCACAGAACACAGTGTGATGCAGTATACTGCAGTGCACACATCCGTATAGCGAAATATAGAGGCCACATCAGTACAGTTTAGCATGGCCTGGTTAACGCTTTCCAAAGAAGGGCCTGGATCTGCCCTAACAGTTTCCAACTGAGCAAAGAATGTGAAATATAAAAATACTTTAGAAAAAAAAAAAACATTCCTAATAATATTGTGCCTGGAATCTACTTATAAAACATGGTATTGTATATCTCAGTAACAGACACCCACTTTCCGATTCTATCCTCAAGCAAGGGGTCACTGCAGAAACAAGACTTGGCTGCAGCCACCAGGCCCGTGCTGAGAGCTTTCAGTGTAATCCCAAAGAACAGGGGAGTCAAATGTAGCTCTGGGAGGGATGTATCTATGCCAGGTTTGGTAACTAAGTGAGTGGGACAGGAGTCCCTACATACATCTATAGTGAAATCATTTACAGGTTTATCAGTTACCTGAAACTCTAGCATGGACCAACATTCCACACCCTTGTTGTGTGGGATTCAGTGGTGATGAATGTGTTTGAATATGTGATAAATCACCCTTTGCTGAATGTTATCGGGATATTGAAAGACAATCAGGAATTGCGAGACCATACAGGGGAAGCAGACAACCTCACTGGGTTGAGAGGCTGATAAATGTGCATTAAAAGCTATAGAAACGGCTCAGTGCGTTGAACTTCAGCCTTAAGGGTGATTAGAAACATGCCTGTGATTTGTTCAAAGCCCAATAGGGTTGACTCAGATTTTCAGCCTTCAAAAGGTCAATAATACGAGCATCACTTTGTTATATATGTATTTATATATTACATTTAAAAAAAGTTAAATGTTAGTTGTAGTAAAGAAAACTTGATTAATTGCTTTCTATACCAAAAACTTACTACACAAACATTAGAAATTCTAAAGTTCTAGTTATAACTTAAAATTATAATTTATGCGTGGGGTAAAACTTACTTTAACTCACAGATCTCCGCACAGTGTTGTGAACTCACTAGGCAGACTATACTATAATTATTTACGCACCACACAGCCCTACATAACTTGTCTTTAAGGAACGGTCTCACCGGTGGCAGGAAGCTCAGAACAGGGTGTGTGGCAAAGTCCTATCCATTTTCGAAGCCACTGCTGCCACAGTTAATGTCTGTAGCAGGAGCACGCTGATTGCATGTCAATGCAGTGTGAACACAGTTACATGTAAGATGGGACCGCCAGCTGGACCTACACTTAGGGACTGAAAGTCTATCTCATCAGCCTATGAAACGTCACCACAGGCTCCGCCTATCCTCCCCTCATTGGATGTCTGAGTCTTACAGGCGGCAGCCGCCATTCAGGGAGGAGATGAGGCAGGATGTCGCCAGGACACAATGGAAGATGTTATTAAGCAGTGGCCTGTCCCTGATACTGGTCTCTGCATTCCCACCATCGTACTTTGGCTCCTCGTAGTACCCCTGTGATCCCTGGTTCCAGCGAATCTGATTAGGGCTCATGGATAAAGACAGTAACGCCATGTTCTTCCACTTCCTCTAAGACTGGAGCATCATAGGAGAAGATACCACCAATGATTAAAGATTGGATTCGGAGAGAGGAGATTTAGAAGGAAATTTCAAATTGGGGGTCATTGTTTACATGTGTGATGTGTTTGTGTACATGTGTGCACATGCATGTGTGTACATGTAAAATCAAGTGAGTATGCACATGTAAGAAGTTAATGTGTTAATGTCTGTTCATGGTTCTATCTGCTACATTAAAAATGATCGACATAATGGGGGAGGGAAACCTGGGGTACATTTAAGCAATGATTAGTATATATTCAGACTGCCTGGGGTACACTGTGGCTCTGAATAGTATGTGAGAAGGATGTATGTTAACTCATATGGGGAATGGTTGTGCACATCTTGGTACTGACTAGCAAGTGCGGTTTTGCTCGAGACATACCAGGCCATTGACTGGCATATGAAGGTGGCTGGAGCACTTCATGGCATTGACTAACATATGGGCTATCAACTGAAAAACAATAGCATTGAATAACATTTGAAATGATTGCCATGTAAGGAGACCTAAGGTACATCAAGACAGTGTGTGGCCTATGGAGCACATTAAGACACGGATTGCACCCGAATTGGGACATATCATTGCATTCCATAGCATATAGCGCCATCTGCAAAATGGTATTAAGTGGCAAGTAGGAGAACCTTGTGGGACACCTTGGCACTGATGAGTTGTAAATGCCTGGGCACAAGATGGTGATGACTGCCATAAGATGGGCTACTTGAGCACATTATGACAATGGCTGGAATGCAACAGTGACACCTCAGGCAAGACTCCAACTACAGGCATTTATGAATGAGTGAACCTTTGTGGAGGAGCGCATTTACTCAAAATGACAAGCTGGCTAGATGGCAAAACATTTAGTTTCAGAATATGGCAAGCTAATATTTAGGAACAAATCAATTTCTTGACTAAACCATACTTTCTGCTACCAGGGGGCATTGTGGGATGTTCAGTTTGTTTGCTGTATAAATTAAATATATGCACTGAAACCTGAAAGCAAAGTTATTTATGAGAAGGCAAAAAAGTTATAGTTGGTCAGGAAACAAAATTTGTTTCTTTAATGAGAATCATAAGTGATTTTGTGACAAAATGTGCACATTAAAGAATTTCTTAATGATACTTCATGACAATTTAAGCTAATGTGTGAGCACATTTTGATGTTTTGGGCTCATATCCTCTGTTGCTCAAACACCCTCTTCCCGGGGCTTTCGCCCATGTTGACTTCTCTCCTACCCACTTCCTCCTTTGCTACTCTACCCCATCTATACTGACGCAAAAAAAAAAAATCTAATTGTTTGGCAGACCTAGAAGCTGCCATTTGCTGCTAGGCTGCTCAGTTTTCTTAGAAAATAATTTTAGTTAGCATTCCAAAGGCATCCATCACCGATGAACCATATTTTAAAAAATAAATGAAATGGTGGCTATGTCACACCTGGGGGGTAGCGGAATGCTCCATTCTGCCCACAAAAATTACTCTTTTAATGCAGGATTTCTGCCAAATTCTGCCATTCACCAAGCGGTCGAATTCTTTCCCGCGAGGCTCCAGTGCGAGTGAAATAAGCCATGGCCGTAGCAGCAATGTCTAACGGGGACGGTCGTGGTTGGAGGGTTGGTTACTGAGTAGATTTGCTGCTTTATCAACAAAAGAGAGGGATCGGGAGAATTGAAGGTCCAGTGTACGTACTCCCAATACGACTAATCAATACAAAAAGTACACTGTTCCTAAATCTAGGGTGAACAATTAAAGTTTAGGAGCTAGAACCCTCACACACCCGAAAGGGTGTCATGCTTCATCATCGGGAAGCTCCTCGTCAGACCGGCTGGTGCGATGTCTGACGGGCTCCCCTTTCGGGGGTTCTTTGCCGGAGATCTTTTTATATATGGTGGCTGCCGTCAAGAGTCTCAAACAAAAAAAGGTCGCCCCGCCCTCTTCGTGTGGGGGGCCCCTTGGGAAGTAGCACGTTCCAGCCTATTGCTTTTTTAAATAGGCATCCTCGATTTGAGAAACCTACCCTCGGCGTGCTCACCCTATTTAAAAAAGCAATAGGCTGGAACGTGCTACTTCCCAAGGGGCCCCCCACACGAAGAGGGTGGGGCGACCTTTTTTTGTTTGAGACTCTTGACGGGACAGTTTACTCGAAATGTAAGTGACTGGTACCTATTTCTCTCACACACATAATTGGTTAGTGATATCTTTTATGTATAGCCAGGAGAAGTCTAGTTTGATATAGGTCCTGATGAAGCGTTAGAGGATCTTTCACGACCACAGTTACGCGAAACATGTTGACCAGACCCTAGGGGTCAGGTGACAATTTCCCAGTACTCCAGGCTTTTAAAGTGGTTGAGCATTATTCTCATTTTCCACTTAATTATGTTTTTAATCTTGATCGTGACCCCTTTGGATTGCCAGTAAACAGATTAGTTTAGGGGTCTCTAATCAATCATAAAAACAAAAAAAAATCCACTCTCCTGCCATACTGAGTGCCTGACCTTCTTGATTCAACAGCAGCCACCATATATAAAAAGATCTCCGGCAAAGAGCCCCCGAAAGGGGAGCCCGTCAGACATTGCACCAGCCGGTCTGACGAGGAGCTTCCCGATGATGAAGCATGACACCCTTTCGGGTGTGTGAGGGTTCTAGCTCCTAAACTTTAATTGTTCACCCTAGATTTAGGAACAGTGTACTTTTTGTATTGATTAGATTTGCTGCTGCTCAAGTAGATTTTCTACTTGAGCAGCAGCAAAAACAACTCGAACAGCCTCATGCTCTTGCGCACCGCATGCTGCTGTTTGCACAGATTTTTCCACACTGCTCATGCTACTGGTGCTAAATTGTTGCACAACATGCATATTTCCGCCCTCTAGCGGGACTGCAAACCTCATGGAGTTTTTATGCAACTCGGTGGTCTTCCACAGAGTGAAACTCCGTTAGTTCTGCCCATCTAGTCATGCAGAATATAGGTAAGCACGGTGTTGCATGCCCGCCCACATTTCAGCGAGTATAGGGCTTTGTGCCTGCTCCATGCCCTTGGCTATGAGCACTGATAATGTCAATATGTCGACAAGACCAAACCTACTGACTTTGCAAATTACTTTTCTGCTAGTGCTCTGCACTCAGACTCTGTTTTTTGGGCATCTCCCGCTTTTTTCCATGTTTCTTCATCCCTTCTTTTCTCTGATTCTTCAGCGGCTTCCTTCGCCCTCTCCCTTCCTCTTCTCTCGCGACTTCTCTCTTTCATCCACCTCGCTTCTCTTGGCAGCCTCCTGCTCCTCCCTGCGGGCCTCCGTACTTCAGAAAGGAAAGGTAATTCCGCTAAATGCCTGCACGGCTCAGGCACGTCTTTGTGCGGACCCTGCCGAATTCCCTCAGCATTCAACGGCGGTGGAAAGGTGTCCGCAGGGGAGCCGGCCTCGGCCTCATTTAGACTTCACTTGTGACCTAAACAATATTGGGACCTAGCAGATTAGCAGCATTAATCATAGCCCAATACTAAGAACACAAAGGACCCGAACTTCTCCAGAGGGGCTCCGGACTTTAAACTTTAAACGATTCCCAACAAAGGCTCCCAACTTCTCACAAAATCTCTCTCTCGGCACCAGAGGCCACACCATCCCTGCTTGAGGCCCATGGCTGGCCATAGCAAAGCAGGATATTAGCAAAGGGATTAGAAAGCTGAACATGGCAAAAAAGGGAAAAACAGAGGGGAAATTGGCTGCGCACTGATGCAGCAATAGCAGGGTTTTGGATATAATGGGCTGCGGCTCAGCAGGGACCTTCATGCGCAGCAAAGATTTCCTGGAAGGAGCTCAGAGTTTCTGCCTGTCAGTTGCGCACGCCTTTAGGAATATGGGATCAAGGATATATGTGTACTGCATACACACGTCAAAGTTAAACATAAAATATCTTAAACAGGTTCATCCTCTCCCAAAGGCAACCTTGACAACGATTACTTACATCCATAGACTCTTACCAGCCAGTGTCTGCACACACATATGCAGCTATCTATGTAACCAAGTGACTGTCCTAGGGCAGGCGTCAGGGGAGCGGGCTAAAGAGAATTCAAGTTTTAAAGAATTTTATGCTCCTAAACTTCCGTTAGACGCATACACATCCATTTGTGTCCGTACGTTGTCAAACATGCGTCACAGAATCCGGACTGGCAGAATTTTACCCTCACAAATGGCACGCGAATGGGAAAATCACGCCATCGATGACGAATCTGTGAATCACACACTTAGGGCTAGGGGTGGGTTTCCGCACATTCATCCAGGGGTCTACATGCAAGAGTAGGTGAACACACAAAATCCATAATGTTGTGGATGCTCACAGACAGATTACGTAGGTGGACCACCCACATTTTTATTGGAGGTGCGGGGCAAAGGGTTTCTCCATAATGAAAATATATTCCTCACAAAGAAATCAAAAGAAAAAATAGCTGTGTCGAATTTCACATGCAGAATTTCCATCTCTTGGTTTGCCACAAGTGAGTATTGGTGGTAGTGTTAACACTGGCTTTACTTCAGTGAGCACTGCTGAACTCTGTCAATCCCACAAAAATGAGAATTAGCTACAAATAAAGGAATTATACTACCCGAGTAAATCTTTTGTCTTTACAAGCAGTCCCTTTGTGATAAAGGTACATGATGATGCACATTGATTAGACTAGCGGTCAGAGTTCGTTGCCTGGCTGCTGCATCAAGCTGCACAGATACCAAAACCATGTTGTCCAATGTAATGCAATGGAAGCCCAGGAGGGCTGGATCCATTCCAGATTTTTAGGACAATCGCCGACTATGTGAAGAAGTTTCACTGATATGCATTGCACGTGAATTAATCTTTTGTAGATATCTTGACCACGTGACATCCAGTCCTCTTGAACACGATATGGAATCCCCTGGTAATATGCATGCATTTCGAGCAAATCCACTTACTAGCACTTCAGTAAGGGTTTAGTGACTCTGTTTCTCCTGAAGAGCCTTGAACCCAAATTTCATGGGCCTTCTGGGCCATTGGGATTGAAAGAGAGGCTCAGACTGAGTTTTCGGTTGCTTTGCATGCAGTTCCAGACCCATTTGACATCCTCTGGGGGACAGCACAGAAGGGGTGCTGTTATGGGACTCAGGCAAGTAAGCACTTTTTGGCTGGCAGGTGCCACTGAAGCAGGTATGGATTCTGTTAGCTCTGTAGTGATGCCGCTGCTGGCTGGGTCCAATTTACAAGGAAGGGTATGTGACCTGTTGCTCTTCCAGATAGATTTTCAAGGTGAGCTGGCACCGATGGCAGACACTTAAGCTGGTACCACAGCCCTTGATATGTGCTGAACAGGCACAATCCATGTCTTCAGAGGACACGTTCTTCCTTACTGTACTGTGCACCGAGGATGTATCAGATTAGCAAATAGTCCAGTGCCTTCTCGAGAGAATCTCACCTCTGACAGTTCCTCTTTTACCAAAGTAGGCACCATTGGCACATCAGAGGGACAGTTTTTCCTCCCCAAAGTGATTGCTACGAAGGACTAACTTGAAGACACCCATGGAGGCTATTGTTTGAGAATACTTGGAACATTGCCTCTTGTGGCACCCATGTAGCACACACTGAACTTCTCTAATACAAGGCAGACCTAAAATTAGGTTCTTGGCAGCTCTCTTATGCCGCTGACGGTGAACTGTGATTCGCTAAAAGGCTGTGGCAATGGCATGATGTCAGGCGTGGTGCACCAGACTCATCTTTTAACTGGTGGGGGAAGCTCATTTCAGCCCATTCACAATTTCCAAAGTAGTTAATTAGATTGTAGGACATGTCAATGTATTCCAACTACAACTTTAAAAGCTATTTGAAACTTTTTGTGATGTCTACATCAGAGAAGCAGAGTGCATCAAATCTAAGTTAAGTAACTGTTCCTCAGCCCATTTGGTCTGACTGAAACACACCTGTATCTGAAAGGATCTCAATCAAGGCAGGTTCCAGGGCACTCCTGTTGCATGGTGGATGTTTTGGGCTCAGAAGCTAATGTTTGTCCATTGTTCCGATTTTGTCATTTTTTATTAAACAAAATCCTTTCTCCTAAACCGTGTGATTCATTGATTTCATACTTATCATTTTAAGTATTTTGTTTAGTAGTCTTGTCTTCTCAACTAAGCCTGGTTGGTGCCGTTTTGCTGGTACATATAACACCTCCAGGCTGCTCTTCATCTTCCAGGGGTGAACTGCTCCTATTTCTGCCCTGAACGGATGCATATGGCACAGTATGGCATTTTCACCACATGCTGGCAATTAGATGGAATTATTGGATCTGTTTGTGGTGTCTGAATTTCCTATTAACTTAGAATGAATGCACAGGCTCTGAGGTGCGCCTCTGGCATGGACGTACTGGGATGTTTGTGACTATTGTCTAATTTGCTGCTTTACAACGTCAATGTGACAACGTTGCTTAAGAAGGCTTGAGTAGAGTGGAAGGCTAGAGCAGGGGTTTTAAATTACTCACAAAATGCACCAGATTATTTTCACCTTCACATCACAAAATGACAATATGTACACCTTATGCTGAACAGGGACAGTGGGGAGTGCCGAACCTCATGGTTAGTTCCTCTGAAGAAAATCTTAATCACGTCATTTTATTGATTGTTAAACTAATTGGTAAGATGGAGTTGAAGATCTATTTTGCTGCTTTATGATGACCTTTCCTCATGTGAATTTTGAATCTGTCTTATCCCGCTAGACTCTGGATTCTCCCCTTGTGGGACCTCGATCGTGGATCACAGGGCAGGCAGGGACTTCTGGCCTCCAACTGTGTCAAGGGAGGCTTTCACTTCTGATGTCTTTGTGCCGTACAACAGCTGGACCAAACACCGAGCACCAGGCGCACACCTTTAGCACTTGACTCTCACAGTAGTGAAGCGGAGCAGTCCAAGGCTTACTCGTGGAGGTGGCATGAAAGGGAGACTGAGAACTCACTTGTACATGGAATAGCATGTTATGAATCAGTGTCCAGTCATTGCTTTTTGTTAGAAAAACAACAGTTTACTCAAACAGCAACATACTACCTAGAGTAAATAATGTGGTGCTAATCGCTAAATTAGACTGTGCAATGGCATGGAAGTCAATGTTTCACAGTGGATTTGGAATACTGGGGAGTCCTGCCTCTTGCCTTTGACATTAATGTCTGACAATGCGCCTCGATGTCTGTGCCCCGCTGGCTAGTTTCAGGCTACAAGTACTGAGCCAGAGTCGTTCTAACCTACCTGGGCTTATGGTTTACACTTATGCTCAGTTTCCAGTGGTTTACCTTGTAACTACTGTTGACATCATCTGCCGGGGCACGCAATACAGTTGCACTTTGCAGTTAGCCACTCCTGCCCCTTTCATCTGACAGGCGAGCCCCAGGCATTCCCCAGAGAGGCTGCACTGGACCAGGGAGTGATCGTGGTCTGCAGCAGAGTTGTCCAGCAGCTTCCTCTGGTGCAAATAAAAGAAGGGCCCACCCGGAAGTCGCTTTGAAAGAAATCTCCAACAATGCATGGAGCAGAATTGTGGACCATGACTGCATTGCAGCTGCCCCGTGAAGCCTGCGCTCCAGTATCCCCAGGAAGCAGCAGTGATGGGGAAAATGACACAATGGAAGCACACTTCTCAATGCTACCCACAATCTTACAACCACAGGAACAAGTGATCGCAGTTTTGGGTTGTTAGCACTGAGCACTTCAACGCAGTTTAACGGGGACACTTACATAACACACACAGGCGAGCACCTTGCACAGGTGTCTATACAGTCACAGAGCAGCGTCCAGCTTTATCTGTGGATTTGGATGGGGTCAATTGAAGTGGGAATGCTGTAGAATACTCTTAAGCCAATGAAGAGGTCCAAGCACGCTCATGGTCTAGGGTCGGGCAGCCACGGGCACATTTCAAGTCATAGCGGCACAGGGGTGGACTACAGTCCTTTGCAGCGCTGACTCCGAGGCTTGTAGATCAAGTGATGCAGGCCTAGTCCGTCCTCTGATCAGCTCGCTCACTTCCAGACGGCAGGATGTGAAAGCCTTCTGCCAGTTTTCATTCTGTGAAGGACACCTCCAGTACATTTTTTGGCAACAGCTAGGACAGGCTTTGCTTCTGTGGCAGGTCCTCAGTGTTTCCAGAAGGGTTCATTGGAATTAAGATTATGTTTCCTAACCTGGCCAGGGCACAGCTGTTAGGGAACCCATTCTGGATCTCAGAACTCTATCTTCAGTACCCTGTAGGATGGTGCTTGGACACCAATCAGTGAGAAGTTTCTTGAACACCATCACAGGGAATATGCCCCATGCTTATACAATGACTGCAGAGAAAGATGTAATCCACAAGTGCAGCCCTGGGGCCAATTTCAGGCAGTTCCCGGTATTTTGTGAATCAGACCAAGACTGATCAAGCCATAGTCTTTGTCCGCCTAAGTTAGCAGGATGAAAAGATGGGGCTGGGCCTTCCCTGTCAGAAGAACTCAAAAAGAACTGCAGAACGGACGGAGAGGCTAACCCACTTAGCTACCTCACACAATCACATAATTGAACAATTAGAAACTACCTACTCTGAGGCATGGGTGGCAGAAAATCATCAGATACACTGCTCTGTGCATGGTTAAAAGGACCTTTTACACACTGCCCTGTGCATGCCTGGAACCCTTGTGACCCCCCTTTTCCCTTGTGAATGGCTTGAAAACTGTCAGATCCATTTCAGGTGTGTGGACGCCTAGGAGAAATCTGTTTGACTAGCTAAGTGTGCGCATAGCAATACGATCTTCTGACAAGGTGCTTCTGGTGCATGGCTAGGAGTAGGCCTTCTGACAAGGTGCCCCTGAGCAGGACTAAAGCCTTTGACATAATGTCCCATGTGCAGGGCTTACAGAAGAACATTACAATTATCTGCTCCTGTGCATGGTTGGGACGGCAATGCACTAAGCTTCCCCTGAGATTGGCAAGACACCTGTCACACAAGCTGCCCATGGGCATGGCTGGAGAAAGCTCACAAGTAAGTTGTCATGTGCATTGTTAAGGAGGGTCTGCTACAACGTTGCCTTTAAGAAGCTGCCATTGCACATTGCTAGGGAAGACACGTTACACTCTTTCCATGTGTAGCGAAATAAATGTTCATTAAGAAACCACACCACTACAGAACACCAGCCAACAAGATAACCCTGCACGCAGAAAAAGAACGCTAGGAAATAAGACGTCTGATACATGGCTAAAGAAGGCTTCCTGGTTTGTTGAACATAAACTTCTTGATCCCATATTGATCCTAGATGGGATAAGATGAAGAGAAGTCATATCAGGTGGTTGGCAGCCTTTACTGAAATAACCCAAAATGGGAAAGTTCCTGAATGGGATATAGATGCCCAACACATCAGACTCAATGTCCGATTCTAAAGCAACTCAGTAATCACTGGTAACAAAAGAGGATCATTCTCTCAGAAAGGAAGCTCTTCCCATCACCAGTCTTTTCACCACTGTTGCACTGATTTGTTCTAGTCATTGCTACCAAGCAAAGCAGATCTGTTCATAACGGCACCAAAACAGTTAAGATGTGATCTACAACAGTAATGCCCGGGCTTCAGGAGTTTGATTTCCAAAAGAATCAGCTCCCCAATGACCAGAAAATATCTCCAGTGACTTAGCTTAGTTAACTGAGACCTCATAATCAACTACGGCCAGCAATCTAAACTTTGAAATGTCTCTCACAGTAAACAGCACCTCCTGCGTCTATGCCTTCTACAGAAAAACAATAGACACTTCAGCATAGGCCACGGCCTTTAAGGTGGTGATGAGAAAAGCCAATCAGTAGAACCAGAGAGATCCAATTAAAAAAATGTCAGTGAAAACACACCAAAAAGTACAAAGCACCAACTGCGGAAATCTGGTTGTGCCGGACTGGGACAAAGTCACAAGTTCAGACCAACCATGATGGAGCATGGGGCGGCTATAGGGCCCCATTCAGGCCCACCTAACAAGAGTACCTTTAACATTTCGGTGTGTTGGGCAGCTGGGAGCAGTCCAATGCAACAGTGCTCGTGCGTCAGAAGGCTCCCGGGTGTCCACGCACATGGCACTTGAAATCCCTCTAGTGAGGCACCAGAGGGATATCTTTTAGAAAAACACAGCCTCCAGAGATGGGGGGGGAGCTCCTTTTCTTTTATTTCAGCGAAATGATGATCAGCGCATGCTGCACACTGATGTCATTTCACTGAAACTGAAAGTAAACAAACCCTTTTGACTCATTTCAATTTCACTGCCTCAGTGCTCAGGAGGCTATTTCAGCAGGAGACAGAAGAGGTATCACTAGAAAGGGGAGAATTTCCCTTTCCAATGATACCCCCCCTAGTGGATCCCTGCCTGAGGATCAACGCAGGAGGGCGCTACCTAAGCAGGGATCCACCCTCTATGTACCAGGGAGGGGGGAGCGTCCCTTGGGTAAGGGCTTTTGCTTTCCCCAGTTTTTTAGTGCCATTTTCAGTCTTTCTGCCTCCCTAGGGGGCAGTAGCCTCCAATCTGTCCCCACGGGGGGGCAGAAAGCCCACTAGAAAATGCCCCCAAACCCTCAAAAAGTGGCACAGTCTTCCTGCCCCCAGGTGCAGATGGGGCAATATCCCCCAATGTGTCCCCCCACAGGGAAGGCAGAAAGCCCACTAGGGGGTGGGGGCTGCCCAGAATGGGCATTGCAATGCCCCCCACTACACCCTAAAAAAATCAGCACAGTCTTTCCGCCCCCTTGGGGGCAACAGTCCCAATCTGCCCCCGGGGAGGGTGGGATTGGGGGGGTGGGGAGGCTTAAAAAGTCCACTAGGCTCCAGGGATTAAAACAATGAAATAATCTGGGGGTGGGGTCTGCCCAGAATGGGCAAAACAATGCCCCCAATGCTCCCATAATTATTATTATTTTTTTTTTTAATTCAGCACAATCTTTCTCCTCTCCACCCCAGTGGGACAGATCAGGACAAGAGGCTCCCATCTGACTCCCCCTCCCCCCGTTGGGGGGGGACGGACAGCAAGCCCACTAGGCACCAGGGATATTTTTGGTAGTGAAGGGGTAGGGGCTGCCCAGAATAGGCATGGCAATCTCCCGAACCTAAATAAATGGGCACAGTCGTTCTGCCATCCCCCACTAACCTGAGCAGCTGGAGATTAATAACTCCAATCTGCTCCCCAGGGTGGGCAGAAAGCTCACTAGATAATAGAGAAGCATTTTTTTTTATTTAAAAAAAAAAAAATTAACAGTGGGGTAGCTGGCCACCATCATTTACATTGTTATGCCCTGCACCCCAATTGAAGGGGGCAACAGTCTTTGTACCCCCCACCCTCACTGCGGACTAAAGCATCTCAATCCAGTGGCAAGCAAGAGGACATATGACTCTTGTATTGTGATTTTACCTATGGGCCAAAAGAGCTTAGCTAACACCCACTATCGTCCTACTTGCAAAAGTTAGCGACAGCACTTTTTAGACTTGGGTACGCTGCCACCTGGAAAAACCTACCAGACCCAGACACTTCTGAAAATGAAACATCTGGGGGAGTCCAGGGTGGTGTGCGTCACATGTATCCCACACCATTTCCTTACCCACAATACCCTGCAAACTTTCAGCTTTGCCTGAAATCACAAATTACCCCACATTTCTGTGATGGAAACTTCCGTAATCAGCAGGAATCCACAAACTTCTTACCACCCAGCATTACCCTACCTGTACTGATAAAAACTGTGCCCAATTTGTGTGGGTGCCCAAAGCAGAGTCAGCCTAAAAACGTATGAAAAAAAACTGCCCATTAGGACCTGCTTTGGCTCGACTTCAATTTATTCATGTTTTTGGCCCTTCCCTTTTGTAGGCTGTTGTATAGCTATTTTAGCCATGTTTTAGACGCTTTATTTTAGCAAACTAGGCCTGCATTTGTACACTTTGGCCCAGGTACATTTTATTCAGCATCGTTTTATTTTTCTAGCATCAGACACATTTGCGGTATTGTTTTATTTTTTTGTATCTATTTGTTCTTTTGCCTAGGAAAGCATCACGTTCTTAGCATTGCACTTTGTGCTTTCCTGAAGGCTGCAGTCAGATAGGGTTGGTGGCAAAAGTGGTACACTATGTCTCCAACATTCACAGAAACATACACATCCTTACATGGGGACCTTTTCTTGGAATATCAAATGTTCTATTACAAAAACACTCCCCTGTCCCGTACATGTTAGAGGGAGATTCCAGCCAGATGACCACGACTGTATGCTGATTGCTGAATGTCTCCGCTACAGCTGCTTAATCAGACTACCGAATACCTGGCCTACTTGGAGATGTTGTCTCTATAGACAACAGGCTTCCTTGCTCAGGTATAAGGGATGTAGTCTGCCCAGTGGGGAAACCTGAAGGGCAGATTAGGGCTTATTATGCTGTGCTCTAACATAGCTTAAGTAGGAAAGATACAAGGATTGTTTTTGTGTGTTACACTCCTTGTTACCCTTTTGTTTTTAGTGTGTTTTATCATCCTAGTTATTGCAATACATGCCATTTTATCTAAGATGCAGTTACTTCAATAAATCCTTACTGAACTATACTATGCCTTTGTATGTCTTTGCCTGCATGAGACTAATGTAACTGAGAGAAAGGGATGAGATCTGATTGACCACGATTTCCCTGAGGAGTCTTCCTTGTCATGCGCCCGGTTCCCACAATCATCCCTGTTCTTGGACAGAGTTGAAGTGCTGCTAGTTAACTAGAAAACCCAAATTGTACTAGGTACCCACAATCCAGGCGATCCTACCGCCCTAAACCAGTAGATTAATTAGGATAATGAAAACCTATACGACAAGTCACTTGGCCCACTTACACAAGTGAGGTATAATTTTTATCGGGAGGCTGAGAATACTGGGTGGTAGGAAATTTGTGGCTCCCCTCAGATTCCAGAACTTTCCGTCACATAAATGTGAGGTAAATGTGAGATTCTGGGTAAAACAACCTGGGGAGAGCCACACAAGCCACTCAATCCAGGATTCCCTTGGGTGTCTAGTTTTAAATAATGTATAGATTTGCTAGGTTTCCCCAGGTGCTGGCTGAGCTGCAGCCCAAAATCCACAGCTACGCACAATGCAAAAAAGGGTCTTTTTTCAGTGGAAAAATGTGATGTGTCCACGTTGCATTATGGGCTCTTTCCTGTCACAGGCACTAGGTCTACCCACACAAGTGAAGTACCATTTTTATCAGGAGACTTGGGGGAAACACAGAATAGCAAAACACATGTTATTACCAATTTTCTTTCTCTGCATTTGCGCCTTCCAAGTGTAAGGCAGTGTGTAAGAAAGAAGTCATTTTGAGAAATGCCCTCTAATTCACTTGCTAGTATGGGTACCCACAAATTCAGAGATGTGCCAATGACCACTGCTTTTAAACTCCATATCTTGTGCCCATTTCAGAAATACATAGGTTTCCTTGATACCTATTTTTCACTCTTTACGTTTTACCAAATGAATTGCTGTATACCCAGTACACAATGAAATCCCATTGCAAGGTGCAGCTCATTTATTGGCTCTGGGTACCTTGGGTTCTTGGTAAACCTACAAGCCCTGTATATCCCTGCAACTAGAAGGGCACAGCGGACGTAACGGTACACTGCTATTAAAAATATGCCAAAGCTGTAAAAAGTTACAGATGAAAACATAGACAAATGTCTAGTTTTTTCAACTCAATTTCAGTGTTTTTACTTCAACTGTTACTTTCTATAGGAAAACCTTAAATGATCTACACAAATGACCCCTTGCTGAAATCCTAATTTTGTCTACTTTTGAGAAATGTATAGCGTTCTGGGATCCACCATTGGTTACAAACCCATTTCTGTCACTAATTTGAAGGAGGTTGAAAGCGCAAAAAATAGGAAATATGGGATGTGTACCAGTAAAATGTCAAAACTGTGTTGAAAAACTTGTTTTTCTGATTATAGTCTGCCTTTTCCTGAAAGATGGGAAGATTGTGATTTTAGCACCACAACCTCTTTTTTTATGCTAATTGCAAGGGAAAAAAACAGATGTTTTCTCCTGCAGCACCTTTTTCTCATTTTTCCCCCAAAACTCCAAATTTAGCTGTATTTTGGCTCATTTTTCGGTCTCCTCCAAGGGGATACACAAAACCTGGGTACCTTTAAAGTTCCCTGGATGCTGGAGAAAAAGGACGCAAATTTGGCGTGGATAGCTAATGTGGATAAAACGTTATGGGGGCCTAAGCGCAAACTACCCCAAACAGCCCCAAAAAAAGGCTTAGCACAGAGGGTGATGGGGAAGCTTAGCAGCAAAAGGGTTAAGTCCTCGTTGGCTAGTGTTGTGAGGCCACACACCAAGGACGCCTCATGCATGTGAGGTGATGCATCGGTTCTGAGGTGCGGCCAAGCTACGGTGTGATGCCCTGTGTCATCATTGAGGGTCCTGTTCATGAGGACTTGTCATGGGAAGTCCAGCATTGAGGATGCGTTGCGCAATCGAGGAGATGTCAGTTCCAAGGAGCTGAGAGGTCGAGATTTGAGAACCTGAATAATTGTTGAGGCCGTCGACATGAGATTTGTGATGCAAGGGCCTCCATCGGGCCTCCATCAGGCCTCCACCGGTGGCGGTTCTGATGCAGGCTGCGGGTCGATGAATAGTCCTTGCATTGAGAGAACCGTTGCAGCAGATGTGATGCATCGGTTTTGTTCTGGATTGCGCTACACAGCAGAGGAGATGTGGTGGTTCTGCTGGGTCGACAGATGGGCTAGCAGAGCACTTTCAGGCCTACTTCCAAGGGTCCAAGCCTGGGGTGGCATCACTTGACTCCCAGATGGCAAAGTCTAGGTGCTGAGTTTAAGGTTGCTGGAGCCTTCTTTCCCTGAGGCTCTAATCAAGAGGCCAGCCAACAAGCCCTTGGAGCCACTCTGGGTTCAACAAATAAAAGGTTCAGTCCTTCTCACCTAGGGAAGTCGACATTAAACAGCAGGGCACAAATCCTTCAGAACAGAAATCCAGCAGAATGGCAGCCCTTTCAGCAGCAAAGCAGTCCTTCTGCCTGGCAGAGTATCCACAGGTCCAGAACTGTACTGAAGAGTTGGTGTCTGAGGTCCAATATATGTACCTGGGCCTTACTTTGATGTGGGAGAAGCTTCTAGAGGCTTCCCTTTAAAGTCCACAGTCTGGAGCCAGGGCAGGGAAGGCATGAAGCCTAACTGTGGGGTATGCAGCACTTTGTGTGGAGGCAGGACAGGGCTGTGCCTAGCTTCACCCTCCCATCCTGCCAATGGTGGCCCATCTAGGCACACCTGAGCTCTCTATTGTGTGTGGCTGTCTAGGAGGAATACACAAAGCCCAACTGTCAGCTGCACCCAGTCATGTGACCCAGGGACAAACTACAGACAGGTAATGATTAAGGCAGGAAAATGCCAACTTTCTAAAAGTGCCACTTTCAAAACTGTAATTAAAAATCTGACTGTACCATAAAAGAGGATTTTTCATTACAATTCTAAGGACATCAAACATGAACTGATCACCTTTTCTCATTTAGCAGTTTAAGCTAATTAAATGTAATAAGGTAAATCCAATATTATCCGATGGGAGAGGTAGGACTTTCAGTAGTGAAAAACAAATGTGAGTTTTTCACTACCAGGATTTGTAAAACTAAAGGCAACATGCCCAGCCTTTTAAATACACTGCACTCTACACTGCTCAACCTTTTAAATACACTGCTACCTAAGGGGTGAAGTGTATGTATTCAAAGGCAAGGGTAGGGCCTGGCAAAAGTTTTTTTTTGCCAGGTAAAATGGCAGTTTAAAAATGTACATGCAATGGCACGTTTAAAGGGCTACTCAAGTGGGTGGCACAATCAGTACAGCAGGCACACTAGTGGCATTTAATTTACAGGCCCTGGGCACAGATAGTGCCACTCTAGTAGGGACTTACAAGCACATTAGGTATGCCAATTGAGTGTAAGTCATTTCCACAATGGTTTAAGGAGCAGGCACAAGCACCTTAGCATGGATCAGCAGTGGTAAAGTGCCCAGTTCTACAAGCCAACAAAAATGGGATGAGAAAACAGAAGAGTGAAGGCAAAAGTCCAACTGGAGCATTCCAGATGGCTGCATTGTGCCTAATGCCATTGAGATGTTCCATGTATGCCACGTAAAGCTAAAATATTGTAACCAAATGCAAGTTGTGCACATGGAGCACCTTAACCCTTCGATCTTGTAGATACTACTTCGAGGTTAAAGAACGCATTTGTTCACCTGACGTAGGAGGCTAGCTACTGTTTTTAAAGCATGTGATCCACAGCAGCATAGTTTCGCAACTCAAGCATCAGCCTCAGACAGGAATGGTGTTATCAATGCAATAAGAATTAATCTTGGCTTTTGATGCAAATCAAACACTCCTTCAAGAAGTCACCTCTGCGCCATCATCATCTATCCCCCATTTCTCATTTCACAGGTGCCTATATGGGAGAATCACAAACATTTACCACAGTCACCAATTTTATGTAATTAATAAAATTGATGAAAAGGTTGACACCTATATTTACAAAGCAATTACATTTTCAAATAAAAAAAAGTCTTATTTTTCAAAATACAAATATCAGGAGCACAAAACCAGGACCGCAATATGGCGAGTAAAAATGAGAAAAAACTCCTCACTTTTATGGAACATACCAGTCTTTTGGCTTTGTGTGTTGGTGTCGTACATATAGAGGGGACCTGGAAGCAGAAAGTTAGCAAGAATGGAACTTAGCCAACAAAGGGAACAGGAGATGCACCACTGCATGTTATATATGGGCAATAACATAATATGAGGAACTATGGATCAGCTCCACTCCACTGGCCATTAAAGGATGCAGTGCGGCCACTATTGCAACAGTACTCATTTACATCTGAATACCACGAGGAAGGAAAAACATTTTTATTATTTATTATTAACTGGAGTGCCACCGAACAATACTTAGTTACAGGCCACATTTCATCTTACTAAATACAAAATTAAAAAAGCTGAGTAACTTATAACAAAGATTTACAATATCAGGAATATACAACAACGATGAGCTAGGTAATGTGTTTGCTATTGTCCCAAAAATAGAATCGATTGCAAGGAGTGATGCCCCGTTCGTGATGGCATGATGTAAAATTCTCTAACTGTAAGTAAGACACCCATAATCGCAACATCCCAAATAAGACAACCACAACTTCTAAATTGAATGCGAAGGCGTGTGGGGGGGCGGACCAGAAATAAAATATACAGGTATCTGCGGTTTGTGTGAGAGGGAATCAAATGAGATTGGTGAAAAAAATAAACAAGCATTTGCAATGCAATAGCTCTCACTTTTGCCCGAGTTACAACTATTGGCATTGTAAATTCATAACTGGACTTTTCTTGACACATAACTTGATCAACCGTGCCTCATAATTTTGTCTTTTCTTGCCATATATTTCCAGTGGCCCTGCATACAAATAAAGCACTTCTATTTATCTTCTTCCTCTAGCTGCAGCAAAAAAAAATGAGAATGTTGCCATTTAGCATCCTAATTTAAAAATGCCACACTAATTCCAATAGAATACCACTTTCACTATCCCACCATCAGAGCTGCTGGCTGGCTAAACCAATTCCCCCCAAAAAGACACAAGACAGCCACAGAGGAGAAATAATCTAGAAGGGTCACCCAAACATATCAAGAGTTTTCAAACAGTCATAGTGTAATTAGGATGTTAAGTTGTGCCGAATCATGGTCATAACTGCAATAAGGACAGATTATCAAAACGTATACAATTATCATATAAACCTTTATCAGAAATAAACTCTTGGCATTAGACTGTAATGCTCAAAACAGCCTCTAGAGGGCACCATAACAAAAATATTTGTAAGAAACATGGTCAGGTAACCATATTGTTAGCCCCTAGAGGGCATAACCCCATAAAAAAAACAGGAGAAAGTAATGGCGTGTAACTATAAACTTAGCCCTTAGAAAGCGTTTTTAGGGCTAGGAGGCCTACTGCAAAGATATTACAAACAAGGCCTTTAAACAACATTTCTCCCAGCTCTAAAACAGAAGTTCTAGTCAGGAGAAAGCTTGAAAGACACTAAATGGTGGGAGGGGTTATTATTTTGGAATCTTAACTAACCTAGTGTGGGAACCCAGATATGATGTACAGTCAGCACTCAGAGAGCATAACCACATGAAAAAAGAACAAGATAAAGTAATGCAGTGTAACCATATATTACCCCGTAGAAGGCATAGTGCATTACACATTTTCAAAGCTAAAATTCCTATTGCAATGATATTGCAAACAAAGCCCATAAAACATAGCTTCTCCCAACTGTAAAACAAAAGTTCCAGCCATGAGAGAGCTTGAAAAGATAATGAATGGTGGTAGGAGTTATTGTTCTGGAGTCCCCACTAACACAGTGTGGGGACCCAGATATGATGTAGACAGAAAGAGCATGTCAAGGTCAATGTTTTGAAGGTGGTCCCATTGTCCTAGGACCACCACAGGCTACGTTATGAGCAAAAATGATGTGTAAAAGTAATGCCCTGCAAAGCATTATGGGGCAAGTTTCATGCCACAAATATTTTAGTAGGCTGATATGACTGTAATGCTTATAACATCCCCTAGAGGACACCAATATACAGTTAGTCCCTAGAGGGCAAAACCACACAAAAACAAAATGGCATTAAATAATGCAGTATAACTATATAATTAGCCCCTAAAGGGCATAGTGCATTACACATTTGTAGGGATAGCAGGCCTATGGCAATGATATTACAAACAAGGCTCTTAAAACACACGCTATTCCCAACTGTAAAATAAAAGTTCCAGCCATGAGAGCACTTAAAAAGGCACCGAATCGGAGGAGGGGGTATTATTTTGGGGTCCCAGCTAACGTAGTATGGGGACCGAGAGATGAACTAGACAGAAAGAGCTCACTATTGTGAATGTTTTGGTGGTGGTCCCATCGTCCCAGGACCACCACAACTCTGCATTATGGGCAAAATGTGTTCTGAAAGTAATGCCCTGCAAAGCATCATGGGGCAAGTTTCCAGAGTGCAGTGAATATTTTAGTATCCACTCTCCCCCTGTCCCCCGAGAGCTGCTTTTGCTTTGTGAATTTCTGTTTTAATTAAAGCATTTACCAATTTCAAGTATTTTAAGGGGAGAGCCACAAGAAATGACTTTGATTAGGTAATTGAACAATGTGACCAGCGCTCCATTACCGCCGTGAGAGTTCACACTGTTGTGCCTGTTTGCGCTGTGAGCGCCCTGGCCACCATGCAGCATGAAGGGGAGGGACAAAAAAAGTGTCTTGCCCATGCTGAAGCATATCGGCAATCGTGCAATAATCCATGTAAGAGGGGCAGTCAGCAAGGTGGGACAAAAACAGCCTCAAGGCAGGACAAACGTAACGCATTTACTGATGACATCAAGTGATTTTTGAAAGGCTAGCCCAGGTACGCATTAAAGTGATGGCCGCGAGATGGGCGTGGTTAAAGGCCCACAATACTTAAAACAGGTCAAAGCGCTTGCGTGCTCGACATAAAAATCTTGGTGATGGTTTCTTGGTAATGGGTATTACAGTCTAATCATTATTGTTTAGTGTCTTTTATGAGTAGCTATCTGTGTGTGGTGTTTGCTTATTAAATTTAATTCCCATGGCTCTGGGACTTTATATGCTAAAGAGGAGGCCATGATCCTACAGCTGGCTGCAAATGTTGCTAACATTGCATAATTTTACAGTGTACAGTGGATGCCACCACAAATCTCAAGGGGAAGGGAAGACGGGGAAAATAATAATTAAAAATACAATTTTAATTAAAAAAAAAAAGTATTTGTCCTAATGCTATTGGCTGCCACGCTCCTCTTCTTGCTCCTGATGATGTCCCAGCACTCCCTGGGACCCAGCACAGGCTCCCCCCCACACACAATCCTCGTGCTGCCCTCATGCTAGACCTAGCATGAGAGCAGCACCAGTGTTGGTCTGACTAGCTTGGTCTGCCGCTCAGGCAGTGCACTGGAGTCTTTGATGTTCCACCAACCTGGCTGTGCAACACAGCAGAGTAGGAAAAACCTAAGTGCGCATTTCTGTTTGGCCGGCCTAAGGTGAACCGCCAAACTGACGTGCACTTAAGTGCACAGTGCACTGCACTCCTCCTCCAATGGCTCTGCCCCACCCTGCACATGCTTGCTCAGCCAGCAACTGACAAATAAAACAATAATAAAAAAGTTTTTTCAGCTGCTAGCTCTTAGCTAGTGGGGCGACGCTCCATCACCATTGCGGAGGAGCCGCTGCTGCATATGTACACACATGTATAAAGATAAATAGCAATCCTCAGACACCTGGGAACAGTGTTAAGTCACGGCGAAGAAGAAGCGCTGTCACCGACCTTAAGAGACAAGCTTAATGGTGGCAATGTGGCTGGGAAGAAGGACCGCACCCAATCCCACATGATAACAAGAGCCACGTATATTTGCTTGACTCGTGCCAGGGGGGTACATATAACTGTTTTGCTCCCTCCTGTTAGCTAATAAATGGCTGGGGTATCAAAGGGGTTGTTCTCTGGGGAAAGAAGCATTGGTAAATCCAATAGGTCTCGCCTAGGCAAGGTAGTGGTACTGTTAATGTTTTTTTTTTAGCCATGCAAAAGAGCATGGCTGAAAGAAAAAAAATAATAATGCTAAGATCTGGACAGTGCTGACTGAGTCAAAGGTCTGTTTTTTTTTTACTGCTGGTGGGAGGGACGGTCTGACAGGAGGCAACATGTAGGGGGAAGGCAAAACTGAGGACTGGTGGGTGGGCGGTCAATACAGACAACAGAGGGGTGGGGAATACAAAATGCTATGACGTGGCCAACAGTATCTATGTCATAGAGCTTGTTTTTTTGTTTGCAATGGCAGATCAACACAGACAACAGAGGGAGGGAGGGAAGAGGCAGTTTAAACATGGACAACAGAAGGAGGGAGAGACGGTGAGAGTGGGTAAAAAGCAGACAACAAACATATAAAGGGTTTGAGAAAAGGTTGGGGTAAGCCAACATGGACAACAGAAAGAGGGAGTGGGTAAGGGAAAGCTTACACAGACAGGAGAGATGGTGGGCAAGCAACACTGACAACAGAAGGAGCGAGGATGGGTGGCCGAAAGCAATCAGACAGGGGAGGAACCCGGAGGAGGAGAAGTGCACAAGGGAGTCAGCTGAAAAAGAGGTAATCTGGTAGGGTGCCTTAACCCAAAGAAAAAAGTAGCGCTTAAAACAATTTGACCAATGGAAGGACACAAGTAATGTGTTCATGCACCTGGGGAAGGACAAACACACAAAGGAAAGCAGCCTATGGCAGCTGACCAATAAGAAGCAAGCAAATGAGTGACAATGAAGCCAACCAATTGGAAGTACTAGGAAGACTCTGAGCCCACTGACGGAAAACAAAAGGTTTTGAACAGACAGCTCTTGCATGCAGTCTAGGTGAGACCTAAAAACCCACATGTGTATACAGATTGCAAGGAAGAGCGAAAACACACAGCAACATGAAGTCACTGACTAAGTAAAGGACAGAAGAACATCTACTTGAGAATATAGTCACCGATCCATAATTTGCCTGGCTGAAACATACCTATATCTATACAATGTACTCCCACAAGAAAGTCTATAGCGGAAAATGGACCAAATGCCTTATTTCTGGGATGAGCGAACTAGGAAAGTGGCAGTACTAGAAGTTTAGTTTTACTGCTCCTATTTGTTTGGTGGAATTTATAACGTATTGTAAATGTGTTCAAAGGACGCGGACTTGCGGTAAAAAAAGTGCCCAAACCTTCGGGTTTGAAGGTACAAGTGAGAAAGTGAACAGAGATCACAGTTCATATTCTGACTGCAAGAGGTAATTCAAATGACCAAATTGCAAATATGTATGAAAAGTGCAGTTGGGAAAAGGAAATATGGTAATTGGATTATTTAGCACATGGTATAGAGAATTGATATCACCTTTTCACGGTTTTATTATTTTAGAAACAAAATGACCTTTTATGTGGAATGTCTAGATACAATCTTATCAATAACCAACATCAATAGCACAGTTTATGAGACTAATTTGAAACGTAAACACGATCCTCTCGTGGGAGAAGACTCCCATCAAAACCTTCTGCCCTGATTCACTGTCAACAGCAGGAGCCAGAACCAGTCATCAAAACCCCTAATGAAAAGTTAACACGGGCAAGAAGGGAGCACATTACCAATTCCCCAAAACTGGGAAATTCAAGCTTTCCTCCTTCTATAAGTAAATGACATAAGTGTGAGGATCATCAGTCCCTCGAAAATACGGCAGTAATTCATAAAATGTTATGGTGGGCTTTGAAGTCTGGGAAGGAACGCTAAAGAACCTGAATCACAGAAAAAGTCAGATAACTGAGCCAGCAGGTTTCCACTCTCCAATGGGAGCAGGCCAAGGTTTTTTGAATTGACTTTAGTTGTCCTGGTTACTGGGAATAAGTGTAGGTTTCCAGGTGCATGCCTGGAAACGTTTTGTGAACCCCATTTTGTCAGGCAAAAATATACACGAAAATGCTTTCGCCTGATAAAATAAGCAGTCCAAATTGAATTGCTCCATTTTTGGGGAGCTTTCTCTTTCCAAAAGATTGTTTTCCCCATGAGGAAATTCTGACTTTTACTTTCGATCTTTTTTGTGGGTGGAAAGAAAAGTTTATAAACACACACACATGTAAGTTTGTGCGTACTCAAACCCACAGAGCAACCATGTCACAAATGCTCACCTCCCATCTCTTCAAGGAGGTTTATTCACACAAAAATCTCTTTATGAAGAAATACCATACGGTGTATTTGTAAAGCGCACTTTTACACCGGGGTATCTTGATGTAAAATAACAAGAGTTTAAGGTTACCCAAATCAGTGGTACTCGTACTTCCTTGGAAGGATAAAATGCTGAGTGGGCCCACTTGAATTCAAACCTGTGACGAGGAGATCAATCACAGTGTCCTGGAGTGGATGCAGCCATCCATTGAGCCACAGGACCAGAGAGTGAAATCCACTTCTCAGAAATATACACGTGATTTTGCACTCCTAACTAAGGATATTTGCATATATATGTTTAACTTACAGGTGCAAACATCTTTTCATATACGTTCGTACTACAAGGTTACAGCTCCCAAGGTAATATTGTATCTGTACAGAGACCTCATGGGAGCTCACTGGGTCTCCAAAGTACAGCAGAGATCAGAGGGAAACAGCAGCATGGGTTGCAAGACGAAGAGACAGAAATATCCACTCAACAATTCAGTTGTAACCTTAGAGTACCGAAGGCTAGAGAGTATGTTACAGCTAGACTACACACCGCTGCTCACAAGATAGCTAGATGTACCTTCACTATAACACCACTATTACACCAGACATCACACTGCAGTAGGCAACAGTGCTCCATCAATGCAGCTTAAGTATGTACACCAATGCTCACAAAATAGATGCATCCTCACTACACCCCCACTTCTCCACCGGAGCCTGGAAGTTAATAAAGCGTATCCGGACTGAAGCTACACTGCACCCCAGAGCTCACAAGAAACCACAGGGTATCTTGGCTGTATCCCAACGCAGGATTAGGGCTCATTACTACACCACAAGGGAAGCAAAATTATGCCGCATGGAAGGGAACTTTAGTCAGGATAAATTACGATTAAAGTCAAATTGTGGGTCAGAATCTATTGTATTATCTGGCGATGTTGCCATTACATCCTGCAGTAAAATTGTTTCTGTAAAACATATACTAGATTTCCACACACAAAAAACTACTAAGGTATACACTACTCGTATCATAAACGTGTGCCCCATTCATACAGTACATCCCGGGCAAGTTTCCAAGCTTGCTTTCAGTTTCACAAGAACAATCCATATTTCCATTAAGAGCCGTGCAAGAGAGTTAGTACATCTCTCTCTCTCATTTGAAGTAACTTTATGATTAAAAACATCAAATCTTAAAAAGAGATACACGTTTGGAATGCTTCTATATTCTGTCTGTCATTTTGAAATAACGGCGGCTGGGAAAAAGTGTTTGTGAAACAAGTGTGAATTACAGAGAATAGCAAAACACAACATTTTAATTTGAAGGAAAGGATCGTTCTCTCAACCATATTTGAATTACAGTTAAGTATATAATGTGTTTTTTACTTCGGACCCGAAGCCACCCCATCCATCCACTGGGAATTTTTCACTTTTTTGACACAATTGTCGCCTGTTCAGTTTCTTAAGTAGAGCAGTCAGCAGCTGCAAACTGACCAGTCCAGGTAATCAAAGTGTTGGCATAGAGTTGTATGTCGTGTGCAGTAATTATTTTAACATTTGATCCGTAAGAGCTAGGGAAAAGGTGTTTTGTTAGAATCTGCAAATCATGCAGCCAATACTGGATAACAGGGCGTGTGGCAAATCCATAAGTATTAAAAGACATCAGCTGAATCATACTATTTTCAGTAGCCATGTTAATACTCCATTCTTAATGCACTCTTCAGCAGAGCTCACAAGATGTAAGTGAATCCTCACTGTGATTCCACCGGAACAACAGCAACCTCATAATACCAGGATATTTACACTGGAACTGTAAGAGAGAGATAAATTGATTCTTCAGACCACTTCATGAATCAACAAGCACTGGCAAAGCCAACAGATTGCGTCAACGTGCCATGTCTTTTAGACATGCTGTATAGTAGTATGGCTGAGAGTTAAGAGAAAAAAAGAGCTATGATGGAAGCATCAGCCGCATCATAGGTCTTTTTTTCCTGGCTGGATATGCATGACAATAAATGCAGTGCTGGGGGGAGGGGAGCGGGGGGGCAACAAATCAATGAAATGAGGGTTGGTGTGTGGTGCATGGGAGTAAGCAAAACAAAGTACAGAAAAAATGATTAAACGTGTTCTGTTATGCCCAGTTTTTCATCATCTATCCTGGCGAATTTCGTTGAATTCAGGACCAGGGGAGGTTCCTCCTTTAGGGTGAAGAAGTGCCGCACTCCTGCTGCGAATGCAGCAATAAACCTTAACCAACAACGCATATATTTAATAAAACTATTATTACCATTTTAATGATGTGCGCACTGGCAAGCGTGAGCGTGGAGCGATTCCTGTTGTTCTAACGGACTGGCAGGAGCAGGGCTCACAGGAAAAATGTGGAGTGCTCATCTTGGATTATCCAGCTGCCTTGCGACGGTCAGCCTGACATGCGCACTTCTGCCCACACCAATCCAGCAGCTGTGTTAGCTGGGGGATTGCTAACAGAAGCCCCCAGTTGCAAAAGGAGCGCTGGGTTAGCCTGCTCCATCCAATCCTGCAAGTTCTCTCATACTGAAAACAGCATGAGTGAAGCTGCAGGATTGGTTAGGTTTCCATTGGAATCTACAGCAGCTTCGGAGGTAGAGCCGAGTGCGCGGGAAAAAGACTATCTTGATCAATTGGCTGCAGGCTGACATTCAGTGAACAAAGTCTGCATAGCGCAAGGTAAGGTTGAAAATTAAAAGTTAAGTGAAGTTACTGTGTTGTCTGTGTCAATGTGTATGCACACTGTGTTAAGTGATCTTTGTTAGTACCTGTGTGTGTGTGTGCTATGTTGACTATGTGAGTGTGCGTTGTGTTATCCCTGCCAGCGTGTCTAATGTGTCTGCGTCAGTGTCGGTCTTGAGTACTTGTCATTATTTCTTTAAGGAATTGGGACCACACCCGTGTCCAACAGTAGCAGAATATGTATTTGATATAATTTACCCCATGCCCTCACTCCGACCATGCTGACTGGCTGCACCTCTCCTATGGCGGAGTGGCAATTGGGCAGAAAGTGGTCACTTTCACCCCGCCCCACCACTTTGAAAAGTCACCATCCACCGCTGTTTAGGACATTTGTGAAATATTCCACTAATTGATTTTAAAAATCTGGTACTTCAAAGTAGAATGTACTTGATGTTCTAAACCTCTGAATGACGTAAACAAGCGCTTACAATGCTTCAAAATGCTTTCCTAGAAACACTAAAGAGCAGAACATCAAACAAAGGGTTAAAAATTAATGATGAATAAAGCCTAAAATGCAAATGCTGAATTTAGAAAAAGCAAAGGAGTAAAACACCTACCTAAGTGCGCTAAAACACCTACATTCTGAGTTTAAATATACATAAAATGCTGACAGATCACACAAAAACATCCGATTTAACCAGATGGAGGCGGCCCGCTTACAAAGACATAAAACCTTCTTTGCTGTCATGCCCTCTGTATGAATAGGGCAGAGTAAAGAAGTGACCTATGTGTAAACTAGGCGGCAGGAGACACTAGAAACACAGCAATGATGCCCAGTCACTTTACAACAAAGAACAAAATAACCCTAGCGAGCACCACAGATACTGGTGGGAGGCAAGGGACAACAGAGTAAATGTGAGGGAGGGTGGGAGGGAAGGGGCATCAAGGAACACAGGTGGGAGGGCGGGAAGTGGCAACACAGACAACTAAGAAGAAACACAGACAGCTAAGGGCCAACATGGACAACGGGAGGCTGGAAAGTAAGCGTAAAGAAGCAACACAGACAATAAGAAGCAACACAGACAATGGGAGGGAAGAAGAAAATCAGACAACACAGAGGGGAAAAAATAGTGCCTTGAATAAGAGCATAAGCAGTGGAAGGCACCCACCACACACAGTCTTGTTATCAATTATGCCTTTTCAAATATTGCAGTGATGTTATTAATGATAGAGCATGCCATGAGTGATGGAAAATGTGGGGTAATTAGCAGTGCATGCTGAGGACACAAGTTTGTTACTTTAGGGAAAGAGCATAAGTTACTAGATATATTTATAACTGGTCAACTTCTATGCTTTTTTTTTAGTTTAAAACGTTACATTGTTGCTGATATTTTCACCTAACTACAACGTCATTTAATCTTTGATTTTTTTCCAGTGATTTCTAGTTTTTTTTAATACGTAACACCAACCCTATGGTACTCACGGCTGCAGTCAGGTCATGAGGGGCAGCCAATTCCACGCCTGACCCTGCAGCCAACCCCTCAGAGGCAATTTTCACCACGCCGTGCAAGGCCTTCGAGGTGCATCTGGGTGCAGAACTTGCAGCAAAGCCCTGCAAACAGCCTCCCTACAAGTGCCCCACCCTCCTGGGTGAGGCCTTTGTCTGCGAAACTCGGAGTTGGGTGCAAGGCCTGGCTGCACTCAGAGTAACTGAATTTACCAAGAGTCACAACACTACAATATAAAAAGTATGGCTATTGGCATTATCAAGCTGTCAGCATATCAACATATATAAAGCTGATCTATCATCTTTGTCTAAACATCATCAATATTTTTAATCAAATGTATATTTAAGTAATTCACACAATGCTTTGCCTAATAACGATTATTATAAATTGTTGAATAAAGTTTTAATTAATAAAAATAAAATCAACATGTCAGTGAGTCTTTCTTTTCATATAGTTTTTATGATTTCATTTTGTGGGCTGAAAAATATTAAAAGGAAGACTCAAACATGTTGATTTAAAAAATAAACCTAAAATGTCTCTGATCCTTTTGATTATCATTTCTAGCCCATACAATGCAATCAAACACAACCGTAAGTGGGTCATGGGCTCGAGCTGAAGAACAGTGATATCCAGCTAGGAGTGTTTTAACAAAATAAGTAAGTTCTCCTCAAGTACTGAAAAAGTGACGCAGGAGACTTAATGTTGCAGACGAGAGGCTGTACTTTGTGCAGCCCACCACAACATTAAAAGAAAATGATTAGTGATGTCGCTGTCTCCTGTAAGGGCATCGCCAGTAAGAAAATATTTGTTTAAAAAAACTAGAGCATTATGGGGTACTTCTTGCCGGAGAACCGAATAATAAATAAGTGGCTCTGGCAGCTCATTTACTATTCACTTAAAAACAACAACAACAAAAAACAAACTGCGGGTGTCTCAGTACCCACCCAGGACACCCACACCTTTCCTTCTGGTTGGGGGCTGCTCGGGAAGCCCTAGGGCACCATGGCCCCAGCCACCTCCCTAGAATGCACCCATCGCTGACCGCCTGGGTCACCCACAGCTCAATTTCTAAGCTGGGGGCAGAGCGAGGGGCCCTGGACCCCCAGCAGTCTGAGCCTGCACCCCTTGCGGGAGCCGGCCACTTTATTTGTGGGTGGATGCCTGGATGCTCACCTGGGGTACCAAAACTCCAGGTGTTGCTGCAGGTTGGTGGTAGCCTCAAAGCTCCCAAAATCCCAGCAGGTTCCCCAGTAAGCCCAATGCTAGATGCTGGTGGTAGCCAGCACTTTCTCTTTGTCCTCGCCCAGGCAGGAGCAGTATTTTGTAACGGCTTCTGCCGGACAGGAGAAAAATTGAGTTCCCTGCCCTGGAGACTATGGGCAGGGTATGTCAGCACTCTCCAGGGTAGGAAACCACTGTGTCCCAGGGTTGGGCTCTCTGGGACATTGTACAGTTTCATCCCCCAGGGGATGGGTTCCCAGGGGAGATATATGATCAGGGGTAATTGCCCCTCCCTTCATTTTGAAGAAATTCAGCCCAGGTGATGGAGTCCCCGGGGCTTGAGAACGCTTCAGGATGGGGGGGGATGCAGGCCCCCTCATTCTTTTTATCATTAGACTTATGCCTCGGGGGATAGGGTTCCGGGGGTCCTATAATGCCTCGGTGATGGGGGCTGTGCACCCCTTTGTAAAAAACATAATGCTCCAGGCTTGGAGTCCCTGGGCCCTATAGTAGATCGAAGAAGGGGCCGCATGACCTCCCTTGAGAGTCATGTTACATTTTTAATGGCGGGCTTCATTTTGGCTTTTTTTTTTTGCAAATCCACAGCAATATCACTGGAGAATTATTTATTTTTTTACCTTGGCGTAAGGCTGCCCCCTTGTATCTTTTATCCCTATTTCAGGAGAGGGGACCAAGTCCCTGATGTCCTGTAATGGCAGACGCAACATTTTCTTTCATGTTGCGGCCAGTCAATCAGAGCGCTCACTCCCACAGGAGCGAGTTGGCCCAAGGTAAAAAAGCCTCCTGGGCCAATCAGAACGTAATATTTTTTAGGCTGAGTTTGAGGGACTCTTGCAAGAGTTGATTGAACATTCCGGATATGCAAATATATTTGTCCCCACTTGCTCAAAAACGAATGGACGGATTTACATCAAATCACAAAAAGCGTGTTTTATGGATCAATAGCTAGCTTTCTACCAAATTTGGTGTAATTCTGTTCGGCCATTTGAGCTGTATACCTTTTCCAAACAGTCTATGAAAAACGCATGGGGATGCTGCATTTTGGAACACTGCTTTTTCTCAATCACCGCTTGCCGGACTACCCCAAAACTTTCCATGAAGAAACTAGGTAAACAGAAGCACTTTTTTGGAACCTTTTTTGAACATTCATCAAGGTCCGCCAAAGTTATTAGCAAACTAAAAAAGGCATTTCCTATACAAATGCAGACCTAACTAACTTTCGAATGACAGTAGTGGTTGCCACTGTGTAGTTGCAGTTAGGTCAGTGTTCCCATAGGAAGAGCGTTTTTTTGTTAATACCTTTTTGCGGTTTGATAAATCTTCATGAATCTTTCCCCCCAAAAAAGTTCATCTGCCTCAGATCCTTTTGGGGGGGGGGGGGGGGGGGGGGGAGGGGGATGTCAAAAAGCTTCCAAAACGTTTTCCCCTATTAATTCCCATAGGGGAATTTGCTTACTGTAATTGAAAAAAAAAAGTCAACAAAATTATATCAAATTTGGCAAAAAGTAAGAACTTTACTCTGCATGCTTTTTGTTATTTGGCATAAATCCTTTCAGCCTTTTTCAAATTTGTGTTTATAGAGATACTCTGGGTGGTCAAGAATGGTGTTAAAAAGTTCGGTATATCTGGACAGTTGATCCCGCTGGAGTTCCACAGGAGTCCTGCTGTAGCATAGAATAAAAAATAGTGGCTTCTGATGGATGAGGGAGCTTTTGCTCCCATCACCATTTTCGGCACACCAGGACTGGTACCTGTTCCTAAGTACTGTGAGATCTGATTTGCTGGTCTCAACTCAGAGAAAAGTGTTGTGGATGACATTACAGGACCCAGGGCCTCGACCTGTGTGTCATGAAGTTAAAATACATTAAAAAAAAGAAAGATGCAAGGGTGCTAGGTAGAGACAGCTTGACCCCTAGACCTGGTTGAGGAGACTCAAAGGGGCCCCATCCCCACCGACCTTGAGGCTCAAAAAGAAAAAAAAGTTGTGCCACCACTGCTGCAGTAATCTAGCGGGATTCAAGTTAGCCATCAGTGAGGCTGAGGCTTGCATTGTCCCACAGTACAATATGGAAAAGCTTGAGCGCAGGAACTGTGGGAGTACAGCAAACAAACAAAAAAACAGAAAAAGTAAAATAAATAAAATCTGGGGTGGGGGTTCGCAGGGTTAGTGTCCATGGGGGCTTGGAGGGTTGTCATATGACATCACTGATGACATCACAAAGTACATCGTCCAATGAATGTGACAGTTTGCTATATGCTTTTTAGAATGGAATGTTTTCACCTCTGTAGTTCTAATGGGTGTAGCATGCAGGACATTAAGCATATCAGTGAAATCACACACATTTAGTAGACATTATGCTCTGTTTTTAGTGGAAATCAGGTGTGTAAGAAACGTAATAGATCTGTAGACATTAATATGATTTGCAGCTTATTACATTTTGAACATCATTCAAAAAAGTGCTTTGTCATTTTTTACCTTAACAAGATGTCAAATAACTTAAAATGCTATGTCAAATGAGGTAACAACTTCAAATCTAAGCATTGGCAAATGAAAAGAGGTGCACAACCATGCCCCATGGAAATAAGCAGAACACCATTAGAACAACGCTTACAATCATACTGCAACTTGAACTGAACATATTTTGTTCCTTGAAGCAAAATACGCTCACTTCATGATCGAAGCTCATCATCCCCACACACACCATACATTTAATTTGGGGGCACATGCATATATCGCAATCCAAAGCACATATTTGTTTTGGGATATTTATGTGCCAGAGGGTTGGTTTTAGGGTAAACTGCATGAATGTGTGTCTCTTTTGGAGGCTGTAATGTACTTGTTCAACTGGCTAAAGGAACGGATGACTGGTGTTTTCAAAAGGTCCTCAGCGGTAGGGTCTGAAAGGGGAGAAAGCATCTTTTGATCAAGACAACCTAACTCATACTACAGGAACCAAGGTTTTTTCAATCTGTCTTCAGTGCCCAACACTGACCAAACACACATGCAACAAGAGATCTACTAATATACGGATTTCTGCTTGGTGCAGACACCTATGTGCTAATTAAATATATTATTTAGGCATATGTTCTTTGGGGGCTCGTTTTTCTCTTCTGTGCACGATGACTGTACAAGTCATGATATGTTTGTGCTGGGGCTGTAGCACGCTTAAAGTGACCTTCTATGGGCCTGCAAGTTTGTAGTGCCATTGTTTAACATTTGGGAACATGCAGTTCCTCAGTGTGGCCAGATGATGTTCTGCAAGCATATAAGTGCGTGGGTCAATGCGGATCCTATTTCTTAGCCATTTTTGCGTTTATCTGCATAGTCACGAGATTAGAGAAATGTCTAGTAATTGTTTTACTTTGTGTTTTAGCTAGGTGATAATGGGTTAAAATCTGGTCATTCTTCCTCTATAATTTGCTAGCCTATTGTTGGTAAGTTGGCTTCACATACTTGCATGATGTTTTGCTATTGTTTCACTCTTGAGTTTTTAAATGTACTTTTGTGAGTCTCACATCTCATTATATAGGGTAGGCAGTGTTTAGCTATGGATTTGTGAGATTAGTGAAACGTCAAGAATTGGTCTCCTCTCACCTTACTTTTCATACAAAACGATAGGAGCTGCACATCACGTCCACATTGATCACCACACTCTTTTTTTCAGTTCTTCATGGTGGAATTTTTGGTGTAAATCACAACTTGGTCTTCTCATTCATTGAGCTGATTTTCTTTCCAGCCTTGTGGCATTCACAGGGAGTTGATACATCTTTTCTTCTAACAATTGTTTCATTAAGTACTTTTTGGAGCCATATCTTTTTTATTAAATATTTTGGGGGTAATTTTACTATTTGGTAGTGAATGTCAGTTTCAATATTTTCTAGGATGTATCTTTTTTTATCCTGACGAAGACCTGTTTTGAGCAGCATATGGTTCAAAACACTGAAGCTTCATTTTTAGATTGCATCATTAATAAATGTGTTTAAAAGAGATATCTAATATGTCTTTGATATTACCCTTTTTTGAGAATATGTCGTCTCAGTCCAATGTTCAAATGAGTAGCTTTTAAATGAACACATTTTTTTCTGTATCATAACTCACATGCACTGCACCACACTCCACATTTTGAGCACCCAGTTGAATTTTTAATGTTATTCATTGTTTCATTCACTAATATATGGTCTGACATGATGTATTGCTGTCTGTAAGCAGTCCTTATAAGGTATGCTGCATTCAATTCGATTCACATGTGCATATGTCAACTGTGATATTGCATTTGTATTAGGTAACCAGAAGGAGCCACTGTTTTCATATTGTTTCCTATACCCAGGTTCCCAGCGATATTACAAGGGTTGCACCATTCACATTTACGGCTTTTGTAGCTATAGGTTAGAAGGTGGAGGACGAGACGTATGTTGTACATGAGGGCTGGACTGGGTACTGCAGCTACAGACATGTCACTGTATTGTAACCGTAGGCTGTGCTGAATGTCATAGGTGGATGTTAGGCTGGATGTTGTAGTGCAGGTTAGGTTGGATGTTGCAGTTGCAAACTGAAGGTTGTAGCTGTAAGCTGGTCTGTGGGTGTACAATGCTAGTGTATTGTACTGTCTGTGTAATGAAGCTGCTGGATAATCTATGTATTGTAGATGCTCGAGGGCATGTGTTTTTTCCCGATTTAGGCTGGTGTGCATGTTGTAACTGAAGGCTGGGCTAGGTCCTGTCAATAAAGCCTGATGTCCATGTGTTGTATCTGCAGGTTCGGCACTGCAGCAGGCTGTCTGGATGTTCTGGATACAAATTGGGCTTGATGCTTTAGTTCAGTGGTTCCCAACTTGTGGTCCGGGGACCCCTGGGGGTCCGCGAAACCTTCCCGGGGGTCAGCAACTGCTTAGGAAATTAAATAATATTAACAGATTAGGTCCTGAGCTTTCGGTAATGACTCACTGGGGGGATCCCAGATTCCAATAATGAGTCAGTAGGAATCCACGGGTTCTAGTAATGATAAAGTGGGGATCCACAGAAGTCAAAAGTTTGGGAACCCCTGCTCTAGTTCAAGGTGAAGCTGCGTATTTTAATGAGTTGGAATGGAAATGATTGTTTTTACCCACACATTATCAGGCATTAGCTGTCAACTGCCCTTTCACTTATTAATATATGCTCTTAATTAATGCATTGCTGTGTGCATGCAGTTCACATAATTTATAGCTAAAGCATACATGCAGCCTGCACGTAACCTTCTACTAAAACACCTACACAAGCATGCCATTTTAACAGTTAGATAAACCTTCATTTACAACATCAATTCTAGCCTTTTTCTGGAAGGGCAAGCCAGTTCTGCAGCTACAACATGCTTAGTAGTATAGTGGTACATAATAGCGGCAAACTAAGTTACTGTTTGAACATCTTGCTTAAAAAGCCAGAAACGCTGTAACTTTGTGCAGAAAACACATTTATCAGAATGGATATTTTATATGGTAAAATAACCAGCCTGGCATTCAGGCCAAGGAACCCTGCAGTTACAACACCAAGCCCAGCCTTTTGCTAGGACACCCAGCCCTATCTGCAGTGTCCACCGTCACCGAATCCTGCTGCCACAGTACTTAGCCCTGTTGACAAGTACAACTCCCGGCCCAGCGTCTTACTACATCATTCCACCCAGTCTGCTGCTACAACACCCACTTCCTTCTACATCTATGATATATTAAAAAACCTGCAGCGTCAACACCAAGCCTAGCCTACTATGCATCATACATCCCAGTCTGCAGCAACAACACCCAGCCCATTCTACTGCTTCAACAACCCCATGTCCAATCTAAAGCTACAACACCAAGTCTCCTCTTATTACTACAAACGTCACAACATTTTGAAAATTTTGAATCAAAGAATGTCAAACAGTGAAACAGAGCAAAAAACAACAAAGAAGGCAGTGACGGTTATAGTCCACCGCACTGGTTGATAGTTTCTTCAAATTTCACAATTATGGTGCTCATAACCCCGAGGTCTCACCACCTAAGAGCACACTTCAAATCCACATATAACTATTGAGAGGAGCACCAAATAGGTAATCAAAAAGACAAATCAGTTCATAAAATCGATGTGGATGTTATTGCATTCGAAGTCCAAATGTATGGTTCTTCCACATTCAGTCCACTGTTTCAGTGCACTGTTATACGATATATTAAACGTTATTCTTGCATCCTCCAAAAACAAAAAAAGATTCTCAGCCCAGCCAACTCGTTTTGTCCTTATATTACATATTGGAAGAGCTAAACAGATTATTTTTGAGAAACTGAATGCTTGGAAAGAAACTAGATTGATTAATGGCACAAAATGTAGATATATGGGAATAGAGAATACACATGATCCTTTCATATATGTCCTTCCAAAGGTACATAAGCCCGGTAAATTCCCTCCTGGAAGACTGATTATATATGGTCTAGGTAGTTTAACAGAACACGTATTTGAAAATGTGGATCTGTTTTTAAAACCACAGGTTATAAATCTGCCCTCCTATGTAAGGGATACCATGGATGTATTAAATAAATTGGACAATTTTGTATGGGATTCCAATATGTTTCTTCTTTCTCTTGACATTGTGGGTTTATACACTTGTATGCGGAAAGATCTTGAATTAAGGGCCATGCAACACTTTCTATCAGTTAGATATGCAAGTTTCTTTAAACATTCAAAGGTGCTGGCCAAGATGGCTGATCTGATTTTGACAAATACAATTTTTCCGTTCAATGGGGAAAATTACCATCAAATCCGGGGTACAGCAGTGGAGTCCACGTTTGCCCCTTCTCATACAAACCTCTTTAAGAGGTGATTCAAGAGGGGGCATGCCTGGGGCACAATGTCCAGTAAATGGATGGAATTCATTTATTTTTAGGACATTGTATTGATTATGTCTTTATTATTTGAACAGGTACCATAACTACCCTATATGACTAGTTTGACAAATTGAATGACAACACATATAATGTACAGTTTACTATGTGTTGTGATAATAAGACTACATTTCTGGATGTAGAATTATATGTAAAGGGTGATAAAATCCACAGCAAACTGTCTAGAAAACCCACGGCCAAGAACAATAAGCTGTGGGCTGACAGCTCACATCCGAGATCTGTAATAAGAGGACCTGAATAAGGAGAGATGGTCAAATTACATCTAACTTGCAGTGAGGATCAACATTTCGCAGAGGGTATTCATGAATTGAGAAATCGATTGATAAGGTGTACGTAGGGACACTCTTTTTGACCACGCAGAAAAAAGGATTTGAACTGTGAATTGGGACATACCGCCTGTATGGAAACTAAAGGGCGGTACAGGAAATAGACTGGCCCTGGTGACCACTTATAGTTTAGAACACAATTATGTTTACAAGACTTTATTAAAATACTGGCTATTACTCACACAGGGACCTTGACTGGAGATTGTGATTTTGAGGAAACCCCTTGTTACTGATGGGAGAGGAATGTGCCATTAGAAACAGTGTTGGTAAAAACTATCCACCTACTGTGAGGCTGAAGGGAAAAAGAAGCTGGCTGTCTGATGCGCCAAAGGGATTTTTTTATTTGTACTGATTGTAACATGTGTAAATTTGGGATGAACAAAATAAAAAGTTTCAATTATAAGTCTGACAAACTTTTATATTGATCTGTTCATTAAATGCAAGAGCACCTTTGTGGTGTATGCGATTATATGTAATTGTTTAATGGTTAACATTGGCAGTACTATAGGAGCCATGAAAATCTGAATTCAGGGACACCATAGGGCTATTAGGAATAGGGATACCCATTCACCTTTACCACCGAACATTAAAGAATGTCATCCGGATGTATGCAACTTTAAATTTCATGGGATTCAAAAGACTAATTATAATCCGTGGGAGAAGAGACAATGACCTTACTCTTCGCCAGATGGAGGCAAAATGGATACACAGATTGAGGACCGTAGAAAAGGATTTGAATCTAGAAAGTGAGTTACATTACTTTCTGTAATTATTATGATAGTGTATGGTCGTAGGTAGTTGCTTATGCACTACATGACAATTTTTTTTTTATCTAAGATGTGTTATATTCTGTGTTAGTTGAAAGCGGATTTATACATACGGATGTATGACTCAGCTTTTTATTGTCAAGAACATCTATGGGGATGGAGCCAATTAAAATTTGGACAATGTATTATAGGAATAAGAGAATAATGTTTCTATTGAGACTGTTAATTCATATTTGGATTTATATACTAATTTATATTTTGGAGTGTATATTGGTGGTTTTGATTATCATCTGTAATTATTACAACAGCATCTTGTTTATAATAGCATGCTTTAGAAGTAGGAATGAAATTAGATTGGATTTTAGGGCAACACAAATTTCAAGATGGTAGATCCGATTACATGGGATGTCTATACTATGAGACTATATACATGGAATGGGACTCCGTTTAATGGGACGTAGGAAATCTTTGCCTCTATGTTTTGGTAGGTCAGCGCAATTTACTTATGGATTCGCATCTTCAGATGATGAATCGCTAATATGAAGAATTTTATATATATTTGGGTGTTTTGCTATGGCTGGCTCTCATGGGGACAGTGGGTACTAAGAATGTGTTTTTTTATTCTACTTTGAATATTTATGAGACTACTGCTTTGTGGGATGGATGATATGTTTTGATGACTTTTTTGTACTTTGATGTGATCTGTGTTTAGTTTTTGTTAGGAAGGTGTTCTGGATACACAGATTACTGCTTATACATTAACCATTACAAGATGGACACAGTTAAGAGGTTTGGAGGTTTAGCTCCCAGGGACTGATCTATAGAATCAGATGTCACTTGTTTTAAAATTGGCCAATTCTGCAATATCTGTTTTGCTGGGCTTTTCCTTTGTTGGTGCACTGATTCTGTCCTAAAGAATGTAAGACTCGGGTCAATCGAACAGTAGATTTGTAGAGAACTATGGCACTACTTGTCACCCATGAGGATATCCAGGTGCTAGCAGGGACCAGTTGATTAGCTGAACAGCCAGGTCTTCAGGGACTTTCGGAACTCTCAAAGAGATAGGGAGGTTTGTGGATGAGAGGGTAGCTCATTCCATGTCTGCAATGCTAGGTAGGAGAAGGCGCGACCTCTGCATTTGCTATATCGGATGCAGGGGGTGAGGTTTAGAGAAAGGAATGCGAAGTGGTGGTGTCCGGTGGGCAGATGATAGTTCAATTAGGTGGGTCCTCAGTTATGTAGGGTTTTGTATGCATACGTCAGGAGCTTGAACTGGCATCTTTTCTGTAGAGGGAGCCAGTGGAGTTCTCTGAGGTAGGGGGTGATGTGGGTTCATCTAGGGAGTCCAAGACAAGTCTAGCTGCAGCATTCTGTATGGTCTGTAGTCAGAGGAGGATAACTGCGATCCCTGAGTAGAGAGTGTTGCCGCAGTCCAGTCAGCTGGAGAAGAGGGCCTAGGTGATGGTGCATCCAGAGATCTAGGGCAGCCATTTGAATATTTTATGATGCATGAGGAGGATGAAAAAGCAGGAGACATAGTAGACCTAAGTCGTCATGGTTAGTTTACTGTCCAGAATGATGGCTATGTTCCTAGTGTGGTCCCATGTGGAGCTTTTGTTTCCAAAAATCAGTACCTCTATCTTGTCGGTGTTGAGCTTCAGGCAGATGTCCTTTATCCAGTTGGTGACCTCTGTCATGCAGTTGTGGAGGTTGGTGTTGGTGGTGTCTTCGGAGAGAAAGAGGATGAGTTGTTTGTCGTTGACATACGGTAACATGTTGAGTCGATGGGTTTTGGCAATGCTGGCCACAGTTGACATATAAGTGTTAAAGAGGGTGGGGCTTAATGAGGATCACTGGGATACTCCACAGATGATTTCCTTGGGTGCAGAAGTAAAGGTGGGAAGGCAGACTTTTTGCGTTTTTCCAGTGAGGAAATAGGTGATCCATCTGAGGGCCACTCCTTTGATGCCTATGTTGTGCAGCCTTGTGATGAGTGTGTTGTGTGAGATCATATTGAAGGCTGCTGAGAGGTCTAGGAGGATCAGAGCCACAGTCTCTCCTTGGTCAAGTAGGGCTTGGATGTCTTCGGTAGCTGAGATGAGGGCTGTCTAGGTAATCTGGTTGCAGTAGGATCCGGATTTGGAGGAGCTGAGTAGGAGGTTCCATTTTAGATGTGAGGAGAGTTGCTGGTTGACTGATTTTTCTAATAATTTGTCTGGGAATGGGAGCAATCGGTCGTAGTTGTTGTAGTTGTTGAGTTTGCTGGGGTCTGCTGATGGTTCCTTTAGTAGTGTTGTTAACTTCTGTGTGTTTCCAGTCCTCTGGGAAAGTGGCCGTGGCAACTGAGGGGTTGAACAAGGTGGTGAGTATATGGCTGATTCTGGCTTCGCCTAGGTTGAAGATGTGGTGAGGGCATGGGTCGGTTGGGGTCCCTGAGTGGACAAAGTTCATGATGGAGGCGGTGTCCGTGGGGCAAGTTAGCTCCATTCAGTTAGTCGGATGTTAATGGTGGTAGCGGAGTCACTGTGTTGCTTGAGGTTGGTGGCCTTGGACAGGGGAATGAAGACTCTGTAGATACTGGTGATCTTGTTATGGAAGAAGTTTGCAAGACTGTCACAAAGTTCCTTGAAGGGATAATGATTGTTGCAGCTGTGGGCTTGGAGAATGTTCTTTGCGGTTATTGAAACTTGATTCAATGTGTGAGGCTAAGGCCTTTTCTACAATTCTCTCAACTGTCTGTAGTAGAGGTTGAGGGCTGTCTTGAAGGTGGTCTGGTTAGTTGTGTCCTTGCTGGTGAGCCATCTCACTCCCAGTTGTTTACACTGTCATTTAGTGGTTCTGAACTCTTCAGTGTATTGGTTAGCCGCTTGGTGGACCTTCTGTACGTGTTGTTGCCGATAGGAAAGACGCTGTTGGCGCAGTTAGTTATCCAATTGTTGAAGCGCCTGATGCTCTGGTCTAGGTTGTTTGAGGAGATGGGATGGGTGGTGTTGTGGATGTTGATCCATGTGTCCTTTGATACTTTGCTCCATCGGTGGTAGGGAACATTGGGCAGACTGAGGACGGAAGTCCGTGAGCTGATGATGTTGAAGTGGATGATGAAGTGGTCAGGCCAGGTGAGTTCTGTGGTGTGTGCCTGATGCGGTCGCTGGAGGTAAAGCTAGGGTCTAGCATGTGGCCTATGGTGTGTGTGTGTGTGTGGGTCATGGACGAGTTGGTTGGGCCCCCTTGAAGGAAGACGGACCTTTTTGTGATATGTGAATACGGTGTAAGAGATCCAGGGGTTACCCAGTGAGTGGAGAGGGCTTGCTATACAATCCCAAAGTGCTCTATTTAGGGGTAGTGTGGTCAAGCAGCCTTAGGCTTAACACAGAGGAGTGCAGAACATCTACAAATACACACAATAGTTAATAAATAAGGCACACGATTCAATAAGGAGATCCACACCAATTCATAAAAATAGCAGGCATCTTTATATATGTTTAGGCATCAGAGAAAAATAGTTTTGGTAAGTACGTTTTTTGGGCACAGTGCAATTTCTGAGTTCTGCAATACTATCCGATGAGAGGAAAAGCAAGTTCTGCAAACGAGTAGAATACAGCGAATTACAAAACTAATCTCCTGGGGTGAAGGTGAGTAGTGGGCAAGGTCCAAGGCAGCACCCACAGAACACCCTCAGCGGCACGGTGGCAGCCAGGTGCAGAGTGCAAAACAACATTAGGTTTCCAATGCGTTCCTACGGGGATCGGTCACTGTGAAAAGAGACCGTAGGCTTTAGCCAGGAGGCCAGATGGGCTGAACCAACAACGGGGCTCAGGCCTCTCAATGCTCAGGCACAGGTAGGCATCTGTGGTCCACTAAATACTGAATTTAGGTGTGTTAGGGGTATGCAGGGTAGTAGCCAATGGGCTATTGACCCTTGGGGTCACTACGCCCCCTATATGACCCCTCCCTGTGAGAAGTGGGCATAACCCTTCCCCAGAATTCCTAAGATGCCATCACAAAGATGGCTACTTCTGAAAAGGTGTGGAAACCTTGCAGTAGCCCACCTTAGGGCTGGTACTAGCCTGGGGGTGGCACACCTACCCGACTAGCAAATTTTCCCACCTGTCCAGGTGCCAAATCGGCTCTGGAAAGGTGAAGGGTTACTTCCTTTCCTGTGAGGGGAGCCAGACTTGCATTTCGAAGGCAGCAGCCCTTTGAGGCTTGCCGCCTTAGGAAGGCTAATCAGCAGGTCATCCTTTGAGAGGGCGGTGTTACACGCTCTTCCCGGACAGGCCTTTGGTCTGGGCCTCCTGAGAGCAGAGGGCCCTCACTTTAGGGGTGCAGAATGGTGTCTTGGGTGGCAGGCTAGCAGGAACTAGTCAGCTAGCACACCAGAGGCTGGTAGGGTTTGAGGGGGCACCTCAAAGGTGCCGTCTGGGTGCATTTATTGGTAAATCTAAAACTGGCATCAGTGTGGGTTCCTCAATATGAGATGTTTGATACCAAATATCCCTATCTTCAGTGAAGCCATCATGTAGATGGGGAACTCGTATTGATCAGTGTCCAGCACATGCATTTAAAATGGCTTCCCTGGTCACTAACTACGTCTGAGGATTGACAAAGACATAGCAGGGGCATATCTGCTTGTGCAGATATGCTCTCACATATAATATAATGCACCCTGCCTTAGGGCTATAAGGTCTGCAAGAGGGGTGACTTACATTTATTGCATGTAGCGTTAGGGGACATTGTATACAGACAGTGTGCCATGTTGTGTTTTCACTTTTGCCTGCACCAAGACACACAGCCTGCAAATCACAGGGAAAACGTGGGGGGTAACCACATCAAAAAGAAGCACTTTCCTACACCCATGTTGTGCACACTGTAGAGGAGATTGGTAGTGTAGATGTCATTGTGGTCGTTGAGATGAAAGTTAAGGTCACTGATGAAAATGTAGTTTTTGGAGTCTTTGGTGATGGGGTGGGCGATGAAGTCATCGATGAAGTTGCAAAAGGCTGGACTTGATCCTGGGGGACAGTAGGCGAGGGTGCCCCTGAGTGTAGTTATGTCTGTTTGGAGTAAGAAGTTGAGGTGTTCTGGGACTGCAGTGATGTCATTTGTGGTGGTGCATATGATGGATTCCTTGTGTATGATGGCAATCCCTCCACCAGGCTTGTTGATGGGGTCGCAGTTGGTAATCTTGTATCCTTCAGGTATTGTGGCAGCAATGTTGAGCCCAGAAGTGTGGTTGAGCCAGGTCTTGAGGAAGAGGACATCGGGTGTGAGGGTGAAGATGAGGTCCCAAATATCAGTGGTGTCTTTGCATAGCGAGCGTGTGTTGAGAAGTGCGCATGCGATTTTGTGTTTTTATTCAGATGGTGTCTATGGTATGTTTGTGGTCGTGCTGGTCAGTGGACTGGTGTGTGTGTTCTGGCAAATGAAGTGGAAGTGGGTGCAGGTGAAAGGTCCTACCGTGGAGCGTGGGTAGGCACGGAGGCAATGTTTGTTGTGGTGTCTGGAGTCGAGGCTGTAGAGCTTGTGAATGGAATATCTTCAGGGACAGGGAGAGTCAGGGGTCGTGGCACTGGTAGTGGTCCAGGTGTGGACAAGCCCAGATGGGCTTGCCTCTAGTGCACCTTTGGTGCACTGGTGGCACGGCTGCTGTGTGTGGCACCCACTGTGCAGTTGTGCGGTGGCCTGCATTCAGTAGGTCCTGGGGTGGGTGGAGCGTCTGTTGGCAGGAAGAACGGTCAGTGGGAAAACCTGGGCAGAAAAACCCAAGCAGGAAAAACTAAGCAGTGGCAGAGTCACTGGATCAGGCTGGAACAAGCAGGAACTAGAGGCTGCAGGTAAGTGGCAGGCTAGGTATTCAAGTGCCTACTAATGCAGACATGCTGCTGCCTGTATTTAGTAGGTCCTGTGGAGGACTGGACTTCTTTGGTGGGAAGAACGGTGGGTGGGAAGAACGGTGAGTGGGAAAAACTGGGTGAGAAAACCTAGGCAGCAGCAGTGTCATTGGATCAGGCTAGAACAAGCAGGAACTGGAGGCCACAGGCATGTGGCAGGCTAGGTGTCCAGGTGCTTTCACATTATGTGGTGCATTGCTTTAGGTATTAATAGGGAATGGCTTTGTCTGTGAACTGAGGTGCAATATTCCTTTGGCTTCCCGTTGAGCATATTGATGGGAAGTGGTCTAACTTCCCGTCTAACTGAGCATGTAAACTGGAGAGTGCATGCTCTGTTGTGGTAATGTGTACTGTGCCTAATAGTGCATTTACAATACAATAATGTGCATGGGTTGCTCTGGCCACCCACTGGGTGCAATAGACCTGCATCCCCCTTTGCAATTATAGTTACTGATAGCTTTGGAACAGAGTACGCCAGCTGAAAAGTGTATGTCCTGTCCAGGGGAGTTAACTTTGTGCTGGGTTGACAGTGATGAACTGAAATGGTATTGTGATGGAATTTAAACTGCATGCGTTGGGAGATTAAAATTTCAGTTTGTGTCATGAATAACCTATAAGTAGGTATGTTTAGGGTGAGAAGAGAACATGAAGGATTTCAGCAGATAGTACAACATTAAGTTGAAGGAATGTTTAAATGAAATGGAATTGTGCATCATACAGATGGGTTTTACTTAGTTTGGACAGTATGGAGATTTGATGAAAGGGGTTTTACATGTTTACTTTTAGTGCAAAAACACTAATGCGGTATGGAATAATTGAAATCAATGGAGGTTTTTAGGAGATACACAAAGATATGGGTGTGAGTATAGCTAGGAATGTTCATTTATAATGAGGATTACATGTACTCACACATTTGAGGTTTGTGATCTATGAATGTGAAACATATATTTTATGTAAGGGTTGCATGCCTTGTATATCACACGCATAATGAGTCAGGTACTCTTTCATATGAACAATTATCCCTATTTATACATAAATTTGCGATTGCAGTGCATAAAATAAATTGGCTGGATCCATCAATAACAATTATGGTATCTTAAATGGATATGAATTAGAGTTTATTTTAAACTAATAATTGATAATAATAATTAGAAACATTAGGGTCAGATATTTGATATTTCAGTCCATTGGAAGATAAGCGTCACCTAGCACCATGATTGTATATATAGACACCATGTAATATGAATTTATGTTTTATTGTATATATTGTTAAATTCTAAATAATCTATGTATATGTCTTCGTACAGCTCTGATGAAGTCCTTTTGTAAGGACGATACGTGTTGGCTGGGCTTAGAAAGCTTTTTTCGAAGATGCAAGAGTAAAGTTGAACCTATCATATACCAGTCTCCTTGAATCCATGGACTGAATGTGGAAGAACCATACATTTGGACTTTGAATACAGTAGCATCTACATCGATATTATGAACTGATGTGTCTTGGATTGCCTATTGCGACTCTCATTGGTTTTATATATTAGTGAAATAGAGCAGTAACAGAGCGGATACTCATGAAGGACAAAGAAGAATAAACATGGAACAGACCGTTTATGTACCCCAAGTAGAGCCAGTGTCCCCTCCGGCCGACATATCCTTAGGCAAATCAGGAGATATCCAGGCAGACCAGTGCCTGTGTGAGGACAGTAAGTCTGGTGGGCAGCCAATCACGCTGGGTTTGGGCCTGTTGGGCAAATGCACTGAAAGCATCTATGAAATGTGTACCTGTGAAAATAACAAACTGCACCAACCATATAAAAAAAAATGATTTCATTTCTCTTTCAGAGGCCCAAAGCGCTTTTTTAAAGACCTTTCTTCTGTTTAAGCGAAAACTTCAAACTGGGGTCACCTCGCCACGAAGGGCAATGCCAATGGGATGTTGAGAGAAGGTTACAGTTTTCGGCAGTGGAATTTGATCAAGCTTTTCAGACATTTCTTACAACATGCACACCTCCTCTGCTCCCTCCACCACTTTCGATCTGAAATGTGAGGAAAGCTTCAAAATAGGACCCATGCTCACATAGGGAGGTAGCTGTCTCAGGGTGCCACCACTGAGGGACGCCATATTGAAAAGAGAGGGCAGAAAACTGTATTTTCTTAGTAGACGGGGGGCTTCCCAGTGGTAGAGTGCTATTTTGCTTAGAGGGCAAAACATCCTTGCACCATTCCTGTATTATACTCATAGGTCAAAGAGGGCAAAATCTCTTTGTAACGACGTCCATAGGCTTTTAAATTTTACCTAAATAGTTCCATACTTTTTGTTGAAAAACACAACGCTTCCAAGCTAGAGCTGAAAATAATCAATCAGTGCTCCTGTACAGTGAAGTCTGAGAAAAGAGAGAGAGTCAAAGAAAACACAATCCTTCCCACCAGGGTACCTACTACCTAAAGGATATGTATATTTGTGCAAATGATTAATCATCATATCAAAAGGCTGTTTGGGAGCCAGTGAAGTCTAATTAATAGAAACATTTGAACGGCATGATGTCAAAAAAAATAAAAACACATAAAAAACAGGTTTACACAAGATACCATAGGATTGCATGGTACGAAAAACATAACTTTTGAAAGCACTATCAATCTTTCTGCACATTTTCCAGCAGCCTATTTTGTACTATGTTTTTTTAAACGTATAATTTAAATATTCAAACTGTTAACATTGTCACTGGCTGGGACCTCAGAGCAGTACAGTATACATCACTTTCCCACACTGTAGCTACCAGGATTAGAAACAGTGACCCTTCAGTTACACATACAGAGTAATCTAAAGTGAACACCTTAACCAAATGAGCCTTCTTACCAGATCAATGCATTCCCCACGGATTATTTTACCTTGCATTTATTATTCTTCTAAGGCATGTGCAATATGAATATATGATGGAACAACGAATGCTGAAAACATGCATGCCTAAACAACGCGGTTGGAATAACGACCGCGTTGTTACCATGAATGCCTTTACCAGGCATGCCTTTACAACAATTCTTCGGTGTAAATGCATGCCTAGTAAAGGCATGTGTGGGAACGGCTTGTCTTGTTCTAGGATGCGACCCCCCCACCTGTCCTAAGGCCCAGAAGTAACCCACCCCTAATACTAAAACTACCCTCACCCCACACCCCTAAAACAAAACTACCCCGGATACCTCCCACCCACCCTGAGCACTAAACCCTTCCCCTACCTCACCCATCCACCCTAAAAACAAACGACCCCTCCACCCGGCCCCTAAAAACCAAACTACCCTGATCCCCCACCCCGAAAAACCAAACTACCCCGATCCCCCAACCTCAAAAAACAATCTACCCCAAAAGCCAAACTACCCCAAGCCCCACCCCAAAAAAACCAAACTACCCTGACCCCCTCACCCATAAAAAACAAACGACCCCGGATACCTCCCACCAATCCTGAGCCCTAAACCCTTCCCTGACCTCACCTGCCCTAAAAACAAACGACCCCTCGACTCTGCTCCTAAAAACCAAACTACCCTGATCCCCCACCCCAAAAACCAAACTACCCCGACCGCACACCCCCAAAAACCAAACTACTCGGATCCCCCACCCCCAAAATCCAAACAACCCCAACCCCCACCCAAAAAAATAAAAAATAAAAAACTAACCCGACCCCCACACCAAAAAACAAACTACTCCGATCCCCCACCCCCAAAAACAAAAGTACCCTGACCCCCCCAACAAAACTACCTGACACCCCCACCCCTACAAAACAGAACTGTTCCGATCCCCCACCCCTAAAAACCAGAACTATCCTGATCCCCTGCCGCCTAAAAAAACAAACTACCCCAACCTCACCCCACCCCAAGCCTTTAATCCACACCCCACTCCTAAAAACTACCCCGCAAACCTGCCCCAGCCCCACTTGCCCGACAGGGCCCTCTCCAGATGCACTCTCCCTTTTTCTCTGCCTTAACCATGCACGTGCGTTGTTCAGCACATGCATGATTAAGGCAAAGAAAAATTGAGTCGTCGTTAACGCAAGCGTGGTTCTGCTTGTGTTAACAATGTAGGTTGTTGTTCCGGATGTTCCCCGTCCCTTATATTTTATATACACTTCCATGTAGGTGAGAGGCCAACAGTAGCCAAATATGTTGTTGCCTCATTGACCCCTGCCCCCATTGTACTTAAAGTCTTAGTTCCCGCATTTTTTTTTTTATCTTCTTCGATCTCTGAGCATACTGCCATTATGAACTTAAAATTCCCTCTGAATATAGGTTTTTGTCTCTGTTCCTCGTCGGAGATGCCCCCAAACACCGATTCAATGATTACAATTGCTTAAAGCATATAACATTTTACACAATTGTAAGAAAGCAATATACATTTTTGCGGGCCTCAGCCGAATTATTCTAGAGGGGTAGCAGGGGTCTGCAAGAGAAAGGTTGTTGCCACTGCGCTATCATCTGTCATACTTTAATACGTTTTAGGGAGGCAGGGGAAGGTTGACACATCCTCTTCAAACAGTATGCATTCATAAATCAGATGTGGCTGAATTTACATTATTAATTCCTACTGACACATTTAATACGTCATTTAGTGCTGTTTTATAGACTGTTTCGAAAATCAATATGTATCTAACTGCTCTCAGTTTTGGTGATAAAGGACCCGATGAACAGTAAAATGAAACAATTTGCTCATGCTCAAACAGCTGGGAGTGGAGGGAAATTAGGATAGGGTCTTGGGGTTCGAATTCTGGTTCTCTGCCCCCTCAGTAGACAACAGAGCCTACAGACACATCAACCTCTTCGATATAAATGCTACTTATCCTGGTGTTATTTTATATGCTTGGCAGAGCACCACACTTTTAAAATAATTTAGACATTGGTTAGGAAACATGATTACCACTATAGATTATTTTGTTTTATTGGTCCGATTACTTATTATTTATAAGGTCTGTTTGAGAGGAGTGCTAAAGACTGCCCTGAAGCAAGGCCGGCCAGTAGGTGGTGCTCAGGGGGAGGCTGTGGTAGAGGGGTATGTAGAGACCAGGAGGGGAGGCTCACTACAGGCCATGTTGTTGTTGGACACTTCAGTAACTACAATAGTCAATGCCACCGTGAATACTGTGCCCACAGCATTGGACTTCAGGTGAGGCCACCCATTCTGGGTGCTGTAATCTCAAGTGTAACAAAGGGGATTATTTCCACATCTAGGGTTACTTGTGTTCCTCTGCAGAGGGTTAGAGGCTAGTATTTCAGGATCAGCTGCTTCTGTGTGGCGTGCAGCATGTAGAGGACAATGCAGAATGGGGTAAACTCCATGCAGTAGTTCTGGCACTCACTCGTGTATTGGGTTATTGTCGCTGGTATGTTGTTTGGGGAAGAAAACAAGTGATAGAGCACTCCAACTCACTCATTTTGTTACTTTATTCCTCATGCTATATTTGGGCATGGAAACGGCCGTGGCCATTTGCTGTCATTTGATCACGGTAAGGTTTAGGGTGACAGATGGCTCCACTTCTTTCAGACACCACTTTTCCATTGTTGCACTTTGCTTTTACATATGATTGTTATTAGGCAGGTTGCTCCAGTTTAAATTCAAATGAAACAAGGCTAGAACTCTCAGAATGCAGATATGATATGATAACTCAAAAAATCAGAAGGGCAAAGGTTGTGTCCAGATGACGGACTTATCTGGTTCATCATAGGTATGTGTGTTCTTGTTTCTTGCGAGGTCATCCTTGTGTATATTACCATTCTGAAACCTGAAATCCTACTTGTTCTGGGCCACAGAACACGAGCAGGCAAGTTACTGGCACATCGTTCTTCAGCTGCGAAGATTTTCTGCCTTCAGTCTTTCTGGCATGTCTTTCTCTGGTTCCCCTGCACGGAACCTCTCTCCCTTCTCTTGAGGTGTTTCCTGTCCCTCACATCCTTTCTAACATGGTGTCTTTCTCGCTTCCCAAATCCCTCCCACTTCAAACACGACTTCTACCTTGGTCTCCTGTCCCTTGTGACATGATTTCCTCTCCAATTCCCATTGCCCCCCGTTCCCATCTCACTTTGTAACATGCTGCCCTCATTTTGGCATGATTTCTCACCCCATTCCTTTTCTGACACGTCTTCTTTCCCTCACCTCAAAAGTAGGCCCAGGTCTTATATGACAAGGTCATTTAGCTACAGCTTTTTATCCAACAGCACTTTGTGTACTAAGAACTTTGAGCCCATGATTGCAAAATTAAACACGAAGGCGCACACAATTTATGAGCTCTACACCTTCCCATGGATCTTGCCGGGAGTAGCGTGCTACCCATCTTCTGAGCCAATGTTGTAGAAGTGCAATCGCAATACAACACTGTTAGCTGACAAGCTTGGACCAGCTGAAGAGTCTCACACATGACAAGGCCCCACTTGGGCCGCTGTGACATGACTCCCTTCCCTGCGTTTCTGACAGGGCTTCCTGGCCACCTTTCCGAGGACTCTGCTTTAAACACAGGCTCACGGGCTGCAGGTGCGACATCCGCCATGATCCCCTGTTATTGTTCGCGGGTTGTTTTGCTTATATTTTGACCCAGGCCTGTGAGAACAGCTTAATCCGGTCCCATTATTTTCTCAAGTGCAGCACTTGCTCTGGGAATTCGCCAGCCGCCCCAAGCCAATCACGCCGGACGGGCCAGCAGGTGAACACCGGGCCTCGGGTGCGGCTGGGGGCACATCTGGGCTATCAAGTGTCCAGGAAAAGGGGCCGAAGCGCTGAAAGTCAACAGCTCGCCACTTCGCCGTCAGATGGCTTCATTTAAGGACCTAAAGGGGGTCACGGGGTCGCCGTGTGACCTCATCAAATTAGAGCCTGCTGAGAGGTGTTTATGGCAGAGAGGAAGCCCTTCAGAGAAGGCCAAGTGCCATGTGCTAACTCGCCAAACCACTGCAACATCTGCAGTGGCGTTGTACAACTACCACCCACTGCAAGAAACCCCATCTGACCTACGACACTTAAAATCAAGGGGTATTTTTGTATGTATTTTCATTGTTTGTAATCTGTCATACCTCTTTCTCCTCAGTTTTTATTTGCTTCGCAAAGGAGTATGGGTTAGAGATAAGTGGGAAGGTTGTCTCTAAAATTAAAAGCACAAAAAAGGACATGATGAGCAGCTCACAAAAAAACCTCGGAAACTCGACATTTCTAATGGTATGGAGTCTCCGGCTCATATGTTCCTTGAAGGTGAAGTTAGAAGATTTGACTTCCTGGTGTCCCGTGTAGTCCTCTTTCGAGCACAAGCTTGCCTCTGCCTAAGTGCTGTACCTGATATTCAATGCCTAGGCTTTAAGTTCAATTGCACAAAATGTCACTGAACTGAAGTTAATTAAGTCTGAGCTAAACAGCTGTTTATTCCTTTGGATTCTGGTACTTGTGGTCTCCTGTTCATAAAGAAAAAGCAAAACAGGCATTAGCAGAGGCAGACTGCAAAAAATAAATAAACCATGACTGGATATACAACTGAAATACTCGAGAATTCCAAAATCCTGGCAGTTGTGATCAAGCCTGTGCTAAATCTTCAATTAGGCTTTTGTAATTTGTGCAATATCTCAACGTGGAAATTGTGTGAAATATAGGGAATGACGCTAGCGTGAAATGTCACGCAATTTGTTGTTACACGGAACTGGTTCAAGCAAGAACTGCCTTAAGGGAGAACGTTTGAGCTGAAATTGTTTCACAAGAGATTTCCTACGCAAACCAGTCCACCTGTAGTTATCTCAAGTAACATTTGAATGCCGGGAATATTCTCACACTCAATGTTCATTCAAGATACCCTCAAAGTGCATTTTGCATAATTTTCCCGATATTTCATTTAATTTATGATTTCCACCCACACCGCCTCCATGGTGCGCTTTGTAATAGGCATGTAAGGTGCACGAAATATCCAGGAACGTACAATTTCTCACGAATAACGTGAAGTGATGCAATTCAGGCCCATGTCACGAGTGGCACCTTCGGCCTTTATGATAAACAGATTTTGCCCTGTGGCACTCGAGTTTTGCCTTTGCCCACTAGAAGTACATGTCTTCTACCGCTGGTATGCAAACTGCTGCGGGTTAAACATCCAGGGCCCGCCCATTGTGTTACTGGGAAGATCTGGGAATAAAAAAAGACCACTTTTTGTTTTTTCTTGTTACCGGCGCAAGTCAAGCGTTTGTCACTCTCACAATTCCTGTTATGAGCCATGTGTGAAAATTAGAGTCAGCGTAAAATGAAACGGGAAAATGACACTGCCAGATGAACACGCAGATCACAGGCAAGTAAGTGGCCTTTGGCCCCCCTCCTAGTAGCTGTCAACATACTTCACGTCATTAATGTTCACACAGCCTGGCTCAGTGCTATAAGTCTGGGCCTACAAGTCCCAGCATGCTTTGTGTCTGTAAAACCAGGGCAACTGGAAAGTCAGCTTCGTGACATCGCACCTGTTGACAGTTATACCACAGGGTGGTAGCAAACTGCTCGTTTGGAGCAGCAAGTTCACTTACTGTACCTCGGAGAATGGCAAGGCTGGGGCAAGCAGTGCTGCCAAGTGGCACTTTGCCAATGTGTGCCACCTCTAGCCATTCCTGGAATTTTGGCCACCATTTTTCATACTTAGGATGTTCAGTTTTGATTGTCCAAATTAAAAGGAGGAGCCTATACGTTCCAGCGTGCAAAGTCATGTTGGGTAAAAAGAATACAAAAAGAAGGGCTTGAGGTTTCACACGAGATGTGGAGAAGTGGTAGATACAAGCACACCAAACTTTTCCAAGGATGGAAAATGTGGGTGTGACATCAGTCCTGGTGTTTTTCGAGTAGACGTCAGCAGTAGGAGCTCAGGGGAAATTTACTGGCAAATAATCAGGAGGATTCTTTCATAAGCAAACTAATGTGACAGTCTGATGGGATCGCCTCTAGGTGGCACTAAATTATAAGAAAAGGCTTGAAAAGTGGCTTTATTGAGGGGCCGGGGAGCACTCCAAATAGCAAAACACAATTTTACCTGGGGCATCGAAAACCCTTGCACCCTTCCTCCAAATGGTGCACTATACATACACCAGACTGGGTGAGTTACATTGTTCACAACTTCATGGGACGTAAGGCTCCCTTTGCATGGGCGTTTAGAGGTTAAAGCTAAAATTACATTTTGAAGAAGTGAACGATATACGGCGCACATGAAATGACACTGAAACCGTTACTATGCGCAAAACAGAGTTGAATTTTAAAGCATATTTGGTGGCTCTTACACAACGAGGGTTTGCGAAACTAAGTGGCCAACTGTACATTTTTAAGCACACGGGCCAGCAAGCTTGGTTAAACTGTGCACATATAAACATATAAAGTTTATAAATATAATATTAGAAGTAGGCGGTCAGTGGGAAGTGTTTTTGAATTTAAGAAATGTAGTTGCAATTGTGCAGCTTTAAGCACAGTAAACCAGTAGGGTTAGTGAAACATTGGTAAGACGTCCAAGCTACTTTACAAGAGGTTTAATCGTTTACCCCTTCACCTCTCCTCCCCCCTCCCCCCCACCAAGTTTCAGGGAATGGTTAGTAGAAATTAACGCCGTTGAAAGCAAATTAACTAGCACCATTATTAAAAACTTGCTAGAAATAGAAGACCACTATACTGGAGAGTTTGAAGCTCGTAACCTAGTGGGACCTTAGGCCAGTTAGATAGTCTAAGTTACTAGTGGGATTTAGATGCCACTTTATATGATCAATTAAAATCTCTTCATTAGGAAACTGCAAGACATTGAGGTGTAATGGTGTATTTTTTTTTACATTATGCAAGTAACACTGGCCAAATGTGGCGTCCTTTTTAAAAGATTTTTTAAAAAGGCATTGGCAAAGTCAACAGTTCTCACATTTGGAACACAATGTTTTTCAACACCTTTCAGACCAGCTTCACACGATCCAGATGCTATGCAGCATGGTAAAAAAATAAATAATCCTATTGCGTCATTTTGTAGGCGTATGCACCACGCATGCGCGCACCTACCAAACGACCTAGGATGTAGTTTCTTTTTATTTGCCAATCCAACTCGGATCAGCAAATAAAAAGAACAAAATGTGAAAGAGCGTTATTTTATTTGTTTATTCTTTTGGAAACAGGGCAGGAGAAGCACACACGGGCAGGGGATATGGAATATACTTGGGGGTAAGCAAAACAGGCAGGGATGTTAAATCAACATGGGGCGGATGGGGGCTGAAGCAACACAGGCATGGACATCATTTAGCGGCTTCCAGGGGGTCCAGCTCTGACCCCTTGCTGGCCCCTTGCAACCACTAGCACTGCCTTTGCGACCCCTAGCCTCTGGGTTTGCAAAATCAGTGCCAGGAAAACAGTGGAAACTTGTGCTTTTATGGACCTCCAGTTTCCTTGTCTTCTGTCATTTTTTTATTACACTAATAGTGAATAATATTATTTCATTTGATATTACTCTAATAAAAAATGGAGCACAATAAATTGGAATATGATCCTCCCTGGAAGCTGAGGTAAGTAAAACATGCTTTTAAATGTATCCTCCCTGGAAGCTGAGGTAAGTAAAAAAAAACAAAAAAATGCTTTTAATTGTATGTTGTGTGCGTGCTTGCGGGTGAGAGTGTGTATGTGAGTCTGTCTGTGTAAGCATGTGTGAGAGTAAAAGGTAAAGGGCATGTGATGTCACTTCTGCTACCCCTGGCATTTTGGTGAATTGACATTCATGAATATGGGGGACCAGAAGCGAAACGGATGGAGGGGCTGCAACACAGTGTGTGTGGGGGTGGAGCCAAAGGGCGAGAAAGAGAGCAACTTGAAGGGCTAAGAGCAGCGGAGAAAGGCAAATGGGAGAGAGAGCCAGCGTAGAGGGGAGAAGCACACAAACAAGAAAGCAATGTGGGCGGGAGACAACAGAAGGGCACATGTATCACGGAGAGGGTGGGAAAGAGAACTGTGGAGGGAGGTAGAGAAATGCACTAGGGAGACAATGGGAAAACACATCCACTCTTGTGGTGTGCATAAGCAAAAAGAAAGAAGTGACGCCTGAAACACCAATCAACGTAAGCACACAGTAATGCATGCATCCATGCGCCAAGTGAGGGACAAACACAAAAAGGAAAGTCCAAAACATGCTAACTTACAAGCTGCAAGCAAATGAGTGACAATGAAGCCAACTAATGGTAAGTAATAGGCAGACTCGAAGCTCACTGTAAACTAACAATAGTCTTGCAAAATAAATGCATGGTCTAGTAGCTGAGACATACAACACCTCACAGAGAGCCTGGTGGCTGCTCCTGCAAAGAGGGTCACATTTAGTTCGAGTGAAATATAGAAAACATGTTGTCTATAAGATTCTTTAGAAACAAATGGGGATCTTTTGAGTGGATAATGGTCCCATGTCAATTTCTGACAAGTGAATAGTCGATCAAACGCACACACACAAATTGCATACCACAAAAACAAGAATATTGAATAAGGGATGAGTTATACTTACTTTATCAACCTCAGATCGATAAAATACTAATTGCCCTGCTAAGATTCACACGTATAATCTACACGTTAATGCTAGCAAAGTGGCTCAGTGAGTTAATATTTGCCACTGAAATATTCAGTGATCTGTGGGACACGAGTTCAAACTGTAGGAAGTCCAATTCGGCTTTTCATTCTTCTGAAGTAAGTCAGCTAGGCTTCATTAAACTGGGCAACAGTAACACCTGCACTTTACAGTTCTTAGACACAGCAGAGCCGGGGTATAAAGAGGTATGTTAAAAGGAGGTTCTTGCACACATTTTTGCAGCCAGTTCATGGGTCCGATGAGCTATCTTACCATGTCATTACTTTATTGAGCCTCTCCAGCAGTGGGGCTGAGAGAGGATTTGGGAGATCGTTTGGAAAAAATCACACTCAAACCTTGCATGGTGTCTGCACACACTGCACACGAACCTAAGGGACAGGGCAGCAGGTTTCCACGTGCCCTCTCCCCTTAAGTTCACGCATTATTTAATAATACAGCAATACTCAGATATGTAACCTTTACGAACCTGCTGCTTAGTCGCAGGGGAGGTATTTTTCATTGCTGACGTTTATGGTAATATCAGTCGAGCTAATTTATGTCTTTTAATTTAAAACATCTGTTTTCGATTGAAATAGTTAATATTTCTTCCCCTTGCAGCTGGTGCACGTGGGCAGGGCCCTGCGCTTGATCTTGCATGCGTATTGTTTGAAGGGGAAAAAGAGGAGATTGAGGAGGTCGCAGGGTGGGTGGAGGGGAGAGTTCATCCTCATTTCTAAACTGAGATTCGAACAAGGCCAAAGCTGGCCTTGAGACAAAACACACACTGAGGACATAAGTTAAGTCTCCCTGAACTCATAAGAGTCTTACAAATGGTGAAAACTTCAATGAGTCACATAGTAATAAAATATTGACAAAAACATATGGTTCACACCAACTGAATCACATTGTGCTGCTTATATCACATTATTAACCACATTAATGCAACTTTATTGAGCCATGAGAATGAAAGGCTGAGACCTGCCAGATTTGGCCCTGAGACCTGCTGGTTGCACTCAAATCTCTCCAGCAGGCATTTAACTACTGTAAACACAAAAGGGGAGAATGAGTGAATCTTGGGGCGCTCCATTCTGCAGAGGTCAAAATCTCTCCATAGTACAAGGCACTTGGAGACCAAGAGGAAGGCTGAGGAGCCGAAAAAAAGAGTGCAAACATCGGGAATGTTAGTGTACATGTGGGCTTTGCCTGCGGGTCAGTGGCACAGAGCAAAATGACCCCCCCTCCCCCAGAATGTGATGAGGGGCCCTTGCATCTACCATATCTTGCAGATATCCATTGGCCTTGGGGTGAATGGGGCCTCCTGGAGAGTTGGCAGCCCCACTGCACCTTGGGGTGAATGGGGGCCCCCATGAAGAGTTCGGGGCCCCCTGGAGAGTTGGCAGCCCCACTGCGCCACAGAAGCTGCAGAGGCCTACGTTAGGCACCTGCAGCGTGCTACAACATAAACGGATTGAGCTTATACTAGTTTTTGGGCCTGCACTAGTTTGCACAGAAGTATGTATGGGCATTTACACATAGCAAGCATAGAGAGCAATGGAGCACTGAACAGAATGTGGGGTGCTAGTAGAGGAACAAGATCTTGTAGAATGGGGAATTGCATTACATTTCACGCTTTTAGGCATAGGACTTTTATGTGATTGACCTGAATAGGACGATGTTGCATCAAGCGCTGAGGCCAGGATTCAAACCCATGCCCCCAGGCCTCAAAAGTCAGCAGCTCTAGCTAGTAGACCTCAAATAGATTGTTGAGCATACATATGCAGGCCATAATTGCTGCACTGTGTTCAGTTCTGCAGGCCTCATTTAACTTGCTATGCTAGTTTCCACCTTACCACCTCCAGTAAGATTAAGACAGCCGGAAAACAGCCTGCCAGCCTGAAACCAATATGGTGAGTGATTTAAAGCACGAGTCATAAGAATTAAGGTTCATTCATTTTGCTGTTTGAACATGCAGTAAAGGAGATGGTGAGGAGACTATTAAAAGAACATTAACATTCCTAAGCTGGACCAGCATCGCACAAGGGGCAGCATTTTTTTATTTTTTTTTAGCAGAAGTATACCCAAGGAACCTGAGGGTGGGATATGAGACAGGATATGGGGAGACAGGAACCTAATTCAAAATGCTAGTTGCACAAACAAATTCAACATAAATACACAACTAAAAGTAGTTGCAAGGGTGAAATAGGAATTCTTATACACCGAGTCAATATAGAATTTTACCCTTGCAAATCTGACTTGTTAACATGGAAATTCTACGAGTAAGGGTACTCTTTTGTGTGCTGCACAAATGTCCTACCCGTACAGGAAGATAAGCGCACACAAACCCGGAAGTTTTGGGGTGCTGACATACCTCCTCCTGCAGGTAGTTTTCCATTCTTGAATAGCAGGAGTTGGTCTGTTTCCAAAACTGATAAACCCCCGTGAAAGAATAAAATATTTATCCTTTGGGGAAAAAAGCAAATCATTCATTGTGCTACTAATCATTAGTACTAGATTTTGATATGAGTAAATTTCAACGTGGAGGGAATTCCGCAAGTTTCCATTTTATACAAGGACTGCTTCAGGTAAACCAAGACTAACTTTCTAGCGCTACTCCTGGAATTAGTTTAACCCTCCGCACATGTATAAAACTCGAGACAAAGGCTTAACCACATGGGTATATTTTCGGTTTCTTTCTCCTACAGTTGGTGATTTGAGAGGATAGTCTGGGGTAAAGCTCAGTTAAAGAGCAGGCCGAATAAGTTCTCCAACAGCCCTCACATCCCCTCTCGCTGTTTTAGCCTTAGTGGGTACGTCATCGCGTCACGCAGCGCTCCGACGGCCCTCATTGGCTGCCACGTTCAGTGGCCGCACAGAGCAGGTGCCTCGCTCCAGCATCGAAGTCACTGGAGGTTTACGGCTCCGTGCGAGCAGGCCAGGCCTCGGCGCTGCGCCGGATGTTAATGAGACACTAATGCCTCACAAAAGAGTCAGGCGATACACTAATGCTCGCACCCAGCTGTCTGTGGCTGCGTGATTGAAGATATCCTCTGCAGACTGCAATGAAGGAATGTCTGTTGTGGTGGATAAAGGACGCTCCTCGAGAGGAATATGCGAAGGAGATTTATTTGTGAACGGTCGGGTAACGAGCAGCAAAGAAAGACAACTGACCCCAGTTCGCCCGATTCCAACTGCCCATTTTAAACGACATTTCCCACTCATTCAAACACCTATCCAACATTCTCGTAGACACACAACCACCACATACGTGAAAACCTTTCCGCGAGATGAGAAGGATTTTCAAAGGACTGCTGTGGGCAAGACAAACTTGGCGTTAGAGACCAACAAAAGAGCTGACTCGCCATTTCATCCTTCTTGATTAATAAAATGAGTGACTTGGGCTTTGAAAGCAGACTTTAGGCATCGAGCGGCATTTCTGGGGGGGGGGGGGAATATATATATATAATGCCCCATGAAAGTGTGTGGTAAGGCCAGTAATACGCAGTCGGCTCTTAAGCGTGGGAAGGAGGTGGACGGGAAATAAGAATACCCCGACGACATGCAGCTATTACGATAACATAGTTTACATATCGTCGTCAGGTCAGGAACAATCCAAAGACGTTAGTAACGGAATGTTTAAGTTAAACAGGCTTCCGATATGAAACATGGACCAATGTATCCTGGGCAGATCAGTTTACTTAGAGGTGTAGATTAGGGTTGTCTAGACATTGCTGCAATAAACGAGATTCCCCGTGTGTTCTCCCTGACTCTCCCAGCTCCCTGAAAAACACGTGGTTTCCTTTCCACCCAGTTCACCGTTATGTTATTTTCTCCATTCTTTACGTCTTAATTTATATTTTCATTCCATGCGATCTCATGGTTTCTTCTTTTTTATATCACTTTTTGCTTCCTTTCTGTCTCATGCCTTCTTGTTGGCTTTACATCCACATTCTTTTGCTTGATTTTCTATAACATTTTACTTTCCGAAATCAGTTTGCTTATATCTAGCTCCTTTCTTTACATTTATTTCTTACTTTTCAACAGATCTTTGTTTTGACGCACTTTACTTTCTGCATTTATTTCCTCTCCCTGTCTATCATATTCTTTCTCGCGTTGTTTGACTTTTGTCTATTGTCTCAGTTGTTTTTATTTGATTTCTCTATATATATTCCTTATGTCAATTGCATTTCTCTTTCGTTGTTTCTTATGTTCGTTCTCCCATTGTTTTTTCCCGTTGTTTCTATACTGTCCATTCCCCGAACATTTCCTCTTCCCTATTCGGTGTCTATTTCCCGTGGCTCACCCCGTGTACGCGCTCCCCTAAACACCGTAGAATCGCGCACACTCGAGCAGGAGACTTGAACACAGCCCCTGCATTATTCCATAGCACCGGTGACTCATCGCATGCACATCTGCAGCAAGTTATGGAAAAACCCAGGGTGGGGGCTGGAGGGGTACGGCTTGTTAACCTGCTGTTTGAAAACCCGCATACTTTTATCAGTTCCCATAATTGCTAACCCTCTATTCACTGTTCAACACCGAGAAGCTCTTTACCTCCTAAGATCGCACTAATTGCTGACAGATTTGATTTCTCTGTGGCAGCAGGAGTCCTGTTTCTAGCCTTTACATCAAGTAATTGCTTTATTTTTCCTCCTGCTTCTCTGCAGAAGACAGAAGGAGGAGAGAGAAGCGGAATTCCCCCCTCCCCTGCCCGGACCCCTTTAATGGGCGCTCTCTGTGTTATTAAATCCCTGCCATTTAAGTCACATTTCGAGATGTTTTGAAAAACGGATTCCAATTACCCGGGCTCTTACCAGGCCGCAGCTGAACACGCAGGCCCCGGCTCGCCCGGTGCCCCTCAGTGCCAGGCCTCTGTTGGGGGCAGAGTAGATTTTCAACCAGTGAGGGGCAGTTTGTGCCCACAGGAGAGGCTCATGCAACTGACGGCGGATCAGCAACGTGTCATTTCCAGATGATAGACATTAAGGATATTTTCGTGGCTGTGTGTACATATTTATTTTCGGGAAAAGCGGGTTCCCTCCAGGGGCGCCTTACACATCTTTCTCTGTGGGGGAAAGACTGCTTCTTTGCAGCAAATAACAACCGTGTAAGGGTCCCACAGATACCAGAGACATTAAAGATAGGTGGATGTCAACAATGGTATTTCGCAGAGGAACAGGACATTGACAAGACTAAGATGTCACTCGACACTGACTGGTGGAAACCTGCCGCGCTGTGGACAAGACACAGGTCCCTAAATCAATGAATTACACAGCACACAAAGAAAAGTGAATTGCCTTATAGAACGTGCATAATTGGTATTTTTATTATCATCCAACCAGGTTAACAACCTTAGAATGATGAAAGGTTGTGCCAATAGTGGATTCAAATCTAATATCAAAAATTTACACACAGTTGAGCAGAAAAAGTATTTGAGAGGGTCCCACTGGATTAAAGGGGACGTTTGCTGTCATGGTCTTCCTGGCGCTGCTGAATCGTGAACCCACCCACGCCGAAACAGGTAGCACGGACTGAGTGGAGAACAGCACTCGCAGACGGCGACTTGAAATGCTAAGGCACACTGTATATGTTTTAGATAATGGAACTTTTGGAGAACTGAATTGTGTTTGGTTTTCATGCTCACGATGATTGGTGACGGGGTGAAAAATTTGTATGATCATATTCCTGAGGAGGTTGTTTAAATGATATTGTCAGCCCAGACGAAGACAGTGGGGTATTTCTCAGGACAAAACACATGTTGGCTGATCTGAAACTGATTAAAACTGACTGAACTGCACTGCAGGACTGGATTTTCAATTTTTGTCAGGCCAAATCGAATCAAGCCAAATGGAGTTTGGATTTGAAGCTTGAGTGCCATCTGATGAATGAACATTACTTTATATATGGACTATCCACAATGAGTGAATAATGTCTTGGAATTGCTTATAGGCTTGTGCCTTAAATGTAGATTTCTTTCGTGTGTGTACCTGTTCTGAACTGAACTACGTGACGTTCTTTGAAACGGTCAATGCCTACATATTCGGTTTGTGTTACAGTTGCAAAGTAATTCCAATCTACCAAAAACACCACCACTTTATTTTTTCTCTTCTTCCACTACATAAAAACATAGGAGGAGAGAGAGAGAAGCAGTCAAAAAAACTTCTCTTGAGTATTAACACCCTTTACACTATAGAGGGGAGCTAGACTCACCTCTCTTGTGAAAAGGATGTTCTTCTACTACTCTACATATGTAAAAAGGTTTGGCTAAATCTGCTTTGAAGTACTGAAAGCTAAACAAGTACTTGTTTGCCCTGTGGTTTCTTGGTGCTTGGGTGGTAATCCTGCAACATGAAACTTTGGCTGGATGACAAGAGAAGGGTGATAGTCTATGTTTTTGTTGTGAAAGCAGGGGAGAGCATCACAGTGGTGCAAGTTACACTTATGTCAGTTACAAATAGTCAGCAAATTTCCCTATTTTTATGTTGTGTAAACCCTAATGCTTTTTTTAGTGAATGTCTAGGATTTGTTTAACATAAGTTACAATCTTATTACCGTCCTCAAATGTAACTCCAATTTAATCATGAATTTAGTCTGTGAATTTCTATGTTTTCTATATGTAAAGTAATATTGTATTAGAATATGTTTGCGGCCATCCTCTTGCTAAGCAAACCTATCAACGCATACAGCCTGTGCATGGGAGGTGGGGGCACTAGGCACGGGGTATGACCTTTCACCAGGTCTTGTGCTCAACCCCCTACTACACAAGCCCTTAAGCCACCTGGCAAAAGACTCCCACCCCTCTTTTTCAATGCTTTTTCCCCCCATAGGAGTCTCATAAGAGCACGCAGAGAGATTGGGTGCTAGATCCAGCAGAAGTCCCATATAATTGCGACGAGACGAATTTTTTTTTTTTTTTTAAAGCAACCCTACCCAACTCCACAATCCCAAGGGTAGGTCGCTCCCCCTGCCGCTGCAGCTCCTCCAGGTTCCTGAGTTCCTGAGACCCACCTCACAGTAAGTACCCCCCACCTCCCAGCCCCTCGCTCTGCCCCGCACTACTCACCCTCTCTCCTGCTTCTTTTCTTCTTTTCTTCTTCTCTGTTCTTCTGTTCTTCCTCCTCGCTCCTCGTCTGTAATCTTCTTCTGTACTCTTCTTTCCTCCGTCTTCACTCTACTTCTCTTCTTCCTCATCTTCTTCTGTGGTCTTCTGCCCTCTGTTCTTCGTTTTCTGTATCTTCTTCTGTGTTCTTCTGTGTTCTTCCGGTCTTCCTTTCTTCTCTCCTTCCGGTCTTCTGATCTTCCTTTCTTCTCTCCTTCCGGTCTTCTGTTCTTCTGTTCTTCTTGTCTTCTGTTCTTCTTGTCTTCTGACTTCGGCTCTTCTGCCTCCTCCGTCCTCTTCTCCCCGCGCCTGCCCTCCTGCTCCTGCCTCATCGCCCTCCCCCACTTGCATCCCCCTCTCTATCTCCCCTATCTAACCCGTTCACTATCTACCTCCCCCACTCCTCCTATCTACCTATCTCTCTATCTCTCTATCCCACTATCTAACTCCCTCACTCTCCACCTCCTCCTATCTTCCTATCTCTCTATCTATTTCCCTATCTATCGATTTCCCTATCTATCTATCTATCTATTTTCTCTATCTATTTCTCTATCTCTCCCCCCCTCCCTCACCCCCTCTATTACCTATCTTCCTATCCTCTCACTCTACCTCTCACCCTCACCCACCTCTACAACCCCCCCCTATCTTCTCAACCCTACTCCTATCTTTCTCCCTTATCTCCTAAACCTCCTAACACTCACCCCCCTCCACCCTTAAACCCCCCTCCCCCAGCTCTTCTCACTCTACCTGTCCCCCCCCTCCCTCGCGCTTTCCCGCCGCAACCTCCTGCACGCCCCCGCCCCCCAGCTCCCATTCGCCCCCACCTGACCCCTCTCCCCCCTCCTACCTCATATGGCGGCCGCTGCGCAACAGTGGTAGCGACCCTTGACCCAAGGGTAGGTCGCCCCCCCCTGCCGCTGCAGCTCCTCCAGGTTCCTGAGTTCCTGAGACCCACCTCACAGTAAGTACCCCCCACCTCCCAGACCCTCGCTCTGCCCCGCGCTACTCACCCTCTCACCTGCTCCTGCTTCTTTTCTTCTTCTCTGTTCTTCCTCCTCGCTCCTCGTCTGTAATCTTCTTCTGTACTCTTCTTTCCCCCGTCTTCACTCTACTTCTCTTCTTCCTCATCTTCTTCTGTGGTCTTCTGCCCTCTGTTCTTCGTTTTCTGTATCTTCTTCTGTGTTCTTCTGTGTTCTTCTGTGTTCTTCCGGTCTTCTGATTTCCTTTCTTCTCTCCTTCCGGTCTTCTGTTCTTCTGTTCTTCTTGTCTTCTGTTCTTCTTGTCTTCTGACTTCGGCTCTTCTGCCTCCTCCGTCCTCTTCTCCCCGCGCCTGCCCTCCTGCTCCTGCCTCATCCCCCTCCCCCTCTCTATCTCCCCTATCTAACCCGTTCACTATCTACCTCCCCCACTCCTCCTATCTACCTATCTCTCTATCCCACTATCTAACTCCCTCACTCTCCACCTCCTCCTATCTTCCTATCTCTCTATCTATTTCCCTATCTATCGATTTCCCTATCTATCTATTTTCTCTATCTGTTTCTCTATCTCTCCCCCCTCCCTCACCCCCTCTATTACCTATCTTCCTATCCTCTCACTCTACCTCTCACCCATACCCACCTCTACAACCCCCCTACCCTATCTTCTCAACCCTACTCCTATCTTTCTCCCTTATCTCCTAAACCTCCTAACACTCACCCCCCTCCACCCTTAAACCCCCCTTCCCCAGCTCTTCTCACTCTACCTGTCCCCCCCCTCCCTCGCTCTTTCCCACCGCGACCTCCTGCACGCCCCCGCCCCCCAGCTCCCATTCGCCCCACCCTGACCCCTCCCCCCCCTCCTACCTCATATGGCGGCCGCTGCGCGACTGCGCAGCGGGCGCGCCAGAGGTAAGCCCGTCTGCGCCCGTCCGCACCTGTCCCGCGCCCAGCGCCACGACCCCTGGTCCCCAGCTCTCCCAAGCCCCGCTGACCCGCTACGACCCCACCACCCTCCACGCCCTCAACCCAGGACGCTCCAACACTTGCTTCCAAGCTCACCCCAAACGCACCCATGGACCCTTCGCCTGCAACTCCTGCAAACGCACCTTCCACCACGCAACAACCATGACCACAAGCCCACGCGCCATCAACCACCTCAAGTGCATCCTAGTCAACGCTCGCTCCGTCCACAAACACGCCGTTGAACTCTGGGACCTCCTGGACTGCATAGCACCGGACGTCGCCTTCATCACGGAGACCTGGATGAACGCCTCCTCGGCCCCTGACATCGCCACTGCCATCCCCGAAGGCTACAAGATCTCCAGAAAAGACCGCACCAACCAGGTAGGAGGAGATATCGCCATCGTCTTCAAAGACTCCATCAGCGTCACCACCTCCACCGAAGACACCCCTCTCGCCGCTGAACACCTGCATTTTCAGATTCGCACCGATCAGAGGATCCCTCATCTACCGTCCTCCCGGGCCACGCGCCCCTTTCAGCGACGCCATCGCCGACTTCATCTCCCCGCACGCCCTCGCCTCGCCGGACTACATCCTCCTAGGTGACCTCAACTTCCATCTGGAACAAAACAACGACCCCAACACCACCACCCTGCTCGACAACCTCGCCAACCTCGGCCTCAAACAACTGGTGAACACCGCCACCCACATCGCCGGACACACGCTTGACCCCATCTTCTCCGCCAGCAAACACGTCTTCTTCAGCCACGCCTCCGCCCTACACTGGACCGACCACAGCTGCGTCCACTTCACATTCCGACGCGAGACCCAACCCATCCCTCGTCGACAGTGGAACAAGATCCCCGATGAGCAACTCTTCTCCGCACTCGCCGCCAACCAACCCACCCTCACCACCGACCCCAACGACGCAGCCCTCAACCTCACAAACTGGATCTCCAACTGCGCAGACATCCTTGCTCCCCTCAAACGCACGCATCGACAGACCAACACCAAAAAACCTCTCTGGTTCTCGGACACCCTCAAAGAATCAAAGAAAACTTGTCGCGCCCTTGAGAAAGCCTGGCGCAAGGACCGCACCGCTGACAATATGACCGCCCTCAAGAACGCTACCCGCGAACACCACCACCTGATCCGCGCCGCCAAAAGGAACTTTTTCACCGACAGACTGGACAAAAACAGACACAACAGCAGAGAACTCTTCAGCATCGTCAAGGAGTTCTCCAACCCCAGTGCCAACGCCAACGCCGTCACGCCCTCACAGGATCTGTGCGAATCCCTCGCCACTTTCTTCCATCGCAAGATTAGCGACCTCCACGACAGCTTCGGACACCAGACCCAACCAAACACCACCGAACCGGCATCCACGGCCATCACCCTCAACAACTGGTCCCACATCAACACGGAAGAAACCAAATCCATCATGAACTCTATCCACTCCGGCGCCCCTTCGGACCCCTGCCCGCACTTCATCTTTAACAAAGCCGACGACATCATCGCCCCGCACCTCCAGACCGTCATCAACTCTTCTCTTTCTTCTGCTACCTTCCCCGAATGCTGGAAACACGCCGAAGTCAACGCCCTACTAAAGAAACCTACGGCTGACCCGAGTGACCTGAAAAACTTCCGCCCCATCTCTCTTCTGCCTTTCCCAGCCAAAGTAATAGAGAAGACCGTCAACAAACAGCTGACCACCTTCCTGGAAGACAACAACCTGCTCGACCCCTCACAAACCGGATTCCGAACCAACCACAGCACTGAAACCGCCCTCATCTCAGTCACTGACGACATCAGAACCCTGATAGACAACGGTGAAACAGTTGCCCTCATTCTGCTCGACCTCTCGGCTGCCTTTGACACCGTCTGTCACCGCACCCTAATCACCCGCCTCCGCTCCACCGGAATCCAAGGCCAGGCCCTGGACTGGATCGCCTCCTTCCTCTCAAACCGTTCCCAAAGAGTTTACCTCCCTCCGTTTCGCTCAGAACCCACCGAGATCATCTGCGGCGTACCCCAAGGCTCATCACTCAGCTCGACACTCTTCAATGTCTACATGAGCCCCCTCGCCAACATCGTAGGCAAGCACAACATCATCATCACCTCCTACGCCGACGACACCCAACTTATACTCTCCCTCACCAAGGACCCCGCCAGCGCCAAGACCAACCTACAAGAGGGTATGAAGGACGTCGCAGATTGGATGAGGCTCAGCCGCCTAAAGCTGAACTCTGAAAAAACGGAAGTCCTCATCCTCGGCAACACCCCGTCCGCCTGGGACGACTCCTGGTGGCCCACGGCCCTCGGCACCGCACCGACCCCCACAGACCACGCCCGCAACCTCGGCTTCATCTTGGACCCTCTTCTCACCATGACCAAGCAAGTCAACGCTGTGTCCTCCGCCTGCTTCCTCACCCTCCGCATGCTCCGCAAGATCTTCCGCTGGATCCCCGCCGACACCAGAAAAACAGTGACCCACGCCCTCGTCACGAGCCGCCTGGACTACGGCAACACCCTCTACGCCGGGACCACAGCCAAACTCCAAAATTGCCTGCAACACATTCAAAACGCCTCGGCCCGCCTCATCCTCGACATACCCCGCAGCAGCCACATCTCCGCACACCTGAGACACCTGCACTGGCTCCCAGTCAGCAAAAGGATCACCTTCCGACTTCTCACCCACGCACACAAAGCCCTCCACGACAAGGGACCGGAATACCTCAACAGACGCCTCAGCTTCTACGTCCCCACCCGCCTCCTCCGCTCCTCTGGCCTCGCACTCGCTGCTGTCCCTCGCATCCGCCGCTCCACGGTGGGTGGGAGATCTTTCTCCTTCCTGGCGGCCAAGACCTGGAACTCCCTCCCCACCAGCCTCAGGACCATCCAGGACCACTCCGCTTTCCGGAGACTCCTAAAGACCTGGCTGTTCGAGCAGCGATAACCCCCCCTTCTTCCCCTAGCGCCTTGAGACCCGCACGGGTGAGTAGCGCGCTTTATAAATGTTAATGATTTGATTTGATTTGAACTATCTTATTTTTTTAAAAACATTTTCAGAACATGGGGACTGAGTCCTGTCTTGTAATGGAAGCTGTAACATTTTCTTTCATGTTGTGGCCAGCCAATCAGACAGCTTGCTCCCCTGGGAGCATGGGTGCTGCGGAAGCAAGCATGCAGATGGGAAAAATAAAACACTTAGCCAATCAGATTGAACCAATTTTTGACTTTGCGTATTGCAGGGACTCCAGTGGGAGTCTTGTGGGATCAACTGTCAATTTATAGATTTTGAACCTTAAATTCTCAAAAACTACTGAACAAATTTCCACCAAGTCACAAAAAGCACACTTTCTAGGTAAAGATCTGCCTTTCTGCAAAAACTGGTGTAATTCTGGACAGCTGTTTTGGCTGCAGCGTCGGTCAATTTCTCCTATGGAAAATGCATAGGAATAAAAGTGTTCTGGGATTCCACATCCCCCCCCCCCCCCCCTTTTTCCTCAGTAAACGCTTGACAGATCACCAGAGAATTTCCTGAAATGAGCTGATCAACTTTTTTTTGTTGAAAATGTATTAGCAAAACAAAAAATGCTCTTCCTAAGGAAACTCTGACTCAAGTATAACTACACAGTGGTGACTGTCAGTGGGTAATTATTATGTATATATATATATATATATATATATATATATATATATATATACACACACACACACACACACACACACACGATAAAGGGGCTTTCAGATAGCCCTCTTCATCAGTTTGTCTGTTGCTGTGTCACTCATTTATTTTGTCCTGCAGTTCCACTAACAATGCAGTTTTAAACAAAGCATGCAAAACAAAGGAAGAAGCATTGAAAAAATGGAAAGACTGCCAGCCAACACCAGACCCATTGGCTTTGGCAATGCTTGTTTGCGGTGAAGTTATGAGTGACTATCTATAGCTTTCAAAAGTTCAAAGAAGTTGGATGTGGGGGGAGGTAACGAGTGATTATGATGATTATTAGTGAAAATAAGCAGGACATTTTGCTTCTATGAAATAATACAGCTATTCACACTGGCAACAAAGTAAACACACTTTTGAGTACACAAAGGGCCTATGTGGTCTAGGGCTTTCTTGATTGTCTTTTAATCCCACCTTCAGAACAAATGTATGGGCTTTAGGGTGACGACCTCTCGCTAGGTCATTACGTAGACTGTAAACAGTCCTGGACTTTTGGGTGATAGCCCGATGCATTGTGGGTGTTGTTGGCCTGTCTTGTTTCCATTAACAAACCTTAAATGAGTCATTTGTACGTGAGACGTTCAGAACTGGAAACTGTGTTCATAATAACCAAGAGTGTGGTGGTAACCTTAACTGCTGTGAACAAATCACTATCTCCCACTATTTCAAAATGTAAATATATGAAATATACATCTAACATATAACTAATTATATCTTGTTCCTTGAAGTGCAGTCTGAATAACATGTAATGTCACCCAGGCACATTCTGGATTATGTAACCATGTCTCAACTAGAAACCATACACCACACCAATCTATGCCTGGTTCTTCATGCTCGAATGCTCCTGCTGCAATAAAACTGTGCTCAATGTACTGGCAAATTGGTCCTTAGAACTAATTGCGTGCTATATATAAAAATGGGAAGGTACACAATTGCATATAGGCTATAAACTTAGCATATGGCCTAAAGGTTTACAGCGTTACAATAAAGAAGAAATAAGATGTTTGAATATCAAAAGTAAAGGGACTTTTCGCTAAAGGTGTGGGTATAAAGGTCATATTAGAAATTCTAGGATTTGCATGACTGTGACAGACATGCTGCTGATGTAAAGAAAAGGACAGTTAGCAAATGCACTGAAATCTTAAAGGAGGCACAGAAAAGTGCTAGTAATCTGATCAAAACCTCGAGGATCACTATGAGTCACAGACTGAGAGCGTAGCAGCGTTCTAGTGAGAGCTTATGTGGCTACACATCACAAAACATCCACACACTCAGATATATACACAGAGAAATGGCTTTTTGGACAGCGCCTATCAGCCATTGGCTGCTGTAGTTCAGCTAGCTTTAAGCACTGGCTTCAGGGGTGTGCATCGGCATTGATTTCAGCTTATGACATTTCGGGGATGTTAACTAATTTAAAAAGTAGTTCACACATACCTTGCAGTTTACTCAATTTCGAGTGCCTTTTTACAGTAGGACATCCCTCGCTCTGTCGCAGTATTTAATCTCCCTTGCTTCCCCCCTGCACATCTGTTGCTTCCCTATCATTCACTCGTTCCTGCCCCAATAACATTTTTTAACATTTTTTTTCTCTTTAGGAGTGTCCGACAGCTGCTAAGTGCTACAAGGCTTGTCGCTTTTTCTATTTGTACCTATGCATACATTAACTTTTTAAAGTATATATTACTGATCTAAAATGACAGTCTGCCATGTTGGTAAAGTCAAAAACACCAAAATTACTTCGGGTGCATTAAAATGCATGCAGTTGGATTTGCTGCGATCCATCCGCATGCATGCAAGTAAAAGATTGCATCTTGGACTTAAATGATCTGAAAATGGCAGGTGCATGTTCCCATGTGTGCACATGCATCATGATACCCAGTTGCCATTCTGGCTTTTATTCCCAAATGTTACTGTTCCAACATGGCTGAGAGAAGTGCTAGAACAGTAAAATAAAAGGCATTGGCATTCTCCTGTTAAAAGCAAGACCAATGGCTTTGCCAAATCTCTCTTTTTCTTTTTAAAGTGGCGAAGGTCCACCCTTTTGCACAAAATGGGTCTAGGGTCTAGTTTTAGAAAATATGGCGAATTCAGGATTGACAAATGATAGACAAAGAAGGATTATTCCTTGCAAGTCTAACGGTGTATCCTGCATATGAAGACATCAAAGACTTGAATGGTGGTACACAGGTGTGACACCATTCATTGTTCAACATCAAGGAAATCAAGTTGCGATGGGAGACCAGAGTGTTAACCAAACTTGTTAATCTATATTATACATTTTTTATCAGTGCAATTTATGGCATTTCTATGGTCTCGGGGAGTTGTAAAGTATTTTGGTATGCAGATTGTTGCCCGCTGATAATGAGCTATCACAATTATCTCGTTTGACCTAAGAGAACATTAAACGCTCCTGAAGCTCTTTAAAATTCTTCAGGTTATCAGAAACAAAGTTTATCTGTGATCTTTGTCCGGCATCTGTGGCAAACCCCTTCAATGGAAGCCACCAGCACTTATTTTTGGGAAACTGCACTTATTTTTCCTCATCAGATCTTCACAAACCTCAAGAGGGGGAAATCACACGGATCAGAAAGATGGATAAAGTCAAAAACGACAAAACCAAGAAAGCAGGAAATAAGACTACCAACATTGGTATTCAGTGTTGCTGTTTAATTGCCCTGTAAGTGCTTCTGAGCAGAGCTTCAGGCACAGGCACTCTTTTTTCCGCAAACTAAGCACTATCTCAGTGCCCCATTAAACTTTGATCCTTTGCCTGGGCAATCTGGACAATGAACTCAAACCTTAGGGGGAAGGGCACTGGTATTCTCTTGATGTGTGGCTGTTTTGTGAGCAAATGTCACGAACCTGGGCCAGCATTACAACTAGTAAAGTCATCACACCTAAAGAATACACTGAAAATAATTCAATAGGTCATTAACCCGTTGTACACAAAAGAATTATCCTGATATTGCCTACCTGGCATCTTTGCACCTATCTTTCAACAAACACTTTAGAATATTGATACAAAAGGCAAATTAATGTTTGACAAATTCACTTGGCACATCCATCACTATGTATATAGCTACTAATACATGACTAGAACGGTCCTCTAACCTGCAACAGGCCCTTCTCCAGGGTTTGCACGTGCTGCTCCAAGGTCTGCTTCTGCTGGCACAGCAGAGACAGCTCAATGGTGATGTCTTCCATCGACTGACGAAAGGTGTCTTGCCTTCTGGCCATCTGGGGGAGACAAGAATTTAGGATGTCAGCAGTTTAAGGGGAGGAGACATGAGCAATCTTTTGCATATCTTCAAGGTCTAACAGAAAGGCAATCACCCATATGATTAGATTGCTTCCTATCACCACTGGCACCATGTACTCATCTCTGGACGTTTTTTCTACCACCAGTTGTAATATGGTAATTCAGTATAACCGGTTTAATTAAAGTTAACCAAGATGACATATCTGCAAAGGCATCAGCCTGAAAATTAAAAGCCTAGTACTGGCACCTTGGTGCCCCCATAACTTGGAGCCAGATTCCAACCAAAATAACAGAGACGGTTTCAAGTGAATACATTTGTTGAAATATCCAGTTTCACAAAATCATCTTTTTGGTGCCCCTGTGGAAAGGAAAATTAGGTCGAGAGAGAAAATGGGCACAAGCACGCCTCTAAAAACCTATTGCACATAATCGTAGGCTCATAATCGATGGGCGGTTCAGCCACAGCATGAAGTCCTACATACGGGTCCATTGCCCTGTTCAGATAGATTAACCTCAGACCTCTACGTGGCCCCTCCTACTCCTCATTATACATGACGTGGAGTCCCCTCAGCATCCAGATGACAGCATACATATACTATCTCCCACTCAATGGCACACAAGTAAAGGATGTGCATTTATCTTTAAGCCTTACACTAATGGAAAAAGTGTGACTCGAAGAATAAATAAATGTAATCACAGTTCAGAGCCTTTAAATGGCCTTTCAGATTACTTCCCAATACCTATGCTAATATGTACAATTATTTCAGGAGAAGATCTTTGCATCAATAAGTAATTCAGTTCACAGTCTATACATTTTTTATGTGCCCACACTCATTGTTAATATTGAGCCAGTGCTCTGCCTTCAAGGTACACTGCCAAAGCTTTATATTGTATGTTTTTATTTTGTTAGGGTATGCAGATATATACTATTGACCTATTTAGAAGCAGTGTACATAGGCCAAGGAGTTATATGGATCAACAAACAAACTACTTAGGCACGAACATTGCTTCATATTTAAAAATAAATAATTGACAGTGCCCAGATTTTTCTTGGCAGGGCGATGTTCCCTGCCAACATGGGGGCCGCCCGAGTCCTCCACCGGCACTACCCACAGCCAGCGTGGGAGGCATGCTACCAGAGACAGAAAAACATCACTCGTAGATACCTTCCAAACCGACGTTTGCAACATCCGAGACTATCCACGCCACAAAAACCAGGAACCTCCGTGGAGCATGTGCCAAAGGCAACGCCTAGACTCCCACTGCATATGGGTGAGACGGCCAGTGAGAACGGGCACATTTGGTTCCTTAAGAAATGGTACATATACCACGGAAAGTGTCTGCTACTTCAGTAAGATGATGACAGTAAATGGGTTCAAGTGTCATAATGGTCCAACCTGCATAATGGTTGAGTAGTAAAAGACAGAAATGAGTGGGATGCAGTGGGCCCAGGCAGTTCGAGGTCTCTGCTGGTTAAGGCCCGGTGCTAACCATTGCACACTCTCAGTCACTCAAAGACGGTGCTCATTCAGTGCTTACCATGTCGGGACTGAATCCTGAGCGCTTCATCCTCATGTATTTAATACCTCCAGCCAAGGTAGTGCACGCGTATGCTGTTTGGTGGTGCACATCCAGGGTGGCTCAGTACATCCCATCCAACATCAGACAGCTAGGCAAACCTCCCCTAAGAGCGCACAACGTCTCTGAGCCGCTGACTGGGCACAAGATTCGGTCACAGGTCGTACCTGTTGCTTCTTCCGCTCGATGGGGCTGCTGGACTCTCTGCCTCTCTTCCCATCCTCCCCTCAGGGTCGGTGTCCAACCCACAGTTAGCGGTCTCTGGCGGTGGAGTGGCAAGCAGTGTTGCAGGTATGTCTACGAGATCACCATGCAGTGAGTGAATGTCACTGTCATCCGCCTCCTCGCTCTGACTGCTGTCTGGGGATGAGGTCTGTCGGGACCACGACACGTTCCTGGTAACAACTCTGTGGCCTCTCTGGGGCGTGATCACGGTGCTGTTTACCTTGATTACTGTACCGTTCATAAGGGGTGCGAAACATTCACCATGGGTGTCAGTCTGTGATCAGTACTCTCTCCCCAGCAGTCACAGCTCTGCTGACTGCATGATGGGCTCAACGGGCCCTCTTGTTGATTGTTCTTTACTGACTTGAGCCGCACCAGTGTTGTGCGCCTCAGGGCTCCACCCTGGACCAATAGAAATGTTGTTTTCAACTGGCCTTTAAAACATCAGCTGCATGGGTGGACACTGGGTTATGCAGTGTTGGGTGTTTCTGTATGCCCATAGGAAGCAATGTAATTCTCACTCACATTTAGTATTCTGATCCACTGCTGCTCGCAGGGCCTTGTTTAGAGTTCACATACATCTCTCCACTGTGCCCTTTGCCTGTGGTCATTGTGACATTATTTCCCACGTTTGATTAAGAGAGTTTCCAGATAGCTCTTGAATTCAACACCCTGGAATGGGGGTCCATTGTTCGTGTGGATGACATCTGGCATGCCATAGGCTGCAAATGTTTTCTCCAGGCGTGGTTTGATATGTGAGAACGCTGTGGTTGGTACGAGTTCTACTACTGGGTATTTGGAGTTATCATTATTCATAACCATGGTAAGCCTTCCATCCGGGAAACTCCCAAAATCTAAGCCTACCCTTTCCCAAGTGTTCATAGCTGGCTCTTCGGTGATCACAGGAGCGGGGGCCATGGGGTCCCCCATCACTTTGCATGTTTGACATTGCCGCACTTCGCTTTCTACCTTTGCGTCGATTCCTGGAAACCACACTTTCCCTCATAGCATTGCCTTTGTCTACTCCATATCTTGGTGGCCTTCATGGGCTAGTGCAATTACTTGGCACTCCAATGCCTTCGGAATGACGATGCAATGTCCTCTCATTACGATGCCTTCCGTCACCGAGCTCAGCTCGTCGCAGACCCTCCATAGTTGCAACAGTCGTGACTTTTCACCGGGTGCCACTGGATGGCACCTTGGAGAAACAGCTTCCATGTATTGTTGCTAAGGGCTTCTGTGACTTTCCTGAGACCATCGTCTTCCTGGGCAGCTTGTCGAATTGTTGAGTATTAAGACTGGGGCACGCCACCAGTATCACCATGTGTGCAACCTCTTCCTCTCCTTCCCTGTCATCCTTCTGCTTTCCTTTGCTTTCTGGAGGATGCCTTGGCAGGACATCAGCTGGGCTACTGACTTATAGTCTGTCCACCACTTGTAGTCGATATGGTAGAAGTTTCACTGCTCACCTTTTGATTTTGGGTGGTGGGGTGGATGCAGGGCGTGCCCTCTGATCACCTTGAATTCACAGCTGTAGATGTACAAGTGGAAACGGTGGCTGGCCCATTTGAAGGCAAGGGCCTCCTTTTCAATATGGGCATAATGCCCTTCAGTGGCGGCATATACCTGTTTACTGCTCCTGGGTCAACACTACACCCAGGCCCACAGCACTGGCATCTACCTCTAACTCTTGTTTGCATCAAAGTAGGCCATTGTGGCGTATGACAGGACAGCGTCTATTATTTTGTCCAGGGCTTCTGGTTTATGAGACTTTCACGACCACTTCACCTCAGTCTTGTGAGAGTGGCCAGGTTGGGTAGGAACAGGCCGCATTATGTGGCCATGCCCAAGAAGCTGCAAACTTCTGTGGCATTCTTTGGAGCTGGGGCCTCCTTGATGGTCGCTGACTTCCTGCGGCCTACCTAGAGCCCCTCACAGGAGATGACAAATCCAAAGAATTCAATCTTAGATTCAAAGAATCTTCATCTCTCAGTCGCTGTAGGATAGCCTTGAGGCGCTTGCTGTGATCCACTATGGTGGTTGAGTACATTAAAATATCATCACTGATGTTTAGGACTCCTAGCCGAGAAAGTAAGTCTCTAATTGCATTTTGAAGACTTCAGCTGCTGAGGCTATCCCAAAAATCAGTCTTTTGTACCACCGAAGCCCTAGGTGCATTGAAAAGGTTGTGATGTACCGGCTATCAGAATGGAGCACCAGCTGGTGATATCCCATGTTAAAATCCAGTTCTGAGAACCACTTGGTGCCATTTAAATCAACAAGGATGTCATCCATTATAAGCATGATGTGTCTCTCTTTTGTTGGCACAATTTGGCAGACTCATGTGAATGCATAACCACATGGCTCCCGGCTGTTTAGGTTTCTCCGTGATGACAAGCGGAGACACCCACGGTGTTGGTCATGACACTTTTTCTATGACATCCATACGCTCCAGCTTGTCTAACTCAGCTTCCACCTTGCTGTACAAATGAAACAGCACTCACCGGTGCCTGAGAGCTGTGAGTTTAACTGTTTTGTCTATGTGCAATTTCACCTTGGCTCCTTTTCTGTGGCCAAGACTGTGCAATAGTTCTAAGATTTGTGGAGCTTGTGCACTTCTCTGGCCAAAAAAAGACCAAGCCCAGGTCTTCAGCCCTGTGGCAACCTAACAGTGTTCCTTCACCCTCCTTTGTGACGTGGAATACAATACGGATTTCTATTTCTCTGTGCTGGATGGTCACATATCATGGCACCCAAGAAGGGAAGTGGCTCCCTGCCGCCATAAGCATAGATTTTCATCTATGATTACCTGAGAGGTGGCGTGGGGTTCAGTACCAGATACTCTTGGTGTGTCTTAACATTTAATGAGGCTCCAGTGTCTATTAAAGCTGGTATGGTGATACCTGTGATCGTCACTTTGCAGAGTGGTTTGGGGCAGCATCCTTTGCTCCCCGGGACAGTGTAACATATGAGGAAAAATGTCTTCCTCATCGGGGATGCCGTCTGTAATGTTATCCCCTCCCCATCGCTCATTCTTGTCAAATCCAGAGGACGTCCATTTCTCTAGTGTGAGGCTGCGTACTGCTCTTGTTGGTGCTCTCTACCCTAGGTCTTGGGGACTGCAGTCGCTGCTCCTACAAAATCTTGCAAAGTGATTTAGCCGACTGCACACAAAGCACATGTCACCAAACCGCAGTTTTGTCATGACTGGCTGGTCGAGTTCTGGCCCGTCTTGGATTTGGTTTCTGGAAGTGTTCGGCTCTGAACAGCGTCTATCGTTTCTGTCTTGATTGTTGGCACTCGCTGATTTGTGTATTGTTTCTCCCCTCTGTTCGACGCCTGTTCCATTTCATCTGCCCGGGCAATAGAGAGGTCATATATTCGGGGCAGTATGAGCATGTCTTGAAGTGTTATCTTTGGTTGTCATGATATGAGCCTCCTGAGATTTGATGACCTACACCTTTGTATGAGTTGGGCCCTAATTTCCTATTGCATGTGCATGTGCTGGCTAGGGCTCGTAAATGGTGGGCGCAACACCTAAATGGTTAAACAATAAGGCCATTTTCCTAACTGGCGAGAAATCATTGGCCTCAATTGCTGTAAGGTAATTTTCAAATATCCTAAACCATTCAGACCACTTTAAATCAGGCTTTCCACCCTTCTGTAAGAAAGGTAGAGGTTGAACAACCCCTTGAGTTGACGCCATCTCCCAGGTCTTTGACAATTTGCCACCTATTTCTGCACCTCATAGTGAAGATTCTGAGTGGAATGTGTATGTGGAAGGAAAGGAAAGAATGAATATGCACTATTCAGATGAATCCAGTGTCTTGATGGAAAGGTTTAATTTTGCCATGTACAGGCAAGTCAGATGAAGAATCTGTTGAAGAATATGTTGCGAGTATTAGTAGCCAAGTGTGATTTTGGAAGCAATATATAAGAGATTAATTTGTTTTTTGAAAAAAATACAAGAACGTCTTCTAGCTTGTCGCAACCCCACGTTAGCAGAGACAATTGATATTGCAAAAAGCATTGAAAGGTCTATTGTCCCTTCTAAGATTTTATCTAATCATGGCTCTCACTTAGCGGTTAGCTGTGTAACAGAAGACAATTCGACTTGCGCTATTGGTGATAAATCTACAAAATATAGAAAAGGTCTGGTCCAAAACACAACTGTTTGTTTCAGGTGTGGTTCCAACAATCATATTGGGAACAGTTCCTTATGCCCGCAAAACAGGACACTTTCAAAAAGTGTGCAGAGCTACCAAGTTGAATCCGGGCTTAACTAACAATTTGTCAAAAGTACAAATTAGCAATGTATATACAAAAGGTTCAGAGGAGGATGCCCAGGAGTGTGCCAGTAGATTGTCTAATGTTATTCTGAATATGGATTTACCTAGTTATCCAACTGCAGGGACAAAAGGCAGATGTGTCAAGGGACCTATATGTGAAGCTTTAATAGATGGTAAACAAGTAACTGTCATGGCAGATTCTGGAGCACCAGTGACAATTTTGGCAGATAGCACTTTTTCTTCATTATGGTCCAAATAAATTTTTTTGGAATGTCCTGATATAAATCTTAAGGCATTTGGTGAACCAGATTTAGATCTTCTTGGGTTTTTTCTGGACAAAATTAGAGATTCTAGGCAGACATGTTTTTACAAAGGTATACGTTGCAGTTAATGGGACAGACATTGTGGGCTGGAAAGACCTAGCGAAGCGGGGAATTATTTTACATCCTGGTCTTGACATACCAATTATTCTAGGAGACCTGCCAGGTAATGCAAATCCAGTTTTGTCTGTTTTGTCTCCCGAGTCAATATTTGAAGAACTGAAAACTCAATTTCCCAAAATGTTCTTAGATAAAGTAGGTAACGTTCAAGGTGTTGAACACTGCATTAAGCTTAAGAAAGGAGCTTTACCTATAATTCATAAACTTAGACCTATTCTTTTAAGCATCAGGCAAAACTTGAAAGAATTATTGGACAAATTGGTTTCTGAGGGAATAGTTACACCTACAGACTCTTCTGAATGGGTTTCACCTATTGTTCTTGCTAAGAGGAGGTCTGGCGACCTTAGATTGTGGGTGGACTTAAGATCCCTCAATAAAAACATATTAGTTGACTCCCATCCACTTCCCCACATCCAAGAGATGATCACAAGTGTGGGCAACTCTAAAAGCATAGATCTACAATCAGCATATCATCAGACTCCTCTGAGTGAAGATTCTCAGAAGCTTACCACGTTTATTACGCCTTTTGTTGCATTGATTGTCTTTGCCACTACAGTATTCTGATGATGAGATAGAAACGCAAGATACTGAATGGGTGGTTGGGTTATTTGATGCTATTTCAGCCTGTGATGGTAATATTACAGTGAATGAATGGAAGACAGCAATGACAGAAGACAAAATCTTACTACAGGTTTTCCAATTCATTAATAGTGGTTGGCCTTCAGAGAAGGATCTAAGTAGTGAAATCGGAACATATAATCAGATAGCCAGTGAGTTATCATTTGAAAATGAAATATGTATGAGAGGCAATTTGTTTGTTCCACCAAATGGTTCGAGATACAAAATTGTGAAAATAGCTCATGAAGGGCATTTAGGAATTTCAGCTACTGTTAAAAAATTAAAAGAAGCATATTGGTGGCCGGGTCTAGATAAACAGGTTTCTTACTTGGTGAATAGTTGTTCACATTGTGTAGTTTCCGATAAACATTGGAAATGCACAACTAAACCTTTATGTTCAGTTCCTTTTCCAGATAAGGCGTGGGATAATATAGCCATTGATTTTTCAGGTCCATTTTATATCTTGCCAACAGAAATGAGATATGTAATTGTAGTAATAGATTATTTTTCCAAATGGATTTATTATTCATTTGTTGAATATGCAAATTCTGTAATGTAATTTAATTTCTTGAAAAACTCTTATTTGGAAGGTTCGCCTTCTTCAATTGTTACTGATAATGGAGCCAGGGGTGTGGAATTTAATATAATATCTACTTGTCCACGGGACAGGTTGCTTCTTAAATCTACTTGTCCCTTTGCTGCAATGTCGTGCGGCGACAAATTATGGCAGTAATCTCATTATGTAAGAGCTCTGACAATAGCCTCTCTGATTATGTCAGGGCTACTACTATAGTAGGACTTGAATACTTGCAATATCAAAGCACTACTATAGCAATTTCCTTGTTTTGCCACCTATCTGCCGCTCTACATACTGGGGCTAGAAGAAGCAGTAAGCAATAGTTTCAGGGCTGGAATGCCTGTGAGTCTGAAAAGCTACTAACTTGCATGTTTTAAGGATTTTCACCAACTCTTTAATCTTTTCCCATAACAAAAAAGGTTGGAAATATACTCCTGACAATGGCAGAAGTAGAAGTTCTTCCAGGGTTGGGAAAAAAGTAGTTGGAGGGAAAGTGAACTGGTAAACGCTCACCAGATTTTCACATGAGCAAATCTACACATGCCTATTTTCTTGTGCTGAAATACAGTTCACAAATATTTTCTAGGAGTACGATTTCCTAGTCTACTTCTGTAAGTTCTTGTGAATTCATGAAAGCCACTATTAAACAATACTTTATTCGATTGTATCTCACAATCATAAAAGCAGATAAAATATACAAAGTAACACCAGTCGACAACCACATAAAATAGATAAGATAAAACAAGTCAAGACATACAGCAATTGATACCATGTGATAAAATTAGCTACAGAAACTGAATCCAGTTATTCTTCTAAGAAACAGTTTAAGATCAATAAAAACAAATATTTAAAAGGCAAGGAACTGTTGTCCTGGCTAAAAACATTTAAAGATGGAAGTCCTCCATAATTTGCCTAGAAATATAATCTGGCCTTAATTACTGCACATAAATATAGAGCTAGACCATTACATATTTTGATTGATGGAAGAGACAACAGGTAAATAAAAGCTGGGCGGCACTGTTTAAAATGCATAGAGTTTAAGAGTGGAATCACAAACACTTTCCTTAAATCAGAGTAAAATTTGCACAAAAAAACTATATGCATTGTGCTTTGGTCTGACACTGAGTCACAAGGACATTTTCCCAAGACTGGACTCCAGTCGTTGGTGAGCGGAAAAGTGACAAGTCGGTGAAATATCTCTAGTCTTAGGCGTGTAAGGACATATCCATGCCTCGGGTTCAATACATATTTTAAATATGGTTCCATGCCGTCTGAGTGCTGCAGCAGGAGATTCCTCCTTACACTAGATTTCTTTGACACAATAGCCCACCTCGAGTCAGCCAGATAAGTAGGACAGATGTTTTTCAGATCTTTCCTGGAAAGTGTTTCAATTTTTCTGGTGCAAAGTAAAACTCAGGATGGCCCAGGTCCGTAAGAAAGTTCTTTATATAATCCAGCCATGGAATTTGCAGCAAATGACTTAATGATTGAGCATCTTCTATAATGGCCCTATTCAGGCTAGCAAAGTCAGAGGTCCATACTTTATGCCAAAGTAAAATTGGTTGCATGCTTATGAGGTCTGTGATGCATATTACCCCCATTTCTGAATGGCACGCCAAGGTTGAGGTAGATTTTGGCACACGTAGGATGGACTTTAAAAAAATAGTTTTCAGCTAGCTGTAGGGAGTTGCATTTCCTATATCCCCATAGGCCTGCCCCATACAATGCAACAGAGACACATTTTGCGTTATAAATTGTCATCATGTCTTTGGTAGTGGCCCTACCGACCTTTTTAGAACATTTTTTTACAGCCATGATAGTTTTCGTGAAAGGTAATTTCCTAGACCTAATGGCTTGCAGCCAGGTGCCTTTGTTATCAAACATAATACCAAGTTATGAAAAGGTTTCTATGTCGTCTAGTTTGACACCCTTTAAAATTACTAGGGACTTTTTTTGCAGATTTTATACCACAGGTCACCGTAAAGGTTTTAGAATGATTGATTTTAAGGCCTAGGTCTTCCATATAATTATCAAAAGTTCTTAATAGTCGCTGCAAAGCTACTGGGGTACGTGCCATCAAAACAGCATCATCCGCATACATAAGTGCTGGAATCTTTAGAAAGCCAACTTGTGGAAAATCTCTGCAAGCAGTAGATAGAACAGCCTCTAGTTTATTAATGTATAGGGCAAACAATAGGGGAGCTAAAACACAGCCTTGGCGTACCCCCGCTTTACAGGAAAGACGGAGGTACACTCCCCCTGAGACCCGTAACGCACCCTAGCTTTAGCTCCAGAGTATAGTTCCCTGAAAAAGTGGACTATTGTAATATCTACCCCCATATGCAGCAAAATGGGCCAAAGTTTGCTGTGAATTACACAGTCAAACGCCGAAGTCAAGTCCACAAATACAATCTTTGCGAGGGTGTCGAGCAGTGAAATTGGCCTGTAACATGCTGGGTTTTGGCGGTCTCCTTTTTTAAATATTGGAACAATAATGGACTCTGCCCAGGTTGGGATAAAGGCTATGGTGCAACAGGCTTGTAAGACCTGTGTCAATAAAGGGCCCCAGAGTGAAACGTTAGACTTATAGATATCAATTGGTACTCCATCTGGGCCTGGTGCTTTCCCACTCTTGCTGGCGTTGATTGCATCAATTACCTCATTTAAACTGAATGGTGGAGTAATAGGCTGAAAATCCACTCTGTGGGCGTTTGTATCTGGGACTAAGTTTTTTGAGGAGTATATTTTGGAAAAACAGATAACCCACTCCTCTTCCGTGATGGCTATTTCGATACTTGGTGGCGTTCCATCACCCAGGAGAGGGGAGTTCACTATCTTCCAAAATTTGGCATTGTTGTTCTGGAGGCTTGCATTATCAAGAGAATGCCACGCCTCATCTTTTAAATTTTGTTTCCTTTTTTTTATAGCATTTTTATACTCATTTCTGAGAGTAGTGATCTCATGCTTATCAGGGTTTTGACTATGTAGGTACTGTTTAAGTCTCTTATGGGCCCGTGTACATTCAGTATCAAACCACCCTTTGTTTCCATGTGGTCTAGATTTGCCTGTGCTTACTGTAAGAGACTGTTTGATTCCAGTGGTGATTGCTGTGAATGCTTTAATACACTCCTGTGGACTGATGTTGTCCGAGAGGCAGGTTTCAAACTCATTAGCGTAATCACTCAACAGTTGTTTCATAAAACCTATTGGTTCAATCTGTGACCAACGAATAAAGTAACCATTCCGTGAACCCAGTTCAATATTCACTACCTTCTCTACTACTCCCTTATGTTTGTTTATAGCTTGAGGCAATACAAGACGTAAGCTTTGAGGGTAATGGTCGCTAAGCGCAATATCATGGATTTTGTACTGAGATGTGCAAAAAACGAAATTATTAGATGTTAATATAAAATCAATTATAGTATTGGCACATCTGCCGTTAAAGGAAGGTTTAAGCTGTGGATTACTGTCATTTAAACCATTACAGAAAAAGAGATAGAATTTAAATAGTACGTCATTCAACAAATTGCCGTAATAGTTGTGAGTAAAATGAAATAGATCATTGTTTTCACCTATACCAAGGGAACAAGCTTTCTCATCTGTTTAGGAGCACAGGTGGGTGTTAAAATAGCCCCCCCACACAACAAAAGTCTCTTTATGTGAGGAATTACATGCGCGATCCAGATCGTCCTGCAGTTGCCTGAGTGTATATGAGATTTTTTGTAGGGGGGCGTTATTATAAAAATTGATAATCGCCAATTGCACTCCATTTTTTAATTCCCATAGTATCAATTGGTAAAACGTATTGGAAATTAAACTAGTCACCTTTATTAAATCATACTTATTGGAGATCAATGTGCACAGTCCACCTTTCGCCCAGCCCCGTGAACAAGGGATTGCGGGGTGTGAAATGTCCTAAAGCCATTTATGTAAATGGGATCTACAGACCAAGTCTCTTGTAAACACACACAAGAAAAAGACCTAATAAATTCTAGCCAGTCCTCACTCTCGATTTTATTACACAGACCTGCCACGTTCCAGAATAGAAGTTAGTCTCCCGATGTAATTGGGCCCAAACCCGAAGGATCGGGTTGTCCTATTTTCCTTATTAATGTGAAGATATTAGTCTCCATCTCTATGTGGAGTGTGGGAATTGGTATGGGAATGGCCAGATATGCAGGAACTCCACCTGTTGGTGTTTCGTCAATGAAATCCTGTTGAGCTATTTTTTCCTTTACCATCATTTCATCCCCTATACTCCCCACCAGGCCGTCACCGCCCTTCAATAGATCAGGAGCGGTACTCATCGATATGGACCTTGTCCTGCCCGCAACCTGATCTGTTGCCAGTCAATCAACTTCCTTCAGAGAGAGGGCATGAAATCTGTTCTTAGTAGGGACCATATAATTTCTTCCGGGTCTGCTTTGTTGATTTGCAGGATCTGTGCATGGTTGGTCATGCCTCCCATTAAAATGATAAAAGAAACAGAGGGAGCAGTGAAATGCCAAGGTCAGAGATCTGTCGCGGGCTTAAGTTTCTCAAAATGTCCTCAACCAATTTTGGGGTTTTCAACAAAAGTACCACGCAGTCACCTCTTAGTGTTTTGTCGTTCCTGCCCACCCATTTAACCCTTCTGATCATTTTAATATCTTCAAAAAGTGTATCTGTCATACCAGGTTTCATCTGGGTCCCTATCCAATTCAGGGATTTATTTCTCAGTGTCATCCATGTTTCCCTGTTATCCATGGGTAAGGTGGGAACGTTTGCAAGAACTACCACATAGGGAGTTACAGCGGGAGGGACGTCTAGTATGTCTCTTGATGTTGGTAAAATATCCAAGGAAGGTTTCAGTCTATTCTGTGGTTCTAAACCATTTATATTCACATTTGATTGTTGGAAACTTCTGGTACTGGTTAGAAAAGTACAGGGATCTGCAGGTCGTTGGTTAGCTCGGGGAATGCTTGGTGGGTGTTGACACTCTTTGAGGGAATATAAATTCCGATTTAAGTCTGTATCGCCACAATGTTGAGGAATTACAGGTGTTGGGCCTAAAGTCCGAGCCTTCACTAAATTGAGTATTGACTCCACGTTTTCCTCCACTTGGATTAGGTGCTTTGTCAATAGCTCAAAAGATGACTTAACTAGATGTTCCAGGGCATTAATGGTATCTAAGGTGTTAGTTTTTGCTTTAGCTATAGATTGAGTAGACTTCTGACCGGATTTTATATTGTCGAGGTTAATTTGAGTTTGTTCCATGGATTGAATTCCAATATTGCCATATCTGCTTATAACAGATGGCTCTTGGCTGGATGCTCTACCCTTTCTTGCTGCTTTGTGTTTCCTTGTGCGTTTGGGTGGAGGTGGATGGTCATCAGCCTCTGAGATAGACTCATTTAGATAGTGGATGCATCCATTTGGGCCTTTTATTTGATCCCCACTTTCCAACAACTTTATCTGTGTTGGAGAGGCTGATACTAGCGAAGGGGGGTTATTATGATTAGATGAAAATCCCAACGGGCACTTCTGAGTTAATATCCGTTCCTCGACGTTAGTAATCTGTTTATCAATGGCACCATTTGCTCCTGAGATAAATTTTAGTATTGAAGAGTGGTGTGAGAAACTAGAGCTGATTGCAGAGGCCCCATAACTTTTTGCCCCCATTTTCCACTTTATGCTGGTGTTTTCCCGACTCTGATGGTGCCCTGGGTACTGCTAACCAGTCCCAGGGCCTGTGCTCTGTGTAAAATGGATATGCAAATTAGGCTAATTATAATTGGGTAAGTTAACCTACCTATAAGTCCCTAGTATATGGTAGGGCATGTAGGTTTAGGGACCACAGCATAGGTGGTGCACACCTAGGTGCATTGCTGAGGTGCCCAGTGTCATTTTAAAAGCAAGCCTGCCTTGCTGGCTGCTTTTAAATTAAAGTTATATGCAAATTCGACTTTGGAATTAAAGGTACTTCCAAAGTCTTAAACTACCTTATTTTTACATATAAGTCACCCCTAAGGTGTGCCCTATGTGCCCCTAGGGCTGGGTGCCATGTAACTATAAGCAGGGACTTTATAAAAATAGATTTATAAGCCCTGGTGAGGTAAAAACAGCCAAATTCGTTTTTCCCTCATTGAAGTAAATGGCCTTCATAGGCTAGAATGGGCAGACTCTATTTTAAATTTTAAAGTCTCCTTAAATGTTACATACCAAGAATTTGGTATCAAATTGATTGTTGTAATAAATCCCACAACTTCCAGTTGTTGGATTTAATATAACTAGTGCAGGTAAAAAGTTTAGACTTTACCTAAAAAGTTGCCAATTTCAGCTCTGCATTGTTTTTGCTGCTGTGCTCTGATTGGCCAGCCTGCAGCAGCTTCTGCCAGGCTACCTTGATGAGGTGTGAAGTGGCCTGACTTCACACAAAGGAATGTGCTTGGGGAGAGAATCTCCCCTCAGCAGATGGTGAGGCAGGAAGGGGGAGGGCTGCCAAACTGGTCTTCAAAGGCAGAGAAGGACATTTGGAGCACCCAGCAACACCCCCACATCCTGCAACCCCAGACAATTAGGTGCCCCCTTGATTAGATTAGGAGAGGGCAGGAGAGGGGTGTGTATGATTTTTAGCCACACCAGTGGGTGGGCTCAGCCAGATGTAACCTCCAAAAATCAGATTCATCCATGTTGGATTTTTAGAGACTGTTGCCTTCTGGGATGGATTTTTGCCACACTTCCCAGGAAGTGGTCATCACAGGGGGAAGACCCTGTCCCTGATTGGAGAACCAGGGCCCCCCTGCTTTTCACCCAGGAGCAAGGATAAAACTGGCAGACCTGCACCCACACCTCAGATCCCCTCCAGAATTCAACAAGAAAGGAACTAAAGAAGAAGAAGGACTGCCCTGCTGGACCCCTGGCCTGCACCTGGACCCTGCACTCAGAAGGACTGCACCAGCTGCACACTTGGGCTTCACCACAAGAAGGACTTTACCTGGCTTCAACTGGTTCAAGGAGGGACTCCCTGTTTGCTACAGGTGAAAAATTGCTAACCAGAGTCCCCTGCACCAACTCCTGAAGAAAGCGACCAGCTGACCACTGTCCAGTGGCCAAAAAGGAGTTTGCGCCAGGTGCATTCTGGGAGTTGAAGTCCGCACCCCCCAAGGACCATCACAGAACTTCTGGACCCTTGGGGTGAGCTGTGGACCCCAAAAGAACCTTAAAAGAACATCTGGGTGAAGCCCCAGAAGTTTGGAAAAGATTTGAGAATTTTTGGAAAAAAGCTCCAGAGAGGGACCGACCCGCCGCGGAAATTCTAGCCGGCTTGCCTCAACCGCGACCCGGCCTGACTTCGTGGTTCGTCCCGGTAAAGAAAAACATCCAAAAAATAGACTAAGTCCGAACGTAAAAAGTTGACCGGGACCTCCCAGCCATCGTATCCGAGAAGGGCTCCATGGACGTCGGATCAAGATCCAGGTTTACCCCGGTCGAAGGATTTTCATCTCGAAAAAACGACTAAGTCCGAAGGTAAAAGTCTCCACCGAGGAAACCCACATCGCGTATCCGGACAAGGGCTCCAGGAGGTCGGATTCAACTGGCAGGTTCGTCCCGGTGAAGAAAAACTTCAAAATAAAGACTAAGTCAGAAGGTAACTTTTTAACCGAGGCCTCCCGCGACCTGTAGCCGAGCAGGGCTCCATCGCGGTCGGCCTGAAAGTTTGACTTTGCCCCGGTCGAGGTGCAACCAGATGACCCGATTGGCGCTTTTTGTTTCTAAGCGCTAGAAAAGTAATAATTCTTTAAAAATTCATATCTCCGGTTCCCCTGAACCGATTTTAATCGTTTTTGTGTCATTTTAAAGATAAAAATATAAACTATTTTTATAAATTGGTTTTGGATTTTTAAACTGTTTCCTGTGTTTTATTTAATTACTGTTTTGTGATATTTGAATGCTTTACACTTTGTCTCCTAAGTTAAGCCTTGACGCTCGTTGCCAAGCTACCAAGGGTTGAGCTGGGATTAATTTACTGAGACCTAACTGTACCTATGTGGAGGTTAGTGGCTTGTTGCTAGGTGTAGGTACCTACCTGCCCTACCAATAACCCATTTTCCAACATAATTGGAAGCAGCGACGGGATCCTGTACTTGTGTTCAATATCACGTTACAGTTTTAGGTAAAATAAATTTAAAATCCTTTAAATTGTCCTAGTGCAAAAATTGTTTTTAATTTTTTATTTGGATTAATTTCAATTATTTAATTTTTGTAATTTTTCTAAATTCTTGTTTCCAATTTTTGCAAAAAGTTTTTGTTGACACAAAACTAGGGAACCATGGAGCTTGATCTGGCTAGCCTACCCACACTGACAGTAGTCCAGCTTAGGGGGTTGTGTATTGAAAGAGGGTTGCCTGCAACCACTGATCTCAGGAAGCAAATCCTGATCACATCCCTGACAGCATGGGCTGAGGCCCAAGAGGTAGAGTCAGAAGAAGCTCCAGAGGAGGGAAAAAAGAAGGGAGGATGCAAGCTCTAACCACTCAGGGGAGGGAAGGCATCTGAGCCTAAGTGAGGATGAGGAAGAACGGTCCTCAGTAAACACAGTCACTAGGGGCAGATCCAAAGCTAGTGGTGGGAAGGGGGTCCTTTCAGGAGGAGAGAACCCATCCATCAGAGAAAGAGAGCTGGAGGCCCAGCTAGCATACATAGCTTTGGAAGCAGAGAAGCTGGCCCTAGAAAAGAAAAAGTGGGCATACAAAGAGAAAAGAGATGGAAGCAGCGATAAAGAAGCTGAGGTGTCCATGGGTGGGGGAGTTTGCCCCAGATTACCCAAGGGGGTAGTTCCTGCTTATGTAGAGGGGGATGACATAGATAAGTGGCTAGGGGGCCTTTGAGAGGGCACTCCAAATGAGAAGGGTTAGGCCTCAATACTGGGGTTCCCTTTTGTGGGAGTTGGTCCCCAACTCAGGGAGGGATAGGCTTCTGACCTTAAGGGGGGAGGAGGCAGATTCATACCCTAGTATGAAGAGGTGCTTAGCCAAGAAGTTTGGTCTGACCCCAGAGCAATATAGAATGAAGTTCAGGGACACCCAGAAGGTCAGTACCCAGTCTTGGGTTGACTTTGTGGACATTTCACTAAAGGCACTAGAGGGCTGGATTATTGGTAACAAAGTAGATACTTATGAGGGGTTATACAATCTGATCATGAGAGAGCACATCTTGACCAATTGTATCCAAGAAAGGTTACGCCAGCATCTAGTGGACTCTAAGCAGACCAACCCTAGAGAGCTAGGGGAGGCAGCTGATGAGTGGTTGAGAACCAGGGTGGTTGTCAAGTCCCAGGGGGGAGACTCCAAGAAGGGGGGGACAGGTCCCCAAAAACCTAAGGAGGGAGGTGGTAAGCCCACCACAGAGACTCCCTCTGTACCCCAGAACCCTAAGAAGGAGGAGAGTAAATCCCACTCCCACTCTGACAAGCAGAGACAGGGAGACCCAGGGTTAAAAAAAACTCTTGGACAGTAGGGCTTGCTTTGACTGTCAGCAGACAGGTCACTTCAGAGGAGATGCAGCCTATCCAAGGAAGGTGGTTAGCACTGGGCTGTCCAGTGTAGCCATAGAGGAGGATTCCTCAGATGATGAAGTCCTCCTAGCATTGTGCTGGGAGACAGGACCAGATGGTAAGCTGGTGATCCCTGAGGGTGGGAGTAGGCACTTCCACCACATTCAAGTGAATGGGATCCCTACCACTGGCCTGAGGGACACCTGTGCCAGTCACACTATAGTGAGTGACCGGTTAGTGACCCCAGACATGTATGTCCCAGGAAAGACAAAGAAAGTCAGGATAGCCACAGGGGAGGTCACCTCCAAACCTGTAGCCATAGTGCCCCTAGAGAGGGAGGGTATCCTTGACTGGATTAGGGTGGTAGTCAGTGCTGACCTTCCCCTAGATTGTATCCTGGGCAATGACCTCCCAGAGGTGAGTCTGGTCACAGATGGGGTGGTCGCCCAGGGCGCTCCCCCAACCCAAAGTCCTGGGGAGTCAGTCCCTACAGTTAGGAGACTGGGGTCCCCAAGAAAAGGAAAGAAGAAAAGGAAGGGTAGGCCACTCTTAAAGAGAGTTCCAGGGAGCCAAGGGCCTTCTGCCCCAGTAAGGGGGGAGCCCAGAGTTGGCACTGGTGAGGCCTCACCTGACCCCAAGGAAGTCCTGAGTAGTCAGGCAGCTGTCCAGATGCAAGGTGTTGCCCCTGCACTGACAGAAGGGAGAGTGGAAGGAGGGTGTCTGCCACAGGAGGTGGTAGCCCCCCACTCAAGACAGCAAGAGGGGTGCCAGGACCCCAAAGTTGCCCCTAAAGCAGCTCAGCCACCTGTCAGTGGAGAGCTTAGGGTGTGGTTCTGGGTACTGACAGCGGTCAGTAGCCTCTGCTGGGTGCTAGCCTTCCAGGCAGCACTGTACTTGGCCTGGGAGACAGACCCCAGGGCCAATAGCAAAGTAGGCCCCCTGACCCTATTGGTCATGGTGGGGTTGCTCAAGTGTTGGGTGACCTCTTTGGGTAAGCTAGGTGTTGCCCTAGCAAAGTTTGGAGTAGGGGAGGTGGGCACCTCACTACCCAAGTTGGCAGAGAGAAAGGAGGAAGACCCCCCTAGAGGAAAGTTTCAGTTTGAGTTGGGTCCTTTTACTGTTGGGATGGCTTCACTACCCATAGGGAGTGACCCTGACAGGAGGATATAAGGCAGAGTAGGCCCTGCAAAGGGACAGCCAGTTTTCTTCACTGTCCTCCTCGCCTAACAAGCCAGGAAGACTCTCCCAGGGTTGGGCTGAGTCTCCTGGGTGTGTGGTCTGGGGGGGGGTTGTGTGAGAAACTAGGGCTGATTGCAGAGGCCCCATAACTTTTTGCCCCCATTTTCCACTTTATGCTGGTGTTTTCCTGACTCTGATGGTGCCCTGGGTACTGCTAACCAGTCCCAGGGCCTGTGCTCTGTGTAAAATGGATATGCAAATTAGGCTAATTATAATTGGCTAAGTTAACCTACCTATAAGTCCCTAGTATATGGTAGGGCATGTAGGTTTAGGGACCACAGCATAGGTGGTGCACACCTAGGTGCATTGCTGAGGTGCCCAGTGTCATTTTAAAAGCAAGCCTGCCTTGCTGGCTGCTTTTAAATTAAAGTTATATGCAAATTCGACTTTGGAATTAAAGGTACTTCCAAAGTCTTAAACTACCTTATTTTTACATATAAGTCACCCCTAAGGTGTGCCCTATGTGCCCCTAGGGCTGGGTGCCATGTAACTATAAGCAGGGACTTTATAAAAATAGATTTATAAGCCCTGGTGAGGTAAAAACAGCCAAATTCGTTTTTCCCTCATTGAAGTAAATGGCCTTCATAGGCTAGAATGGGCAGACTCTATTTTAAATTTTAAAGTCTCCTTAAATGTTACATACCAAGAATTTGGTATCAAATTGATTGTTGTAATAAATCCCACAACTTCCAGTTGTTGGATTTAATATAACTAGTGCAGGTAAAAAGTTTAGACTTTACCTAAAAAGTTGCCAATTTCAGCTCTGCATTGTTTTTGCTGCTGTGCTCTGATTGGCCAGCCTGCAGCAGCTTCTGCCAGGCTACCTTGATGAGGTGTGAAGTGGCCTGACTTCACACAAAGGAATGTGCTTGGGGAGAGAATCTCCCCTCAGCAGATGGTGAGGCAGGAAGGGGGAGGGCTGCCAAACTGGTCTTCAAAGGCAGAGAAGGACATTTGGAGCACCCAGCAACACCCCCACATCCTGCAACCCCAGACAATTAGGTGCCCCCTTGATTAGATTAGGAGAGGGCAGGAGAGGGGTGTGTTTATGATTTTTAGCCACACCAGTGGGTGGGCTCAGCCAGATGTAACCTCCAAAAATCAGATTCATCCATGTTGGATTTTTAGAGACTGTTGCCTTCTGGGATGGATTTTTGCCACACTTCCCAGGAAGTGGTCATCACAGGGGGACGACCCTGTCCCTGATTGGAGAACCAGGGCCCCCCTGCTTTTCACCCAGGAGCAAGGATAAAACTGGCAGACCTGCACCCACACCTCAGATCCCCTCCAGAATTCAACAAGAAAGGAACTAAAGAAGAAGAAGGACTGCCCTGCTGGACCCCTGGCCTGCACCTGGACCCTGCACTCAGAAGGACTGCACCAGCTGCACACTTGGGCTTCACCACAAGAAGGACTTTACCTGGCTTCAACTGGTTCAAGGAGGGACTCCCTGTTTGCTACAGGTGAAAAATTGCTAACCAGAGTCCCCTGCACCAACTCCTGAAGAAAGCGACCAGCTGACCACTGTCCAGTGGCCAAAAAGGAGTTTGCGCCAGGTGCATTCTGGGAGTTGAAGTCCGCACCCCCCAAGGACCATCACAGAACTTCTGGACCCTTGGGGTGAGCTGTGGACCCCAAAAGAACCTTAAAAGAACATCTGGGTGAAGCCCCAGAAGTTTGGAAAAGATTTGAGAATTTTGGGAAAAAAGCTCCAGAGAGGGACCGACCCGCCACGGAAATTCTAGCCGGCTTGCCTCAACTGCGACCCGGCCTGACTTCGTGGTTCGTCCCGGTAAAGAAAAACATCCAAAAAAGAGACTAAGTCCGAACGTAAAAAGTTGACCGGGACCTCCCAGCCATCGTATCCGAGAAGGGCTCCATGGACGTCGGATCAAGATCCAGGTTTACCCCGGTCGAAGGATTTTCATCTCGAAAAAACGACTAAGTCCGAAGGTAAAAGTCTCCACCGAGGAAACCCACATCGCGTATCCGGACAAGGGCTCCAGGAGGTCGGATTCAACTGGCAGGTTCGTCCCGGTGAAGAAAAACTTCAAAATAAAGACTAAGTCAGAAGGTAACTTTTTAACCGAGGCCTCCCGCGACCTGTAGCCGAGCAGGGCTCCATCGCGGTCGGCCTGAAAGTTTGACTTTGCCCCGGTCGAGGTGCAACCAGATGACCCGATTGGCGCTTTTTGTTTCTAAGCGCTAGAAAAGTAATAATTCTTTAAAAATTCATATCTCCGGTTCCCCTGAACCGATTTTAATCGTTTTTGTGTCATTTTAAAGATAAAAATATAAACTATTTTTATAAATTGGTTTTGGATTTTTAAACTGTTTCCTGTGTTTTATTTAATTACTGTTTTGTGATATTTGAATGCTTTACACTTTGTCTCCTAAGTTAAGCCTTGACGCTCGTTGCCAAGCTACCAAGGGTTGAGCTGGGATTAATTTACTGATACCTAACTGTACCTATGTGGAGGTTAGTGGCTTGTTGCTAGGTGTAGGTACCTACCTGCCCTACCAATAACCCATTTTCCAACAAGTGGTCTTTATGGGAAGATGTATCTTTTGCACTAAGTTGCTTCCTCTTACCCATTTTTTAACTAATTACTTTACGCTCAGAGGTTCAGCTGATGCTACTCAAACACTTCTAGCCAGTGTCTAGAACTAGAAAAACAAACGCAACTAGGACAGTCTAAAATGGCCTTGTGACAAGATGGAGGTGAAAATAACCTTGTCAAGATATAGAAAACTGTAGTAGAGTTGCCTGTAATAGTGTGCAGTAGTTCACTCAACAACAAAAAAAAACGATGAGAAAGAGTACCTGCCTAATTTCCTAGTGAACACACGCTCAGGTCCCAATGTAGCAGTGGAGATTTCAGGAGGGGGGGGTGGGGCAGCCCAGCCTCTTCGTGTCGATGACGGGCCCGCCCTTGGCCCGGGCGCCGCCCACGCGCGTCCCACGAGGCGGGAGCGCGACTTGAAATTTAAAGGTGCTCCTGCCCCCACCAGCCACAGTCCAACGCGCGTCTGCCACTAATTCAAAGACGTATACCATGGGTGCACTTTTGTGACTTTCTTTAAGAACTGGGTCCCTAATTAGGTCTGGCGTTAACAAAGACATTTTGTTTTTATTAAACTGCCATTTCTCCATCTATCAGCTGGCTTTACTGTGAGTGATCGCTTTCTGCTCTTCCACAAGAAGCATATTGGCACACCAAGTAGTTTTGTTCAGTGCCAGGAACTACCGTAGCAATCAGTGACATAACGAAACCAAAGGGGCCCCCCCTGCAAAGAACATGGAGGGGCACCCCCTCCAGACTCACGCTGGGCAGATGTTGTGCTGGGGGGGTCCCCTAGAGGGGGGATGCAGGTCCTTTGCTATGACACTGGTGGCAACGTGTGCCTCTTGAGACCAAAAAAAATTTTTTTCTTTTTGCCAGTGTTTGTTACAATGGCGAGGGCCTGGCAGCTCCCACAAAAATAAAGTGTTACAAAAGTCATGTCAAAGAAAGAAACGCATTGACGAAATAAAAGGACTCACAAAAAAATGTTGGATTGTTGGCTTTGCCAGTGCTTGTTAATTTTCATGCTTCTCATAATAGTTTTGAAAATGGTTACACAGATTTTCCATTGGGAATAGTTTTTGGAAATACTAGCATGCATGAACACATTTTAAAAAATGATGCTTCAAAGAAATAGCACCTAAGATTTCATAGTAGCGAAGCGTTTTTTTTCTTACTTGCATTTTTTTCTGCACATTTTATTTTGAAAGCAAAGAATCATCACTCTTGCTTACAAGCTTCTGCAAACATTTGCATCTAATCAGAGAGCATTCTGGTAGCATTATACTTAGTCTCATATTGTTGAACTTTTCAAATGTGTGTACATTTTTTTTTTACTTGAACCACTGTCAGTAGTACAGTGTTACCATAAAACGTTTATTTGCAGCGCTCACCCTAACAATGAAGGCTTTTCATTAATGAACCATAAATACAAGTTTGAACAGCTTTAACATAATGGCACACATTACTTCAACTGCAGAAAATTCCCTTCTCTGTAAACTGGCAGCCAAAGGGTTTGTGCTGCGGAGGGTTGGGCCTACTTGTCCCAAGGAAAGAAATTATCATGAAAACTTGTTGCCCTTGACCCCCAAACAATATATCCCAAGCAATAGGAATTCCACATCCTGTGGAATACATTTTACTTCAAAGAAAATGGGAGATTTTTTGCGGAAATATAATATTAGACATTCTCAAGTGGCATTGTACAGTCCAATGGCCTGGTAGAAAGGGCAAAACGTATTTTGAAGGAGGGTATACAAACCGCTGTTGCTACCAATGTGAAAGTTTTTCAGTTCCTTCAAGAGAAAAAATGGGCATACCACACTACACACCATTCTACTACTGAGTTGTCTCCTTTTATGCTAATTAGAGGGAGGGAAGCAATAACTAATCTGTTACCATCTTGGCTCACACAAAACAGTAAATACAAAGGTAATGGAATGGAAGTCACTGATTTTACCAAATTAAAGAACACGGTATCAAACAAACAAATGATGCAGAAAAAGAACTATGACATTAGAAATAGAGTGAAAGAGTCTCGGGTTAATGTACAAGACCCATGTATTGATTAAAAAAAACACAAAGGGTTCTGAAGAGGGAATCCAAGTATTCTAAGCCCATTAAAGTTATTAAAGCGACCAAGAGTTCACTGTTGTTGGAGGGAAAGTGATGGTGGAACAGGAATAGTGTGGTACCGATTTCTACAGATCAAGCGGAAATATTTAAGAGAGTATATTCTGACCGAGATAGCCAATGGAATGCAGACAATATGATTTCTACTGACATTTATATTGGGGTAAATAATCAAACTGATGAGCAATTTGTTTCAGTGGTTCCAGAGACTTTTTCAGATTATGAAAAGGGTAGTGTTGAAGGAGTCTCTAGTGCTGACATTATTCAGGAAGAGATCTCCATTGAAAGTCAAGGGGAGTGTGATGTATTACGTACACGCTCTAAGCGTACGGTTAGATTGCCTTCTAGGTTTGGTGATTATTTGCTAAACTAAAATTCTTCTGTATTGTAAGGAGGGAGGATGATGTAATATAATGTTATTACATAATATGCTTGATCACTGCATTGTAATATGTACATGTTGTTTTTATTTGAATTTGTTATCTTGTGCTGTGACGGTGTCGGCAGCATTCTAGGTTTGAAAGCCTCAGGCTTATGGCAGTTGCCAGCAGCCTCTCGTCCTGAAAGGTTGTGGTTGCTGTTGTGGGTCCTTTCTCACAACAAAGAAACTTACTGGAATATTAACAAGACGCTCCTGGAGGATTCTGTTCATTCTGGGAACACTTTTTGGCAGAATACATTTCCTGTGCTCTACAAGAGTGAGTGCATTTCTGATGGTTACAGAACATGACTGTGTTTGTGCCACCAATAACACGGGTGGGCCCTAGTCTGCGCAGCACAGCGCTATTCCGTGGCCTATATTGCAGCCTGTGACCTGTCATATGGAAACCAGGAGGGAGGGCTAGACATGCAGTACTTGGCGGATGTGTGCCAAGATGCCACACTTCAATTGCAGGGTGTGTCAGCAGGGAAGATTGGCATGGTCACTAATCTGGCACAAGCATTTGGAGGGCACTACAAACCTGGAACAATGCTGAGGATAAGGGGCAACTTGGGAGAGGTCATGGAGCACATATGACCAGAGACGTGCACACACGTGCATGCGAGCACCTCCATCTGAATACACAGGACAAAATGAAAGCTGGAGCGAGGCTGGAGTCTGAAGCCTGGCTCGGGCTCAGGTCGAGTTCTTGTTGGAACATCGAGCCCATAACAACTAGATCTTTCATCTGGCTTCTGCCTGCCTCACCCCCTCTACTCAGGATGTTACTTTATGGCCAACGCTGTCGACTTTGGAACTGGGGAACCAGATTCGAGTCTTGGCGTTGGCTCGTCATCTTGATATTCTGGGCAAATCATTTAAGCTCCCAGGAACCCTGTGCCTAAAAAAATATATCAATGTGACCTGGTAACTGCTGCTCATGTAAAGCACATCAATACCTTTAGGTCGAATTTGCGCTATAAAAAGACAGAACATGCACAGAGAGGTAAAAACAAAGCATTAATGTAAAAGGGACACACACTTAATGACTGATCTATACAAAGTGAAACCAGAAAACATGGCTAGAACGCTCCTTCTCCGCTTAAATTGTTTGATCTTAGGCAAATATTCCTTTTTCTCCAAAATTACATATGTAAGCACTTTCAAACGCAAGAGTTCACAACACAAGATGTACAAACACGCATTGTGTTTAATTTAACGGACTAGAACACTGCTTGAAATGATCCGGGAAGCATGAAGGGTCATGTGACAACTGTCTTGCCTCTTAGGCACTTTCCCTAGTGCAAGACAAGGCAGGGATGGTTCAATGTTCTTGGTTAAAAACGTTTAATGTGTGCTTCTCAGTGCACTGCTGTAATGTGATGTATTAATGTCAACACTTCTACATGTTATAGGCATACTTTTTTTTAATTATGAAGAGACTATCATTTTTTACGTGACGTTTGTGGCATGATTTACATAGCAAACATTTTCAGGATCCTTGGTTCGGCTCTGCTCACCCAATCATTTATTAGCTTGCCCACCTGTAAGTAAGTGGGCGGGGGTGAGAGGAGGAGGGGGGGGGGGGGGGGGGTTAACAGCGTCGCGTGCTATGACGCTCATCTTCCCAACCCCCGGACTCGCTCACTACATGACCTTGAGCTAAAGTCTCAGCTCCATTTCACTCCCGTGCATTGTGAGAAAAATCAGCGATCAATGAATTACTAACTGCCAATGCATCATTGGCGCTTAGAAGTGCGGTGCCATCTACAGGCAGAAAATGCCCCAGTACTAAAAACGAGACAACAACCAACACACGTTCATACATTGGCATGAAATACATCTCAATAAAAGCACCAAAAGTGGAAACAATTTAAGTAATGAGATACTTCGTGGTAGAACATTTTACAAAGGGGGGATGGTGGGTGAAGTTAGGTCTTTGCTACTGGGTGCTAACCTATTGATTTTGCCATTTTTTTTTTTTTTGCACCCGTGGATAAGCGTGCATGTACGCCGGCCAACTTGCAATAGAGTTTTAGGAAAACAGGAGAAGCTCCAGAAGGCTGTCCTTCTTGTATGCGCATGCATGGCTTGTGTCGGTGGGGTCAGCATCCTGTATCGGGGCAGTGAGAGGAGAGGCTGAGATGTGGGTCAAAGAGAAAGTGAGCACGAGGGCAGCAACACAGTGGTGATGTCACCAGAGGGACCTACTTAAAGTCCCATGTAACTTTCCACAAAATGCCATCAATTTAAGGACAGACCCCGAGTCAACGGCGGATGTTTTAAAAATATGGCTAAGGTCAACAGCTAAAAGGAGCTGACCAAAAGTTCACTCCTCTGTAATGTAGGTCAGTGTGTATTGCTGTTAACATGAGGTATTTGACACACAACTCGTGCTGTCTGTGGATAACAATACCTAAAAATGACGGTGTATCCGGAAATCAGCTGTATTGGACCTTGGTGCTGAACTGAATGGTCTAAAATGTTTTCTAGAAAGGATAAAGAGTTGGTGCGTCAATATTCAGGCAAGTAGAAGAAGTCCGATCCACAGGAGAAACTACTGGAAGTGATCGACTTTGTACCTCTGACAAAAAGAGTAAATATCCAGTTAGACACTGTGATTAAGTTTAGTTTGGAGAATTACGTTTTTGCTTCTGCAGCCGTGCTGCTACAGTACCACACGTACCACAGGCATGTGGCAACAAAGATTCAACATGAGTAACCCCACTTTATGGGGCAGAGGGATGGGTAGTAACAGCATTGTCAATGTCAGAATGTTCACACAGGAATGATAATGCTTCTGGGTAACATCTTATTCCCAATTCTTCTCTTTAGTAGGTCAAAGAGACATGTCTGACACTCGGTATTGTGCATTTGCACAAACATAGGCACTGCTGCTACTGTCACGGGTGCCCCTGCCTCTTCAAAAAGAATACTCAGAACAAATACCTTCACTTTTCATCTCTGCTTGCATAGCTTCTACAAAGCAGTGGTCTTTTTTTCATGCTCCATCCGTAATGTAATTCTGTCCACCTTTGTAGATTTTCTTACTTGTTCCTCATGCTTTCCAGGTAAAAGCTACAGAGAATTCAACTGAATTTACCACCATCTGGCTTGCTTCTATGTCAAAAGGATTCCTGAACCATTTTAATGAACTCCCTTACATGAAACTGTCTGGCCCCTTGTTGTTTTACCACAGAGAAAAGAAAGGCTCCTGCTAGGGGTTTGCACACTTTTCAGCAGATATTCAGGCAGACACACAAATTTCTATTCTGACACTAGACTCGAGAGAAGGAGACTGTGGCATAAATATTGAGGGAAGCAAGGGATCTGCTTTCTTGTCCACCTCTGGCACCAATACCATGATATCACATTTATGACCTCTATGCCCACATGTCCCTGTGAGCTAGCTATAACACTAGTGACTTCATTCCAGTTGGTACAACAAGCAAACGCAGTCTTTGCACATGCAGTGAGCTCATCTACCACACTAAAACATGATCCTTCTTTATTCTTCAGTTTAGGCCATACTTTCCAAATTCACTCTATCACATGTGACTTAACAATGCTCTACTGTCACCAATACTTTGCCATGCTCAAAGGCATTTCCTGTGAAAACAGTTATTTGCAATCGGAATGCCATAATTTACCCTATCATAATTTTTCAAGTCCAAATCCTTGTTTTTATCCACCTGCAGTCAAATTTCTCACATCTGGCACACATTCTAGCCTATAAAAAATTCTTGCAATCTGTTCTGTCATTTGGTGTTCCAGTACTGCTCGACAGCTCCCTTTGTACTGAACATTTCTACTAGTAGTTCGTGGTTGGTTCTCAAGGACCCCACACATACGTTATAGAATTATACAAATTACACCGGCATGCCAGAGCCTTGCTTTCAGTAACTAACCTGTAGCCTCAGCACCTCTTGAAGCTCCTAAAGCAAATGCAACAATTCCTTCATAACCACAACGTTCCTGCAACATCACAACCCCTCAGCTCAAATTGCTTGCCCCAGTCACCACAATTCACCTATCCTGAGTATCAAACCTCTTTAAAAGAACAGCACTAGCTACTTGTCTCTTCACTAGGCCTTCTCAAACCATAAGAACTGTTCATTCGTCTTTAGCAACAGGTGCAATCGAGTAGTTTTCTCAGTGAAATGCAGGTCGAAATGCAAATAAAAGTTGGTTAGATGTAAAAAAAGACCCAACCTTATCCTTGCCTGTAAGAAAGACCTAACCTTCTTTGTCCAAGGGTCCTGTGCATTGAACACAAAGACACCATTCTGGAAATACGCAAAACCTTTTACATGGCAAAAGAGGACATGCATTGCTCTCTGCAAGACTGCAGAGGCTGACAATAAGCTAAATGCCGCCCTTTAATTTGAACACCCCTTCTGGCATATTGCAGGTTACCAAATGCCATGGCGATCACGGCGCTTTATTTGGTGATATGCACAACATTTTGGAAATATTAGGTAAGGGGGCGGCAATCCTTTCAGATGTTGTTAGTGGTTACCTAAAACTACACACATCTTGAGCAAACCATTAAGCTAGCATACAATTACAAGAGGAGTTAACTACATGGACCTCTCAATCTCCTTGATCACTCCTTCCTCACAAAAATCACTGCAATTTCTGTTTTAACTCCTTAAAGTTACAGACACACATTTCACTTGTACGTACGGTTTACACCTATCCTTTTAGATCATTTTGTGAAAACAACTTTTTAGTTTCTCAAGTTCCCTCACTGAAAACTTCAGGATGCCTCTCCACCCAAGTATCACTCCTACTATATTCATTCCAAACCTCACTGTAGACAATATTTGCTTGGAATGATTAGGGCAGAGAACAATATTCAGTCTTGGTGTTCCCCATCACAATAAGCAAGTACTATCCTTGCCCACGTGTAAACAACACTTATAGTTTTGTTCTCTTCAAAACTAAGATCAGCATCAAACTCTCCTACCACTTCATTTGCTTCTTTGTGCAAAGATTTCGATAACAATATTGTAACAGTGATTAGATGACAGTCGATTCAATATATTTGTTTCCTCTTTACTTATATGCTTAAGTAAAGTATTTAAGTATTTACCCTGAGAGAACCACATGTTTTGACTTAATTACCGGTACCGGGTTACCCTAAATATAATTCTCTCGTTACAGCAGCACAGCACACTGCCAATGGAAGCTTCACAGTGGTTGGAAAGTGTGCATCTGCTCACATATGCACCTACGAATGTCTTTGTACGATGCACTTGAATGGCTTTCTGGCGCTGATCCGTACAATACTACCCAGGTGCTCTTCAAGGTTTGAGGTGTGTAACAAATTTAAAGATCTAGGTTTCATGATCAATTTGGCATGGGCTTTATTTTCCATTTCAGAGAAAACATTTGAGTTGGCCAATAAGGTGAAACCGTCCCTTTAAAAGGTGGTTCACTCTTCTAGCGTTTTACCAAGAAAAGCAGGGCTGCTTTCAGCATCCTTACTCAGAATATTTCCAGCTTTTGTGCATTACAGGGCTCCTCAATTACTAAATACCTTCAACTCAGGACGCTTTTACTAGGCAGAAAATGAGTTGCAATGATCGATCACCCAAACACCCAAAAGAAAAGTCAGTAGAAGAACAATTGCATATAAATGACTTAGAAATGCTTCCAAGACTCTTCAAAGTCAATAGCTTCACAAAGGACAGAGTAACTGTCACATTTTTTCACACAAAATAGCTGCAGTACACTATATTTAAAAAGCCATGTGATTTCTCGTATTGTTTCCATGCATAACATCAGGTGTTAGAGGGAATACTTTCTGGACCAATTTTGTGCTAGTTTTTAGCGGCTGTTCTCTACATTTTGAGTTTTACTGTCTCCTGGTTGCATTTTTTTTAAGCCACTGTCGACTGAATCAGAAAGTTTAAATATTACTGGTTAGAGAGGTGGCAATTCTGGATATATTTCTCTAATCTTGGTATGGAAACAGAGTCATGCCTTTCTGCCATTCCCAATGATACTCATAAATCTAGACCGTAGGAGAAGAGATGGAGCTTTTGAGGTGTATGTGATCTCTTTCTAGAAAACTGAAGCATGGTTCCCACATCTGGAATTGTCTAAATACTTTCAGACATTTTCTATCATCCTTTCTTTTCTTCAACATACAGAAAACACATTTCACAACCTGATTCTTCAAGGGTATATTACATTACAGGTTTGGCAGATTGGGAGGAGTTCTGGCATTTCCCGAATCCTTTGAAAGAGTCTCAGTCATCAGAGCTTCCTGGGCACCCACAACTCAATCTAGTTCCAAGCATGCTTAGTCAATGTGGATCGTCGTTGTGAAAAAGGCTTCGACTCTGTACATTGTTCTGAAGTAGGTTTGGTAAATTATTTGATTCACGTATTATCTGAAGAGCAGGCTTATTGTATAATAAATATTTGTCGATTTTCCACTGAACAGTTCCCTCTTTGGTTGCAGAGAAACCCATAAGTAAAATGTTTTGAATATGAAAGCTCTTTAAGCTATCATTATCAAAGTTCCTCCTAAAATAAGGTGTCTGGTCCTTTGGGCTGAGAGTAATTCTTAACTTCATTTCCCAGCGGCCTAGGGATTCTTGTTTGTTGTGAAAACAGTTCTCAGCCAAATTAACTCTGCCACTGTTTTTTCATATTTTTTAAGGTTATGGCTCCAGATAATAAGAAAATCTCTCCTGATAGTGTTTCATTTATGTTACAAGACCTTTCTGATATGCTTGAAGATACTTTGAAAGCAGCAGATTGGCCTATTGAGTCCACTCACAGAATGTTTTATCGCAAATCCATAGTTCACGAGTCTAAGAATTATTTAAAATGTTTAATTATACACAATTAAGCCTCCAGTCTTGCAATAGAAAGTGGAATTCCCCTCACAATTGTGAGTTGGGGTGGTCAAATTCTATGAAAGACAAATATTAACTCCCCTTTCCCCCATTTTGATTAAATTGTTTATCTCAGTTTAACTCTAGTGGAGTTGATTCATGAGGGATGTGGTTTCAGAGCTAAGGTCGTGCCTGAGGGGTAGAGGGCTGGCTGCCCTTCCACATGGGGGTCCCTGGATTTAAAGGGTCCTGGGCAGGTTTCGTTTTTCTAATGTTTGGTTGCACAGATTTTCTTTACATAGTGAGTTTAGAACCCAAAGCCTGACTAACAAATGTGTGAAATATTTTACATTGTCGCATGTCCAACCTCATGTCTGTGTTGTAAAAATGATGCTTCACTCAAGTAGAGTGGAACATGGTTGAAGCAAAAGGTTTATTCAAAAAGCAACCACAGAGCGGACTCTTCCCAGCTGGCCAGCGATGAACTGTCCAACTCTGAACGTCCGCTCTCCAAACCTATAGAGAACTCTAAGGCACGAGCCAGGTGGCACACACCGCAGTATAACAATAATACAACACTTCCCCCCTTCCACTCTATTTGTATCTATATGTATCACAAACAATAATTAATTAAAACAGTAATTCTTTAGCACAGAGATGCACATGATAGCTTACATAACTTTCTTAGTGAATATAATCTTTTAAGTATGCTGGAGGTCTGTGCTGTCTTGCTCCTAACTCTGTAACAATGTTCATCATCAATATTGTCATTCTTTTCACTGGTAACCATTGTGGGATTGGAACTCAAAACCTTTTCTGTTACAGTGGACTTAAATTCACAATCCTTCATCCTCATATATCCACTGTAATCACTGCATTCCTTTACCTCACACTCACCCCATTTTTGGTGTAAAGCAACTCTATGGCTCTTCCATTGCTCACCATTATCTAATTCTACATAATGCTGGAACACACGTTCTATTTTGAAAGGTCCTCTAAATTTCGACATACCTTCCATTACTCTTCCAGACTTAACTTTAACCCAGTCACCCTTTTCAATATTATTCATACTTTTCAAGGATATATTTCCAACTTTACATTCTTGCTCACTGCCCTTAGCTATCTACTCTTTCATCCAAGCAGGTGCCATCTTGACACTGTACCCCTCATCAATTCAAAGGGTGACTTACGTGTGATTTCCTCTGTTTTTGTAGTGAGGTACGCCCATACCAAATCATCTACCATTGTTTTGACATCATGACCGGTTGCATATGCCACTTGTATGACTCATTTAACCATTCCATTGGCTCTTTCTACAATGCCATTTCCTTGTGGGTAGTAGAATGGTAAGGATTTCGTTTCAAAAGATTTTAACAGTGTGCCATTATCAGTTATGAGATTTAATGGCAGGCCCTCTTCCAAAAACATCTTCTTTAGTCTTACTAGTGATTTCTGTGGTAATTTCTTCCATAAAAAAAATCACTTTTGGGAAAATACATCCACAGCTACTAAGGCAAATTTACAACTATTCTTCAAACCAGACATAGGACCAATAATATCAATGCACACTGTGTGTAACGGTTCATCTGGATCAACAGTATGTCCCATAGTAGATTGTTTGCACTTATCTACTTTCAATCTTTTTTCTCCTTCCTTACATACCTGACATTTCTTCACCCATGCTATAACTTGTCCATGTCTGGCCACTAAAACTGAGCTTTGAGACAACGTTGGTTTAAACTCTGTCCTAGGTGTCCTTTGTGTGCCATGTTTATCAGTTTTGTACTTAAACCCATGGGAGACACAAATCTATCTCCCTCAAAATTCTGTTGCCACATACGGTAATTTCATCAATAATGTTAGTAAAAGGACGCACAACGACCGTAACACAACTTTTTCTTTTATTCCCTTGAACCACCATGTTCATAACTTCTTTTAAAACATCGTCCTTAGCCATCTCTTGACACCACTCATCCATGCTCCTGCACCTCCCATCACATCATGCAGTGGCAACCGATTCATCCTGCCATTCATCCATTTGACTTTCCTTTTAGCTCACTATCCACAGCGAATAAAGACAAACAATGAGCTTGAGCATTTCGCCAATGTGTGCAATGGTAAATCAGTACTCCTGAAATTTAGCAGCCAACCTCACCAATCTAGCAGAACCTTTGCCAGCTCTCCCCGGAAGAAGTACTTTAACCAAAGGCTTATGATCTGTTCTTAAGACAAATTCTGTGCCCCATATGTATGTACTGTAGTACTCCCCATGCAACTGCCAAGGCTTCTCTCTCTATTACCAAGTAATGCCTTTCTGCTTCAGGTTATGTTCTAGAGGCAAACGCCACTATTCTCTCCCCATCTTTGTATTTTTGTGAGAGTATTGCACCCACCCCGGTCGAAACTTGCGTCTACAGTTAGAATTGATTTTAGTTTGATGTCAAAAGGTACTACTATTACTACATCACACATTTATTTCTTGATGTTACTAAAGCAATTCTCTTGTTCCCAATTAAAAACATTACTTTTTTAAATAGTGGTTTCAATACCTCAGCTTTAGTCACAAATCCTTGCACCAATTTTGAATAGTATTCAATGAGGCCTATAAATGACCTCAACTGGTCTTTGTCTTTTGGACTTGGTGCTAATTCAATGGCTTTCAATAAGTCTCTTTTTGGCTTAACTCCTTCTGCTGACAAAGTGTACCCCCAAGTACTCTATTTGTTCTGTCAAAAAACAACATTTGTCTTTGCATAATGTAAGGCTCATATCCAAAAGACGATGCAAAGCTTGTTTCAACACCATGTTGTGCTCTTCAATATCTTTACCAAAAATTAATATATCTTCTTGGAAATACAATATATTGTTCATGCCTTGAATCACTTCAGACATTATGGGGGTTATTACAACTTTGGAGGAGGTGTTAATCTGTCCCAAAAGTGATGGTAAAGTGACGGATATACCACCAGCCGTATTACGAGTTCCATAGGATATAATGGACTCGTAATACGGCTGGTGGTATATCCGCCACTTTACCGTCACTTTTGGGACGGATTAACACCTCCTCCAAAGTTGTAATAACCCCCTATGTGTTGGAAAACACTTGCCGCCACCAACATTCCAAATGGCATACGTGTAAACTGAAAAGTTCCCTCCATTGTTATAAATGCAGTCGTAGGTTTCAAGTCTTGTGAAGCTTGATTTGGTGGCATGCTTATTTTTAAATTGAATTTGGAAAAATACCCCCCCCCTTTTAACATTAAGATAAGCTCATTGATATTGGATAGAAGAAAAGTATCAGCCACAATGTTTTGATTCAATGACCTCAAATCTACACAGAATCTTAAACGTCCATCTTTTTTTGCGTGTAATTACAACACGAGACACCAACTGGAAGCTTTTACAGGTTCTACGATTTCATTCTGTAACATTTCATGTATTAATTCTTTCACCTCTTCCCTAACAATAACTGTGACTCTTCTTAAGTTGACTTGGACTGGGATTTCTCATTTTTTAGTTTGATTTTGTCTACATATCCCTTCAACATACCTAATTTATCATCAAACACTTGCTGCACAGACTCCAGTATATCATTCACAGATTGCATAGATTGATCCTCCTCTATCCTAACTTGAGAAGGTTCTCTACGGTTCACAACAATGTATAGGTCATATTGATGTGCCCACCCCAAAATTGGGGGCCCATCTTCTGCTACGTACACCTTTCCCCCGAATTCCCCTGTTCCCAAACTCTATATCAGCTTGTATATAACCCAAAAATATCTATTGTTTCTCCTTGGTATCCTGTGGGAGAAATATCTTTGGGTAGTAAAGTGTCCTTCCATAGTGGTTCATAAACTGTTCTAGTACTATAGTATATTTCGAACTAGTGTCTACCGTAAGTTGCACATCATGGCTATTAATGTTAACTATTGCTTTGGGTCTATAATTCCTCTTTTTTCTACCTGTATCATCTTCTCCACCATCTACACTTAAAAATTCTCTACTGACTGATATTTCTATTGGTTCTTCAAGTCTGTCATTCACATAAGTTACTCTGCCTTGGCTTGCTCCTCTACACATTGTGGTGAAGAGTCCTCACCAGCCACACTTTCTGCACTCTTTATTATTGGTGAAGCAAAATTTTGAGTCAGAAGTAGGATTCATGCTTCCACATTGATTACAATTCTTGTTAACTAATTAGGACTGCACATAGCTCTTACCTTTTGTATAAATTTGATTTGGTTGAGTGAATCAGCTCACTACTAGATTTAGCGCCTATTTGTAAAACATCATTATCCTTTTTCCCCAACTCTTTCATGCATAAGTCTGATTGTTCTACTACTTTGGCGATGCCTAGGGCATCACTCAGTTTAGGGTCCTTATTAGCCACCCAAAGCCTCTATTAATTTTTTTATTTTATTGTTACACCATACTATTAGTTGATCCATAATAGGCTCATCCGTCATTGACCCTATATACTTGATTGAAAGTTCACGTAATCTGGCTAAAAAATTGTCTATACTCTCCTCCACTTTTTGATGTTGAGTATAACATTTATACCTCCTCAAAACTAGGTTTTCATCCTCAGCATATCAAATTTCTAATCTGTGCTTTGTCTCTTTAAACACATATTGTATGGATTGGCCATTGTCATCTACTGCAGATGGCAAATAACTAAACACTTGTTGGGCTTCCTTACCTAATACGCTTAATAACAATGCTTTATTTCTTGCTGGATGAAACCCTTCTTCATCTAATGATTCTAGGTAATTATTAAAGATTAATATCCAATCCTCTCAAGGTATTGCTGAAGAGCCAGGGTGTATTAAGAATGAGTATTAAGAGTGAGGGTGGTGGTAACACATAAATCTGAGATGAGTAAACCATTGGAGATGTATCTCCATGAGCCCTGTCAGTAGTTTCCATTACTCTACCCACAAAATGTGTTAATGTAAATTTTCATGCAATGAGTATATTTTGAATAACCATGAAATGAGAATAATGTTCCAGAAATATTGAGCGTTTCCCACTTGTTCAAAGAGGTGTGCACATCACTGATGTTAGCTCCACATAAATTTTTACTGGGTGTGAGCATCACAGTCTTAGCGTTCGTTTAATTCCTTTGCGCACACAGGTGTGTGTATCACCGTTAATCTAAACTCACACAAATGATTCGGCGTACACCGCACTCATGATGGACACTTAAGGCTGCACAACCTATCCCAGTCTAGCGTTATGGAACATAATGCGTCACTAGAATATCACGACTAGAATGTACTTTTACATCTGATCAACAAAACAATAAAGGTGACCCCTCTGAATATAGTGACATGGTACGTTGCACTTTCGAGCGTAACTAGAGTCTAGACTGCACATCAGCTAATATGATCGCTCAGCATTTTCCTGCCATGATAGCCTCTCGGTGTGTGGTGATGGGTGGTGACACAATACGCTGGGCTTTTGGCGATGGCTCACCTTTGTCAAATAAAATGTTACCTTGTGAACAGTGGCTACTACAAATATACATCATATTGCTGCACTTTGATGTGGGTTCTTCAATTCCTCTGCTCTGCCCTTGTCGCCGCCTGTCAGCTTACTGGTGGGTTTTTAAATCCTCTTTTACCGCACTGAAATTACTTCCAAATCGTCTCTGCACTGACCAGCTCGTCGCCACAAATGTTGTGAAAATGATGCTTCACTCAAGTACACTGGAACGTGGTTAAGGCAAAAGGTTTATTCAAAAAGCAACACACAGAGCAGACTTTTCCCAGCTGGCCAGCAATTAACTGTCCAGCTTGGAACATCCACTCTCCAAACCTATACAGAACTCTAAGGCACAAGCCAGATGGCACATACCTCAGTATAATAATACAACAGTCTGCAAGCATTAAAATTACACATCCACTCACATCATGTTCCCTAACACACATAGCATACAGGGCCAGTCAGGCAGCCAAAGGTAATAACAGCAAGGAAGAGAAGGGGCTTGTCCTGCACCAGCACAAAAGGGTGCACTCATCCACAACCAGCACAAGGAAATAGTGACCAGTGTGGCACCAGACCCATGTCCAGAAGCAGCTCCTGCAAGGGGTGTCCTGCAAGCAGAGGTAATCAATGAGAAAGTGGTAGAAAAGGAGGAGAGGGGCCTGCACCCCAGGATCAGTGAGCAAGTAGCACAGCCTTTTTCTTCCCAACATCATATTTACGAGCATCCCACCTCAAGCAAAGCATTGTCATCAAGCCAAACAACGCCCTACATATTGCCTGGTCAAAACTCATTTGGGCCCTCAAGCTGATGATCAAATGCACAAGCCCCATAGACAGGATATACAGTTCAGGGTGAAGGGTCAGCTAGATGCCAGGAACTCCTATTTTGCTCTCCTCATATATTTGTCCATGCCCCTCAGCAGTATCACAGTAGCAATATGCCACTAACAGCACGGCCTGCTGCTGCCCAGTTAGCATTGTAAAGGCCCGTCTTGCACAACGTCCGCACTCTCCAAGGTCAGCTACGATACCGCTATGCAGCTCTGGAGCCACCAGTGTCACAATCGATGCATCAAAATAATTTAATATAATCTATTACAATATATATGTTTACAATCAAGGTAAAGACACGTTTCAGGGCATTGCCTAGAAAGATGGCTGAATAGAGGTGAGTCAGTGAGCTCAGTCACCCATAGAATAATCCTGTAACATCCTGCCTTTAATATCCTTGAGTGCAGCCTAAATAGGGAAGGCTTACCTTCACAGGCGACCGAGGTGACTGTAGGAGTGAGGATTTGGGTGACACTGGCCCTAGAGACTACACCGAGAATGGTGCCTGCATCTATCTACAGTGAGGGCGGCAGATGGAGTTCAGCCTGCTTACTGGAGACTCTCCCCAGTGCTTGGAGGGGCAAAGACCCATAGCTGCTGTCTGGTGGTGTCCTTTAGTTCCCCAGGTTCCAACAGAGCCCAGAGAGTTGCGAGGGACATTTCTGTATGGGAAACCGTTAGCTGCAGAGGTGGGACTGGACCTCCTTGGGACCTTGAGGATACTGCAGGGCTCTGCAGGGCTAATGCGGTCTGCCCCCATCCCAAGTCTCAAACGGTGAAGTTTGCAGAGAGGCCATGGGATCAGGGCCTTTTGGGCCAGATGGGTCCTGGCTGGAAGACTGGCTACCGAACTCGTACCCACTGTGGCAGTCTCAACTGGGGACAGACTGTGACCACACTATAAGGAGCACAAAGTATACGACCTGTCTGCGGAAGCATCATGGTGGGGTTGAGGTCAATTGTTTTGGCTTGCTGATTGTATGGGTATCTCTCTCTTGGCCCTGTCGCCTTTACCATATACAGCTCTTGAAAGCGATCTCTTGGCCTAGGGACTGGAAATTCAGACCAGTGTTATAAGGGGAATCACAAGAACGCTGAACTATGATGACGGACAACCCAATCCAGGTGACCCAGGGCAACACGATCATGCAATACACTCAGAGCCCGGCCTGGTGACATGCAAGGAGGGAACTAAAAAGATCAAAGGATCTGGGGGCTCCACGGAGGAGCCTAGGAGGGCAGATTTGATGGCAGCCATTCAGAGGTCCCAGACAGCACTGGAGGGAAAGATCAATTCAGTCCCCATTTACTTTAACCTGCTTTTCACGGATTTACATAAAGTGGCTGACAAGGTAAAATCAGCAGAGCATTTGATAGGAATGCTACAACATGAAGTAAAAGCCCTCAAATATCAGATGTCCAAGATGAAGGCAGCAACAAAGAAGCTAGAGGACAGGTTGGAGGACAGAGGGGAGGATGCAGAGGGGTGATCACACTGCAATAATTTGCATTTCCAAGGCATCTCAGAGAGAGCAGAGCATGCTGCATCTCAACACTTCCTGGAGCACTGGATTCGATAAACACTTGAGCCACAAGGGTTGTCTTCCATGTTTGCCACTGAAAGTGCGCACAAGGCACTGGCGGTGAGGTCGCTGCCTGGGGCCCCTCACAGGGAGCTCATAGCCAAATTTTTTAATTACTGGGACCATGACATTATCCTTACAGCAGCCAGGGAGGCAGGAAACATCCAATATGACAATCACAAAATTGACATCTACCCCCAACCACACCAGGAGGGCTCAGATGCAGAGAAAGTCATTTCTTGTTGCAAAACAGAAACTTAGGGCTCTGAATCACCCTTTAATGCTGCTTTACTGACCTAGACAGAGTGGTGGCACAAGGCAATACACACTTCTCTGAGTGCCCAGAAGGTGTGTGGTCCTGGATAGAACTCTGGGATCAAGTGCCTCGATCAGAGCGTGAAGCTCTCTGGACTCGGCCCACTAGGGAAAAGATGGGCACTTGGTGTCTGCAGGGGTCTGCAGGCACTCTGAGCCTTGAGACAAAAGGAACCGGCGAATACTAGTGCGAAACGATAGTACATTGGAAGTGTAGGAGACTGCAGTGTCTGGGGGTGGAGGGAACCACACTGAAAAAAAGTCCCTGGATGGGATGGAGGACACTGAGGTGACCCTGATGGCCACTACTGGGAGAATTGCACCTCTCTTGGAGAGGGGGCTAGCCTGTAGCATCCCCTTGGAAATGCAGGGGAGAAGGTGAATGACTTACACCAGAGACAAGTGTATTGATCTCAAATGAGGTTCTGATATTAGACTTGTAGGGCACTTGAAAATACTGTGATGACATATGCTGAGGGTGCACATATTAGGGACGGTCAGGGCAGCAAGGGTGGGCCTTTCCCAAGACACCTTGACAATGATAGGTTAAAGATGCACAGAGAGGGAGCCTCCCCACATATCTGATTCAGCAGTAGTAGGATTATATTGCTGTATTGGAGGTTGTGTTATGATCGGGGGAGGAGAGGACTGAGTTGGGCAGCCACAAGTTTTGATTGTTCACAAGTGTTTACCCGGGGGTGTGGCTTAGGGGGAGGCGCTTGGCAGTTTAAACATCTGAGTAACTGTGACACTCCATCAACCAGCTCACTTTTAGAGTGCCTCCATTTCTGGAAGGGTTGCATGGCTTAAGGGGAAACGAGAATGAGGGGAGACTGAAACCCAGTAATGGTGAAGAGATGTACCCATGACTAAGGATCAATAGAACTTGCTCACCTGGTACGTCTGTGGCCAAGCAGTTCAGGCTGGACTGTTCCTATGAGGAGCAGGGTCAAGACTGATTTGCATATCGCTGGGTCCAAACTGAGTTGGCATGGTGGGCAAAAAATAATAATATGGATAGGGATGCTGCCCGAGCAACTGCAAATGGCTGAGATTAATTCAAGCATTCCATTCATTACATTCAGGCAAATAATAATACGACGAATCTGTTGGTTTCATCCACAGAACTTTACTTGATATGGGAAGCTTGCTACATCATTAAATTCACTAAGACAAGCAGCCAACGCGTTTCGCCCTATACACATGGGCTTCTTCAGGGCTGCAATATAACATATAACCATAGAAAAAATGACATAATATAATAACATAGATGAAAATAGTACAAATACACCAAGTTAACAAACAAGTTCTGAATATGCAAACATATGATGAAATATTTTGAAGTTACAAAGTTATAGAAAAAAGGAGAGAAGAAATTATTTCAATAAGAACACTATCACAAGTCAGATCAATGCCAAGAAATATATAGTGAATGGAACCAGCAAGGGAACAAATGAATAAAAGAAGAGAGGATCCTAAAACTCCCAAAGTCCAGAGTGCACTGAATGTGATAAGGTAAAATAAAGAACCAATGCGATCATGTAATGGAAACTAGAAAAAGTTAAAGTATTTCCAAACCAATAAAGCAAAATTACCAATCCCAACCGCAAAATGACGAAAAGTAAGAAAGAAAGTGCATATCAAAAAGGAAGGAAAAGAAAAATAATAATAATAAGTGTCGGAAAGAAGTATCAAAAAGGCACACGTACCCACAAAATTCCAATTAGAAAAATGTCGTTATCCATAGTGTGCATATAAGCACAAACGTTGGAAAATTCTGGAAAGTTAAAGAAAAGCGATGATGCCGATATTTGCGTCAATACGCAATTATATAACAGTAAAAGTATATGTGTTTGGGTAGATTAAAGCCCAGTCCAAACACAAATATAAAATAGTCAAAGGTAGTATAATAAAGCAACTGTGAAGTCAGCAAAAAGGTAAAAAATGGCTGTAAACAATAATAAAAAAGTCGCGTATCTAAAAAAAACAGCTGTTCCAATCTTACCTAGGTTTTAATACGGAGTGTCTCGTAAAGTGGTCAGAACAATTAATAAGGCCAATGGCAGCAGGCACAGAGAAACATGAGACGGGCCAGGTCGTGTACCGCCCGTCAATGAGAAGAGCCCGTATACGGCATCAGAGTGATTAAACCCGTCAAGCGGAAAGTGCCTTGTATTTATAATCCAGCCGTGAGGAGGAGAAACTCCAACAACATAAAAAACTGACTATCGACAGCCGGCACCATACAGAGTATTGCACTGCAAACGTGTGTTGCGGCCATTTTGAAATTAAATGGAAGATCGGTAAAAATATATAAAAAGTGAATCGAATTATAACGCGACTATTGATAATAAGACAGGAACGCAAAACAAAACAAAAAACAGTAAGAAGAAATATATAATGATGGAACAACATATGTGATAGTAGCAAAATGAACAGACTAAGTAATAGTCGAATCACCAAATATAATAGAATTATTAAAATTTAAAATTAAGCAACACCTGCGTCACAATTGACATTCAATTTGTCTTTACATATATGGACTGAATGAGTATACAAAGACAACAGATCAAAATACACGAAAATTATAAACAAAATTTTTTGTGGGGGATACTTCAAATGTTACTAAATTCAATTAAAGATGCTGAGCCAATATATATGAAAAACAAGTGCAACATAGAGTAAATACAAGAGCTGACAATACATGGAATCAATGTAAAAGAACCAAGAAAAAAGAACCAAGAAAAAACTCGTATAACAAGTCCGTCTATGCATAGTGTAACAAGGTTGTCATAGATAATAGTGCAGTTCATGGTCTGTATTATGTCCTAGTTCAACTGTACGTAAACAACAGATCCATGCTGCCTCCCTTTTGCGTAATTGCAGCTCTCTATTGCTGCCTCTGGGGTTGGGTGGAATATGGTCAATTCCATGAAATTAAATTAAATCATCCTGTGAGTGGACCAGTGTCATATGTAATGACAGCGGATATCTGCTGTCATTGTTCTTAATGGCACGTATGTGCTCCTGTATTTGATGTTTAAGGGGTCTTATGGTACTACCCACATATATTTTGTTGCATGCACACTTCAAAACATAAATCACAAATTTAGTGTTGCAATTAATAAAACTCTTGATGTTAAAGGTCCCAGTGTTGTTGTAACAAAAAGTACTGGTTTTGTCCAAACCAAAAGCACATACATTGCATTGACGATATGTGTAAAAGCCCAAGGGTGGTGCGGGAAGCCATGTGGATGTAATAGATGCAGTAACATAACTGGGACAAAGGTAGTCCCTCAAAGTCCTACCTCTTCTGTACGTAATCTGGGGTGACCTAGAAAGCGATCCTTTAAGTCCCTGAAGGTCCGTAAGCAAATGCCAATGGCGTTTGAGTATCTTATAAATACCCTGGCTATAAACAGTGTATTTGGTCACAAAAGACAGACGTTCAACGTTTTTTGTGTTATTTCTTTTAGGTTTAACAGATAGAGTATGCTTTCTTGATATACTCATAATACGTTGTTCAGCTTTACAAAGGTTCCAATGTTTATAACCTCTATTGACAAACCTTTGTTTGACACATCCAATTTGTTCGCAAAAAAGATCATCAGTACTACAATTTCTTCGCACACGTGTCATTTCACCAAAAGGAATGTTGTTAATAACAGAAGGTGGATGTGCACTGGTCGCGTGTAAAAGACTATTACAAGATGTAGATTTCCTGAACAAAGTGCTTTGTACAGAGTTATTGTGTATAAAAAATCTTATGTCCAAAAAATCAATACAGTCCCTACTATAGTGGAGGCTAAGTTTCACATTGTAGGGATTGTCATTGAGGAAGGCATGATAAAGAGTAAGTTGTTCAATGGAGCCATTCCAAATCAGGATGATATCATCAATGTACCTCCCCCAGAATACAATAAATTCAGTCCAGGGGAGGCACATTTACCCCATGCATGTATCTTTTCAAACCAGCCCATAAAGAGACAGGCATACGATGGGGCAAATTTAGAACCCATCGCTGTCCCTTATATTTGTTGGAACCACCTGGTATTGTGTAAGAAATAATTTCTGGACAGGATAATATTGATCATTTCTAAGAGCATCTGATTATGGTCATACTGATTCGCAGGACGAGTGTTAAGATAGGAAGTAACTGCCAATAGGCCAAAAGATTTTTGAATACAAGTGTACAGACTATTAACGTCCATTGTGACAAAAAAAAGATCGTTTGACCACAGAAAGTCATCAAACTTGTTCAAGATATCCTTACTGTGCTGTATATACGATGGTAGATTACAGACAAACCTTTGTAAAAAAAGATCCACGAACTCTGATAGTCTCTCCGTCGGGGAATTATTACCCGATATAATGGGTCTAACGGGAGGAAAATTACCTTCTTTGTGGCTTTTCGGAAGAATATAAATGCAAGGATATCTAGGACACTTCACAAATAAATATTTATACTCCTTGTCAGACAATAAACCCTGTTCATGCCAACCCCACAATTTATTGTTGATCTATTCCGTCAATTCAAAAATAGGGTTATTAGTAAGACATTTATAGCAAGTAGCATCAGCCAGTTGTCTGTCAATTTCCCGTACATAATCATTTTTATTCATAATGACTACATTTCCACCTTTATCAGCTTCATGAATTACAATAGATGGATCACTTCTAAGGCTAATGAGAGCCTTCCGTTCCAAAATTGACAGATTATCGATTCGACGCCAATTCGTTTTAAACAAATTAAAGAATTTAAATAGGTCAGAGGAGACCTTATTTGCAAATAAGTCAATATTACTGTGTACATTAACAGGTATAAATTTAGACCATGGTCTAAGGCCAGTGGTAGTATTGAGATCTTCCATGATTCCTAAATCTGTTCTTATATCTTCAATATCAATTTCACTGCCATTTTGTAAAGACATCAGAAGCTGTATGCCATACAAGTCTGATATGGATTCAGTTGCTGTATAAATATCATCAACAGGGTGTTCCACAGTCTGGGGGGAGCGGATTTCACCGCTAGAGAGCCCCCCCGAGTGAGAGGAAAAGTAATTCTTTAGTTTGAGTAAACGAGTAAATTTGAATAAGTCAACAAAAGTTTCTACCGGATCATTGGTCTGAGTGGGACAAAATCCCAAGCCTTTGCTAAGCAAGTTACACTCCATTGTACTTAAGGTACGATCAGATAGATTGACAATAGTCAGGTCACCCCCTGGTTCACTTATGTTCGGGGCAGGACATTCTAATCCTTCTTAGAGCGTGTGCGAACCCCTTGTTTTTCTGAACTTTTTTCTCCATTGTTTCCCACCCCTTCTAGTCTTGTTTCTCTTCGATTTGTTTTTGTTCCAAGACGTAATCGTTCCATTTCGACTAAAAAATTTGATGAACTATGAGGTGTTTGCTTAGAGGAACCACTTTCCTTTGAGATACTACTATCTAGGGAGGACATAGAGCTACCGATCTGACTTATGATAGTGTTCTTATTGAAATAATTTCTTCTCTCCTTTTTTCTATAACTTTGTTTGTAACTTCAAAATATTTCATCATATGTTTGCATTTTCAGAACTTGTTTGTTAACTTGGTGTATTTGTACTATTTTCATCTATGTTGTTATATTATGTCATTTTTTCTATGGTTATATGTTATATTGCAGCCCTGAAGAAGCCCATGTGTATAGGGCGAAACGCGTTGGCTGCTTGTCTTCGTGAATTTAATGATGTATCAAGCTTCCCATATCAAGTAAAGTTCTGTGGATGAAACCAATAGATTTGTCGTATTATTATTTGCCTGAATACATTGGACTTTTGGCATTTACTATTATTTATCTGATACATTCAAGTGGTGCACCCCCGTACTGTGTTTATTTATTGGGTTCCTTTTGTATCCCTTAGGCCCCTTTTGTGCAGCAGTGGCCTCGGTGGAGTTGCACACCACACGTGCTTAAACTAGACATTATTGTGACGTATAGGAAAACAATAGGGATTGGTGCGTTTCTTTTGGCTTGCTACACTTTGTGTGTTTAACATTCCATTCATTACATTGTTCTCCGTTCTTCTTGCAACTTAAGTGAAGAGACACACTGTTCTAAAATTTCTACAGAGACATAAAATACACATAGTAAGCCTCCAGGAGACCCACTGGAAAGACCCAGATGGAAAAGCTCGAAAAGAAATGGAGAGGACGACTGTTTCCATCCACACACTCAGCATATGCTGTCTGTGTGGGTTGCGCAAGACATTCTCTTCAGACTGCCGTTCACGAAAGCAAATGTAGAAGGAAGGTATATCCTCTTACAGGGGGCACTAGATAGGATGGAGCTTAGCATCCTTAACATATATGCTCCGAATACAGATGACAATATTAAAATCTAATAGGGTGACCCAGTAAACCTCAGGACCTGGGTAACAATACAATCCAAATGGATTGCCAGAAACCCATAGCTCGAACCTATATTTCTTTGGGTCCACCATGTTACGTTGCGGGTCAGTAAACCCCTGCGCGCCCCATTTTTGTCCTGCGGGCAGGCCCGCGGTCCACTTTTTTTGGTGCGCTGGGCCAGTCGCAGGACGTTTGTTGGCCCGCAGTGTCCAACTCTTGCGCGGGGTTGCAGCTTCCAGTTTTTGGAGTCCTGAGTTCTACTGTGCCTTTTCTGATTTTCTGGAGCTCCTTTCTAGAGGTTTTTTTCCTGGTGGTTTTTCCTCTGGAGCTCCTTCTGGAGGGCACGGACTGCTTGGGCTTTTATCTTGCCAGCAGCACCATGGCTACCGGAAGGGGTCATCCTTATCTTGACCAGACCAAGATGTACAAGATCCGAAGCTGCACTTCACCTACATCTGACAGAGGCAGTAAGGGAAAGGCAAATTGTGACAGATTGCAATGCCAAAAACCCGTGGTGCCCAAAAGATAATGGGGGATCCTCCAGGTGAGATGGTGGAGACAGCTCAATCATTAGTACACTCTCTGCAACAACAAGCTTAAGAGCTGCAACAATTACGTTTTGAAAATGCAACATTACGACAAACCTTGGCCTCTAAAACAATGGATGTTCCCTACGTAGTATTACTACGCCACATTTTTCTGGGGGTCCCAATAAGTTGAAAGAATGCCTTGATTCCTTGACAGTATTTTTTGCATTTCGTCCATCACAATTTCTTCAAGAGAGGACCTAGGTTGGTTACTTGATAAGTGCCCTGCCAGGTCCAGCTTCAGCATGGGTGACTCCACTGGTGACTGCAAATGATTCCCTGTTGTCTAATTATACTGTATTTGTGGAGGTCTTTAAACAAATGTTCGAGCGTCTTGGATTATACTCTTCAGCAGAAGAGGCCTTATCTGACATTCAGCAGGGTAATCAGGATGTCTTGCAATATATAACCAGGTTTCGTCATTTGGTGGCAGAGATCACCTGGGTAGAATACACCCTTGTTACCCTCTTGCGTAGAGGGTTGGTTACGAGAAAAAATAAAGGATGAACTGATGCATTCTTCTTGATTATATACAACATGAAAGAACTTATGGATGTAGCATTAGCTCTAGAATACCGCCTTCAGGAACGCGGTTTGGAGAAATGGAAAGGTCATTGTGACAGGCTAGACGGTATAAACCAGACTGGAAACGGCGTAATGGGGTGAGTAAATAGAGATTTATTGTTCTAGTGTCTTTTCTTATCTCTTATTTCTTTTCTAATTGTTTTCACAGTTGGTAAGTGTCTATAAAGTCTAGGGTTTAGATCTCTTCCTTAGTCTTGTCGTTCTTCTTCCTCTCGTCCTTCAGGTCAACGTTCTCTGGAAACGCGAGCGGCTCCCGGGAGAAGACCGGCAAGAAAACATGAGAAAACCTAAGGTAAGTAAATTGGCTATTTCCTGGGGTTTATCTTTCAGGTAGGAAGAGGGGAAGGGCAAGTGGGGTTTAGAGGTAGAGTGCAGAGACACCCGTGCACTATACAAAACCGTGGTGATGTATTTTTGTTTTAGACACACTGTGCTCCCAGACCCGAGGGGACAGTCAGGCTCCTTCTTTAGTTAGGGAGCCTACCCTTCCTTCCTCCTCCCTCCTCCCTCTCGCTCCTCCCAGTTCCCTTCCCCTGTGTGTTTTTCCCTTTTCGGTCTGTTCTCCCTAGTAAGGACCGTACCTTTGTAAGCCACGACCCTCCGGGGTCGTGGCTGGCTTCTGGGCTCCTCGACTCCGGCGCTCCGTGAGGTGATCTCTCCTTCTCCTCTCCGTTGTCTGTGGATCCGTCTCCCGGCTTCGTCGCGATCTGCTCCTTTGCGCTTTCACTTGTCTCCGTCTCTCCTTCCTCCCGCTCGTCCTCCTGAACGGTCACTTCCTCCTTTTCTTGACCGGCGGCCCGGAAGGCGTTGAGCGGTTCCCTAGAAACAGGGAAACGCCCCCAGGACGCCGAGGCCGTTCCCATGGGAACGGCTGAACGCGGATCTGACGTGTCGGGGTTCTCCGACACGTCGTAGGTTGCTTCGCCTTGCGGCGTGATCGTGGCTGCCCGATCACAGTCATATTCAATCCCATGTGGAAACTTCACGTACAGTGACTCACCGTCAAGATGATATCCAAGCTGCTGCACCCGTTGTCTCTGGAGAAGAACTGATGCAAACAGACATGACCCGTGGTCCACTATCTGAAGCAGAACGTGAAAACAGACGAAAAAAATGACTGTATTTGTACCGTGGCAATTCAGGACATTTGATTTATGCTTGTCCTACTTGTCCCTCAAAGGCTATGGGAAATGCCAATTCCCGTCCTCTGTAAGAAGGGAGAGGATGGGACAGTTAGAGATCCCATCTATATGTTCTTCTAAGATGGACACATCATCTCTTTTTCTATTGCCCATGTTGTTACAATTAACGGATGGAAGAGAATAATGAGTCCTTGCCTTATTGGATTGTGGTGCTAGTGGTATCTAGCTTGGTAAGGAATGGGCCAAGGAACAGAAGATACCTGGCGTACTCAAGCAAACACCTGAACAGGTTCATACTGTAGATGGTACACTTCTTTCATCAGGGCCTGTAACAGAACCTACTCCTTCTTTGTGTTTGAAGTTTGAGAAACACCAGGAATATCTTACTTTTGATCTGATTGCTTCTCTTAATCATGCAATCATATTAGGCATACCTTGGCTGACACAACACAATCCTTACATTAATTGGGTAACCAGAACCATTTCTTTATTTTCTCAGTTTTGTGAACATAACTGTTATTCTTCAGATACGTATTGGTCTCCGAGAACTATGTCATTTGACAACAAAGAGGCAGGGTGTTCTATTAACTTCATTCAAGGGATACCCAAACAATATCCTACAAATCTAGATATCTTCCAAAAGTATCTATGTCGTGTTTTACCACCACATCGAGACTATGATTGTGCCATTCCACTGGAACCCGGAACTGTTGTTCCTTTTGGGCGAATGTATTCTCTTTCTGAACCTGGGAAAAAAAAAAAAACACTTAGAGAATATCTGGATGAGAATCTAAAGAGCGGTTTGATCACATGGTCTTCTTCACATGGAGGGGCTTTTTTTGTACCAAAGAAGATGAAAGATTTATGCCCCTGCATAGACTTTCGTGGTCTTAATAAGATAACTATAAAAGACAGATATCCTTTACCCCTTATAAAGAATATATTGGAAGCCGTCAAATGAGCACACAGGTTCACTAAGTTGGATTTATGGGGTGCTTATCAACTCCTCTGAATAAAGGAAGCAGAGGTGTGGAAGACCGCTTTTAGGACCCCTTAGGCCATTTTGAATATCGAATGATGCCTTTTGGCCTAACAAACGCTCCTTTATATTGCATGGATTCTGTATTTTCGTATCTTTTAAATCAAATAGTTGTCATATATCTAGATGACATCTTAGTGTATTCCATTCAACCAGAACAACATACGTCACATGCCATCCAAGTCCTTGAAGACTCTGAAAGCATCAGTTATTTGTAAACCAGAAAAGTGTGAGTTTGGCAAGACTAAAGTGGAGTATCTGGGTTATTGTATTAACGGACTGGTATCACCATCAATCTTAGAAAGGTTCAAGCCGCCCTGGATTGGACATCTCCTTCCACGATAAAAGAGACGCAATGTTTCATTGGATTAGCACCTTTTTATCGACAATTCATTAAAGACTTTGCTCAGCAAACAAGTTTTCTCAGGGACACTTAAAGGAAAGAAAATTGTCGGCATGGATTCTGTTGGACTAAATCTGCTGAGACAGCCTTTTATGATCTGAAACAAACTTTTACACAGGCTCCAATATTACAGCATCCTGATACTATAAAAAAATGTATAGTTGAAACTGATGCATCCAATAGAGCGATTAGAGTAGTACTTCTACAATGACATGATAAAGAGGGATTAGAACACCCATCTCATATTCTGACAGATTGTGAACGTAACTACTCTATATTGGAGCGACAATTACTTGCTTTAAAGGTGGCCTGTACTGAATGGAGACAATTACTAATGGGAATCAAAGAACCATTTGAGGTCAGAACTGATCATCGGAATCTACTATGCCTTTGGAATTTTCAATGTTGGAACAGTTGATAGGTAAGAAGAGCTTTCTTCTTTGGTTTTTATGTTTTTTTCATTATTTACATCCCTGGACCACAGAATATCGTAGCAGATGTTTTATCCCGTCACTATCAAGAGGGTGTGACCATTCCTGCACAGCACATCATAGAACCCCATCAGATCATTGGAGTGGTACAGTCCTTTATGGATCGAGTGTTATCTGAATACTCTACTTACTAAAGAAGAATGGGAGACACTGAATCCCCAACTGAGGAAAATCAAGGGATATTATCATCATGAAAAAGTATTATTCCTTCCATCCAAAAAAGTGCAAACAGAAGCATTACAGATGTGTCACGATTCACCTGTTTCGGGTCATTGTGGAGTCAAGGCAGCTCAAGCATTAATTGTTCGATATTTTTGGTGGCCTACAGTTGTAAAAGATGTTAAGACCTATGTTTCTTCTTCTCCAGTGTGTGCACAAGCTAAGATACCTCGTACCAAGCCTGCAGGATTATTACAACCTTTGCCTGTTCTACCATTCCCACAGCATACGATATCTACTGATTTTTTAATAATGTTCCCTATCATCCTCTGTAGGGAATACCATGATCATGATTACTGTAGATTCTTTTTCAAAGGTGGCTCGTTTTACAACTTTACATCTTTTTACAGGAGATTTTTCATCTTCACGGTCTCCCTAAAATCATCATTTCTGACCGAGACCCTCAGTATGTTTCAGATTTTTGGAAACAATTTTGTAAATTATTGCATATTGAAGTAGCCTTGTCCTCTGAGTTCCATCTTTAATCGAATGGACAGGCAGAATGTTTAAATCAGGGACTTTAGCAGTATCTTCGTTGTTTTTGTAATGCAACTCAGAGTGACTGGTCCCAATATCTCTCTTTGTCAGAGTTTTCATACAACAATACGATGCATAATGCATCGAAGTAAAACTCCTTTTTTTGTACGTATGGCTATCATCCCAGGGCCTTTCCTACAGTGAATATCGAGTCTTGCTCTATTCCACCTGTAACCTCTTTCTCCTGTCATCTTTGTAGTGTCCGAAAAAAGATACGTTCTAATTTGCTGGCTGCAAAACAACTCATGAAGAAAGCTACTGATGTAAGATGACGTCCTTCTCCCTTGTATCAGGTTCAGGATAAGGTCTGGCTTTCATCTACATTTTTGTATTTTCGTTTGTCCACAAACAAATTTAAACCTCAATATTATGGTCCTTTCAAGATCGTACATATGATAAATCAGGTGTCCTTCCATCTGCAGTTGCCCCAGACATGGAAGATACACCCAGTATTTCCTGTTTCACAACTGAATCTATATGTTTCTAATCCTTTTCATAGACACCATGCTTGTCCCCCTTCCCTGTATGTGAGTAATGAGCCTGAGTATGAGGTACAAGAGAAATGTGTTTCACGTTTTTATATAGGTTCACGCTGTCGGTTTCTGACACTGACAGGACCGTGTTTTGATTGTATTAACCACATACAGATGACCTTTTTTTTTTTTTTTTAAAGATTCAGGATTTGCTATCAGACTACCTTCTGGATGGAGCACTGGACAGGCATCCTCCAAGACACAACATGAAGCCTTACATGGTGGCCATACTGGGACCAATAATGTTTAACACAGGCAGTGTGGATAGCTCCATCCACAGGACAGAGTACTTGTGTCACTCCATGACTCATCACATGTACAGCAGACTAGATCGGGTGCTGTGTTTCGAGGGTACATTAACCCGGATCAGGGAGGCGCTTTATTTAGCGAGGTACTTGTAGGACCATTCCCTACTGATTGTGGAACTTGACTGGGATGATGTGTGAGAGAAGCCCTTCACCTGGAGGATGCAGCTAGGGGTATTACTGGACCAGGAGTGTCAGGAGGCACTCAGCCTGGAGCTGGGGACCTACCAGGAGGCCAACTGGGGTCTACTGCCATGAGGGGAATGAAAGGGAGGCACTGAAGGTGGTGGCTCATGGGGTGTGCCTGGGGAGGGTACATGGGGTTAAACAGCAGTTGCAGTAGGACTTGCGTGCAAGGAGACCCTTTTGGCGGACTTACAGTGGAAAGACGCAGGAGGAGAGGAAATTGGGACAGAGATAACACAGGCATGAAGATCCCTGGGGGGAAATGTCTGACAGATTAGATGGACTAACGTGAAGGGACTGTAGGCAGCACCTGCATAGACAGAGAGATAAGGCCAGTAGGCTACTTGCTTGGATAGTAAACAGGGAGGGAGTGGCAGCACTGGTGATGATGTTCCAGTGACCAGAAATGGGTAGGGCTATTATGCAGGCTACAATTAATCTTATGTTCAAAGGCAACTTAACAGAGGTATACCAGAGTGTGGCAACAGAAACTCCAGAGGATATCACAACCTATCTGCCCGAAATAGCCCTCCTTCAGATCCTGGAGGTATTCTGGGAGGAGTTGGAGACAAACATTACTTGGGAAGAACTGAGGGGGGCACTGTGGGCAGTGTCCAAAAACAAAGACACTAGCAGTGATAGCCTCCTAATAGAGTTTTATCAATCATTTTCATCCCTAGAGAGGGATGCAGTTGGGAGTCTTTGTGGAGGCGAGATTGTGGGGTAAGCTCCCACTATCGAGAAAGGACAACCTTATATGCATGATACTGAAAACAGGGGGAGGTTGTGTCCTATCAACCGCTAACTATGGTCAACGTTGATGCCAAGGTCTTGGCTGTGCAACTGAGATGGGTGGTTGGCCTATGGTGCATGTGGACTACCTGGGCGTATCACAGCTTATAACAGGAGGCGGTTGAGTCACATGTTGCACTCAGTGCAGGACTGGAATGAGGAGTTGGTCTTGGCATCAATGGATATTGCCAAGGCCTTTGACACCCTGGAGTGAGCAGATCAGATGGTAATGTTGATATGGTTAGGATTTGGAAGGAACTGCTGCCCTTCAGTTAAACTGCTGTATACAAACACTAGAACTCAGGTGCCAAACAGCAGAGTGGTGTCAGGGGCTTTTGGAATACAGCATGGCATCAAACAAGGATGTCCACTCCTGTCTGCATTGATGCTGGAGCCGCTGCCCATCAGATTAAGGGGATCAATGAAGGAGTGGAGGGATCTGGTTGGGAGACATTACCCATGTGCTCTTGTTATATGCCAATGATGCCCTATTTTAACTAAAGAGACCAGGATAATCTGTCCCTACACTAATGGCACACCTGGAGGAGTTTGGTAGTGGGGCAAGACCTAATAACAGCAAGAGTATTCGGTTTCCCCTGGGAATGCTGGCTGGGTCGCCTATGGACTGCCTGCTGAACCTCCGCATGCACTGGGACAAATTTAGATACCCCTTCATAATGGTGGGAATGATGTCTGAGAATCAATACGCTTACAATATTGAGAGGATGTTGGAGGGACTACAGAATTCTATACAACTCTGGACTGGCTCATCTTTGCCCAATATGGGCAGGGTTGCTATTGCCAAAATGGTCTTTCTTCCGAGATGTCTCTATGTGCTACAGAACTCTGTCCCCCATTCCCTTGAGCTACATTCAAGCACTTAAATAGTCTTTTGGTATAGCTGTTCTGGACTGGTAAGAGAACTTGTGTGGCTCTTGACACCTTAAAACTGAATCAGGAGGAAGGAGGGCTAGGATCAGCAGACATGGACTTATATCACTATGCCACACACAATCAGTAAGCAGCTAGATGGGTGGCCAAAAAAGACAACAGTAAGACAGATTTAATGCTGGGGAAGCATATGGATATACCCCTAATGGAACTATTGATAAGGGGTTCAAACCTGGGAATTAATGTCCTTACATGGTGCGACACGCTGCTCAGATCTGGGAATGGATCATTTCCAGGGTCCTTCAAAGGCCAACTTCTTCGGGGATCTGGAAGTTTGGGAGCTGAAACCATTCAAAGATCTAGGGTCAATCATATCCATTACTCTGTGGAAAGAGGGAAAATGTAGACTGCTAGGAGATTTGCGCCTGGAGGAATGCTTCCTCACCTTTCAGGAGGCTCAGAAAGCTTTTACATTGGGCTGGGGCCAATGCCCACAATATTGTAAAATTGCACAAACAGCAAAGGAGTTTTGGAGGGACTTTCTGAAGGGGGCTCCACAGTCTGAGCTCCTGACAGTGCTCAGGAGCATGGGGGAAGGGTGTCCCCTGGTGTCTTGGATGTATAAAGCCCTTAAATAAGACTGATTCAGAAAACTGCTGGTAGCTAGAATTAGATGGGGGGGGGGGTGCAACTCACAGACAATAAATGGAAAAAGATCTGCTCACTGGTCAGGGGGTCTCCAGGAATGCCAGGCTTAAATTAATTTGCTTTAATTACATCCATCATACATACCTCATGGCACTGAAACACAACGGACTATATGCTGGCCGCTCAGCTATGAGTCCTTGTTGTGGCTGGGCGGAGCTACTTTTTTACACATGGCAAAACATTGTAACAAAGTACAGCCATACTTGCTGAAACGGTTAAACAGACCCGTGGAGCAACAGGATTGAGACTGGACCCTACCTCTAAGCAGCACCTGCTGGGTATCGTAGGACGTCCGAAACAAGGGAGAACGTAATACAAATTCCTCTGGCACTCCTCCTGGTGATGCAGCGGATCACTATGGGATCATTGGGTACACTGAGGTCCATAGGAGAATGATGGGTAAAGGACACCATTGAGTTGTCACTCACAGAGCAGACATATCAGGCTCTGTCGTACAGATGAAAAGGTATACTAAGACTTAGATACTGGAGCCCTCTGAGGAGGCAGAGAGACCAGAAGGGGACCAGATGACAGAACCTGGTGCATCTGGGGAGGTTCCCTTATCACCTCAAGACGCTCCCGGACTGAGGCACTAGCGTATGAATAGATGCAGGGGAGACTACAAGGTTTATCCACGGAACTAGGAAATATCAGTATATGGAATATACAGTAGTTGAAGGGGGCTGGAGGAAAAAATATATGATACAAGCAAATGGGGGCAAGTACGGAAGGGCAGGGTTACTATAACAACTGTAAAATGTTGTCTGGTTGGAATGTAATTGGCACAATCGTTATGTTTAGAGTTCATAATGCTATGTAAAATAATAAATAATGACTTACAATAGGTAAAGGCATGTTTCCGAGGAAAGTGAGTGTGACAGCAGACAGTGAGCTATAATGCTCACCATAACTAAAAAAAATAAAAATACACCAGTTCTAGAAATCAGTTAAAGCACCTCAAATACATTACTGAAAAACTTACTGCAGATGCAGCAGTCTATTTGCCAAGAATTATAAAGGAAAAAACACAACTGATGTATTTCTATTTCATTTATGTCCATCATTACCAGGAATTCTCAGTGATGGCTGTGAAATGGCCAAAAAATGCAACTTATCTGAATTTCCATCATGCTTTCTTTATAAAGTGTGTGTCCACATGTGATGAGTCATAGCTGATACCACATGCTCAGATATCATGTTCTTTAATCAATTGGCTGTACTTCCAACATCTGGAGCAAGGACAGGGTTATTATGGAAACCACATATTCTAAACTATAAATAATAAAAACGTTTCATAAAACTTTGTATGGGATACCTATTGGACTGAAAAGAAAAATGTCAACTCCTGATGCTTAAATGATTGGGAAAGTGGCTTGATATTACCAGAATCACGTCAAACCTAAAAGAAGAGTCAAGTTGGTAATTAGTGGTGTCTCTAAAATACTTCTGCATAGGATGTCCTATGATTATCCACAAGGGAGTTACCAAGATCCTTCAGTTTCTTTAGAAAATGTCCACTGACATGATGCAAGTGCACAAGTGAAAAAGAATACATGTGCACGAGGTTAAACCAGAAGCAGGAATATGTTGAAGAAAATACCAAATACCCTTTAATGCACTGGAACACAATATATACTGAGTCACACTAAAGATCTAGAGTGAGAGAGTACTGCTTGGCCATGGTAAATTCATTTATTTTTAATCATTTTGGGGTGTAAAGCAGGCCTGGCTCCAGGATTTTTTGTTTGTGAGGGCCGTAAAGAAGCATGGGTGGGGCATAAAAATGAATGGGTACTGGCCAAAAAAATCTATTGACTGATCTGATATTTTAGGTATTGACATCTGCCCACTTTACATTTTGAACACAATAATCAGCACCCAAGGAGCTACATTTTTCGCTTTCTCTGATGTGCTTTGGGTAGGGAAGCTGCTTGTCGGATCTTTGACTGCAGCATGCTTCTCCTGGTCATGTGCAGCAGCAGAAATGTTTCTGCTGCCATACAAGGCCACTTTACAGCTTTTCATGTGATTTGTGCATCACAGCAGCTACTAAACTCTGCGGACTTCACACGTCTCCCCAGGCCTGAAAATGTCCAATGTCAATGGTGCTAATCATTAAAATAAACGATAAGTGAGAGCCCATGGGGATGCACGCCAGTTTGAAACATTAAGGTGAAAAACTTTTGTTTTTGAGTTCTAAATGGCCTTGGGTAGGCTAGGGTAATCCTTGAGTGGTTTGCCCACCTGGCCTACCCTCTACAACCTGGCCTGGTGTGAAGGGTCATCAACACAAACTGAGAACCACACGTCCTTCGGGGTGAGAAGACTGGGGTGTTCTACAAAGAACCAGAAATGGTTATGCATCGAATGGGATTCGTCGCTTGAGCCAATGGAAGAGCAGCACCAGGCATGATCAGTCAATCGCTGGGATGTCAGAATATGTGGGGTTCCAGTCTTGTTCTGAATGTCTTCGTTCCTAACAAAGAGATGAGGGAGGGAGCTCCGTAGGGGTTGTGTCAGCTGGTACTCTGCTTAACCATATGGTCCATACCAGCTGAGCAGTTGCCTAAAACACGAGTAAACTGGCGGTGGTATTCCCTGGTGGAGTTCCAAATTTGGAAGGGTTTGAAGCTTCACTCAGAAAGACCTAGCCTCTGGGTGTGCCAGTCCATGACAGGGACTGCACTCAAGTGTTTGTGTGGACGGAGTGATGACTGCCTATGTGCGACCGTGTCTGCCACTCTGTTTCCTGCTCTGAGGGACTGTGCCAGTCCTGCGTGTCATGGATACTCCCCGGCCTTGTAACAGTGTACTAGCAGTCCTCGCGTCAGGGGAGAGGGACAGGGGAGGCTGCACGAGCGACTGTACTGTGCGTTAGTAAGTTTGTGAGTACCTATACCCGTTAGTGCGTGTGACTGTAGTGCTGTTAGTTGCGGTATCTAAATGACTATGTGCGACAGAGACAATGCCATGCACTACAGCTCCACAGTGTTTACTCTAGACTCACTCTTAAACCCTGACCCCTAAGCCCCAAGCCCTAACGCCCCAGAGGCGGAGTGCCACAGATCACACGTAAGATCAGGCTCGCACTTAACCTTTAGCTCAATGATGAAGCCCGTGCTGGAGCTTGGACTGAAATCAGAAAGTCTACCGGTTGCGAGAAGGACATGGAAAGTACAGCTCGGGCAGCCTCTGCTTTTCATAAAAAGTATATATTTAATAACATTTTCAAAGGGAAAACCGAACATTTTTCTGGCCGACAACAGCGCTGCCAAACCTCTGGCCGTGCCACATACTGAGAGCGCCGAGGCAGCCGCATCCTTGGAAGGGAACCCGTCTGTGCTCTGCCTTAACTCAGGGGGGAGAGAGCCACATCTGCCCTGTATTTCGCATTTCAGACCCGGTTCTGCGTACGGCCCGGGAGATCATGGGCGAGAACAAAGCACGCCTGAACCAGGAGGAAGATCGCAATCAGCCTGCTTAGTTTACGGGTTTAGCGTTTCTCTTAAGTGCTTAATAAATTGCCATTCTGCCCATGCCCTTGCCCTACAGGCCATGCTGCCACAGAAACGAGTGCCCACCTCGTTGAGGCCGTCGGGGGCAAATAACCGCTACAGGACACGTGGCCGTCAGGAAAGGTACTAGATTGAGTAGGGTGCCAGAACCGGGGAACCCAAAGAGGAAATGGAATGGGGCTGAGATGGGAAAGGTACCCTAATCCGTATACATGCCACAGGGAGGACTCGCAAATCCACCTCTCCACAAACAATCACAATACTCCTCCATAATATTAATCCACCAGTAACAGGCGACGCAATAAAAATGAATATCGTTCCTACTACTGCTTCTACACTAGTCAGTACTACTAGTAAATATTCTTGAGCCAAACAGGACCAAAAGCCTCACTAGCCCCGTAGCGCAGCCAACCAGAGGTGAAGAGGTGATAAGCCTCAAAGACAGCCCCCGCGGGTCTGGATCCCTTTTGCCAGCACAACCTACTTCATCAAGATGATTTGCAAAAGCTATTCCTGTCCAGGGACTATAGAAGAGGACATAGGTGGCGAAGGAAAACGTTAACACAAAGTAGTTCGACGCCTCGCCAGGGACCGTAAGTGCTATACAAATACAATTTAGTTACAATGGTGGTGGGTCCTCTTGTTCAAGAGGAGGGCCTCTGCAATTTAGATCCCTGTTGGAAACACAAGAGGAGATTTTTGGACCAATGACCGGAACGGATCAGGACTGGCTAGGAGCCATACACTCTCTTTTGGTAGAAAGGTCCAGGAAAAAGGGATACACAGTTTAACTTCTCTCTCCATGGGAGATACCAACACTGAAATGCTTTTAAAACAAGCATTTGCAATGCAATCGGTCACGCATTTGCAAAAGTTAGAGCTATTGGCATTGTAAATGACAATGTCTTATCTGTGTGTTTTGGTGTGGATTGTGGTTTGGAGTGGAATTATGTGGGTTGAATTGGAATTGTTAGTTGTGGAATTGTGTGGGGTGGATTTGTGTGGTGTGTAGCGTATTTGTGAGGTGGAGGTATGTGACATGGGGAACAGATAGGTGTGACAGCTGCATAGAAGCAGGTGCCATGCTGATAATGAGCCGAGGTAAACAACAAAAATACACACCTTGACAAAGACGGCAAGGAGAATGGGAGGGGGTAGAAGAAATAGGACCTGCATTGCAGCGGACAGACACTAATCAAGAGGAATTCATGTGTACTTAGCTGGAGCTCTGCTGGGGGAGCCGGCGTGACGATTAAGAGCAGCTCCATGAGTCCTGTTTAAGGACATTTGTGCTGGGAAAAGTGGGGGATGGAAAAGGTTAACAGGGACGCCTGAAAATAACCAGATGTGGTAATGTTCATGCAATTGCAAATCCAATCACATACAGGGAGTGCAGAATTATTAGGCAAATGAGTATTTTGACCACATCATCCTCTTTATGCATGTTGTCTTACTCCAAGCTGTATAGGCTCGAAAGCCTACTACCAATTAAGCATATTAGGTGATGTGCATCTCTGTAATGAGAAGGGGTGTGGTCTAATGACATCAACACCCTATATCAGGTGTGCATAATTATTAGGCAACTTCCTTTCCTTTGGCAAAATGGGTCAAAAGAAGGACTTGACAGGCTCCGAAAAGTCAAAAATAGTGAGATATCTTGCAGAGGGATGCAGCACTCTTAAAATTGCAAAGCTTCTGAAGCGTGATCATCGAACAATCAAGCGTTTCATTCAAAATAGTCAACAGGGTCGCAAGAAGCGTGTGGAAAAACCAAGGCGCAAAATAACTGCCCATGAACTGAGAAAAGTCAAGCGTGCAGCTGCCACGATGCCACTTGCCACCAGTTTGGCCATATTTCAGAGCTGCAACATCACTGGAGTGCCCAAAAGCACAAGGTGTGCAATACTCAGAGACATGGCCAAGGTAAGAAAGGCTGAAAGACGACCACCACTGAACAAGACACACAAGCTGAAACGTCAAGACTGGGCCAATAAATATCTCAAGACTGATTTTTCTAAGGTTTTATGGACTGATGAAATGAGAGTGAGTCTTGATGGGCCAGATGGATGGGCCCGTGGCTGGATTGGTAAAGGGCAGAGAGCTCCAGTCCGACTCAGACGCCAGCAAGGTGGAGGTGGAGTACTGGTCTGGGCTGGTATCATCAAAGATGAGCTTGTGGGGCCTTTTCGGGTTGAGGATGGAGTCAAGCTCAACTCCCAGTCCTACTGCCAGTTCCTGGAAGACACCTTCTTCAAGCAGTGGTACAGGAAGAAGTCTGCATCCTTCAAGAAAAACATGATTTTCATGCAGGACAATGCTCCATCACACGCGTCCAAGTACTCCACAGCGTGGCTGGCAAGAAAGGGTATAAAAGAAGGAAATCTAATGACATGGCCTCCTTGTTCACCTGATCTGAAACCCATTGAGAACCTGTGGTCCATCATCAAATGTGAGATTTACAAGGAGGGAAAACAGTACACCTCTCTGAACAGTGTCTGGGAGGCTGTGGTTGCTGCTGCACGCAATGTTGATGGTGAACAGATCAAAACACTGACAGAATCCATGGATGGCAGGCTTTTGAGTGTCCTTGCAAAGAAAGGTGGCTATATTGGTCACTGATTTGTTTTTGTTTTGTTTTTGAATGTCAGAAATGTATATTTGTGAATGTTGAGATGTTATATTGGTTTCACTGGTAATAATAAATAATTGAAATGGGTATATATTTTTTTTTTGTTAAGTTGCCTAATAATTATGCACAGTAATAGTCACCTGCACACACAGATATCCCCCTAACATAGCTAAAACTAAAAACAAACTAAAAACTACTTCCAAAAATATTCAGCTTTGATATTAATGAGTTTTTTGGGTTCATTGAGAACATGGTTGTTGTTCAATAATAAAATGAATCCTCAAAAATACAACTTGCCTAATAATTCTGCACTCCCTGTATATAATAAAATAATATCATAAGTAAGAAACCGGAGGTTATATACAGCCGGTAGAGAAAGGCCAATAAGGTTGGGAATAATAAACTGCTGCTTTTGAATGGCCAGTAACCGGTAACTATAAACTAATGGCTGAGTAAGGCCACAAAGTTTGGGAAAGAAGCCACTTGTATGGGACTGAAACATTACACCAAATTGTTTCCTTTGCTCTGTTATCACATGTGTACGGTGTAACGGCCAGAGTTGCCGACTTTGAAACTGGTGAACCAGGCTCGAGTCTCACCCATCATCTTCACATCCTGTGCTTTTGGGCAAATTACTTAATATCCTTGTGCCTAACACAAATTAATGCGTAGTTGTGTAATGTAAATTGTGCTTACATAAAGCACTCCAATGTCTTGGGGTTGAGTTTGCGCTATATAAATCTCCCCCTGCAAATAAAATGTTAGTAAAATGCTGTCTGGAAAGTGCTGGAAATACTGTACACAAACCAAAAATTATCAAAGGAATATTACCTCTGGAAGGCCGATAGGGCTTGGGATCGAGCCAATCCCAGATAAAACCAGTCACAAGCCTTCTGTTTGCAGGGCACTGGAAGTTAGAACAAAATAGTGCTTTGATCACTTTGGGAGCAGTGGATGGGCACTAATTTAGTTGAAATCAATTAGTGCTTGATCCCTGCTCCACACAGAGGAATGGAAATGATGCTATACATGCCTTGATGAATTATGAGGCTGTGAAGTAGAGTGCCTCGCAAACCAACAAATTGTGAGTGACAGGCGGGCTCCAAGCCCTTTACTGAACACAACAGTGTCTCACAAGCAATCGCAGGCTTGACCATAAAACAAATAATAGCATAAGTGAGAAACTAATGATTATATAGAGCCAGTTGAGAAAGGCCAGCAGGGATGGGATTGAACACAAGATTTAGAATTACAAACATTGAAATTTCTGCACCATTTTCAGTTTCCGTTGATGCAATGCTTACAATGTGTGTGTCTCAATGTTTGAGATGGCATTGTTACAGTCGAGACATAAAGGAGTTTTGTTCCTTCCCCACCCCAGTTAGCGAGCAGCAAGCATTTTAGTTAAAATTGTGGCTGCACTATTATTCGCAACAGCAAAACCTGGTTTACAAAAATTCTGTTAAACACAACAAAAAAACATTGCCAAAGAAATAAAGCACATAACTAAATGCCTCTGATGGGGCAATAAGGCAGGACAGACTCGACCAGAAACAATCCAAAAAATTTCATAAATTAAAGGAAGCACATAAATAAGCCAATGTAAACACAATGTTTTTAACAAACATAATGAACACGACAAGGGATGAGGAAAAGCAAGAACTGGTGAACTAGGTTCGGGTCTCGCGATCAGCTCAACTTCCTGTGCTTTTTGGCAAATTACTAAATATCTCTGTGCCTACCAAGAAACTAATATGTAGCTGTGTAATGTAACTTGTGCTTATATAAAGAGCTCCAATAACCTCAGGTTGTTTGCACTATGTAAAACTCCCCCTGCAAATATAAGAAGAACAAGTACCTACCAGTTACTTGTCATTGTTTATTTTGTTTTTCAGTCATGCTCATGGTGCTTTCAAGTTTTATACAGCAGGGACTACCCGTTACTTGTCGTCGTTTGTTTTGTTTTTAAGTCACACTCATGGCGCTTCCAAGATCTATGCAGCGGGAACTTGATGGGCAGTCCCGCTGCATAAAACTTGAAAGTGCCATGAACGCAACTGAAAAATAAAACAATGACAAGTAATTGTTAGTTACTTGCCATTGCTTGTTTTGTTGTTCAGTCGCGCACATGGCGCTTCAAGTTTTTTTAGAACGGGAACTCAAACAGTAGAAGTAAACTAGTAGTCATGCAAGGTGTTCGATTACTGCAGAGCGAGACTTTGCTGTGTAGGAAATACAAAGTAAAAGTAGTCAAGAAACCAAGCGGAAAACATGGAGCTGTGTATGTTTTCACTAACTGGCCGGTGCTCTCGAGGACGGCTAAACACTGAAAAAGGCATGACATATGCTTGCCTTTCACAAATGAAATCACAGGAATTTTAAATGGCAAGCCCACGAACGAATGAAAGTCATGAGCGTGTTTAAAAGCCCAACAGAAAGACAACGGGTCAGAAGCGCTTGCACGCTTGACGGAGAGAAGCTGCTGTTAGTAACCACAACACATACAATCCCAAAGAGAGGTGAAGTGGGTCATTCCCCAAATATATTGGTGTTCTTAAAGTAAAACAGGAAGGACCTAAATGATGAGCACTAGGACATCAGAACCACTCATGGATTATAACTATACTTCCCAAAATGACGGAGAAAGAATGGGTTTATACACTGCAGTATTAGGAGAGAGCCTTCTAAAAGCAACTTGTCTGGTAAAACGTAACAATACATTTGAAGTGGATCCCTGGCCAGACAACACCAAGGGCAGGAAACTAGGAAGAAGAGGAAAGACTCAGTGTGATGATTACAAGAGAAAGAGGAGGAAAAATGTACAGAACATGAAACAATACTAACCAATGTCGGACATCATTCATGGCAGCCCTTCCTACATTTACCCAGAGAATTCTACATCTCCTATGATCCACATACACAAGAAGACTTTGAAGCAACTAAAAAGGAACGACCAATTGTGCCTGATGGATAAAATACTTTTTGCCAGTTAAGTCCCAGTGAAGAAAAGGGAGACACAGCAAAATGTATCAAAAATGCTTCAGTGAATAAAGAAAAAGAACTCCTATCTGCTTACAGAAACATATTCTCATGAGAGTTTTTTTCGTTTTTGACATCATAAACCCATTTGATACTGTCCACATTTAAGGACATAACAAGGCCAATTGATTATGCGGCAGGGGAGGACCAAATATTGTGACAGGGTTGACTAAGTTTGTATCAAGAAAAGTTAATTATATGGCATAATGACACATATTTGGTTACAATATTAGTTCATTATTTTGTCATTTTTTACACATTAACGATCGGTAATGGTTTCACTTCATTAGTACCAGATTAACACCCAAATCCAACAACAAGCACCTTAAGGGTAACTACTCAACCATTGGGAATGGACTTGGAGCAGCAACATGAAGCCGTTTTTAGTAACTTTTGATCCATGTGTGCTACATTTTTTTTTTGTCAAAATCGGCAAATTATGCAGTGGGTGATGGATTATGGGGCAAATGCTTTTATGCTTATTTATGGGGAGGAAACGCCATGGCCGCAGGATCACATAATTCCAGTGACCACGACTGTAGCCGATTTGAGATCCTGTACATATTGAGAACTGAGAACATGTTCAGATTGAGGAGCTTGTCACATCTGAGAATATATCCACATTTTTGACTGCCCACCACGGAGAACCTGTTCAGATTTGACCTACCGTTTAGATTTGGTAATGTTCAAAGGCATAACAAATGTTGAGTGTGGCGGAATTTCTTCCATGAGAAACTGAGATGTACCCAGTGGCGGCTGCCACTCAACGGTGGTGGGGGGGCAGGACAGAAGGGGGCAGAGAGAATAAAAAAATGTAAAAGAAGAAAAATCTTACTTTCCGGGGGAACATGCGTTCGTCTCCCCTCTGTCCTCTTCCTTCCTGGCTCATACAGGCTCCCAGCCAATCACAACGCTGCTGGCAGCAGCGTCGCGATTGGTCTGAGCGGCATGCTTCGCTGCTCAGACTGGGAGTGGAGCCTTGGCATGTTTTCCACTCGGCTGTACAATACAGGCAGGTAGAGAACATGCAAAGTGCACATTACTGTTTGGCCGGCCAAAGCATCATGCGCACTTTGTGCAGGAAAAGACCTCCTCTGGCCCTCTCACTTCAGCCCAACCCCGCCCCGCCCTTTACACCCAGGAAAAATTAAATGTTAATAACATTGCATTGTCATTTATTTTTCCTTTCCCCACAATCCAGTGGGGCGATGCTCCTCCCCCTTAGTGGAGGAACCACCCCTGAATGTACCCTTGAAAATTCAGGTTAAGAGCATCTCACAGCAAAATACTGAAATATCCTTGTGGACGTGGTCCTTCGTGTTTAAAAGTTTTTTGCCTCCAAGTAAGAACTGTGGCAAACTTACCTCCTCTTGCATGAGTTGTTTATTCAAATCTTTATTATGAACCCTGTTTTTCCCATCCATGCAGAAATATTCAGAGAGCAGCTCATTACTGTATCTTTCCACAAATGTGTCAAAATCTGTTGGAGAAGAAAATAAGCTCAATTTGTCAACACTTATAATTGGAGATAGAAGATAATGACACGAAATTCCTGTCAAAATGTTATTACAAAATTTCACTCCTGAAAAGGTAAGCACATAATCATCATTTTTTTTTTCTAGCGATTTTTTAAGGATGTTTTGGAAGATGGTTTAGATTGCTGTATTTTTTTCAGACTTTGTATTCAAGATTTCACTTATCTCCCTTCTCACCAAAGCTTTAACACAAGTGCGCGTGCTCTTCCTTCAGTTTTCTTTTTGATTGTCCTTACTCAATTCTTTTCTGTGCGAAAAATGAACGAAAATATGATTTTTCAGAAAATCCTGAGCTATGGGAAACTTATTTAATTATCCATTGTTGCTATAAAATGTTTTACCAATTAGTATTTAGGACGTTGTTTTACTTCCTGACTGATAAGTTGAACTTTTATTCAAAGAACCCTTTAGGAATCGTAAAGGTCAATCATTCAAGAAACCAAAGATCTTCCCTTTAGGCTTTACCACTTTAGACCTACTTCCTTTGCTAATACTTTTGGACCATGTTGTTTAGCATGGTTATTGCCGATGTTATCATACAAGCGCATGTATGAGTCACTGCTACAGCAGCAAGAGAGAGTGTGTGTGTGTGTGTGTGTCATTTTTTTGCTTTAATTGATTGTTACAAGATGGCAGATGCTCTGTTTGGTGTAAATCCATTCAGTAGTTTTTGCAACAAATAAAGGTTTTGATTGGGATTTGAAGGGTTAACGAGATAGGGCTGTAGTATACCTTGACTGCAAATTTGGGGGCCTATTTGAAACTCAAATTCTATATCCCTCCCAAACATTTGAAAAAAAATAAAATGTAATTAGCAAAGGGAGAATTTTTTTCTCCTGTAAAACATTAGGGGTTGGGAAGAGAGGATCGCAAACCGAAATTCAGGTAGGGAAACCCAAGTTCTGTGACTGACAGACGACAATAGAAAAATGTATGCTGCAGCCACCACTTCAGGACAGGCACTCAGCCCCCGGCGCTCCAAAAAAATAAATAAATAAATAAATGCTCAACTAAGAAGGGGGAGCATCGCCTGGCTCCAAGGCCCGAGTGTGCTGGGTTCTAAAGGGGTCTAAAATGAACCACAGGACCTTCATTATAAGAACAAACAAAAAAAACCCAGTTTTTCACACAGGATGCGCAGAACGCTTTCAGGTGGATCTTCAGTTCCAGGACCTCTGCCCATGTTCTGCAACCCCCCAAAAGACACACTACATAGGACAGGTCCTCTATCTGCTTGGGAGGTTGGGTAGAGGGCCTGATGTGAGGCCTAGCAACACACGATTACTAAGCACTGCCATTGATTGTATAGAAGATGGAAGAGGTTAATTATCAAAAGGAATCACTGAAAAAGCTTAGTTAAGTGTAACTTATAGTTTTTTACTCTCATTACACAATAACATTTGTATAATCACGCTGAAGAACTACGCTAAAAACTACAATTAAAGTAAGGATGTGATAAGGAAATAAAACCGAAATTCCACTGACGTTTGCCATTTATGTTGTCTACACACACCATAATCATATCACCACAGAAGTGCAATGCTCCTGACTTGACAATTTTTCTAACAATAAGTGACTGGACTTAATAACACAACATCATTAAGCATCAAAAATAAAGAAATGATACTGTATCCATAGTAAATCCATCAAGAATGTCAATGATAAGGAGATTTATAATGTGACTAGATATGCATTTAACAACATTTTTGATGAGTGATTTCTCAAACACAATTTGGGGTGCAAGCTATGGTTTGGATGTTAGAATATGAGCCTCATGAGCATGACCTCAAAGCATACTCAATTCGCTTCTTTAGATCCTGAACTAGCCACATCCTTTCCTCAGTGTCTATAGGTCAAACCCTTTGGCTATGCCTTAAATACTAATGGGATAAGTCAAGACCTTTGGCTATGCCTTACAGGCTCTGGGGGACGCTATGCATGATACTCAACACCTCCAAACTACATTTTGCTGGACAAGGTATTCAGCATTACTACGCATTCTTTAGGTACAGTGACTGGCCTTCAGCCAGGCCATCCTCTCACCAAACCTTTCCCACCTTAAGTCTACCAGAGTCAATCCAGACAGGGCCAGGAGGCTTTGGCACAGTGATTGGCCTTTGGCCCCGCCCTTCACTCACAACAGCTGCCCACATATCATGCTATATGGAAACACAGTGGTCGCACAAAACATACACCCAATATGCACAGATTAATTTGTACACTAAAACCCTAATAAAATGATCAAAAAGTTAATCAAATGACAACAGGACAGACACAAAATAGAAAAAACAACTCAATGCGAAAACCTTGAATAATATTAGAAGTCACTAATCCACACAACATTTGAAATGCAATGGTTGCTCCTTAAAATCATAAAGGCAGGTCTTCATCAGGACCAAAAAAACGTGGGTGAAAGGGGCAACCTGGAGACTGAGCATGGTAACCTCTTTATTCCATGTACAGAAAAACATACAAGGAGCATATGCAACGCGGCTCCCTGCCTCAAACATCAATGCATCTGGTCTCAAACATCCCATAGGTTTAGTAAGCAAACTCTTACTATAATCACAAATAGAACATATCTGAACATATCATTTCAAACCTGCAATTGTAGTTGGCTACCAAAAATGCATTTTACTGTTGCCGATTTTTTTGTTATTCCAGCTTTAGAATCATGAAGCCAACTAGATGTCTGTATTATTAATGTATTCTTTCTCCTGAGACAGGTTTAATAAATGGATTGTAACTCTGTTAATGCTGTAGTTAGAAATGGTCCAACACTGATAAAAACTAGACATGAATACTTTGACTTCCAGCTGACAAAAACAATGGAGGCTCACTAACCACCATATTTTCATTTTCAGGTTGGTTCTGCTGTGATAAGGTATCCTCCTCATAATATAAATCTAATCTGTTTGGGAGTCCGTGCTCTAGTAGAGTTTACAAACTATTGTGTCTTGTGGTCAATGTTCACTCTACTGTGTGTTTGCACATAATAAATTTTACATTATTCAAATTATGTTTTTAATTGCCAAAGGTCTTTGTAATGCTGTAATTGAATCCTGCTTAGGAAATCCTTTGAAGAAAATGGGCAGCAACTGAATGCATTTGTCTAGTCACTGGATTCCTTTGGGTCAAAACCTCTGCCACAGCATGGCATGAGGCATCTGTTTCAACAATAAACAAATGTGGAACCTATGAGTGTTGTAAAATAGGGATACAAGAAAAACATTTCTTCAAAAAACAAAATGCTTTCTCTTTGGACTATGCAAATGCAGCTCTTTTATAGAGAAGTTTAGTAATGACTGACTATCTCAAACAATTGGTCAATAAATGGTCTATTAAATTAGCAAAGCCTAGGAAAGTTTGCACTACCTTTATAGATGTTGGTGTAAGCCATTGGATTACTGCTCCTATAACAGTCTTCTCATACATCTGCATACCCCGATGTTTATGTACCCAAATGTTCGATTGAGGTGGTATGAAACTCACACTTATCTAATTTAGCAAACAAACAGTGAACTCTTAATCTCTGCAACAATGCCTTAACCAATTGTATATGCGTCTGCAGGTAACATGATACATATTATCTTAATAGATTATACAGAGCAAATAAAAACACCCCCCAGGACATCATCAATAGATTACTGACAAGCAGCTGGAGCACAGAGCCTAAAGAGCATGGCCTGATATGTAAATAATAAAAACATAATGCTAAATGCAGTTTTCCGTTCATCGGCTTTTCTGACACTGACTAAATGATATACTTCTCTTATCAAGTTAGTTTATAATCTTTCTGTTTTAGTCTGGTCTAGGAGAATACATATCATGTATGTCTATTTTTAACTGTAAGTCTGTTAATTGCTCTGTAATCTATAGATTTTATTGGCTCACCTCCCTTCTTCAGCACCAAAACAAAGGAGAAGAGGTAGGAGACTGTGAACACATACACATGACTACAGTATCAAGGTGCTCCAGGTGCCAAGTCAATTTTACAATCATAATTCCTGTGTGGAGTTAATACACTTGCTTTCTTATCAAACACATCATGCAGCCTTTCAAAACAAGAAGGCAAATTACTTGCACAACCAATAACATGACGTGTCAGTCTTATGTATACCTTTTGAAGGGTGACCATGTAATGATTTACCAGGTATCCAAAAACTGATTATACAATAATAAGAATTAAGTTGTGGTGTCCCAGCTGCCCAATCAATGGTGGAAATATGAAGTATCAACCACAACATACCCAAATCACCTTAAACTGAGGTGCAAACACATTAAAATGAATCATTCCATGATGGATTCTAAAATATACCAAAGAAATCAAACATAGGGCCTGTCACCTTAGTTTCTTAACCTATTCAGGAACTTTTCCTAATCACAAGCATCTGTAAGGATTGAAAAAGCGTAATGAGTTTGAAAGTTCTAAAACAATCTTTTCCTGTGTACTCAACAAAGCCACTTTCATAGGAAATATCATATGAATAACTAATGATGGTATCCACTACCAATTTTGGAACTGACTTAATTTCCCCAATATGCGAAACAGCTCAATTTATTGTCAAGGAATTTAGTTTTTCATTGGCTGTATCTTTTCTACATGTGATGTTCCAGATCTAAAAAACTACATACACAAGTTTTGTTCACTTCTTTTTCCCTCTTTCTTCCTTATACACATTACCTAACTGAATAGGTTCAATAACTTTTGCATTTCTACACTTTTAATTTTGGGCGTATGTGCTACAATGAACACTTTAATCTCAGTTTTATTATCTGAGCCACGCTCACCTAAGCAATGATCTAACTGATAAACTCAGCACACTTAGGAGGATTTACAACCTGTGCCAATACATCAGCTAATTCACTTAATAAACCTTAATTAGATACTGTGCATATTTTCTTTGCAGGCCAACCAGTCTCAACTACTAAACAATCAAAGGTAATTATAAGCTTACTAAGGCTTCATAAACTTATTTCAAAATCAACAACTCACTATCAAGAGAGAGACTGCAACTTTCTATCAAATTACATCTGTATTTATTGGTAGAAGGCAGACCAAATATGCAGCACAGAATCATTAAGTACCACCGATGAAATGCTTCATCTTAACTCCACTTAGTTAAGATAAAACAAGGACCACATGAAGAAGAACGGGGCCTCTCAGTATTCCTTAGGACCTGGCTATCATAAGCGATATGTAAATACAGAGGTTTATACTGGGAATATTTCAATACACATAACTGATTCACAGAGAGTGAAACCCCCTATAATGAATAAATGTATATACTTATCATGTTAGACACAAGGTACAGCGAGTTCAACATTTATTTTTATAAAATCAAACATTTATAGCAGATTCTAGTGTTAACACCGTCATGCTAACGTAAAACAGAGCGATACTCTTTTGACGATGTGCTCAGCAAGTGAAGTGCACAGTGTGGGCACAGTGCTTGTGACTTGTGCACAGGTGAAAGAAATATTAGTAGATAAAATAAATGGCTGCATGTGATTTAAAACAATAGTGCAGGGGGGTTTAAATGAGAATTTTCCTATTTTGGCTTGAATCCCTCCTGGCAGTCCAGTTATGTCCAAAATGTTGAAACTTCGACCCCTAAACATATGACTTCAATGGGGTCTTCCCCCAAGAAGGTGATCACAGGTGCCCCTCTATCTGCAAGTCTTGATACTAGACAGTCACTAGTTTAATCATCAAATGTAAAATAATGCCAAACCAAAATAAATATCTCATGGACTCAAGTTTACCTGTTCAAAGTTATAGTGCAAAAGCCCCATACATTATCACAAAGGGAACAACACGTTGGTATATACTCAACCATTCTGCAATGTACAGATCAGCAGATTCCATTCATCGTACTCATTTATCCCATAATGGTTGAGTGTAAACCAGCTTGTTGCTCCCAGTCTGTTTATGTAGAGGGCTTTTGCATCATAAATTTCATTCATCCTTTCAGCTTGTACAATCACCAAACAATAAACAGGAGACAGGTCACAAGCTAACTACCTTCAATATCATAGGGATAGTTCTGTGGCTAAGATAGTTTTCAAATGTGACAGTGTGCAACATAAGAAATACACATTAGTATTACAGAGTTCACCTAACAACAAGCAATCACTACCACATCTATGCCGATACCTTAATAGCAAATGTGTCTCAAAAATAAGTTATCAAAATATGTGCAAGTTGAGGATCCTTTACGCTCCCCCCACAGAAACAAGAATTTAAGAGTTCATAATTGTCAAATGTTGACTGCTGAAAAGAGGGTTCAATTATAAAGTCTAACTCCTTAAACACAAATATTGCCCTGGATATTTCTCGTTTATTACATAAATTATGATGAGATACATGATTTCAACAGTTATGTCACTGATGATGCCCTTTTGGATGTGATCTGTGCGTGAGTCGAGAGCAGTGCTTTGGAAGCAGTAATCTATGTGCAGCTAGCTACTCCTAGCAAATGACGGTGGCTTAAACCATGGTGCTTAAACCATAGCATCTATATCACAGTACCAATGATCACTATACAAGAAAGAAAATTAGCCTCCTCTCGGTCATGGAAGATACAATCTGTACAGAGGACTCAGATTTATGTCGAGTTCAGCATATGTAAGATATCCACCAAAAACTGTGTGTCCGATCCACCCTATTTAGAGTGTATAGGGTCTCACTCCCCTCTACCTAGAGTTAATAAGACACCAACCACATTTTGGCACATTTCTCACATCCACCATCTCTAAATACACCCTCCGTCTTTACTTACAAGAGCCTACTAACTGAAATAGGTTATTTTGAGAACCAAATGATCTGAAATGGCAGCAAGAGGGCATGTTTGGCAATATTTAAAAAGAACTAAAATACAAAAGTAATTAACATCTCTCTGCCTCCTAAAACCTGTGTGCCCGTCGTTACTCTGGCTGCCCCAACTCAGATTTTAAGTACCCCGAAGCAATCACCAGCTGAACTATTCGATTCATTCAAAACAGCGACAATCACCTTATTCTGAGCCCAAACTCAGTGGTACAAAATAATTCAAAGTAACCACTTCTCCTGTCAAGGTTTTCTGGCATTAGCAGTCAATAAATCGGATAGTGCTTAGTTCTAAATGTTGGCAAAAGCACCAATGTATTCTTTTTGAGACTGCAGTCATGTGTTTAGTCCAAAGCAATGTGAGATGAAATGTTCAACAAAGCTTAAAAATGGGGACTGCAGGACTACTGGAATAAATTATTAGAAGACATTTGGAACATGACATTTGAGAGCAATGCAGGAACAAGGGCGCCTTGGTTATGCTTCACTTCTTTCACATTTGTATGCATGACAGGCTTACAGGGAAGAGAGAAATCCGTTGAAAAGTCCAGAAACTTACCATCCATAACACTGTTCTGAACAAGTAATAACTGGCGATAGAGATGATTTGTGGTTTTCAGATATGAGTTCGCGTGTGCCTGAAAAGAAACAGAATAGGTGTGTGAAGGGAGATGAGACAGTACCTCTGTCAACATGCCTCATTCTTTCTCTAACATTACTAGCTCATACAACCACTCTAAAAAATATTGGAAATGCTGGTCATGACCAATGGATTTTAGCTTCCTAGAGGTAATATCAGGGTGTCATGCAAGGTCTTATCTTCATATATGTGAAGAGATTTCTCGTACAGTACCAATGCCTTATGCTAACCCCAGTTCAGGATTTACACAGCACTTTCAAGTCAGCACTCAGGATGCAGGGGTTGAAGGTAAAAACCCCACTATCTGCAGTTTTTCTAGAACAGACTTCACCACAAAAAAATGGTGAAATGTGTCTCATACAAAATTACTGGGAAAAAGACAGAACGTTTGGTAATCAGGTGCACAAATACCACACCGTAAGCCTCTTTCTGAATGTGGAAATCGGAATAGGTGTTTAATAGTGGACCGCATTGATAATGCTCCCTCTGTAGGATAATATGTGGTATTTCTGCTACATTTCACATTTTGAATGTCAGTGGGCATGCATGGGAGAGACTGAAGTGTATGTCTAAAGTGAGTGCTGAAAATAAGAGGAAAAAGAAGCATATAGATTTAAAACCATAAGCTGATGGAAATTATTCAACCAGAGTGTTATTCCTTACACCTTGAGCACAAGCAGACTGATACAACCTGCAACCATTGCAATTTTGATAGGTACTTTATAGGGTTTACCAATTTCTTCTTTACTGACTCGGTTAATCAATACCATTATCTATCCCAGGGTTATGGAAGAATACTATTTTACTGATCTATTTCACTATCACTTAAGGTTTTCATTTTTGATATGTAGTTGAGGATCATGGATGGCTATCATTTTTATTCTATCTCATTTTTTAGATGATCCATAATTTAATATACTAACCCATGGTCTTAGAATTCCGTCAAGTGTATTATCTTTTTCAGCACTGTGGAATATGACAAACGTTTTTTTAAGATTCTAATATTTATCAGTGAGAGTAAAGATGCTCCTATAAAAGATCCTGGAAGTTGGGAGAAACATTTTGAATGTAGATTGACACATGCCAAGGTCCTACCAGGTTTGTGCCTGGGTGAGGATTTTGGGCTAATATATTTTATCATATTTTATTTAAGCTTTATATTTGACGAATAAGTCTTTACTTTCAATAACAAAAATACTCCGACTGCTTGGTGCTTAGAATGGTGATGAATATTTCAGATCAAGTACTCAATGCTTTCGGACACGTAAATGTAGGAGTTAGCGATGTGCAATGTGACGGAAGTAGACCTTTCATGGCAACACTTGAAGTTGTGTTGTGAGTTAAATAGATTTGTTATCCAGTTATCAACTTGCTCAGATCACAAACATGATTTATTAAGAAATTACAATTATTAAAAATCATTACAATATGAAATAACAGACCCTTGACGCTACTACTCAGCATACACAGAGTACAGAGTAAATTGACTTCAAATCACAGATGCGTAACTCATAAAACTGAGCATACAAATGCACCTAAATGATTAACTATTGGACCTTTTCCAAATGTCAGCCATATTGACAAGTCAAATTATGCTAATACCACCATCTCTCAAAATTCATACATCTTGGTTTTTCCCCGTCCAAATAATAACCATCGATAAAACCAATGACAGAGAGGGGAAGGAGATAAAATAAACCTTATGGTGACAAAGCGAGAGGCACTGTTCAATCTGTACAAACAGAAATCCCCCCACCCCACTACTCTTTAAAAGTGCAATAGTGTGAAGTGCAGTTAGCACAATGCAGTACCCAGGGTAGGGGGGGGAGCCCACATAAAACTTTTAAACCATCTAAAGTGCTCCACATCCAATCCAGTAGATGAGGTGGTAACATACTAATCAGAAACTGGGAACTGCTGCTGCAGGCAGGGCGTCAGGCCCAAAAGAAAAGGGACTACTTTAAAAGATCATTCTACTAAAAGAGCAGTGAGCGCGGATCCTGTGCCAGGGAGCTAACTGACTGATCAACTGACTGATCAAATGGAACAGACTGCTGCCACAGGGCAGGGGGTCTTAGGGTGTCTACCCATTCTGCCTGTCGCAAACCTTCCCAGGAAGTATCATGGCAAGGGGCAATTATGAGGCTCCTAAAGAGCTCAGCCCCTCTGGGGAAGCCTGAAGGACTTTAAAAAAGTTTTAGGTAATGGGCAGATGGCTGGGTGGACTCTGCCCTCAGGCAGCATTCAACTGCTTCATTTCAGGTACATATTTTCAAGTACCTAATAATTGGAAGCAGCCAAAATTTTGTAGGGGGTAATAGCTTTTTGCAAATGCAAACCACATGAATGAGCAATTCAGTCCCCATATGACATGATAACAATTCAATTGGTTCCTGGGAGAGACAATAGTGGAGATGGTGCAGTCGTACAAATATCTAGGAGCCCCTCTTGAACCACACCTGAAATGGAAGCGCCAATTACAGTCAATCAAGGCAAAGGCCAACTCACTAACATATAGCTTTAACCTGCTCAAAAAGAAGTTGGATTGCTCCAACTGGTCCCATTTATGAAAAATCATATCTGCACAGCTGCTTCCAGCCATCTCCTATGGGTCCGAAATATTGAAGGGCCGTAAGATCGATACTCTGAATAACAGTCAGGTGAAAACATACAAGGCTGTTTTTAACATCCCAAAAAGTGCCTCTCATGCGCAGGTTACACTGGAACTGGGCTTAAGAAAAATCTAAGTTTCCAGCGACAGGGCGCCTTCCTCAAAGCATCATGGAAGTAACGTTCAGCAGAGGATTCTTCCATACTCTACTCCTGCTGGCAAGAAGTGCAGGCGCACCAACTTGGTAATATGAAAGGAACATGGGGAAGCTACCTAAGCCAGGTTATCATTAGCCTGGGAATGGAAGAAGTCTGGAAACGTAATATTGGTAAGACCGAATTTAACAGATTAGTTAACATTACTGTTCTCTCACTCTCGCTTATCACAGATAAAGCCATTCTGGTCAAGAGACGACATGCCTGGTCAGTCCTGGGGTCCTACTCGACATTGTCCCCACAAGGGGACTTGGCCATCCACTTTTCTGCTCACACCAAACATCAAATCCTGTTATACCATATGGGTTTCTTCGACACCAAAGAAGATCGTCCCTCCTGGAAAGGCCAGCATATCGACAAAAACTGCCGCCTATGCGGCTATATTCAAGAATCTTTGCTGCATGCCTTTTGCATTTGTCCCGCTTTAGGTCTGAAAAGAAGAAAATTGTGAAAACATGATTTTAGAGCTAATAATATCCGCTCATGTAGACCGGCGGTAATCATCTGGCTCAAGGGCAAGTCAATCTAATTTTGCTGTAAGGGGGTAACATTTTTACAACTGCTCCGTAAGAACTTGAACAAAGCGGACTTGGAAAAATTGCTGCAGGTTAGTTCTTAAAGACTGAACTCAAAAGTTTATTTTAGTTAGAAATTATTTTTAGCTGTTTAGCTTTTTAACTCCTTTTATTATCAAAGGTTAATTTTATATTTGTAATATGTTGTTTTATATTTCAATGGTTTTTATTAATTGAGCAATAAAATCTAAATCTGAAATGACATGATATGAGTCTTTACGAATTGTCCACATCACTGCTCCTCCTGCCATACCAATACGCTTTCAGGAGGGATCAGCTCGAATCTTAACCTCATCAGTTGTTTCTTCTGACTGTTAGATAGGTGGTGAGATAAGTACATTGGCAGCGACAGTGGGTCACATAGGTAAATTACCCACCTTCTAAGAAATTTCTCCTTCCGTGCCATACTTTCAAGATCTGCTGAGGTTATTTTCACTTGCTTTAATATAAAGTTTTGAGATTTGTTTTGACTGGACATTGGCAGACCATATGTCGTAAGCCTCTAAGTAGTTCAATGAGTTCTTCAGGTACTTTCACCATACAGAATTGTTCTGTACTAATGCCTGCCAAAGAATGTGTTTTAAGCCCTTTACAATTTGAAACAATATGACAAGAACCTTGCATTGAGTAACAGTTACTGCCTTGTCTGATGGAATTCTAGTCATGTTTGGGCTTGGGAGGTACGGTCTGGAAGCGAAAAACATTTTCTGGAGCAGCTGCTTTGGTCTTTATTCAGCAAGTTGTCCAACCTCTTTTTGAAGGCCATCACGCCATAGGCCACTAACAGCATGAGCTTGCTGTGGACCACCTTCATGAGGGAGCTTAAGTCTGGGCAAATCAAGGACCCATACAGTTTGCCAAAGGCCCATATCAAGGAGCTATGTTGAGCCTTGATATATGGTGTGGTACAGTAGAGCCATAGACCTAGTTGTTTGTAGGACAACACCTTTTCAATCTTTCTATTATGTAAAGACCAAGAGCCACTTTTGATTAATTTGCAGCCAAATATCAGGAACATTTGGTCTTGGCTTTATTCATGGACATGTTATTTAACTCACAGTAACAGGCCAATGCTTTGAGCGATCTGCGCAGGCCAATTGGACCTGGCCGATTAGCACTGTATTGTCAGCGAATTGCAGCACTTGTAATTTCTGCCCGGCTAAATTGGGCAGGAAAGCTCTTCCCCATTCAATTACCATTTTAAACCGGCCCAATACAGATTAAATAAAAAGGGGCAAGACTGCATCCTTGTTTTAACCCTTTATTGGTGGGAATCTTTCTTGACGTTACCTATCTTGTGCTGACTTTGACTTTAACCCATGTATTTGAGTACAGTGCAGTTATAGCATTTGGCAGAGGTGATGGAATGCCCCATTTGTCCTATCAGGCCCAGAGGTTTCCTCTTGACACATTGTCAAAGGAGGTAGTAACATTGGTTAATGCCACAGAGTTGTTTAACTGCACAACGCTAACTGCCATCCCAACAGACTTTGCAGACACTCGGATGAATGACTAGTTTGCAAAGAAGCTGAAGCTACCAATTTTCTGGCTCATAATGTTATTATCGACATAGAATTGCTAGATGTATTTCACCCAAACAGGCTGATGTGATGTTGGCTACATTTGCTGACACATCATTAATTAGATGTCAGAACTTCCTGGAGTCTTTAGTTCTTATAGTTCCATGCAAGTTTGCCCATTTGAGTTCTGCCTCCCTTGTTTTTAAACTTGTAACTTCCTCCTGCAAAGAGTTCTTAATGATCTAATTGTATCTTTAGTAAGCAGGCTGAACACAAATAAGAGGTATAGCCAACAAAGTTAATGATCAGATGCACAGCCCTCCAAATCCCCAGGTAGTAAAAGTATTTTCTTTTTTAATACCTTTGAGACTTTCCTAATAATTAGGTTAGCAATCGATCTGTGCAAATAACATTTCTAAAGGGAAGTCCTAACAATATATATCAGTTGAGAAACAAGTCACTTTCTAAGCCTTTGGGAACACACTCAGACATTAGAAATTAATTTCAGATCTTTACTAACCCAGGCTCTCTCAGTCGGAGCTCAAATGTGTCAGAATATATGTGACAAATTCTTCCTAGCTAGTGGCCTTAATAATCCACCCATGGTCTATGTGACAAACGTTCCTATCTTCAACCCTTACCCAGGCAGATATAAGAATTTTGCCATTATTGGTGAAGAGTAATTTACTCATCTTGGCAATGAGGCTATATTAGCTTCTTTGTGAGGGATCTATAATTCCCTTGTCGGTACACCCTATGACTGCCTAGTATTATTTTGTTGTACAACACACTCTGGTGTTAGCAACCAATTGCATAATCTATGTGACAGGCCATCAAGCCTCAGGCTTCACTATTTTAAAACAGTCTCTGAGACAGAGGTTCCTAGCCTTCCACGTTAGAAATCTATCAGTCTCTGGGGCAGATTGATAATGTGACAATATAAATCAGTTAATAGAGAGAATTTCCTAATAAATTCTTCGTTTGACAATTGGGACAACCACTTCCCAGTGCTTTGATAACCCAAACATAATGGACAGTGTTAGAAATAGGGTCTCTGGTTGGCAGTCAGTTGGTACTCTGTCCAAGCAGGGCCCCTCACTGTAGTCAGGGCAATGGAGATACACATCTAAAATAACCCATGCTCCCCCCCTTGGGAGCTTGGCACAAGCTGTCAGGCTTATCGCAAAGGCAAAGTGTGATGTATTTGTACCAACACACCTAGTAATAGTGAAAACACTACAAACTGGACACCACAACAGTTTAGGAAAATAGCCATATTTACCTAAATCAAACAAGACCAAAATAACAAAAATCCAACATACACAAGTAAACTTATGAATTTTTAAATTAAAAAGAGACTTATTCCATAGTAAACAACAGATGCGTTGATGTTACACAAATGTACCTGGTTTGCGTGAAAAATTAAGCTTCACGGGGAGCGTGCATCAGAAAAGTCAGCGATGCGTAGATTCCTTAGTCGCAAGTGAGGCCGTGCGGAGATGATCTGTTTTTTTTCTCTCCCACAGGAAAGCAACGCTTCGATTTGCCGACAGGCACCTCAGATTCGGGCAGATTCACATTGATTTTGACACCCAGCTAAATCCGTTCACACAGTGATGAGGAACCATGCTGTGTGGGAGTTGCATTGATTGTAGCAGGTGCAAGCGGGTGTTGTGTCATTTCTCCAGTGGCAATGCAGGTGATGCATTGATTTCCCAGATGCAGTGCAGGTGGGGCATTGATTTCTCAGCTGAGATGCAGGTGGTCTGTCGTTTTTACAGCAGCGTTGCAGGTGGTGCGTCATGTTGCTCCTGTGCTTGGATTTCCACCTTGGTTCCCCCAGCATCACCTTTCAAGGGTTCAGGGACTAAAGTGGGCACCACTTGGCAGGGTAGGAGTCTCAGCAGAGAGTCCAGGTGCTGGCAGAGGAAGTCTTTGATGGGCCTGAGGCTTCAAAACAGGAGGCAAGCTCAGTCCAAGCCCTTGGAGACACTTCACAAGGAGGAATATACCACAAAGTCCAGTCCTCTTTCAAACAGATTCGTTCATTGATCCATGAAGCAGTATCTAACACCTAGTTATCTCAAAAAGAGGCTGAATTTTTGGATACTTTTAATCCACACATTCCTTATTTTTACTGCCTTCCTAAAATTCAAAGACACCACACCTCCGCATCGACGCCACATAGTTTCAGGTATAGGATCAATACTGGAACCTCTTTCCACTTTTTGTGATCATTTTTTACAGCCTATCATCAGAGAATCCTCTACCTTCTTGAAATATACTAAAGACGTTCTTAACTTAGTTCAGTCGATGAATGATACAGATATAGTGCAAGCTTTGATTACTCTCGATGTTGAATCACTCCATACGAATATTCCACAAGAAGCGACACTTAGGGTGATTGAGACAGCACTAATTAGTAAACCACCGGGCACAGCCACTCCTCTTCATTTTATTATGCAATGTGCCTCATTGGCTTTAACCAAAAATGTCCTTCAATTTGAAGATCAGTTATACCACTAGATTCGAGGGACCTCAATGGGGAGTACTTTTGCTCCAAGGCTGGCTTGCCTGTATGTATACCATTTTGAACAGTGTTTTATTCTTAATATGATCAACCCTTTTTTTTTTTTTAGAATATCAGATTATGGTGATGGTATATTGATGACATCCTTGTCATTTGGCAGGGACAGGTCCAATTAGTTGATTCCTTTACTAGTTGGATTAATACTCTTGATCCCTTTTTGAAGTTTACCTCTACAGTTTCCACGACTAGAGTTACTTTTTTGGACCTTACGATCACTATTAATAAAGGTAAGCTCCATACTTGTACACACCACAAAATGGCTGATCGCAACAGTCCCCTACTCTATGAGAGTTATCAGCCAAAAGCCCTGAGAGACAATTTGCCATACGGTCAGTTTCTGCGATTACGCCGGAACTGTAGCAATGTTCCTTCCTTTGAAATTGAAGCCAATGACTTAGCCAACAAACTTTATGAAAGACATTATCCTTCAAGGATTATTAACTCAGCTCGTAAACGAGTCCTGAACAACAATCGGGAATCTTTATTGACTTCCGTATTGATAGAGCGTTCCGTACTAGTAATTTACCTATACTTTGGACGCTCTTTAGGCTGATGAATCTTTTGGCTAAGTGGGACCCTCTCTACCCTTAATCAGTCAATTTGATCAAATCAATAATCAATAACGAACATAAGCAATACCCTGATCAACATAACACTTAACAATTAATCCAGAATACATTTCGGCGAACCCTGACCTTTCAGTCAGGAATAACCACACCAGTTTATTCAAAGTTAGTGAATTTATTTCCCTATATTAACAAAGCTAGCACAATATAGATGTGTCTCAACACCAAATGATAAACATAATTGAACATTAATAGCTGTCCATAACGGCGAAACAGGTGCAAGCTATGCAACATTTGAATAACAAGGCATTCGATAATAGCAATGCAAATCACTAGAACTATAATCTGTAATGAGCTAATTGCATACATTTAGTCAGCATAACAAGATCTCAAATTGCATCGTGCGACAAAAGGAATCCTCATCTAACCTCAAATTAGCATCGGCATGTGGGACTTCATGCAAAAACAATTTAGCAACATTCATTTAGAAAACTCCTAACTAGGGCTCTTATCAAAATCAGCAGTTGGTTACCTAAAAGAAACACAATGCAATTGTACAATTTCCTTTCATATTTACCAATTTCAATCAGCATTCAAGGAAGTCTTCGTCTCACAGGTACCGTTTCTCGATCAGCATGGGACAGGGCAAAGGGGCAGGGGTGGACGGGGCAGTTGCCTCACGGCGGCAAGATAAACTACTACTTCATGCAAAGGGACAAATCAAAGTTAAAGTCTCTAGGGTAAGAATCATTTAAGTCTCTTTCTCTCGATTAGAGAAAGCATCAAGTCTCTCAAAATGGCGTCGCAGCAAAGTGGGCCATAATAGCTGCAATGTCCTGCAAAATGGCGGGTATGGGCGATGTCCAATAATGGCTGCTTTCCTCTCGTGCACCTGGTTTAAATAGACAACAGTTCAAATCCAGTAGGGTCTTCCATTGGAGGGTTCATAGGTTAGCTTCAAATTGTCCAATCAAAAACAACAGTTCTCAAGCTTTTACTTAAGCATACATTATCCTTGGAGACGGGTACGCAAGTTGCAACATTTTATACCAATTAACTTATTTTCAGAGCTTCCATTGTCCGCACCTGCAGATTGACCTTGGAGTAAAGAGAAAAATGCCGGGCTGGCACGAAACCTTAAGATAAGCATGTGAACGATCTCAGTGGAAAAGTACAGCTTCAAGCAGAAATACACGTTTAATAGCACATTGGAAAAATACGAGCATTTAAACCGTGAGACCAGGCAACTAGGCCGAAGCCTGCACTAAAGTAATGCTAAGCTAAAATATTTCAAACAAGCAAATCATAGCACACGTTTACGATTATGTCGGATTAGTGCAATTCTAATACATCACGTTATATAAAGCACGCTTATAAATGTTGGCAAACTACTCTGAGGGCACATTTTGTCCCCGTACAATCTTTATTAGTTCGGTTAAAGTCACACATGATTATTTCACACTACGTTTATGCGCTAATAAATGTAAAACCTTCATTTCAGCTTCATCAGTATCTAAAGAAACTTCACCTCGATTGACTTGTGTTACCACCTTCACTCCTGTATCTAATACTCTTAAGAAATTTGTTAGTAAACAATGGTCTATCCTTACCAGTGGCAGTGTAGCCATTCCTAAACCTTTATTTGCCTTCAGATGATCTTCCAACATTAAAGATGTGATCGTCAACACCAGACCTTTGAAATCCACCAATGTATCAGATCAGAACACACTATGGGGACTCACTCCTGTGAAGGAGCATTTCCCGTGTGGCAATTGCAAAGTATGCCCCCTTACCAGACGCATGAGTACCATTGATAAGCAATTATTTTATTGTGCGACCAATATCGAGTTGAGTGTTAGCGCAATACTGCAACTCCAGTTACGTTCATGTCATCTTTTCTTTTCGTAATGTTTTTGAAGTGAGTAACAATTATTTTGGCACACATTTGTGTTTTTGTTTCTACAGGTCACCAATAGTTTTTTGCTAGTGAACGCAGACCGGTAGTGAGTAAAAATTGTTTTTACTCCCTTGTTCCTTTTTGTATGAACAAATTGTATTCATATATTTGATGTTCTGGAGAAAGATAATTGTTCTAGTCCTGATGAAGCGCTGGTGGATCCTTTTTGGACAATTTTTAGACGCAAAAAATGTTGACTCTTTGTACAGGCTAAAGTCATTGTGCTTTACCCTTTGAACATGTAAAGTGTGGGATCATTATTTCCCCTTCACTTTTTCTTGTGTTTTTAATCTTGACCGGGTCCTCGCTCGTTTATTAAACATCTTATTACATTGAGGAGGTACCCAAGCCAATTTTAATCTGTATTTTGTATCTCTCCTGCTGTTTCTTAGTAACGTAAGATCTTTGGTACTGAGACATAAACAACTTTTTAATGGCTAGATGGTCCCATGTAGGACCCAGTCAGACATTGCAGTGCCAGTCTGACGTGGAGCATAGCCCGATGATGATGCATGAGGGGTGTTGCTTCTGAATGAGTGTGTGCCTGTGAGAGGGGTTAAATACTTTCCACCTTCGGGAACGGTGCACTAATCATTTTCTATATGCAGGCTACACCCCAGCTCCCTTTGTGTCACTGTCTAGTGGAGATTCACAAACAGTCCAACTGTCAGTCTGACGCAGACAGGGAATACACAAGCAGACAGAGGCACAGAATTAAGCTGAAAATGCCCACTTTCTAAAAGTGGCATTTTCAAACGGACAATCTAAAAATCTACTTTACCAAAAGATGTATTTTTAAATTGTGAGTTCAGAGATGCCAAACTCCAGATCTCTATTGCTCTCAAAAGGAAATTGCACTTAACATATTTAAAGGCAGGCCCACGTTAACCTATGACAGAGATAGGCAGTTTAAAACTGCACACACAGACACTACAGCAGCAGGTCTGAGCTATGTTTACAGGGCTACTCGTGTTGGTGGCACAATCAGTGCTGCAGGCCCACTAGTAGCATTTCATTTACAGGCTTTGGGCACCTCCAGTGCACTTTACTAGGGACTTACCAGTAAATCAAATATGCCAATCATGGAAAACACATATAGTTTACACAGAGAGCACTTTAGCACTGGTCAGCAATGGTAGAGTGCCCAGAGTACCAACACCAGCAAAAACAAAGACCAGCACACAGTCAAAACATAGGAAGCAGAGGCAAAAATGACAGGGGAAACAAGGACTAACAGGCAGATCAGATGACAAAGTGATAGGAAAACAACTGGATTTTTTCTAGAAGCAACCTGCAAACTCTGTTGTTTGGCATTACCACACCTCCGCAGTGTTTTGACACTTACTTGCTCTGTAACGATGAGGGATTTTCTCTGAGCTGGAAGCTTTGTGGCCACTGAAGAAAGAACATTATGCTTCCGTTTCTCCAATGGAGATTGAAATGCTGCAAAATATGAATTTATCCTTTAGAACCACAGCCTGAATTTTGCAACACACATACATTTTTTAATTATTCCATTTACCCTTTCGTAGGCCCGTGCTTATCTTGTGCAAATAGAGCTGTGTGATTCCGTTTCTCCTGCATGCATATCACCATACTAGCTCCGACTAACTCTGCCTTTTAGGGCCCCTTGATGTTTCACTAGCAATGTACTACATGAATGACGGAATTTCACAATAGAGTGAAAAGGAGCATATTTAAGCTTGTCCCAGTCTATCGAGATAATGGGAAGTTAATAATATTTTAGATAACAAAAAAAGACAGCTCTCATAAAGGGAGAAACTAGGTACTGAAGAAGAATCGGTAATCACACCTCTTGTTCATGCAATAGGCACTCAGATGGCTAAGCAGGTTAATGCACCTAATTTGTGGATCTCTAGTTAACAGGGACAGACATTCCAATTTTGGTCGCTCAACATAGCCTTATGTCCTCCTGATTTTGCTGCAACGAGAGCCATTTGTTTGGATAACGCAGCCGACTGCAATCCTCTTATCCGCTTCTGTGCCTTGGACGAGGTGACCTCGTCCAAGGCTACAGTTCCCATGTGCCTTGGGCGACGTCACCTCGTCCAAGGCACGGGCACTTATGTCACAGGGGCCTCCCCCATCGCGCTGAAAGCTCTGCTTCCAGCGCGATTGAAAGAGAAATGCTCAGCATTTCTCTTTCAATCACGTGGGGGAGGCCCGGAGGGGCTTCAAAGGGAAGGAAATGTATTTCCTTCCCTTTGAAGTCTCTCCCAGGGTTTCAGCCGGATTGCTAGACAACTAGACACCAGGGATTTTTTTTTCTTTTCTGAAAGTGACAAAAGGGAGCGACCCCTTGGGCAAGGGTCGCTCCCGGGGGGGGGGGCATTTTTTTGGGAAGGCCTTTTCTGCCTATTATTAGGCCGATCTGCCCCCAGGGGGGGGGGGGGCAGAAACCTCTAGGGCACCAGGGATCATTTTTTTTTTTTCTATTTGTTTTTTTTTTGTTGTTTTCTTTTTTTTTAGGTGGGGAGCAAATTATATTTAGGCCCTTTCTTCCCCCTTTGGGGGCAGATTAGCCTATTTTGATGAGGCCAATCTGCCCCCAAGTGGGGCAATAACCACTAGACACCAGGGAGTTTTTTTTGTTTTCGTAAATTTCACGCAAGGGGAGCGACCCCTTAGGCAAGGGTCGCTCCCCTGGGGGGGGGAATTATTTTAGGCCATTTCTGCCCCCCCTGGGGGGTAGATCAGCCTATTTTGATTTGGCCAATCTGCCCCCAAGGAGGGCAGAAACCACTAGGCGCCGGGGATTTTATTTTTGGCGCCAATGTCACGCAGGGGGAGCGACCCCGTAGGCAAGGGTCGCTCCCCTGGTGGGGGGATTATTTTAGGCCATTTCTGCCCCCCTGGGGGCAGATCAGCCTATTATTAGGCCGATCAGCCCCCAGGGGGGGCAGAAACCTCTAAGCGCAAGGGCCAATTTTTTTTTAGTGTTTTTTTTTGTTTGTTTTGTTTTTTTTAGAGATGTGGAGCGACCCATTAGGCAAGGGTCGCTACCCTGGGGGGCAAATTGTATTTAGACCATTTCTGCCCCCCTTGGGGGCAGATTGGCCGATTTTAGGTCAGTCTGCCCCCAAGGGGGCAGAAACCACTAGGCACCGGGGATTTTTTTTTTTTGTGCCAATGTCACGCAGGGGGAGCGACCCCGTAGGCAAGGGTCGCTCCCGGGGGGGGGGGCGGAGGAAATTTATTTTAGGCCATTTCTGTTCCCCCGTGGGGCCGGCTGAGCTAGAGGCCAAAATCCACAGGTAGGCACTTTGCAAAAAACACCTCTGTTTTCTGTGAAAAAATGTGTTGTGTCCACGTTGTGTTTTGGGCCATTTCCTTTCGTGGGCGCTAGGCCTACCCACAGAAGTGAGGTACCATTTTTATCGAGAGACTTAGGGGAACGCTGGGTGGAAGGAAATTTGTGGCCCCTCTCAGATTCCAGAACTTTCTGTCACCGAAATGAGAGGAAAAAGTGTTTTTTGGCCAAATTTTGAGGTTTGCAAAGGATTCAGGGTAACAGAACCTGGTCAGAGCCCGGCAAGTCATCCCATCTTGGATTCCCCTGGGTTTATAGTTTTCAAAAATGCGCTGGTTTGCTAGGTTTCCCCAGGTGCCGGCTGAGCTACAGGCCAAAATCCACAGGTAGGCACTGTTTTCTATGAAATAATTTGATGTGTCCACGTTGTGTTTTGGGCCATTTCCTTTCGTGGGCGCTAGTCCTACCCACACAAATGAGGTATCATTTTTATCGGGAGACTTGGGGGAACGCAGGGTGGAAGTAAATTTGTGGCTCCTCTCTGATTCCAGAACTTTCTGTCACCAAAATGTGAGGAAAATGTGTTTTTTTAGCCACATTTTGAGGTTTGCAAAGGCTTCTGGGTAACAGAACCTGGTCAGAGCCCCACAAGTCACCCCATCTTGGATTCCCCTGGGTCTCTAGTTTTCAAAAATGCATAGGGTTGGTAGGTTTCCCTAGGTGCCGGCTGAGCTAGAGGCCAAAATCTAAGGTAGGCACTTTGCAAAAAACACCTCTGTTTTCTTTCAAAAAATGTGATGTGTGCACGTTGCGGTTTGGGGCATTTCCTGTCGCGGGCGGTAGGCCTACCCACACAAGTGAGGTATCATTTTTATCAGGAGACTTGGGGGAACATAGAATAGCAAAACAAGTGTTATTGCCTCTTGTCTTGCTCTACATTTTTTCCTTCCAAATATAAGAGTGTGTGTAAAAAAGACATCTATTTGAGAAATGCCCTGTAATTCACATGCTAGTATGGTCACCCCGGAATTCAGAGATGTGCAAATAACCTCTGCTCCTCAAAACCTTATCTTGTGCCCATTTTGGAAATACAAAGGTTTTCTTGATAGCTATTTTTGACTCTTTATATTTCAGCAAATGAATTGCTGTATACCCGGTATAGAATGAAAACGCACTGCAGGGTGCAGCTCATTTATTGGCTCTGGGTACCTTGGGTTCTTGATGAACCTACAAGCCCTATATGTCCCCGCAACCAGAGGAGTCCAGCAGATGTAACGGTATATTGCTTTCGAAAATCTGACATTGCAGGTAAAAGTTACAGAGTAAAACTTAGAGAAAAATTGCTGTTTTTTTCACCTCAATTTAAATATTTTTCTTTTTCAGTTGTTATTTTCTGTAGGAAACTCTTGTAGGATCTACACAAATGACCCCTTGCTGAATTCAGAATGTTGTCTACTTTTTAGAAATGTTTAGGTTTCTGGGATCCAGCATTGGTTTCACGCCCATTTCTGTCACTGACTGGAAGGAGGCTGAAAGCACAATTTGTTTTTAAAATGGGGTATGTCCCAGTAAAATGCCAAATTTGTGTTGAAAAATTGGGTGTTCTGATTCACGTCTGCCTGTTCCTGAAAGCTGGGAAGCTGGTGATTTTAGCACTGCAAACCCTTTGTTGATGCCATTTTCAGGGAAAAAAACCACAAGCCGCCTTCTGCAGTCACTTTTTCCCATATTTTTGAAAAAAACGAAATTTTCACTGTATTTTGGCTAATTCTTTGGCCTCCTTCAGGGGAACCCACAAAGTCTGGGTACCTCTACAATCCCTAGGATGTTGGGAAAAAAAGAACGCAAATTTGGCTTGGCTAGCTTATGTGGACAAAAAGTTATGAGGGCCTAAGCGCAAACAGCCCCAAATAGGCAAAAAAAGGCCTGGCACAGGAGGGGGAAAAGGCTTGGCAGCGAAGGGGTTAAAGACAACACAGACATTAATACCCATTAGATAAATGGTTTCTAATACTATTATTAATATTATTAGTAGTAGTACTGTATAAGTACCTATATTCAACTGAATTTGTGATTAGAAAATGTCAGTTCCACCTCCAGACTGTAGCACATTCCTCTTAGCTATGTTTGAAAGTAGTGGCGAGTGAAATAATCTGTCTGGGCGAAATGTAAAATAAATCTCCCTGGTTTACCTTTCCACTTCCCTCTAGTGGAACACTGAGTTTCACAATTTGTGGTCTTCCCAAAAATGGGGTACAGGATGTGGAACATGAGAATTTTCTACCTGCTAATATGCCAAACCATGTGACGTCATAGTACTGAACGGAACAGGCCACTTCATTGTGGGGTTGCCATCTTCATTTGGGTGGGGGCGCCAGCTGCCCACACCCCTTGTTAACAGCATAATCAGTGTAGGCACTGACAGATTGCCGCCAGCATGTTCTAGACTCTAGAGCCTGCAAAATTGCACTGAAATCCCAAGTCTCCAGTACATACGGGCAGTACTAGGACACAGAGTGAGGGGCTGGAGCTACCCACCAACACAACTTCATGAAGCTCCCCAGAATCTGCCTAAAATGAGCAGAGAGGCAGGGGGTAAGGTTAAACCAGAGTAACGAACAGAGATAGGGAAGGGGAACAGTGAAGAGTGAGAAAGAAAGTGCAAACGTACTCACCATGCTGGAGTTCCTGGTACTGACTTCTGTAGGTCTTTAAGGTGTTTATTTCTTTCCGGGAGACATGGAGCTGTAGCTCACCTTCTCTGACCAAAGTCTTGAAGAGGCTTTTCTGCTCCTGCAGATCCTCAGCCTGTGCCCTGAGGTCTTCATTCAATCTAATGGGTCACAGAGAAATAGAGGAGGAGAGAGACATTGAGGGAGTCATCCTTACGAACCAGGTTCATTGTATGAAAGGAGCATGGGAGAAGGTGATAGACAATGTTTGCACCTTTTAGGAGTCTACCCATGTGTTGTGTCAGTGAATCTTGGATGGGAGGGCAATTAGACTGGACTGATGGGGGGGGGGGGGGGTGCCGCAATGGTGAAAGGAAAGGTGCTGGAGGAAGCCTGCTCACTGCCCCAGTTGATTTTTCGATGGTCATACAGTGATGCATGCAGACTATATTGCTATATTGGAAAAAGAAGGCTGCATTTGCCGACCTAAGGGAATTCAGTTAATGCTGTTGCTAGTAGCATGCAAATAAAGACCCAGCTTCCGATCCCTGTACCATGTTTCAATCAACCACAAAACATTATTGCAAATGGGTTCCGCCCATTTAAACCACAAGGATTTTTCATTTTTGATCACCCAGTATTTAGACCTTAACTGTGGTTAAATCCCACTAACCAAGTCTCACTCACTGTAATTTCACGGTAATTGGACCGAGTGAATTTACCACCAGTATTTGCCTTTTACTATAAGGCTGTTACAGTGCAGCTAGCGTAAAGGGCACTTGGCTGGTTACATATGAAAACATGTGCGCATGTGTGAGGGCTTAGCATGAGATTACTGTTGTGCGCAACCTGGTAATTGCAGAACTGTAGACTGCCGCAGAAGGGGCTCTGCAAGGATAGGTGCTGACCTGGAGAAGGCCTTATAATATTAGTGGGCATTAATACAGTAGGGTTTTCTGGGAATCTGCAGTGCGTTCACTGTATGATACATATAGGTGGAATCTGCCTTAAAGAGAAGTTTCACTTCACTTAGGCTTGCACTGTCCAGTGACCTGTCAAACTAGGGTAAAATGTATGCAGAATTTGCAAGCTCCAATAACCCACATATACATCTTAGAGAACATCAACAATTGTCATGTTTCTCTGGCTTACCTCATAATCTGATTCCAGGCCTTTCTCCCACCTGCTGGGCCGAGTTAATTCCTCTGCTCCCCAGCAGACAGAAACAAAGGCCTCTCCACAAAAAAAGAAGCATAAAGCTCGCCACCAGAAGCAAAATGAGCCAATGATCATGAAAACTGTTTGCTGTTTGGCCCGATAGAAATGAGAGAATGAGTGCTTAGGGCTCTGCTGCTCTTTCTCTAAATTATCCACCAGGGTGGGCCAGGGGCTCAGCAAATATTTTTACTGATATTCTGTGGAAAGAAGGCATGTGTGGGGTCCTACTCCCCGTTCTCCTTTCTGCCTCCGGGGCCCCCATCTCCTTAGGGAGTGCTAGATTAATAGTGGATTCTGGGGATTGTGAGGAGACGGAATAGAGGATCGGACATGTTGACCCCCTCCATCTCCCCGAGCCAATGCCTTGGCATGGGAATGGGCAAGCTCCCTTCTGTTGCCTTGCCATGGAGAATTTGCATGGCTCTGGTAGGAGCCGTGGACGAGGACTGCTCCTGTGTATGGGAAGCCCAGAAATCAGTAGCTGGTTGTCACACTGCAGAAGAGGATGGGTGCTGTGCCAGGAAGCCAGTGGGGCTGGGGCCTTAAGTCTCCACCCTTGGACCCCCAATGACCCTTGTCAACATGTGGGTGTTTCAGATGGGACCAAGACAGCCAGGTCAAATTGTAAAAGGCAGGTAGCGCAAGACCGCACTCACCTCAGAAGCCACTCATCTATTATGCATAAGAATCGGCAAAGAGCGACCCATAATGGTACAAGAGGGGACTTATTTGCATAAGTTTTGGTTTCTGTGGTATCCCATGATGGGCAAGTGTACAACCACCAATTTATCATTGTGTTGTAGAGAGGCTGCAGGAGGTGAATCAACCCCCCTAGGAGCATTTTAAAGAATTGATCCAAAGTCTCCTGGGGCCTTGGGTCAATTACCCTTGGAGAGGTAGTTATTGAAATAAAGCACTCCTAGAGCTAGAGCTTTTACTCTTAGGTGCCAGAGAACAGGATCTCTAGTGGTTGGCCTACGGTTCCATGAAGTGGCCTGTTGTGTAAAACAAAGATTCTGAAACATGATAGAAAATTGAAAATGCTTTATGTACCCACTAGGGGTGAAATGTGATACAAGGATGTCACTAAAGGTATTTTCTTTTACCTGATTTACATATTTGTAAATAAATGCCTAATATTTAGTAGAGTTTGTGTAATAAATACACTTTTACTTCTTTTAAAGACAAAGCACTAATTGGACAATAATTTATTGAGTTGTTTTGTTGCATTCCAGAGAATGGGGATTACTAGCCCACACCACCTCCCCTGAGTAGGCCTTGGACTGTTCTGCTTTGCTACTCTGAGAGAATTAAGTGCTTCAATGGGGTATTTGGTTCCCCATAATTCGACAATTGTGGGCCTACCACTTGTGACAGTCTCAGATCCATCAGAATCAATAATGTAATTTCTTACAAACATTCACACAGTAAAGAATTTTACAAATAAAATGAACAAATGTATCCAGGTGACATCAGGGGGGAGGGGGTGATTGTATAGAGGACGTAGAGCACATTTTCATGGAAAGTAAGGAGTACTCAAATACATATACTTTCAGCCAGCAACGGGTGGGTTTTCAAGGCTACCTTAAAAGAATAGTGAGGGGCCAATAGTCCATAGGTTCAACTGAAAGAGTTCCAGTGAAAGTCCCTCTGAAGTCTGAGATACAAAGTCTTGATGAAGAGCAGTGGGGTTGTGGGTATCAGGTAGATTAAGACAATCAGCACACAATTTGAGGGTGAGTGTGTGGCTGGATAATGTTTGTGGCAATAGGGGAAGTCGAAGCAAGCCTAGGAATGATGAGAAGTGTTGGAATGGTGATAAGGGCCGAGCAAGCATTGCCGATGACTGGCTAGATATATAATACTGGAGTCAATTTTGCTCATAGCAATAGTGTGAATAAGGGCTCTGGCATCCTGGACGGGTCGATTGAGGTAGATTTTGTGAATGTTTCTGAATGTTCAGAACATGAGCCTTTTGCAGAAATGCCAACGGTTGATATGAATGATGTTAGCCATATACTCAAATTGAAACAAAAATGCCAAGGTTTTTTGGGGGATTTGTGGTGGTGTTAGTGGAATTGGATAGGACGCCTGGTGTTTTAGATGCTGATACATATATTATCTCTGCTTGGTTATGATAAGCATGAGTGGCCTGAACAATAGCTGATGTTTTATCGTCTTTAGACATTCAGGCACTCGTGGTTGCTGCCAGTGAGAAATGAGACGAGAAAACAAATCTAGGTGTCAGTTTCAATGTAGTGAAAATGCTGAGAGGCACAGATCAGTAAAGTGAATAGGTGAAGTCTCAAGTCTGAGCCGTCAGAGATGCCTACAGGTATGGATTAGGTGAGGAAGGCCATGGGCAGGGAGAGACAGACTAATCTGTTATGGATTTAGGATGAGAACTAGTGCAGAGTTGATTCTGTAACTCAAGTGGTGGCAAGTGTTGCACTCAGGCAAATGCAGTCAACTGAGTAGAATACAAGAAAATGATAAGAATGGACATTTGATTGTGCGGTGTAGAGGTGATGAGATTCGTGATAAAAGAGAAGGGCCTATGGGTGTGGAATATGGATTTGGCGAGATAAAGAGTGAGCAGATAATAGACTTTGGGCCTTATTTAGAGTTTGGTGGATTGCGTACTTCATCAAAGCTTGGCAGATATCCCATCCACCATACTGCATGTGATGTAGCCTATAATGCACATGTAATACAGCAGGCAGGATATACACCTCCTTTATGACAGACTATCCCTTCCGACAAACATGAAATAAGGCCCTATGCGGTCAAGTGTCATCACCAAGAAAAGAGTTTGTTCAGAGTGGGAAGATAACAATAGGTTTAAGGAAATCTAACTAGAAACCTGAGCAGAATGAGTATTTAAAATGTGAGGGTATGAGGTGGAAGCTAGTGATCTGGTGTGCTAAGATGGAACATAACCAGTATATCGCGCTAGAGACTGCCCTCAATAACATACTAAAATCTGTGGCAACTGATGGGCCTGCTATGGACTGCAAAGTAATGAATAATATGCATGTGGTGGGGGAAGTGCTAAATTAGTGTATTATTGCTAGCACTGTGTTGCATTTCAAGTGAACTATGGTCTTTGCAACACAAAAAACAATAAAAATTGATTTATCAGAAAAAGTGAGGGTAGGCAGGAGATGATCTTAAGGAAAGAACAGCAGCTTACTGGTTTATAAATTGAAGGGTCAGAATGGACACGGTCCAGTCTCTCAGGATCCTACTGGCTTCTCACTAATGTCTGGGTGAGCGTGCTATCAATATTCAATAATGAAGCTCTGAACATAAGTGGTTCATGCTATCCAATCCCGTAATCTCGTGCCACAAGTCAGCTGACCCACCGCAATTGAGTTGGCTCACAATATTAGGTTTGTAGGCTGGTAACGGAGGTTTGCCTTCCTTGCCCCAGTGGCAAGTGCACCAATTTCGAAATCTTGTTCCACTGAGCCCTGCTTTAACGGTTCACTTATACGACACAATTGAGATAGATTAAAAACTGGATTGAGCCTCGGTTTTAAGTGCCATTTCAAATTATATATTCACATTTATCCAATATTACTACATTTCATATTGACAAATAGTAGCTAAGGATTTGTACACCCCTTCTCGATTAGCATGAAAGTTCTCTTGATTTCTTATACACATAGGTAGAGAACACTGAAGTATACATTTAGTTCTTCAGTGTTAAATTCACATATTATAACAAGATGCAATAATAATGTTATCGATTGCTATAGCGCTCGGTTGTCGGTCGTAACTATGAGGAATAACATGCTGTAACAATGAGAAAGTGAATTTGGACAATTACCACAAGTCTTTTGCAGGTTGTAATAGCTGCAGATTGTGTTCACGTGATGGGTGATGCATCACTAAAGCATCACAAAAACAGCATTCATGGTAAAATTTAAATGGCGGTAGGGAACTAAAATGTAAAGTCATCCTCTTACATCAGGCCCTCGTGGAAAGCTAAATGCGCCTGTGAGCCAACAGTGAGTTAACTGTTTCTACCCCTTGTTCTAAGCACTTAACACAACCCCACTTCCAACACTAAAATATGTTCATGAGGATCCAGTCAGGATCCTGCTTCTTGATTCTTCTGTACTTCCCCGTCAGCTCCCTCCTTCCCAAGATCATGTGGAGATTGTCAGCATGTTCGCTCTGGAGTTCTTGTAAATTAGCTCACTGACTTGCTAGTCTACTGCAGAGTTGAGGCCGCATTTTACAAAGCTCAAGCTATGAAAGCGGGAAATGCTCTAATATTTAATTGTTCCTAAGTTTCTAACAAATCTCTGACGTTCATGGGATTTGAGAATGGTCCCAGGGTTGTCATAGATTTCACTGAGAACTCATTCCGGTGTGTAAAGTTGACAAATGCAAAATTTGAGAACTACAAGAATTGGAAAATTACAAATATATAAATATAATGCATTTTTGCATTCGTATACTTGCCTTGTTTTTTTCCTGGACAGGCAAATAATTTTACGCAGTGATTTTTCCCTTCCCCAAACCTTGCATTAAATATTGGGGTGCTTGCTCTCCAGTCCCATCTTAGAATGTTGCCCAACCCTGCCATACCACCAAACAGAAATGTCCATATTCACAAATGCACCTGGCGTAGGCAAACTCCTTTCAGTATTGATGTTGCAAATCAGATTGGGAATTTATGTTTTAAAAGTGACTATTTTGTACATTCAAGTACAACACGTGTGCCAAATATCTTGTGAATCAGGTCACATGCGTTTAACATACAATTTACTGAGCTAAATCCAGCGGAAAGCAACATTTGTCTTTTGTAGTTCAAAGAACAAAAGAATATCAATAAATTTAGCAATTGCCCTGCAACCTCAGCTCCTGCCCAAACAGCAAGAGAACATTCTTTTTGAGACTTGGTTCCTACACAATGAAAATTTCAACATTAGGCTGTGCCTCCTAGTGGGAAGCAGTGGGAAGGTCAAGCTTGAACAAATGACAGGCCCTCTGGGAGTTCGTGCACTCTATCATTTCCGGTTTGATTTTGGCTGAACTCCCTTCTCCCTTTTAGGAAAATCTGACCCCGGGGAGACCCCTGCTGAGCATCCCCGGAACAGATGTTATGCAGGGTAAAGAAGGAGGCATTGACTTCTGTAAAAATAGCCTGTTCAATGAGCGCATGCACTTCTTGTAAGGCAGGGGTCAGGAGTCCAACACGTCACTCGGAGAGATGACCACTGACCTCCCCAAATCCCGTATGCACACCATCTCTGATATTTTAGGGATGAAGACTAACTAAATAATATTAATCAATTACAGGCTCCTTTATCTGATGGTCATCCTCCCAAGTCAACAGTATTCCTCGGAAAAAAAACACGAAGCCCCACATATTGTGAGTGAACCTCACTCTTGATCAGTTTCATTTGCTACAATGAAGTCAGGGATCTGTCATTCTTAGATCTCGCCCCCAGATTTAGCAGTCTGCTGTCCAAAGACATACTGTGTGCAATCCCAACAGTAACAGTTGATTCTGAGTCATCGCCATTGTGTATTATTGGCTGGCTTTCTCGTCAATATAATTTGCTTGTTTTTTATTCAATTGCTTTCCTTCCTTTTCTTTTGTGTGGCCCTCCCTGGCACATGGGTTCTTTCCTTTTAAATGGAGAACTTGTAATCTTCCACTACTTAAATTCAGGGGGCTACTTATATGCTTTTAGCACTTTCTTGCGCTCCCGTGTGCTGCTTCCCCCTTCAAATCATCCCATACTGTCTGTATTGCTCACCCATCCCTCAATGTGTCTGTTGCTATCTACAACCCTCTCTGTCTGAGTTTTTTTTTGCAAAATTTTGAGCACTCTCTCTGGCTTCTTTCTTGCTCCCAGCGCCTATGGTCATTGATGCTCATCTGAGATTTGCTTCAATCAACTGCTCCTCTGTTGCTCTCCTATTCCATTTTTTATTTCATTTCTTTTTCACTTTTTATGAATGTTCAGCAGCTTCAATTTGCTAAAAGACCACTCCTTTTATTATAGGCGCTTTAACACACTTTTTACATTTTTAGGTTGAGCGTGCAAGTGCTTTGAACTGTTGCAAGTATTGTGGGCTTTTAACCATGCCCACCTCACGCCCATCACTCTCACTCATTCGTGGAGCTTGCCTTTCAAAACTCCCTTGATGACATTGGTATTTGCTTTACGCCTGTCCTGCCTTGGGGCGGTCCTGTTACCGCCTTACAGACTGGCTCTGTTACATAGATAAATGCACGATTGCCAATATACTTCATTATGGGTAAAGTATTTTTTTCTTTTGTCTCTCCCCTTCGTGCTCCATGGCAGCCATGGCCCTCACAGCGCAAACTCCATTGGCGGTATTGGAGCGCTAGTCACATTGTTCACACTGTTACCTAATCAGTCTCTTTTCTTTTGGCAATCCCCTTCATGCTCCATAGCGTTCCCAAAAACACTTATCATTCATAAATCCTTACTAAAAAACACAAAAATCCACAACGCGGTTCTCCTGATACAGCGAGGGAGAGTCAATACTACAATATTCACTGCACTCAGGAAAAGTCGCCCCATAATGCTTTGAAAGCATTCTTTTTCAAAACATTCTGCCCATAACTCAGCCTGTGGTGGTCCTAAGACTATGGGACCAACGCCAAAACGTTCAGCATGATACACTCTTTCTGTTTAGATCATCACTGGGCCCCCACACTAGGTTAGTGAGGACCCCAAAATAATAATCCCCTGCACCATTCAGTCCCTTTTTAAGCTCTCTTATGGCTGGAACTTTTGTTTTACAGTTTGGAATAGATTATGTTGTAAGGGCCTTAGTATTGCATTAGGCCTGCTAGGCTTGAAAATGGGTAAGCCACTACGCATTATAGGGGTATATGGTACTACATTACTTTGTGCCATTCTATTTTCATGTGGTTAAGCTCTCCAGGGACTAATTATATGGTTACATGACCATGTTTCTTACAAGTTATATTTTTAGTGTGTCGTCCTCTAGGGGCTGTCCTGAGCATTACAGTCAACATACTACAGTATTTGCTGCACTCGGTCCTACCATGATGCTTTGCAGGGCATTCTTATAAAAAATATTTTCTCTCATAACCTGTGGTGGTCCTAGGACAATGGGACCACCTTCAAGACGTTCACCACAACCTGCTCTTTCTGTCTAGATCATCTCTGGGTCCCCACACTAGGTTAGTGGGACCTAAAATAATAACCCCTCCCACCATTCAGTGTCTTTTAACCACTCTCATGGCTGGAACTTTTGTTTTACAGCTGAGAGTACTTTGTGTCTTAAGGGTCTTGTTTATCATTGCAGTAGGCCTGCTAGCCCTGAAAATGTGTAGTGCACTACACCTTCTAGGTGCTAAATATATGGTTACACTGCAATACTTTCAATAATTTTCTTTTCATGGGGTTATGCCCTCTAGGGGCTTTAACATGACAATGTTTCTCACAAATGCTATTTTCATTCTGGTGTCCTTTAAGGGCTGTCCTGAGCATTACAGTCTAATGCCAAAGTTTATTTCTCCTAAAGGTTTTATTGGGTTTATATTATAATTGTATACATTTTATTAATCCCTCCTTATTTCAATTATGACCATGATTCAGGCAAACCTAACATCCTTATTACACTAGGACTGTTTGAATACTTGATATGTTTGGATGACCCTTCTAGTTAATTTCTCTTGTTACTTTGTAACTGTCTTGTTTTGGGAATTGTGTTAGCCAGCCAGCATCTCTGATGGTGCTGTGGAGAAAGTGGTATTCTATTGGAATTAGCATGGCAGATTTAAATTAGGATGCAAAATGGCAACATTTTCATTTTTGGCTGCAGATAGAGGAGGAAGGTAAATTGAAGTGCTTTAGTTATATGCAGGGCTCCTGGAATTATGGAGCAGGAAAAGAACAGTTATGAATTTACAATGCCAATAGCTCTACCTCAGGTGAATGCAAGACATATTACATTGCAAATGTGTGCTTACATTTATGACTGGGCACATGCCATCTCAAACTACACATAAAAAAAAAGAAATGGCTGCCACATTATGATGTATCCATTTGCTCACCTCTATGGCATCACGATGGGCCAAAAAAACAAAATAGTCAAACGGCATTCACTGCTCACACTAGCATGTGACCTAAAGGTCACGAGTGCAAATCTGAACTCCCATTAAGTTGAATAAAGCTAACACTTGTTATATACAACATACAGCATTGTAAAACTGCAGCGAAGCCCTAGAAAATATATTCTTATCATATATCACTGGTCTGCTGCTCCCACGTCTGGCTGCATGGACTTCCTGTTGTTCCAGGTTGAGCTAGGAGTTACTAAAACTGTTCTCTCGTGTGTCTGCCTGTGCAGGTTGGGAAGGTGTCTGTGCCACTATGCATCTTCTATGGAGATATATACACTCCCAAGGACAGTACTTATTGAGGTGAGGGTTTGCACACAAAAAAAATAATTAGAAGGGCAATTAAAAGTGTGGCATCACTAAGCTTATATGTATTTATTCATTCAGTCATCTAGGTATATTGCAAGGGTATTTTGGGGTAAATTTGTTCCTGCACTAGCTAAAGATTTGTTTCTGTGGAAAGTGGGAGGTGGACTGGCCTATGGAGAAAGGAGGAGCTATGATGTGAGCCTACTGACGAAGACAGTCCACTATGGCTGGGGCCCTTTCAGATGCATTCATCTTTTGCACTATGCCTTATTTTCTGTGTTTGGTTTCTTCCTAAGCTGTTTGCGATATCCTCTTTTTGAGTCTAAAGAGGGGCTGGAAGAAAACTCCTATGGTGTCCCATGGAGGACCCTCTCCTTCCCAATCCAGAAACAAAGCATCTCCGCAACCTTTCCCAGTCTTGCCTACCCTTTGATGATGTCATCCTTATGCTGTATTGCTTCTTGTAGGACTGTGATATTATTCTGCAAAGCTCCATGTGACTTGTGTAGGTCTGCAACTTCTCCCCTCAGACGCAATGACTCCTTTTCCGACTGCAACAATCTACACAGGGCACAGGAATTGGAAGGTTATTTGGATGCAATTGAAGAAATGCTAGCCAATGAGGTGCATTAATTAAACAAACATATATAGCAAAGTTCACACAGATGGGGAGTATGGTGCCAGGGAGTCATCCACTCTTTGATCACATGTAGCGGCCCAGTCCAGGTCTGTTGTGACAGTGTTACATGCACTATATGACATGCGTTTAGTGAGTTCAGCAGAGCTGGAATGGAGTGGTAACCAGCTCCAGCAACCATTTTTGAGTTGTAATTGGATTCAGGACAGACCCCAAAGAATTCCCCTGTTGAATCAAGCTACAGACACAAACACAATCAGCGGCACCCACACATACTTTGACTTTGAAAGCTACAAAAGTCTCTTATTTTTTATTACTGAATTGTCTGCTACCGGACCCTGGACCAAAAAATCTACTTTCTTCTGTGTCCATGTTGAGTCATGGCTGCCAACAGTGGCGGAGGTCAAATGGAGCAGAACTAGAACATCAAACCTGGCCTCTATACCTAGCAGTCCATAAAGAGACCCAATTCAAGCCTCCCCCCACCCCCCCTGAAACGTAACTGTACAGCCTGCTAATGGACAGAGATTCTGAAGGGCTTTTACATTTTTTTGCATCTGGGTCTATATAAGGTAGGTAGATTTACAGATCCTCTGTAAAAAAAAATAGCAGTTAGGGCTTTCAATGTGCGTAAGAACGTTGATAGTATTCATTTATTTTGCACATAACACACATTTGAGCATTTAATAGTGTTTATTACTAAACACTGGAACCCATCATCCTTACAATAACTAAGGCTCAAGTTAAAACCTGTATGGGTTTAAATATACATCTTGCTGGTTAAGTGGGAAAATTGAGAATAAGCCGATAACACACCAAGAGAATTTATTCGGATAGTAACAGGCATCATAAAGAACCCTGCACCAAAAACATTAAACCAAATAGCAGTCACATATCATATTATCTGTAACCTATACTCACAGTATGTTTGCGGCAGGCACATTAACTCGGTGAGCTATTTTCTGATGACGTATTGATGGGTCAGAGAGTGCACACAGATTTCTCTAGTAAATGTATTAGTCAGCGGGGTTAATTTACCATTACTGAAACTTGCCAGGTGCATATAGATTTCTGCAGCAGGCAGCCTAATCCTGTAATCTGCCCTAAAATGTAGGCTCTCTGTGGACAAATATGTATGCCAGGACATCTCTGCTATCACATTTTCCTTGTTACCAGTTTCTCTGGGGAGGGGGAGGGAGGGACAGAGTCTGCAAAATACATAAATAATGTGTAGTCTGACTCATTCACTGTGCTGCTCTCTATGGCTCAATCCCCGTGACTGTATCTCATGCCTCCATCCCATTTTGCCACCACTCCCAATTTATGGGTTCCAAGGATAGTGTTTTCTTCCATCTACAACAAAGGTTGTTAGTCTAATCTAGCTGACGGCCTCCTTGCACGTGGAAAAATCTCACAGCATGAAATCGCTGGTACACCTTCATATGCTGTCTGTACAAACACTTCACAACTATGGGCTCTGAAAGGCCCCTCTTTTCTACAGCCCTCCATGCATATGCCAACACTTTACTTCCCCATCCTTTGTCTCATCTCAGTGAACACCAGATGAGTTATTGCCACCTCTCAGCACACAAATGTCTGTCGGTGCACCACAATATATGGCCACTCTGACCAGCCCCTTCTACTTCTTCGGCTTTTGACAGAAGCCTACGTTGCCACTGGGAAAGAAGTTGTTGCTAACAAATGCTTTATATGGGTGAAGTTGTGTGTTCTCCCATTCCAGTCTTTCACACTGATTATACTGCTGTTGTCACGGTTTAGGCACATCCGGTTCTTGCTGTAGTTTCACAGTGGAGGCCATTTTACAGTTCTGCTTGCCCTAGTAGCTAGCAGTACACCTTGAGTGCTGTTTTGAGTCAGGGCTAGAGTGGAAGGGAACCACAGGCCCAGGGTGAATTTTAAATGTATGCGGCGTAGTTCGTGTAATTGTCAAGATTTCACGTCAGCAGGTGCATCATTATAACAGTCATGTCATTACGCTGCCGCTCTTAGTGTAAAATAAAAAAAACAATAGTGCAGAAACAACACACACAACTAGAAGATAAGCAGCTGTTGCGCCCTACAATTGTGCTTTCTTTTTTTTTTTTTTTTTAGTGCAAGATGCTTATTTGCTTCATAAATTGAGGCAAGGATGCATTTCACGATTAAATATAGTCTCATTCTGTATAATTTACCTGACAATTTGCATAATTACGCAAAAGCAAATTGCACACATTTCGCACACCCATAGATTATACAGGCGTTTTAACGGCTGGATCATGGAAGCCCAGGAAGCCCCAAAAACTCACTGAAGGCATCCATGACTGTCCAATCCGGAGAGTGATCCAGAAAGAAACCTGAAAAATCGGCAATTTCTGTATCTTTCCATGGCGTACTCTTTGACATTCTGTGAATTCCTGAATAGTGGTAAAGCTGTGCAAACACACATTCGAGGGGAGAAACCTCTGAACCGTAGATTTCCTTTTGCATTGTTTGTGAATGGGGGCTGGATCTGGAGACTCGTGTTTATGAAGGCTACATCTTTCCTAATCTGCACAGCTGAGCTGCCCCCGCACGCGCCCCTAAGTTGCCTGTCATCATCACCCCGAAGCCCACCACCTGCGCCAGGTGACACCACATACCTCTAGCCCCTGCCCCCAGAGCTCTTCCCTTGAACCGGGTCGAAGTTCTCTGTACAGCTGGGGGAGATTTACAGCAGTGAAGAGGCCGGCATGGCAGGCAGGGCTTTACAAGAGGTCCCAGAATAAATTACCCATAAACGAATGCAGGTGACTCCGGAATTTATGGCGCTTTAATGCTGCTTTAATAAGGGACGGTACGAATTAAAGAGTATTGAGGTCCTGGAGGCTAATACAAAAGGCGAGCTACAAATTGTCAAATTAAGCAAGGCTTGCAAGGCATTTGCGGTCAATCACCAAACATCTCTTATTTGGGCCTGCTTCAGGGTTACGAACCGAGTAGGTAGCTCGTGGTGTTAAAGCGGCTCGTGCAGAGATATGCATGTGGACTGAAAAACACAGCTTTGTATTCACCGATGCGACGTCTCTTACCCTTTCGAGGTAGACAAAATCAGTAATCTTTGCATTTATTGTAAACAGTCGTAACAGCAGCACATCTGTGCAACAGGCGCAGGAAACAGGGCTATACAGAATATGATTATGCTAAGGGCACCTATGAAGACATCAGAGATTTTTTTGGTTTGCTTCAGTAGCTTAAATGGTTAACTTATCTAAATGTACTTGAATTGTTTCCCCCGCACATTGGGTCGGTGAACCAGCTATTCTATTTTTAAAAATATGTAGGGGGTAGCTAGTGAAGTGTTGCTTTCCTGCAGCCTTATTTGCTGCAAAGCAGAGCTCACCCAGACATCCGGCTTTCTGGCATTTGGGTGAATTAAATGCATCGAGTCCTTTACGTCCTGACTGGGTGGGCAGGTCTCGTTCACTGATTCTCAGAGTAAGAATGTGACCCCCAGAGTTAGGGGTTGTGGTTCAAACCAGACCAACAGCCAAAGAAAAGCAGACTTAGATTTTTCTCAGACTGAAACTTGGGTGAAGCCCTTTCTTTGGTGGACCAAGATGCAGGTCTTCTGCCCAATCGTGTAAGTGGCAGACGAGACAAATAGCAGTCCATCAAATTTTTACAAGGAGGGTAGTGGGGGGGTCTAAGTGCCAGAGTTGCCGACTTTGGAACAGGGGAACCAGGATCGAGTTTTGACTGAGCTCAGCATCCTGTGATTTTGAACAAATCACTTAATTCCTCGACCCTGAAACAAAGAAGTATTAATCTGACCTTGTGTAATGTAAACAGGTCAAGTTCGCTCTATATAAAAACTGGAAAGGTAAAGAATGCATTGAACAGGGAAGCTTAGTCATACTGCACACACTTAAAACAACGTCCTCATCCTTTTCTAATTACCATTTTCAAGACCCGGCTGCAGCACACTTATTACATAACCAGATCTCTCATAAACATAAAGAGCTGAGCACTTGCACCCGGGCCTGGCATACTCATCAGGTGCCCAAGCCTACCACAATGAGCATGGATGTTTCATTTAGAGTAGTGGTCAAAGTCAAGAGGGCAGCCTGTAAATGGTACAGCCTTAGGATTCCTTATAATTTGCAAATATTTTCTTTTATCTCCATTTAAGTGATAAAAGCATATTTGCTGGGGCTGAGCTCAGGATTTTTGTAGCAAAGAGTAAGGACAAGTTTCCTAGCATTCAGGGCCTAGACAGGTATCAGGCTACAAGTTCATTCCAGTTGCTGACATCAAGATTTCCTGCAAGTGAATCAAGATTATAAGTGGTGTACACCTGTCGTTCCAACACTCACTAGTAATGGCCCAGCTGTTATTTGACAGACCACACCCACATGCAGCCACTTCAGCAATGTACAGAATTATATAAATCAGTAACAGTAAATTATCAGGATACTTTTCAGAAAGGGGTTCTGAGTGATCTGATATGGATGGGAGCGAAGCTCAAGTAATGTTGCTACCCAGGACCCCGAGGTGCAAAACATCCTGGTAATCTACTTTTTATAATTGTATTTGTTATATATGTCCTCCAAAATCCTCCTCCTCTCCCCCCGCCTTCAACTACTGTACAGGGGAAGAGGATAATGGAAGAGCTATACATAACATGCCCTCTCCTCCCTGATGCAAATCAGAAAAATAAATATCTTACCCACTATGCTTAACCCCTTTGCTGCCAGGCCTTTTCCCCCTCAGGTGCCCGGCCTTTTTGTTGGCTATTTGGGGCAGGGCGCGCTTACGCCCTCATAACTTTTTGTCCACATAAGCTACCCATGCCAAATTTGCGTCCTTTTTTCCACCATCCTAGGGATTCTAGAGGTACCCAGACTTTGTGGGTTCTCCTGAAGGAGACCAAGAAATTAGCCAAAATACAGTGAAAATTTCGTTTTTTTAAATAAATGGGGAAAAAGGGCTGCAGAAGAAGGCTTGTGGTTTTTTCCTTGAAATTGGCATCAACAAAGGGGTTGCAGTGCTAAAATCACCAGCTTACCAGCTTTCAAGAACAGGTAGACTTGAATCAGAAAACCCAATTTTTCAACACAATTTTGGCATTTTACTGGGACATAACCCATTTTTACGTTTTTTTGTGCTTTCAGCCTCCTTCCAGTCAGTGACAGAAATGGGTGTGAAATCAATGCTGGGTCCCAAAAACCTAACCATTTCTGAAGAGTAGACAAAATTCTGAATTCAGCAATGGGTAATTTGTGTAGATCCTACAAGGGTTTCCTACAGAAAACAATTGAAATAAAAAAATATTGAAATTGAGGTGAAAAAACAGCTATTTTTCCTCTACGTTTTACTCTGTAATTTTTTCCTGCAATGTCAGATTTTTTAAAACCATATACTGTTATGTCTGCTGTACTCTTCTGGTTGCGGGGATATATAGGGCTTGTAGGTTCATCAAGAACCCTAGGTACCCAGAGCCAATAAATGAGCTGCAACTTGCAGTCGGTTTTCATTCTATACCGGGTATACAGCAATTCATTTGCTGAAATATAAAGAGTGAGAAATAGGTATCAAGAAAACCTTTGTATTTCCAAAATGGGCACAAGATAAGGTGTTGAGGAGCAGTGGTTATTTGCACATCTCTGAATTCTGGGGTGCCCATACTAGTATGTGAATTACAGGTCATTTCTCAAATAGAAGTCTTTTTTTACACACTGTCTTATATTTAGAAGGAAAAAATGTAGAGAAAGACTAGGGGCAATAACACTTGTTTTGCTATTCTATGTTCCCCCAAGTCTTCTGATAAAAAAAATGGTACCTCACTTGTGTGGGTAGGCCTAGTGCCTGCAACAGGAAATGCCCTAAAACACAAAGTGGACACATCACGTTTTCTCAAAGAAAACAGAGGTGTTTTTTGCAAAGTGCCTATCTGTGGATTTGGGCCTCTAGCTCAACCGGCACCTAGGGAAACCTACCAAACCTGTGCATTTTTGAAAACTAGAGACCTAGGGGAAATCCAAGATGGGGTGACTTGTGGGGCTCTCACCAGTTTCTGTTACCCAGAATCCTTTGCAAACCTCAAGATTTGGCAAAAAAAACAAACACTTTTTCCTCACATTTCGGTGACAGAAAGTTCTGGAATCTGAGAGCAGCCACAAATGTCCTTCCACCCAGCGTTCCCCCATGTCTCCGGATAAAAATGGTACCTCACTTGTGTGGGTAGGCCTAGTGCCCGAAACAGGAAAGGCCCCAAAACACTATCTGGACGCATCAAAATTATCAAATAGAAAACTAGCTGTTTTTGCGGGCAGGGGAGGGGGTGGTGGGGGGGGGGGTGTAGGAGGCTGGACTGGCTTGTAGTGAGTACCAAGGGGTACTTGCACCTTGCACCAGGCCCAGTTATCCCTTATTAGTGTATAGGGTGTCTAGCAGCTTAGGCTGATAGATAATGGTAGCTTAGCAGAGCAGCTTAGGCTGAACTAGGAGACGTGTGAAGCTACTACAGTACCACTTAGTGTCATATGCACAATATCATAAGAAAACACAATACACAGTTATACTAAAAATAAAGGTACTTTATTTTTATGACAATATGCCAAAGTATCTTAGAGTGTACCCTCAGTGAGAGGATAGCAAATATACACAAGATATATATACACAATAGCAAAAATATGCAGTATAGTCTTAGAAAACAGTGCAAACAATGTATAGTTACAATAGGATGCAATGGGGAAACATAGGGATAGGGGCAACACAAACCATATACTCCAAAAGTGGAATGCGAACCACAAATGGACCCCAAACCTATGTGACCTTGTAGAGGGTCGCTGGGACTATTAGAAAATAGTGAGAATTAGCAAAATAACCCTCCCCAAGACCCTGAAAAGTGAGTGCAAAGTGCACTAAAGTTCCCCTAAGGACAAAGAAGTCATGTTAGAGGAATAATGCAGGAAAGACACAAACCAAAAATGCAACAACTGTGGATTTCCAATCTAGGGTACCTGTGGAACAAGGGGACCAAGTCCAAAAGTCACAAGCAAGTCGGAGATGGGCAAATGCCCAGGAAATGCCAGCTGCGGGTGCAAAGAAGCTTCTACTGGACAGAAGAAGCTGAGGTTTCAGCAGGAACGAAAAGGGCTAGAGACTTCCCCTTTGGTGGACGGATCCCTCTCGCCGTGGAGAGTCGTGCAGAAGTGTTTTCCCGCCGAAAGAATGCCAACAAGCCTTGCTAGCTGCAAATCGTGCGGTTAGCGTTTTTGGACGCTGCTGTGGCCCTGGAGGGACCAGGAGGTCGCAAATTGGACCAGGAGAGAGAGGGGACGTCGAGCAAGACAAGGAGCCCTCTCAGCAGCAGGTAGCACCCGGAGAAGTGCCAGAAACAGGCACTATGAGGATGCGTGAAACGGTGCTCACCCGAAGTCGCACAAAGGAGTCCCACGTCGCCGGAGACCAACTTAGAAAGTCGTGCAATGCAGGTTAGAGTGCCGTGGACCCAGGCTTGGCTGTGCACAAAGGATTTCCGCCGGAAGTGCACAGGGGCCGGGGTAGCTGCAAAAGTCGCGGTTCCCAGCAATGCAGCCCAGCGAGGTGAGGCAAGGACTTACCACCAAACTTGGACTGAAGAGTCACTGGACTGTGGGGGTCACTTGGACAGAGTCGCTGGATTCGAGGGACCTCGCTCGTCGTGCTGAGAGGAGACCCAAGGGACCAGTAATGCAGCTTTTTGGTGCCTGCGGTTGCAGGGGGAAGATTCCGTCGACCCACGGGAGATTTCTTCGGAGCTTCTGGTGCAGAGAGGAGGCAGACTACCCCCACAGCATGCACAAGCAGGAAAACAGTCGAGAAGGCGGCAGGATCAGCGTTACAGAGTTGCAGTAGTCGTCTTTGCTACTATGTTGCAGGTTTGCAGGCTTCCAGCGCGGTCAGCAGTCGATTCCTTGGCAGAAGGTGAAGAGAGAGATGCAGAGGAACTCGGATGAGCTCTTGCATTCGTTATCTAAAGTTTCCCCAGAGACAGAGACCCTAAATAGCCAGAAAAGAGGGTTTGGCTACCTAGGAGAGAGGATAGGCTACTAACACCTGAAGGAGCCTATCAGAAGGAGTCTCTGACGTCACCTGGTGGCACTGGCCACTCAGAGCAGTCCAGTGTGCCAGCAGCACCTCTGTTTCCAAGATGGCAGAGGTCTGGAGCACACTGGAGGAGCTCTGGACACCTCCCAGGGGAGGTGCAGGTCAGGGGAGTGGTCACTCCCCTTTCCTTTGTCCAGTTTCGCGCCAGAGCAGGGCTAAGGGGTCCCCTGAACCGGTGTAGACTGGCTTATGCAGAATTGGGCACATCTGTGCCCAACAAAGCATTTCCAGAGGCTGGGGGAGGCTACTCCTCCCCTGCCTTCACACCATTTTCCAAAGGGAGAGGGTGTAACACCCTCTCTCAGAGGAAGTCCTTTGTTCTGCCATCCTGGGCCAAGCCTGGCTGGACCCCAGGAGGGCAGATGCCTGTCTGAGGGGTTGGCAGCAGCAGCAGCTGCAGTGAAACCCCAGGAAGGGCAGTTTGGCAGTACCAGGGTCTGTGCTACAGACCACTGGGATCATGGGATTGTGCCAACTATGCCAGGATGGCATAGAGGGGGCAATTCCATGATCATAGACATGTTACATGGCCATATTCGGAGTTACCATTGTGAAGCTACATATAGGTAGTGACCTATATGTAGTGCACGCGTGTAATGGTGTCCCCGCACTCACAAAGTTCAGGGAATTGGCTCTGAACAATGTGGGGGCACCTTGGCTAGTGCCAGGGTGCCCTCACACTAAGTAACTTTGCACCTAACCTTTACCAGGTAAAGGTTAGACATATAGGTGACTTATAAGTTACTTAAGTGCAGTGTAAAATGGCTGTGAAATAACGTGGACGTTATTTCACTCAGGCTGCAGTGGCAGGCCTGTGTAAGAATTGTCAGAGCTCCCTATGGGTGGCAAAAGAAATGCTGCAGCCCATAGGGATCTCCTGGAACCCCAATACCCTGGGTACCTCAGTACCATATACTAGGGAATTATAAGGGTGTTCCAGTAAGCCAATGTAAATTGGTAAAAATGGTCACTAGCCTGTTAGTGACAATTTGGAAAGAAATGAGAGAGCATAACCACTGAGGTTCTGATTAGCAGAGCCTCAGTGAGACAGTTAGGCACTACACAGGGAACACATACATATAGGCCACAAACTTATGAGCACTGGGGTCCTGACTAGCAGGGTCCCAGTGACACATAACAACCATACTGAAAACATAGGGTTTTCACTATGAGCACTGGGCCCTGGCTAGCAGGATCCCAGTGAGACAGTGAAAACACCCTGACATACACTCACAAACAGGCCAAATGTGGGGGTAACAAGGCTAGAAAGAGGCTACTTTCTCACACAACCCCCCCCCCCCAAACGAAGGACAATAAGGCTAACCTTGGCCAGTTGAGACTTTATTGTCTAAGTGGTGATAAGTAGAGAGTAGCTCTGCAATAGACTGGTTACTCCCTTTATCATCCACTATATGGTTACTTCCCTGTGGGGATGTAAACCACCCTGTTTGAAGTTTTTTAGCTAAGCAACAATGTGAAGATGTATTTTCAGAGTTTCTATCAGTAAGTTTTAGTTTAGAGCAGTGGGAATTGTCCACTGAACCTATTTGTAGTGATGGAAATGCCAGACAGGGATGCTGTCTCAATAAAGCCATAGCTGGGCAAAAACGTTGTCCATATGGCTGGAAGAGAGAACAGGGATGCTGTTTCTCTTGAGTTGGAGCAGGGCAGGGATGCTGTCCTATGAGCTCCACACTAGGGCAGGGATGCTGTCCTAAGTGGAAGTTTCTCTGGGAGGGTTGGAGGGATGCTCCATGTTCACTAAAATGGTGCTCTTTTTGTCACCAATGTTAGTTATCCCACAGAGAGGTACTTCTACCTCAGGGAGTCCAGCTTTGCCAGCTGATGATTCCCTTGGAACAGGTGCCACCCCAGGAGAGGTTTCTCCCACCACAGGAATGGTATCCTGAATGGTAGGGTGGTAAGGGGATACTGTGATACCCTTTTTACCTGTTGATGGAGAGGGATCCTGAGTTTTCAGGCCTTCTCTCCTTTGCTTTTTCATTTCAGTAGAAATGAGAGGGGACAATTCCTCAGGGATGCCCAGCATGGCTGCATGGGCATAAAAACTCTACATCAGCCCAACCTGAGGCCTCTAGGTCATTACCTAAGAGACAGTCTACAGGTAAGCTAGGTGATACCACCACCTGCTTAGGGCCAGTAACTCCACCCCAACTAAACTGAATTATAGCTAAGGGAAGAAACTTAGTGGAGTTATGGACATCAATAATCTTATACTGTTGTCCAATGATGTGTTGATCAGGGTGCACTAGGTTTTCAGTCACCAGAGTGATACTGGCACCTGTGTCCCTGTAGGCCAAGGCCTCAACACCATTTATTGCAACTGTCTGCCTGTACTTATCCATTGTAAGGGGACAAGCAGCCAATGTGGCAAGGCCAGTGCCACTAGGTGTGACAGAAACTGTCTTGGGACTGACTACCCCAGTTTCTACTATGGACCCATAAGTGAACCCAACTACACCCTTAACTTGACTGTTGCCAGCAGTCCCACCACTAGTACCACTACTGCTAGGGGCACTAGAGCTTGATGTATTAGTGGTGGTAGGCTCAGGGGGTTTACCTGGACAGGACTTATCCCTTGGCCTATGGCCTCTGTTTTTACACACAAAGCACCAAGGCTTTTTAAATTGTGTAGGTTGAGAAGAAGAGGAAGAATTTGTTTTATCTCCACCCCCTGAAGAACATTTTTAGGCTGACAAGTGCAGCAGAAATTTTATCAGTATAGATGAGACAGTGCTGGGTGGTAGGAATTTTGTGTATTCATGCAGATTCTGGATTCTGGAAGGTTCCATCACAAAAATGTGGGAAAAATGTGTGCTTTCTAGCAAAGTTGGAGGTTTGCAGGGCATTGTGGGTAAGGAAATAGTGCGGGGTGCATGTGAAGCACACCACCCTGGAATCAACTAGATGTTTAGTTTTCAGATGTGTCTAGGTCTTGTGGATTTTTTTACATGGCAGCGTCCCAAAGTAAAAAAAAAGTGCAGCCCTCACCATTCCAAGTGGGACGATTTAGAGAGTTACCAAGCTCTCATGGCCCAAATGTAAAACAAAAAACAAAAATAATCAATTGTCCTCTTGCTTGCCATGGGATAAGATGTTCTAGTGTGCGGGGGAGAGCTGAATGACTGTTAGCCTCTTTAGTTCGGGTGCGGGCACCTCTTTAGTTCGGGTGTGGGCATAACCAGGCCCATACTGGTTGGTAGCCACCACCCCACTGTTTTATTTTTTTTATTCCCTGGCATCTAGTAGACTTTCTGTCCCCCGGGGTGTGGATCAGGGGTAAATACCCAATCTGCCCACTGGTGGGAAGAACAATTTTGGCCCCATTTATTTGGGATGGGGGTATGTCCATACCCCAACCTCTTTTTTTGAAAAAAAATAATTCTTCCCTGGTCTCTGGTGGGCTTTCTGCCCCCATTGGAGGCAGATGGGCCTTCCAAAAATAGGCCAATATGCCCCCAAGGGGGGCAGTTATGGCCAACAGTAATGTGCCCCCATGGGGAGCGACCCTTGCCCAAGGGGCTGCCCCCCAATCAAAACACACACACACACACACACACACACACACCAATCCATGGTGTCTAGAGGTTTGCCTAACAAAAATAGGCCGATCTGCCCCCAAAGGGGGCAGAAATGGCCTAAATACAATTTGTCCCCCCCCCCCCCCCGGGGAGCGACCCTTGTCTAAGGGGTCACTCCCCATACATAAAAACAAAGTAAATAAAAAATTATATATATACCTGGTGTCTAGTGGTTTCTGCCCCCCCCTGGTGGCAGATCCGCCTAATTATATTGGGCCGATCCGCCTCCAGGAGGGGCAGAAAAGGCCTACAAATATTTTGCCCCCCCCTGGGGAGTGGCCCTTGCCAAAGGGGCCATCCCCTTATGTGTTAGTATAAAAAATAAAAAAATAAAAATCCCTGGTGTCTTGTGGTTTTATATTAGGCCTTTCTGCCCCCAGGCAGAAATGGCCTAATAATAATTCCCCCCCTCCTCGCTCCCCAAACATAAAAAAAATAAAAAGAAACAATAAAAATGATCCCTGGTGTCTAGTGGTTTTCTGCCCCCCGGGGGGCACATCTGCCTAATAATCATTTGCCCCCCCTGGGGAGTGGGCCTTGCCCAAGGGGCCACTCCCCTTATGCGCAAGTACAAAAAAAAAATCCCTGGTGTCTAGTGGTTTCTGCCCCCCAAGGGGGGACCATAGCAGGACAAGCTGGTCTCATCCTCGGCACGGAAGGTGAGACTAGCTCGTCCTGGGCACCCAAAGGGTTAACCGAAACCCACTCCCTTGCGTGCTTTCCTTTCCTCTCTGTGCTTTCTGCTTAATGACATCACAAGAGTTGATAAAGAGTTTTGTTATAAGTTGTTGTGATTTCATAGCAAGGATTTTCAGAAACTGAAATAAACAATAGAGGCTTTCTATGAGAGCCATACATAACAAAAAGGGTATTTGTGCAGGTGGTTCCGATGTACATCAGCTGGTGCATTTCGGTGTCTGTCAGTGCTGTACATCAGCACATTAATGATCTGCAAGGTTCAAGTTTTTTTTTTTAGGTTATCAACTTTCCAACACCTTGTCGACTTAGACCAAGAGAGGGAGAGCAATGATCTTCTAGTCTGCCATGTTGAACACTAGCAATGAAACTGCACTTCTGGCACGGACAATTACAGAACAAACAGTACACATTTTTTAAAATAAATATATTTGTGTATGCCATGATCGAAGAAGGCTCACTGACAAAGCTGACTGGGTTAAAACATTTATCGACCTAATACTGAACTTTAGAGATATTACCATTACAGTCAGAAAAACAGTTGTTTGCATCCTTTCTCGGTTTTTGCATGAATTTAGAGGATGCTGATACAGTAGGTCAAGAACTTGTCTGGCACACCCTGCACTTTATCAAACTAAAATGCACCGTAAGCTTGGCTAAAAGAAGTTAAAATGTATTAGATATCAGTATATTGAGAGAGTATGAAATTTTATTTGAGGAGTTTAGGTTGTGCCAATACATGCTGAGCTCACAGCATGAATGCCTGCAAATGCCCCCCAAAAGATATCGGACCTATAAAATTACTTAATCTGCGTATTCATGAGTATTCTCCCACTTCTTTACGCATTATTACTATTGTCTATGTCAGACAGGGACACACTCACAAACGTGGCGGATGTCCTGTCTGCCATATTATAAGTGTTATTGATTTTAAAGCACTTCTAATACGGCAGAAGGGATATCTGCCCCATTCGTGATGGAGTTCACCAAACTGTAAAATTATGTCCCATAATCTGAAAGCCAAATAAATGCCCGCTCCTAAAGTATCATATCTCTGCCTTCCACCCTGTCCTCCACAAAAAATAAGCTGTACTTTCCTCTCCATTACTAAAAAAAAAAAAAAAAAAAATGAAATAAACTTGTGCCCCTTTCATAAGCAATACAAATGCCTAAAAAGGGCACGCTGGTAGGCAGGCTTGCAGTTTCCAGGCACACTAGACACGTTCATGAACAAATGACAAGGCTGCTCAGTAGGTGAAGTCTTTGCTGTAGAGATGAGCATCTAGCTTTCTTGACAAACAGTTCGCTTCATAGCATTGTGGACACAAACTATTCGGTCAGAGGTCAAGAACATAAGGAGCATTGAGTTGGTTTACGATAATCAAGAATCGGATAGTATTGGAATATAACTCTAAATCAGAGTTCGGATTATAGTTTCAGGCAGGTTCTACTTTCAAAAAAACATTTCCTTTAAATTTGCAACTCCTGTCTTCGAGTTTGTTTCCTATGAAAACCTGATGGTAGTACGCTTGTTTACTGCGGGCTTATTTTTACACTTCATGCGTGAGAAATCTCCTCCTTGTGAGAGAAACTGACCACCTTCAGATGAACTCGGTTGATGGGGACCACACAGCATGCCCTCAATGAAACCCACATCTGACACGCAACTCTGAAGTCGAATGCTGGCTGGTGTCATAGCCATAGTTAGAAAAAGACCAGGAACAGGTGCCATTACACTCCTCTTTATTAATAAGGCAAGGACTGTGGAGTGGATGGTTCCACCTGGTGTCTTGAACAGCAAGCTGCCACCCAAGTTGGTCGAGTGCGTCCACTGCAACAGGAGAAATTTCGTTTTTCAGCGCTGGAGTAATTCTATTCCTTGCTTGGTCCCTTCAGAGGCAGGGCTACATCTCTCACTTCCTCAGCTGGGGCGTATCTGGTAGTCAAAACAACAAGGACGGAGTAAAGCTCTAGCTGGCCAAGGCAGCCATTTTGGAACACACGGGTTTCCTCAACACGGCAGAAACATGGGGACTACAATGCAGTGTTAACACCCTGAGCCCTTCTCCGTCCTCGCGGGCTCGCCTTGAAAAGCTTGATGCCTTATGGGCCAAGACAGATCAAAGCAGGCCACAGAGGCACCGCGGACGGATCCCTTCAACGCTGGAAGACCGCTGCACTTTCATCTCGTGCGCCGGATCTCTTGGCGCAAAAGCACAAAGGTTCCAACGTAATGACACGTGAAACCGAGCCGAGCATCCGCCGCCCTGGGGAGAGCGGGCTGGGGAGTTTTTTTTAGTCTATCTATTTCTGGCTGTCAAATGAAGCACACGTGCGTTCGAAGTAATTCAAGCCCGCCGAATGGAGCCGCACGTCCAAGGCTTGTAGAAGGGGAAAGTGGTGTTTTTACACACGGGGACAGCAAAGAACCAGCGCGAATCCTCTGCAGAAAATATGTTGGGAAAAATGATGCAAATGGAAAATGGTATTATAAGTCAATGCGTGGTGTACCGACAGACGGTTTGGCACCCAAGCAAGGGTATTATTATTCAAGGTGGTGTTGGCCTCTGTGTTGCTAAATGAATGAATACACACACTAACAATTTAAGTGTAGCTATTGGAATAAAATCTTTATAACAGAAATGGTCATACTGTAACCCAATGGTACTCAGTTTTTTGAGCTCGCAACACCAAAACCAAGATACTGTTTTTCCAGTCCAAGCCTTTTCATTAGATACCCTAGTGCATTTTATGAATTATAGTTTGCTCTCTTTGAACCACAGCTGGCCCTACTCACTTAATAAAAGTGATTTGTATTTTAAAAAAAATGTACGTGATGACAATGAGGAGCGGTGACGACCTAACATAGAAGAATGAACGGTTGCGTTCGTCGAGCTGGATTTGTGCATTACATAGATGTCCACAAGCAGGCACTAAACCCTCTGAGATATAGGCCACTTTGTTTTAGCAGCTGCGGCTGGTGCATAATCGAAACCTGTAGCTTTCAGCTGGTAGTACATTGGTAAAAGAGTTACAGGTGTAAAATTGCACTGAGTGATCTGATGCAGGGCCGGCTTTAGCGCTGGTGGTGTTTGGTGCGACAGTCTTTTTTGACACCTCCCTCCCCAATGGCCTCCACTTCAGATTCCCTCACTAGCATCCGTTAAAAGTGGCCCTATACCTCTACACAGCCCCTCCCTCACACATTTCATTTGTTTTAAAGCACCAGTAATGGCTGGCTTTATAAATCCACTCAGCTATCCACATAAAACATAGATCTGTTGTTTGCAGCAGTCATATTAACCCCTTGTGCTACTTTATGATGAGTCAAAACTGCTAAATGACAAAACTCTGATCTCTCTTTCTAGCAGGAACATGAATCACAAGAGTTATCTTGACATTTTTATTACTGCCTGAAAGCTGGACAACCAAGGAACTCTGCAGCAGGTGCTTCTAAGTAAGTTATTTCTAAACACTGCAGACCCTCTGAGTTCAGTGCCCCCCACCCCCTGCGTCAGCACCCAGTGCGGCCGCACCAGTGGAACCGCCCTGATCTGAGGAATTAAAACAACCATCATTTGCTGTGGGCACTGAAACGAGTCCTGTCAGGAAAAATACGTGGGTGGAATCTAAAAAGTGGGCATGGATGTGGAAAAGCAGGGAGTTGATGAAACAGGCTATTCTGTACATGTCTGGTTCTCCAAATTACCCATGAAAGAGTGGATGGGAAGGGACAGAATTGTTTCCTGTGCACTACTCTCACATTTTTCATTATGGGAGATATGGAGTGTATTCCTCAACAAAGGAGTGTCAGTGGTTACTTCCCCACCATTTCCCAAGACCAAACGGGCAATTTATTAACCCCTTGTGTGCTGAGCATGAAATGGTTCCATCCTCAGCCATGGTGGGCGTGTGCTGAGGATGGCACTGTTCTGTCCTCGCACCCATCCCTTGAAAAGCTTTGCGCCCCCCTCCCCCCCGGCCGGACCTATAAAGTGCCCCCCTCACCCCTCAGGTATTGAAGCGGAAGCACTTCTGCCCGCTGCCACCCCAATACCCCCCCTCCGTCATCTGATGAAGTCAGCTTACGCATGGCATGCCAATGTCATCAGCTGGTGCTGGGGATGTACTCAAAGCAATTTGCTTCCAGAGTAAGGAGGAGAGAAGATGCTTGGCGAGTCCTTCTACAGGGTGAATTTCTTTTGTAGGAAAACAGACACTGGGAAACCAAGGAGTTTTTCCTAGCCTCCGTGTCTGTTTTGAAAGGATTTATGCTCCACGATCGCTGGTGAGGCCTGCATTTGTGGAGCAGGACTCCATCCACTAGACCACTTGGATGTTTTATTTTGTATTTTAGGGTAGCAACTCCTTAGGCAAGGGTCGCTGCCTGAAGGAACATAATATCCATGTTTTGGCTAGATTGGCAGTTTTTTTTAGCCTAAAAACCCCCCGGGGTGGGAGGTAAAACCCACTAGGCCCAGGGATTTTTTATTTATTTATTGTGAAGTTGAAGGTAGTGACCCCTTGGGCAAGGGTCACTGACCTGGCAAGCAACATGTTTTTTTTCTGTGTTTCAGCCCACCCTGAGGCATAGATCGGCTATTTTCTTTGGCTGATCTGCCCACAGGGGACGAGGGGTGGGGGTGATTCGAAACCCACACTAGGCCCCAGAGATTTATTATCTGAATTAGAAGGGAGTGACTCCTAGGGAATGGGTCACTCTTCTGGGGAGCAACATGTTTTTTTTCCTGTGTTTGGGCCCCCCTGGGGGTTAGTTCAACTGTGTTTTTTGCCGGATCTTCCCCCCAGGAGGGGTTCGAGACCCACCTAGACGGCAGGGATTTATTTAATAAATTTGTGAGGAGTGACCCTGTGAGTAAAGGGCTCTATTTTGTTTTTGGTATGTCAGGAGTGGCTCCATGGGGATCTTTAGTGGGGAATAAATTGGTATACTTTTGGCCATTTTATGCCCCCCACCCAGAGTGCAGATTGGCCACATTTTTAAGCCTATCTGCTACTTAAGGGGGGAGGTGGTGCAGAAATCCACTAGATACCAGGGAAAGTGTCAATGTGTGTGTGAACAAATGTTTGGATGGCAGTCTGCATGTACTGGCATTTAACTAGCCGTGTGTGTGGACGGGTGCTTGCTTGGTGGTGTGTGTGTGTGTGTGGACTGGCGCATGCCTGGTGGTGTGTGTGGACTGGTACTTACCTGGTGGTGTGTGTGGACTAGCACCTGGCTGGCAGTGTGTGGACTGCCATTTGGGCGGTGAAGGGCAGATATAGCTTTTTATGATGTTAAGTGTTTTTTTGTTTAACTTGTCATCATTTGCATTTGTGATTGCAATGTTTTATTCCTCCTTTTTATTCTAGTGCAAAGCTTTTGATTTTCTTTGCTGTGACTCTTGGTTGCGGTTTCAGCACTGCTAGATCTGCAGTTTGTGTAGTTGCATGTGTCTGGTAAAAAAAACCAAAATGGTACTGTTTATTCTAAATTAGTTTAATTTCCCTGCATGAATTAGTTTTTTTGTAAATGGTGTAATAGCAGCTGCATATTTAGCTTCTGTTTTATTATGTGTGAAATTATCCTTGGATGTGTGCACAATGTGTATTATGTTGTCTTGTGAGTACTTTTGTCTTGTTTTTCCTTTCTAGTGTGATATTGCTGGTGCTTGCTGTGTCTGTGTAGGGTCAGTTCTGGTGAGTCTAGCTGTCTCTGCCGAGTTAGTGGGATTGTTTTGGAGTATATAGGTCTTTTTGTGCTTTGTATTGAACTACATTTCCTTTCAGATTACCAGTAATTTTACTTTTCACTTGTTAAAGCCACACTTCGTTGATTACTTATCTTACATAGTGTTGTTTTTTGTTGACTTATTTGTCAAATTACTTTTATAAGTGAGGATTATGGCTAGCTGCAGGATTACAGCTCAGCAGGTTGTTGGTATGTTTTTAAATTCTTCCTCTGACCATGATTGAGACACACTCTGCATCCGAGGCAAAGTATGAAGTCCAGGATTCTGGCAATGAAATTCTGTCTGAGAGGAATCATCTGATGATGATGCCACTATCAGTGTGGAGGAAGACACTGGTATGCCGACAGTGAAGCAAGAGGCATCTGGATTTCATCCTGGGGCTTAAAGCCTTCCTACTGATGTGCTGAACTCTGATTGTCCAAACATGGTACAGCCTGTGTTGCCTGCCTTTACTGGCGATGCAGGGTGTAGAGTGAATAGTGAAAACTTTTTGCCTATACATTTCTTTATTGTTTATCAATCAATCAATCAATCATAACATTTGTAGAGCGCACTACGTACCCTTTAGGGTTTCAAGGCGCTGAAAAGGGGGGAGGAGGGGGTGCTGCTACTGGTCGAAGAGCCAGGTCTTGAGAAGTCTCCTGAAGGTGGGAAGGTCCTGGGTCTGCCGCAGGGAGGTCGGGAGGGTGTTCCAGGTCTTGGCGGCAAGGTAGGAGAAGGATCTGCCACCGGAGGTGTTGCGCTGGATGCGGGGAACGACGGCGAGGGCGAGGTTGGCGGAGCGGAGTTGGCGAGGGGGGACGTAGAAGTTGAGTCTGTTGTTCAGGTAGGCTGGTCCGGCGTTGTGGAGTGCTTTGTGGGCGTGGGTGAGGAGCTTGAAGGTGATCCACTTGTCCACGGGGAGCCAGTGGAGGTCTTTCAGGTGGTGGGCGATGTGGCAGCGGCAGGGGACGTCGAGGACCAGTCGGGCGGAGGCGTTTTGGATGCGTTGGAGGCGTCGGATGTCTTTTGCTGGGATGCCTATGTAGAGTGCGTTGCCGTAGTCAAGTCTACTGCTGACGAGGGCCTGGGTCACCGTTCATCTGGTTTCCCTCGGGATCCATTTGTAGATTCTACGGAGCATGCGGAGGGTGTTGTAGCAGAAGGAGGAAACTGCGTTGACCTGCTTGGACATGGTGAGGGCGGAGTCGAGGATGAAACCCAGGTTGCGTGCGTAGTTGGCTGGCGTTGGCGGGTGTCCCAGCGCGGTGGGCCACCAGGAGTCGTCCCAGGCTGAGGGGGTGCGTCCGAGGATGAGGACCTCCGTCTTGTCGGAGTTCAACTTCAGGTGGCTGTTTCTCTTCCACTCGGCGATGGACTTCATTCCCTCGTGGAGGTTGGCTTTGGCGGTGTGTGGGTCTTTGGTGATGGAGAGGATGAGCTGGGTGTTGTCGGCGTAAGAGAGAATGTTGAGGTTGTGCTGACGGGCCAGTGTGCGAGGGGGGCCATGTAGATGTTGAACAGCGTCGGGCTTAGTGAGGAGCCTTGGGGTACGCCGCAGATGATGTTGGTGACTTCGGAGCGGAAGGGTGGGAGTCAGACTCTCTGGGTTCTGCCGGAGAGGAATGAGGAGATCCAGTTAAGGGCTTTTTCTTGTATTCCGGCTTCGTGGAGGCGTGTTAGTAGGATGATGTATTTTTGGATGAGATTGTTGACCAGGCTAATTTGTATGCTGAACAATATTTGAGGGACATCCACTCTAGATATAGCCAGCGGACTCCCACAAAGAGTTGAAGAAGTTCTTCGGTTTAACTTTTTTGATGGGCTTGAAAAGGAAGCCTTGGCTGTCTTCATATTGGTGGTCTACTAGTCCCTTGATGGCAGTGGCTATATTTCTTGCAACCATGAGCTGTGATCAGTATTTGTTTCTGCTTCGAATGCTGTATTTTGTTAATAATGCTTCAGAGTTGCCACAAGATCACCCTGATTGTGACTGTCTTTTAAAGAGTCGCACTGTCCTTGTTTGCTTTGTAGATCGAATTTCAGAGATCTACATGCCATGAAAAGAAACTGCTATGGATGAGTCTTTGGTCCTGTTCAAGGGCTGTATGGTGTTTAGGTAGTACATGCCTAGCAAGAGGGCATGTTATGGAATTAAGATGTATATGCGGTCTGAGAGTAGTACTGGATATGTCTAATATGAGGGTGTACACTGGTAGGAATTTCACTACTGCCCCCCCCTGGTTGTCCGTCCACTTTCGAAGTTAATGAGAAAAATGACTGGGAACTTGGTAGGGGATTTTTCAAAACAAAGATCACCATTTATAAGTAGATAACTTCTACACTGGTTTGCAATTGTTCAGGGAATTGTTCACTGTTGATTGTGGCACAATTCACCCTAAAGAGCTTGTATGTCAAAAGCTTCAGATAGGACAGTGCAGCACCTTGCTTAGTGATGAACTTCTAGGTGTGAAATTTGCAGACATGAGAGTTGTCCAGGGTTAAAATGGCAGTCGCGGCGGTCCCCTGAAACGCAGGCTCCGATCCGGGCCTGACAAATTATCCTGTTTGGCGCTCCCAGGGCGTTATAGATAAAAAATGCCAACTAGCGGAATCCCTCAAAAGCCGTTTGGAGTGCTCAGGAGCGGCGCAGAGTGGCTGCTGCGATCCCGCAGGCCTCCGATGCGAGTGAGGCCTCGTCTGCCGTCGGAGCCCAGGGCTTGCGTACCAGAGAGGCATGGCGGGGAGGTGACCTGGAAGGCGCTGAGGACGGAGCGGCTGGACACAGGAGGGTGCAGTGAGTAGCCAGGGAGGCACCTGCAGGAGGGGTCGTCGTCTGCCAGGAGGCCCTTCGCCCCCTGCGCCCCGCGCTGCTCCATGGCCCGGAGGCACAGCACTTTGGAGAGAGGTACCATTGGCATAAATAGGCACAAACTTACCCAGAGAAGATCCCCTCTCCCCTCCTCTCTAGCCGGCGCACATGCCCCGCTGCTGAAAGGAGTAAATTTGTTGGACAATCAGCCTGTTGGAGATGAGCAGCACGATTATATATAGTCAAATAGTGGCAAAACCATGGGCCATGGAGATAGCAGTGGGACGAAAACGGCTACCTGTATCAGGCACTAGGATGCCCCAGGCGGCGTAATAACACCACGGAGGGCCTGGCTGATCCGTCAGTCTCTCCGGCTCCGCGACTGGTCGCCATCACCATACGGGGTGGCGGCTCCTGGTGTCCACGCTGCCTTGCCTACGGTGACTGTGGCCACTCCAAAGTAATTGGTCTTGTGCTGTATTGACTGAGCAGATCGTAGGTGACGAACCCCGGTCGCAGTTTGGAGGGTGGTACACGCATTGGATGAACATAGACATAGAGGTGCGAACCTGCCCAGCTGACATGGCGGGGAAATCTAAGGCGTCCAAAGCCCAAGAGAGTCTTTTCCCCGCGGTTATCTCGGGGGTCCCCAGGCGGCGCCTAGTCTGCAGTCCCTGGAAACTACACCACAATCCCACTCGGCCCAATTTGAAAAAATCCAACAGGTGATCATGGATGCTAAATCCTCACTTGAAAACAGAATTGACACAGTATCTCAGGACCTCAATTTGCTTAGGGTGGTCCATCGTAATCTGGCAGAGAGAGTCTGGACAGTAGAGTCCACACTGGGCGCCATGGACCCACTGGTCTCAGAGAACCAGAAACAAATTCAACGCTTGGACTCTGAAGTGAAAGCCCTTTGGAGACGTGCTGAGGAAGAAGAGGGCAGGTCGCACCGCAACAATGTCCGCTTTCTGGGATTTCCCGAAAGATCAGAAGGGCAAAACTCGGAGCTGTTCCTGGAGCAGTGGCTGATCAAGGAGGTGCTGAATGGTGTCCCATCAAAGTTCTTCTCAGTGGAAAGGGCACAGAGTTCCGGGAGGCAGCCGGCTCCGGGACTGCCGCCTAGACCAATGCTTGCCCGATTCCTTAACTATAGAGATCGAGATGCGATACTCCAATACTTTTGCAGTAAAAGGCCCGATCCACTATGAGGGAACTTTTATTACTGCCTACCCGGACTTCACCCAAGAAGTACAGCGCCAACATCACTCTTACATGAAAATTAAACAACGTCTCCGTGAACATAACATCAAGTATGCCCTGATGTTTCCTGCTAAACTTAGGGTGGTTGTGGATGATCGAACTCACGTTTTCACCACCCCGGCGGATGCATGGACATGGATGCACGCCAAGGGCATAGCACAGACCCAAGAAGAGGCAGGAGACGGTGATGCGTGGCTCACATCACCGGCACGGAGGAGACTCAGGAAGCGGTCAAAGGCGCAACCCACAGAAACACAAGCTGCGACCGAGAGAGCAAGAGTGCTAAAAGAAACGACTCTGCACACACAAAACTCTTTCGGAGTGCTACAGGCCACTCTGAGTGAACATATGGACTCTGACTCCAGCAGCTCTGACTCGACCATTACGGAGGCGCTAAAGGGCCTGGCGTTCACACCCCGATCTGCAGATGTGCTGTGATTACCGCAGGGGAGGGTTTTTTCTTTTTTCATGGCCCTGCATTGCAACCTCGAGGACATAGGGTTGAGTAATTTTGGAATGGCATTGCCTTTACATACATGCACCAGCCTGATATCCTTTTCCATTCCATTTGCAGCATATTAACTCAGGACCTGGGGGATAATGTGGTTATAAACCTTGGAAGCACCAATACGTTTACTCTTTGCTTAAATGTTGGGGGCCCCTTATAAGGGCCACCTCCAATTGCTACCATGGCTCCCCAGATGGTATCCACATGGATACAGTTCTTTGATGTAAGGAGTGTGCTGTGTTTTTTGCTAATATGGATGGCAGTTAGAAAAATGCAATTAAGCCACTGTTTTTGGGGTTTAAGGGGGTGTTGGGGGGGTGGGAGGGATTTTGTTTATGTTTATCAGGTCTTTCTGGATTGCAAAGCATATCCTCACAGCTGTTAGTTCACAGTAATTTTCAAAAATGTAGCAGTGCAACTTTAAATGGAGTTGGGACCCGAAGCACAACACACACACAAATATTGTATACTACGACATGGTTCACTGTGCATTCCGCATTATGTACGAGTATAACATAATTACATTGTAAGTGCGAGGCATGGCCGTGCAGGGCAAGAGGCATCAAATTTATACCTACCTCAAACGTCAGAGAATACACATTGCTATCCTGCAGGAAACACATCTATTGGAAGCTGATTTGCAGGCACTAAGGGGGACAGATCTTAGGCACATCATTTTCGGCCCACGCGAGGGGGGTACTAGTGTGGATAGCACAAGGAGTACCATATGTCCAACACACACAAGATAGATCAGGGGGGCAGATATGTGGTGACAGAGGGACAGCTCAACGGCAAACAAATCACAATAATAGGGATCTACGCCCCTAACAGCGCGTTGACCGAATTCCTCTGCATAATGTCCCCAGCGCTGCTGATGAACCCTGCAGCGCCTGCCGTCTGGGGTGGCGATTTTAATAGCACTCCAGATGCATCGCTGGATCGTTCAACACCGCTTCCATTGGGGATGACATGTAGGCGTGGTGCTAGTCCGCTGGTGGCCTGTGCAGGGGATATGGGACTGCACGACATTTGGCGCATTGGCCACCCGGCACACAGGGAATACTTATTCTACTCCTTGCCCCACAAGGTACACACTAGGATAGATATTCTGTGGGGGACCCCAGATATATGCTCTTTAGTCTTAGATTCTAGCTACATGGCCAAGACACTCTCTGATCACTCCCCGCTGATGATGACAATGTGGTGGGGCAGGAGACTCCCTGCTGTCCCTGCTTGGCAATACTAGGAATTAAACAGTGGTCCTACAGCAACAAGAGCGATGGAGTAGGATGCACATAAGGTTGGTCACTGCCTCTCGGCTTCTTGCGGAGTGCGTTGCACACTCCACGTGGAAGTCGTTAAGCTGGAAAAAGAAATGAGTCTTGGAGGTAGCCGTAGCTCAAAACGAGGCACCATTTACGGCGCTTCGGGCTCAGCGGATGAAGTACGAGGAGGCGGATCTGCGGCTCCGCCGGCATGACTATAACTACCACCTTGTGTGCTTACAACGGAAGGTGATAGATCGGGTAGACTGCTTGCATGGCTTCTTCGAGAGGACCGCCAGCAGACTCCTATAGGAGCTATACGCTCGGATGATGGAACTAGGGCCACCACGCAGGAAGCGATTAATAAAGCGTTGAAAGAATATTATATGGGTTTGTACAAGGGGCAAACGACATGTAATACTCAGCAACTTAGGACCTTCCTTGAGGGGACATCTCTGTCCCGGCTGTCACCGTTAGACAGGGCAACCTTGGAGGCTTCCCTTACAGTAGAGGAACTGGAGGTAGCCATATCCCAGATGTCCCATAATACAGTACCAGGGATAGATGGCTTGCCAATAAGAGTACTACATCACTCACTCACAACACTTGAAAAGCCACTTGTTGGCGGTGTTCGAGGAGGCGTGGACCCGCAGTCTGCTTCCACCATCGCAAAGAGAGGTGCTGATAGTGGTCCTTCCTAAACAGGGCCGGGATCTTGCAGACGTTAGGTCGTATAGACCGCTCTCTTTACTCAACCTAGACTGCAAAATCTTGGGTAAAGTATTGGCAAACAGACTTGCCCCCATGATACACACTCTAATCCATGAAGACCAGAATGGCTTTATTCCAAAACGCAATACGTTCCTAAATGTTCGTAGATTGCTTAGTGTTATTGGGGATACTCCGCCTGAGGCGTATGACAATGTGGCGATGTCATTAGACATTGAGAAGGCATTCGACACGCTGGGTTGGGACTTCCTGTTTGCCACCATGCATGATATGGGGTTGGCCCCGGCTTTGTACGCTGGGTACAGATCCTATATGCCGAACCCAGGGCTAGAGTGAAAACGGGAGGCATCACATTGGATAGCTTCTCCATCAGCAGAGGAACCAGGCAGGGCTGCCCACTGTCTCCCTTGCTGTTCGCCATTGCGATGGAGCCATTGGCGACAAGGTTACGTGCGGCGGAGAGGCAGTGGGGGGGTGTGTAGATCTGGAACATATCACATTATTTCGCTATACGTGGATGACGCATTGATATATTTGGAAAGGGGAAGCAAAGTGATGCCTTCGGTGATATCCCTGTTAGATAAATATGGGGGTATATCGGGGTTGGTGGTCTACTGGGATAAGTCTTGCTTGTTGCCTTTGACTGTTTTGCCCGTGAGCGCGAGGGAGGATGCTCCTGCGGGACATCTGAAGTGGTGCTTTGATACATTCAAGTACCTGGGAGTTCATATCTATCATAAATCAAAGGACCTGAGGGATGGCAATTTGGGTCGAACGCTGAACTCCATGAAGGGTTCTTTGCGTTTTTGGTGCTCGCTCCGCTTGTCGCCGCTGGGCAGGGTAGCGGTGGTGAATATGGTACTACTTCCCCGACTTCTTTACTACTTCGCAGCACTGCCGGTCACGTTACCCAAGAGCTTTTCTCGCAAATTGAATAAACTATTACTGGGACTCATATGGAGAAAGGGCAGGACACGAGTTGCACTTGCCACCCTACACCGTCCATTAAGTGTGGGCGGGTTAGGCACCCCCAATTTTGTACTTTATTTTGCCGCTGCGCAACTGCAATGGGTACTGAACGGGATCCACAGGCCTGAATCGGCAGAGGCTGCATGGGTCAATACGCAGTTACATGGTGTACCGTTGCTCACATGGCTGTCAAATAGCATGGTGAAAGGTGTCACTGGTAATCCCTTAATGACAGCTGCTCACGACTGTTGGAAACTGTATATACAAAAAGGCAGCACAAGGTTCCCCTACTCTCAACTCATCCCCTTGGGGCAGTAACTGGGAAGCGTCAATTTGAATAGTGCGTACTCCGTGGCCACTTGGGCAGAGGTAGGAATATTAACTGTAGGGGATTGTTTTGAGGATGGCGCTTTGATGACATTTGAGGCTGTAAAAGATCTCACGTCGGTGGGGCCAGGTCAATTTATAGCTTACTTCTCTATATGTCACTTAATAAAGAGGGCGTGGACATCAGGTGACCAAGAACCGGCCATCTCCCCCGCACTACACCATATGTTATCGTACAACAGTCAAACTAAAGTCATAACAAATCTTTACAAAGTCTTGAACAGATCTCCCGAAAATGGATTGGAAAATGCAAGAGGGCGGTGGAACGCTGTTCTCCCGAACCCGTTATCTCCGGAGGAATGGTCTCATGCTCTTGGTCACACCCGGCAGGTGTAACGGAATCCTAGGTTTCTTTACACCCAATTTAATTTCATACATCAGACGTACCTCTCGCCATCCCGTTTGAGGTGCGTGTTTCCTGCGTCCGATCCTCTATGCCCCCGATGTGGCTCCCCGTCAGCCCACTTCTATTATATGGTATGGGAGTGCGGTCCCCTGGAAGAGTCTTGGCGGAAAGTGGTAGCTGATATGTCTGATATTACAGACCATTTGTTCTTGCCAGAACCTAGATCTTGTTTACTGGGTATTAGAACTAGAAACAAACAACACATATACACTCTCAGATTTGCAGATCTAGCACTCATAATGTACAAAAGACTGATTGCAATGAACTGGAAGGCCTGAAGTTGTGGCGTGCGATGACACTACGCTGGGTACGGATGGAGAATCGAGTATTACGCTGGTTGCGAGACAGGGGCCAGATGGTTGCGAGACAGGGGCCAGACCCGCACGAGATAGGACGCCTGGGAAGCATTTGTCACTAGACTAGAAGTTAAGAATGACGAGCGCCTGCCGTGAATCTGATATTACGGAGCACACATGTTGTGGAGGGGGTATCTCGGCTGCGTTGCCTGCCCCCACCTCCTGCCCCTTTTTCTCTCTCTCTCCATCGTACGACACACTGCATAGGGGGCCAGGAGAAGGGGGAGCCTGATTACCGCTGCATGAATACACTTAGATAACCACACATAATACATCCAGAAAGAGCACATAGGGAGACCGTTGCTCAATCAGATCAAATCATGGGCTGAATGACAAAGTCGCGATAGAGATATTGGTCACCAGAAAGTAACACAGGATTATGTAATCATAATAGCAGATATGATAGTCAACAAGTCAAAAACTTGCACACTCCACGAAAACAAATATCCGGGATGCATACTATATCACATGTTACTGCACTACAATCCACCAGTACACGGTTGTTGGAAAGTGGGGTAGATGGCTCCACCTAAAAGATAGCAGAAACACCAGCAATTTTTGGTTCAGTTGTTTATTGATGAATGTAAATCCTATTATTCGGATCTAGACCTAGTTTGTTATTTTCCTATTATGTTATCATATAACGGCTGTCATCCTGATGTTCTATTAATTGTGTTCATTGTTGAATGCTAGTGCTGAAAACAATAAAATACATGTTTAAAAAAAAAAAAAAAAAAAAGAGACGTCAACATGCTGAAAACCATTCTTGATGACAGTACTTCACCTGTGATTTTTTGGGGTCAGGTTGCCAAAGTGCACACACCTATGTGTATTTTAGACTAGAAACGGCATATGGGTGGTGTTGACAGTAGATAAGAGGTTGGAGCCTTAAACTGCTGCTCGCAAGGCTTACGTTAGGTATAAGAAGTTGGCTATCCATTTGTTTACTCTAACATTGTTCAATGTTTTTATTGTATTCAAGGATTGTTCACCAGATTCAAAAGTGACATTTGTTCAGTTTCAGCAGTTTGTGATAGGCAGCCTTGTTGTAGTGTAACAAACAAGTGATCCCGGAGTTGTAGTGGTGGAGGGTGTGGCTTTACAGCTCATGAGCTTTAATTGATTGTCTCAGTTTGTTGATCTTTCAATTATTAACAGTGTATTTTGTTTTTGTGAAATATTTTGATAATAAATTCACATTTTGAACCTTTTTATTCACCCTTGTGCCAAATCCAACCAGTATGTATGTGTAACTTGAGGAAAACATGGTTGTGCAGTAATATGTCTTTTTTCTGTCAGGGTGTGCATTGTCTGTTGATGTGAGTGTTGTAATGTGCTGGGCCCATGGCTGACGGCGTGAATGGTCTTGTGTGTCAGGTATGAATGGTGTGTGAATGGCCTGTAAATTGGTTGGTACCTTGCCCAGGCTTTACAGCTCATAATCCGTGAGTCATTGGTTTTGTTTTTTGGCCTTTCAATTATTAACACTGTATTTTATTTTTGTGAAATACATTTTGAACCTTTCACTCACCCTTGTGCCAAATCCAACCAGTATGTGTATGTACTAGAGGAATAGAGTGTTGTGAAGTAATATGTGTCTTTTCTGTCTTTCTCTGCCAGGGTGTACATTGTCTCTAGGGAAAATCTATCTAATCTAGATATTTTCGTAAACTAGACACCCAGAAAGTACAGGGTGGTGTGCCTCTCGTGGATCCCAAAATGTTTTCTTACCCACAATGCTCTGCAAACCTCAAAAAGTGATTAAAATCACATATTCTCCTTGCATTTCTGAGCCATATTCTTCCAGAATCAGAAGGAAACCACAGAATTCCTACCACCCAGTGTTTATCCACTTGTCCCAATACAAATGCTGCCCCACTTGTGTGTCTGGGTCTACTGCCTGAGATAGAAACTAATTGAACTAACATCAGTGGGAGTCCTCACAAAGGGACCATCCTTGACAGTGGGTTGATTTGTTCTGGTGCAGGCACTAGTCCCAGACATACAAGTAAGGTACCTTTTTATCGGGAGACTTGGGGGAATAGTGGGTGAAAGGATGTTCGTGGCTCCCTGCAGATTCTAGAACTTTCCATCACAGAAATGTGAGGAAAATGTGTTTTTTAGTCAAAGTTTGAGGATTGCAAGGGATTTTGGGTAGCACAATGTAGTGAGAGCCATGCAAGGCATTCCACTCTGGATACCCCTAGGTGTCTATTTTTTTTAAAATTTACAGGATGGCTAGGTTTCCCTAGGTGCCTACTGAGCCAGGGTCCAAAATCTAGAGCTACCCACATTGGAAAAAGAGGGTCAGATTTGGATGAAAAATTTGCTGTGTCTATGTTACGTTTTGGGCTGTTTCCTGTTGCGGGCACTAAGTCTACCCACACAAGTGAAATACCATTTTTATAGAGAAACTTGGAGGAATGCTAGGTGGAAAGAAGTTTGTGGCCCTTGCGGATTCTAGCACTTTCCATCACAGAAATGTGAGGAAAAAGTGTTTTTAGTCAACATTTGAGGTTTGCAAGGGGTTCTGTGTAACAAAAGGCAATGAGATACCCCTAGGTATCTAGTTTTAAAAAATGTACAGGTTGCAAGGTTTCCCTAGGTGCCAGCTGAGCTAGGGTCCAAAATCTAGAGCAACCCACATTGGAAAAAGGAGGGTCAGTTTTGGATGGAAAAGTGTATTGTGCAGGCACTAGGAATACCCAGGGGTGTGGAATTCCTATAGCCCCACACCCAGAACATATTGTTTGGGGTCAAGGACAACAAGTTTTCATATTTATTGTGTCCTTGGGGCAAGTAGGCCCAACCCCCTGCAGCACAAACCCTTTGGCTGCCAGCCTACAGGGAAGGGGAACTATCTGCAGTTAAGGCAATACTTGTGTTCCTATGGTAATGCTGTTCAAACTTGTATTTATGGTCCATTAATGCAAAGCCTTTATTATTAGGGTGAGCGCTGTAAATAAATGCTGTAAGCTTAGACTGCACAGCTGACAGTGGTTCCAGTAAAAAAATGTGCACACACACTTTTGAAAAGTGAACAATATGAGGCTATCTATAATTTTCCCCAGAATGCGCTCTGATTAGATGCAAATGTTTGCAGACGCTTATAAGCGGGACTGATTCTTTGCTTTCAAAATAAAATGTTCACAAACACAATGCAACTAGGAAAAAAAATGTTTTGCTAAATTACTTTGAAATTGTTGGTACCATTCCTTTGAAGCATCCTTTAGTAGAATGTGTTGATGCATGCTGGTATTTCCAAAATAAATTCATAATAGAAAAATCAGTGAAAACAGTTTTAACAACATTGTGGTTAACATGAAAATAAACAAGCATTGGCAAAGCCAAGCAATCCAAAATTGGTGGTCAGTCTTTTGGTTTTGTCAATGTGTGTCTTGTTTTGATATGGCTTTTGGAAAACGTTATTGTTGTGGGAGCTGCCAGATTCTCACCATTGTAAATAAACACTGGCAAAAAAAAAAAAAGGTCTTGAAAAGCACACATTGCCACAGTAGCTCCTGGCACTGAGCAAAACTACTTTGTGTGCCAATATGCTCCTCACGAAAGAGCAGAATTATATAACTTACAATAAAGCCAGCCGATAGATGGATAGAGAGAGAGAGAGAGAGAGAGAAACAGAATTTTAATAAAAACAAAAGGTCTTGGTTAACCTCAGACCTAATTAGGAGCCCACTTCTTAAAGTCACAAAAATGCACCCCTGGTATGTCTTTGCATTAGTGCAGGATTATGGTTTTTATGTATTCACAAGAATTTACAGAAGTTGACCAGGAATTCATACTCCTAGAAAATATTTGTGAACTGTTTTTTAGCACTAGCAAATATGCATGTGTAGATTTGCTCAAACGAAAATCTATTGAGCGTTTACAAGTTCACCTTCCTTCCAACCACTTTTTTCCTCAATACTGGAAGAACATCAGCTTCTGACCTTTTCAGGAATACATTTCCAACCTTTCTCAGTATGGGAAAAGATTAGTGAAGAGCTGGTGAAAATCCTAAAAACATACACGTTGGTAGGTTTGCCCAGACTCAAAGGCATTCCAACTGTGGAACTATTGCTTTTTTTAAATTCCACACCCCTGTATACCCACAGAAATGAGGTACTATTTTTTAATCGGGAGACTTGGGAAAATGCTGGGTGGAAGGAAGTTTATGGCTCCCTGGGTATTCTAGAACTTTGCATCGCGAAAATGTAAAGAACATGTGTTTTTAGTCAAGGTTTGAGGTTTGCAAATGATTCTGAGTAACAAAATGTGGTGAGGGACATGTAAGTCAGCTGAGCCTGGACACCCCTGGGTGTTGATTTAAAAAAAAATGTATAAGTTGGCTAGGTTTCCCTAGGTGCCAGTTGAGCTAGGGTCCAAATTCTTGAGCTACCCACATTGGAAGAAGAGAGTCAGTTTTGGGTGGAAAAATGTGCTGCGTCCAAGTTGCATTTTGGACTTTTTTCTGTCATGGACACTAGGTCTATCCACACACGAGGTACCCTTCCTATCAGGAGATTTGTGGGAGCATAGAATAGTATAACATTATTTATTATCAATTGGATTTTGCTGCATTTGGGTCTTTGAAATGTAAGCCAGTGTATAAGAAAGATGACATTTTGGAACACACACTCCAAATTATATGCTAGTACGGGTATCCACGGATTCAGAAATGTAGAAATAATCACTGCTCCTAAACTCTATATCTTGTGCCCATTTCAGAAATACGTGTTTGATACCCATTTTCCACTCTGCCTATTTCGCTATAAGAATTGATCTATACTTGGTACTCAATGAAAGCCCACGGTACGGTGCAGCTCAGTTGTTTGCTCTGAGTACCTTGGGTTCTTGGAGAACCTACAAAACCTATATATCCCCGCAACCAGATGAGTCTAGGGGACGTAATGGTATACTGCTTTTGTAAATCTGCCATCATGACAAAAGGCTACAGATGAAAAACGTTGTCACAAATGCCTGTTTTTCCCTAATGATTTTCAAGATTTCTTTATTTCAACAGTTACTTTTCTTGGGAAAACCTTGACGGATCTACACATAGAACCCCTTGCTGAATTCGGAATTTTGTCTAGTTTTCAGACATGTATAGCTTTTCTGAATTACCCACACTGGTTTGCACCACAAACTGGAAATAGGTTGAGAGCACACAAAAAAAGGAAAAATAGGCTACCTCTTAGAAAAATTGCAAAACTGTGGTACAAAATTTGGTTTTTTGATTCAGCTCTGCATGTTCCTGAAAGCTGGGAAGATGCTGACTTTAGTACAGTAAACCGTTCATTAATGCAATTTTTAGGAAAAAAAAACACTTATCTGGAGCACTTTTTTTCCTATTTTTATTTTTAGCTCAACATTTTGCTATAATTTTGCCTATTTTTTTTTCGTTTCCCTTCGAGGAATCCACAAACCCTGGGTACCTTTAGACTCCTGATGATGTTGGGCAAAGGACACAAATTTGGCGAGGGTACCTTATCTAGGAAAAAAGTTATGGAGCCTTTAGTGCACACTACCCCAAATATGGGTGGTGGTCAGGGGCTAGCAGCAAAGGGGCTAAGCCATCGCTGATATTTACAGAACATCCCATGCTCAGCCCCTCAATTTCAATACAACTGTAACTCATTCTTATTGCAAACTAGATTATAACTTTAGACAGAACTCCATGCACATCTATTACAAACACACAGGGCCCTTTAAATAGAACCAGTGCTAGCATTTGGGCGGGATCCTGGTGAATCCTGCTCAGGCAGCTATTTTTATGTCGAAATTGGCTTCTGAGCAGGCCCAATCAATGCCTCTGGGTGTGTCCCAGGGTAGTATTCCGATGCTTGGAAAGGAGCCTGCATCTGCAGTGGGTGAAGGAATTCTCGGCACTTCTACCCTGAAATCAAGCCCGGCTTCAAATGTTTCACCAGAAGACAACCAGTAGCTAGCTTTTTTTAAAGTTGTGCCCGACCTGAGAGCAGGTGTTTGAAGCAAAATACCGATTAGCTCAGGAGGACCAAAGATAGAAATTGCCCTCACTTCAAAAGCTGGGCTAGAAAATAAATACGTTTTGAAGGACTTGTGCTTTTTCAAGTTCTGTACATGTGGGGCTCTGTGTGTCCTGCATTTACGAGAAGCATCTTGGTCTGTGCGTGTAATTACACTAACCATGGCAATTTAATTGTACAGATTACAAATAGACTTTTTGGAATTTAAAAACAAGAGATAATCCCATGCTCAACAGTCAAATGTACACCTTGTCAGGTTTTTGTATAAGTGTCTGCAGCAGATGCAGAAAACACTAAGCTATTTTACTCAATATTTGAACTTGAAACCCGCAACAAATACTTTGAGCAACGGAACTATTTTGCTAGACCCCACAAGCCTGCAACTCACATGTTAGACCTAAAGCTCTGCAGCAGGCATATTACCCACGCACACTACTTTACAGTGCTTCAAACCAGTGACAGAGATTACATACAGTTCTGCAGCAAATGCATTAATGATCCCAACTATCTTGGCGGTATCATAGCCTACTTACTGCTGTATACAAGTAGATGCCTATAGTAGCTGTCTTCCCATTGGCATGCAACATTTTATTTAGTTGGGTATAATTTGGAAACTTTTGCACTTCACAAAGTAGTAGAACGTCCACAGAATTTGGCTGAGGCTGACATAGATAACTACGTACCTTGCGGAAGCGTATAGCTTGTTTGGGAAAGAAACACAGCTGACTCATCTTACAGGGTTTCAGTTTCATACATAAAAGCACATTTAAGCCAAAGCACGCATTAGAACAGACCAAAGAGAGTGGCAAAGGAAAAGTAGCAATATTTTTTTGCCACTCTTTGAGACTTACCGTTTCGTGGCCTGATCAAGTTTCAAAAGGGCATTCTGCAACTCTTCATTTCTGAAAATGTATGAGAAGGTACGCTTAGCATCAGCACCACAATCAAACTACAGTACAGCCATTTTTAAAAGTTCAGGCAATTGAAGAGCACAATTTGTCAGTTTTGTATAGTCCTAGGCATTATTTTTAGATTACTTCAGAACACTATGTGGATTGTTAAAATGCAGTTGGGCGAGGAAACAGGAGAAGCGAGTCCGAGTGGAAAGGTTGAGCTAATATCTGATGTGCTTCACTCACAGCCCCTGACCGTGCAGAGCACAATTGTTCATAACACCGAATTTCCCCAATGTTTCAAGTTCTTATTATTTCTAAACTTGTGGAATTAATGGTTGGCCACCCATGGGGCCATCGTAGTCTTCTGTGGAATTTCATTAAAATAACAAGAGCAGAGTATATCATCTGATGTTCATCCCTTGTAATCAAGGTTCCAGTCTAGGTGGGGGGGTATGTACTTTTTCACTATTTTATATATAGCGCATGCCCATGTGGTAGCCTCACCCCTGCTGCCCCTTAATAACTGCCCAGCCACCTCTTCCAAGGTGCACCCAGCCAAAGCTAATGGCTTTTTTATTGTACATTCATCAAAAATACATACTCCTAGCGTTCTGCAACTGTACAAAAGACAGCTTCCAGAATGATTACTGCTGACCACAATTTGCCAACTTTCAGATCTCTTTATTTTAAAATACCTAAATATGGAGTTTCAAAAATCTGTCTCAGGTTTGCAAAACCAGTCAACAGCCTGGTCAATATACTTGAAGGAAATCACCCCACACCGCCCTAAAGCATGTAAGATTCCACAGTTAAATTCTTCTACCAGGAATAGAAATGGAAATAAAGGCTGTGTGCTCTCAGCATTAAGACCAAGATAATAGAAAGATCAGGCAGTGATGGTTAGATCATCTGGCTCACTGACAAGAACATGGGTAACAAAAACAGTGTGGTCAAAAATTTCGAGGACCAAAATATCGAGAAGGTAAGTGCAAATAGGTAAGTATAGATTTACCATTCTTAACTCCACATCTACGTACCCTGAATAATATATGTATATATATATATATATATATATATATATATATATATATATATATATATATATATCTATATCTATATAGAGAACAACCACTTCCTTCTACATTTCTAACACGTTTGTAGTGTCACTGCTGATGTTTGACTATAAACACTGCCTGTTAAGCCTGATCACATTATTAAGCTCCGTAGATCTATTACACACTGTAAACCAGTGGAGGAATAATTATAAATAACATATCCACATATTTTTCATTAAGACAGAGGTGATATGCCTTAAACTATTGGTAATTTTACTATGTATACAACACTTGCCAAAGACAATTTTTTTTTTTTAACCATTTCTATTGATTTTTCAGAAGGACAACTTCATATGTCATACATTTCCGGACTTGACAGCAGAAACTCTCACATATTATACATCCCAGTACACATGGGTTGTTGTGTAGAGCTCGTATCATGATATGGATAAATACCTATAACAAAGAACACCCTATCCAAAGACCATGATTATTACAATTTTCCACCATACATTTTTTCAATAATTATAATTCATACTTTGTTGTCTTGATTTATTACATATTTTCTGACACTATTTATTCTGATAAGATTGATCCCACAATACCAAACCCATTGTAAGATGGCGCTACCTGCTATCCATTTTTAGTCCGGTCTTTGTTCCTTTATTGCTTAAATGTTGTGGTATTCACTATGGTAGTCAGGTGAATAAGGCCCTTAAGGACAAAACCTGTCTGGCGTTTTTGCAACAAGCTTCATGAACTGAGTGAGCTGCGTTTTTCTTTTTTTTGGGACGTGAGATTATATATGTATATATTTCTTTAAGGAACATGTATGTTGAGAGATATATGTAGTAAAATCTTGCTTATTTATAGAAACTTACCTTCACTATATATTTCTCCTCGATATTCCTAACAAGATATTTTACTCTATATTTTGTCCACACGGTATTTTTTCCACAATATTTTGTCTAAACACCAAGTAGCCAATGCACATGTGACCTTCAGAAGATGTGTAGGAAGTGATAGCTGGTAACTTTCACACCATGGCTCTCTGTCTCAGCTGTAGATAAACGTGCCCTAATTGATTTAGTCATTTGTTCAACTACTATTAGACATAGCATAGCACACTTTGACTAGCATTTATGGCTTCAGTCTTTCCTGCAGAAACAAAAAACAGTATGTAAACAATATGAAATGCCAAGAAATAAGGAAGTTCAGAGAGTGTTGTGATACACTGGATTATTACACTGTTAAACTTGTTTTAAAAGAAACAAGTTGTGCTTTCCCAAAAGTTTGAGGTGGACTATTCTTGTTGGTCATTTCATCTCAAACCCTACAAAAGAGGTCATCTGTAAATCACAAGAGTCCACAAAATCTGCTAACATTCAGAGTGCACTCTCAGGTGGCTCTCTGGTCACAATCTATTTGAGCGGTCTCATAGATTTTGTGATTTGCTTAACATTTGGTATGTATTGACTTGCTTTCATTGCACTCCCAATAACAGCTCCATTTAATATGCTTCAATATCACAACACAATCAACCATTCTCTCTTTTATTATAGAGACAATTAAAATTATTATTCACTCATTTGAACCACAGCAGATCAGCTTCCAGAAACAAACTGTTGATAGAAAGATCCTGGTCAATTCCATCCATCTCTACTGGGATAACTGACATTAAATCTCTTACCGCTCATCCTGCCTCCTCTTGTATAAACTGAAATAAGGGACTCGCATAAGGATGTCTTCTGTCTGGGATTTGGATTCTGGGTTCCCAGTGAGTTGAGGACTGTAAACTGCTTCTGTGTGTAAAATCAAAACATATAGTTAGTTCACTCCCACAAAGGGCTTGTTAGCATACAGGATTATGTCTGCATCGCATCTAGGATCAGGGATTGTTCTCTACAAGGGCAATCTGTAATGGAGTGTACTGTAACAATATGGCTAAATGTTTTGTCTATCATCAGTGAACACAGAGGATGATTTTTTCAAGAGATGGTACTAATGGTGTCTGATCTAACAATGTTGGTCAAAAGTCTAATGTACATAGCATATGGTTTGGACAGCCAAGTCCATGCCCTAAGCAGGCCATTCTGGCAGTATTTGATTAATTTAATTTAATTATTGTCAGATAAGGTGAATCCATTGATGATATTTTGAAGATATTGTGTGGTCTGATGAAGTCAGTTCATGGTCTGATAATACCTGTCTTTGGTTAAATAATCAGTCTGTGACCTGATGAATTCTTCAGTATAAGGTCTGGCAAATTGAGTTTGTGGTCTGTTGAAGACAAATTGCGATCTGCTGATGTACATAGATGATCTGATGATCTCAGTCCATGACCTAATGAAGTCAGTTAATGGTCTAATAAATTCAGTCTATTGCCTGATAAAGTCTATTGATTTTTTGCTAAGGTTTATTTATGATTTCATAAAGTCAGTCTGCGTTCTGCTAAAGTCAATCTATTGATTCAGCCATAAACTGGTTTTAACATTAATTAATTATTGATGAATTTATCTAATTATTCTGATAAAAACAGATGTGCTGATGTCAACCTATCTAATGAAGTCAGCCATTGCCTAATGAAGTGAGACCCTGACCGCCTGAAGCTAGTGAATCTATAAGTTCAGCCATCCATAATCCAGTGGGTACAATCCATGACAAGATCACATTAGCCTATGTAAAAATGCAGCCTGCTTATGGGGTAATGATGAAAGTACATCAAACAATGCACTTTTTTCATGGCCGACAAAGGTAATCAATATTCTAATGGATGGTGGATGAAGGACATCTACAGCTATATGGCCCAATGGACCTTTTCCATGGCAGATGCTGAACGGCTATGGTTTGAAGTCAGCACCTAGTTCAATGGCTCCTTTTTATGGCAGAAGATAAAAGCCTATTGTTTGATAGAGGTCCACTGTCCGATGAGCCCTGTTTATGGTCATTCTAGAGTCCAGGATCTGATTGAACCTGTCCATGGAGGATGAAGAAAGATTATGGTTCAAAGGCAGTCCTTGTGCATTATCTGTGGCATACAAAGGAAGTATGTTGTTCCATGGCCGTCCATGGACTGATAAATCAAGGAATTGAGTTTAGTTTAGAAAGAGGTCAGCTCGTAATCTGCAGAAGCCAATTTAAGGGCTACAATTCTAGCCTGCATCAGTAAAATTAAATTCATTTCTTAAAGTTTTCATAGTCAAAACTTTACTTGTAAGGAATGTTTTTTGTAATTTACTGCACCATATCACATTAAAGAAAAGATACAATTATATTTTAGCAGTTTTATAAATGAGGGCAACCTGTTGGGCTTTTTATATCGCAGTCAGATATTGGAAGTTTTCAGCAGGTCTTCATTCCTAATCGAAACATTTGTGATTTACTTGTGAAAAAATACATAGATTGAAGCAGATGGCAAGAGATAAACACCATTGAGTGAAGTCCAGCACACCACTGGCAAACCCCAGTGCATGCAGTGGATGAATGATCAACAGAGTCAGCCGGTGAATGTGTAAGCAAACAATTGAGTTCCTTTTCTACTACGGAATGTATCTGAGGGTAGGCTTAGATCCCAGGAATCAAGTAGCAGGATCTTGAGTGTAGCACAGTAAAAGGTTCTGGTATATTCCAAGCAAGGTTAGTTCAAAAGGAGTGCCATTCAGTTCTGGCACCTGGTGGGGAATATAAAAAAATCTTGAAAAGTGTGGAAACACCAGCTCTCCCCACACAGCACATTCTATATCAAGAGGGGATGGGGGGGTGAAGAGTCCATAGTTGACCTATTCAGTTCAGTATGGATCATAAAAAACAACATATAAACATATAGAAGTCGCAGGGGGGAACCAATGGTTACTGCACAGATATGGCTCCTTTTTGCATGCACCATCTTAGGAAGTTTCTTTGTGCAACAGAATGGTAGCAGCAATGAGACTCTGCCCTACCAAACTGAAAAGGTGACCTTGTGCCAAAGCAGCAACATCTGGTCCGATTGCTCAGAGGAGTAAGCACTACCCTAGAGCCCACAAGTCTGAATTTCGACATCACCCTTTCCTCCTTCGGAGGCCGTAAATCAGCCACAATTGACAACAGTAGTATCAGCACATGTATTTTTTTTAAATGGCAAGAGACAATTCAGATTGTGATAAAAGGTATACATTTGTTATTATTAGTAGAAATAAAAGTATTTTCGTCGTTATTAGTAGTAGCAGCTAGGGAGCCGAAAATATTGCATTTGACCAACATCTTCTGTTACCATAGCACTGACCATTGTAAAAAGGTCTTGTGAGTGTTAAACTGTGTGGTCACGAAAATAATAATTTCAGTGGCATTTCAGTCGAACTGTACACTGCCCATACTTATAGAAAATGCTGAACGCCCTTCTGTTTAGCACGCTGAGCACCATGCCATAATCTTAGGTGCACCTCATCCCTGTGTTGTGGGTTCACACCATATCCGGAGAGATTTGCTACAGAACAACTGCAGGCTTCAGCGCGTCATAAATATCATAAACAAGGCAATAAAAAGAGATCCGAGTGACAGCCAGAAAGCCCATAGTTCTTTGCCTAAGCATAATCAGAGTGTGATGCTGGATGAATGAAAGGAAGGATGCTTGTGACTGCAAGGAAAACACACAGCTTTTGCAGGGCGCTGCAGGTTATGGTTCTCGGCTGGCGCGATATGTATTTCTGGAAATGTTATCAGTGCCTGAGAAAGTGCAATCCTGGGCTAGAGAAGATGCAGGCCAGTTTCAGAGAAGATGCAGACTCTTTTCAAAGAAGATGCAGGCCCAGTTTGAAATACATAGACCCAGCTTAGAAAAGGTCCACGCTGTCATTTTTTATATGAGACACTATTCCAGTAAACAGCTCTCAAAAGTGCCCGTGGACACTCACCGTTCAGCTCGACCTTTATGTGCGTCAGGAGGGGCGAGAAGACTCCGAGCTGAGGGATCACACTGTCCAGTATCTCAAACACCTGCTTGGTACGAGCCTCGGTTGGTTCCTGGAAGTTAACCGTTTTCTTGTCATCCAGCAACTGAAGTAAGTATTGATTAGCTGGCAAGGAAAGGATAAAAAGGCTGCCCATCACAAGTGACAAGAAAATGAACAAAGACTCAGCTGAAATAAACCACTTCGTTCTATTTACATCAGGTTGTTTTCCGATCTTGTGACACTATATTTTTAAGTTAATACTTAACATAAGTGCGTTTCATGCACAGCAAACTCATAAGAGATCACAAGCACCACTGAAACAAGCAGGGCAAACTATCTCCTTCAAATCTAGTACAATTATTTTTCAAGCATAGGATCTGCCTTCTTAACAAGGCAGGGTGAAGTGGCGACGGCTGCAGATGCCCCTTTCCACCATCAGGATACTGTGCTCATTCCTCACCCCACGGTGCTTGCATGCAGGTCCACAGGGTGAAGACACCATAAGAACAGTGAGGAGTGGAAGTGGTATCCTCTTACTGCGGACATGGGAAAGGGAGGGGTGCCCAAATCACATTTTTGTGTGGGGAGCCACACTACCTTTATCTGGTCAACGAGTGTAATTCCGTCGTCTTTATATTCCACAAAGATCAATTTCATGTTAACATTTTAGCGAAGTTTATTCTCTAAATCTCATTCTGCTGCTATCCAGTGCAAACCTGTGCACGTGGCTCTCACAAAAACCTTCGAGTGGGCCATTGCCAGTTTGTTGGTGCTTCTAAAGCACCTTCGTGCCCAGAACTCATTCCATTAACATCATCACAAGGAAGAACTTCTCCAGGCAAGGAGGCTCATTACACACTTTTTTGTAGTTTAAGTTTGTAATAAAATAAATATGTAATGACCTTAAATTTAGGACTAAAATGGTTTAAAATATTCATCTCATTATGCATAATGGATAAATAAATATATGAAAAATCAACATAAAAAAATGATACTGTATACAAACCAATTATATAGAGTGCTAGTGTCGCAGCTGAATTAAATAAACACAGACAACTGTCAATTTTCATAGCCAGCTTTACACGGGGCCATGTGTATACAAATAACATGTACGATAAGCAGAACATTCATCAGAGCTTTAATGCATGAAAACCACAAATGTATGAAAATACATTCAGTCATGGTACACAAAAAACTTAATTTCTTCATCACTATCGGCAAATACATGTTGTGATGTTGATCAGAAGATGGAGTTACACAAACATCAAGCATCTAACCAATCACAATAAAACGACATTTTGTGATGGCAGCGTGATGTAAGATCACAAGTGTGACCTTCACATTACTCAAAAGGTTGGGACTTTCCAAGGCATCAACAAAACAATTTCTTCACAACCCCTGTCCAATCAAATGCAGGCTCTTGGCCTCAGATCTATGTGGACATCCAGATATCGGTCTGTTGCTGGGCAGATGAAACAATGCATGTCGCTTGAGGCGTTTCATTTCCGCAAGCTTTGCATTACAAGCTATTTGTCAGGGTATATTAGTTCATCTGTGGTCATTCCAATTCTGTACACACTTCACAGGCCTTTGTCATCATTGAACATTACAAAACAAACAACACAAGAGAGATTCTACATAAAATAAAACATGCTCTTACATCCCCTCCTCTGATCGTCAATGATGACATGGTGTTCCTAATCTTCCTGGCACTTCCCAACATCCATCAGTGTTTAGGTCTGGATATCGTGTCTGGCATGCATGCATTTGCTACCTTGGGAAATCATCAGTATTGCAGTCTCATCCTCATTAGTCCCTCTAGCTTAGTCTTCGGTGGACACATGATATATTGCTATATGTGGTAGTTTGTGCTGGCAATGTTGCACATGGGACATACACAAAATGGAGATAGTCATTAGCTACCTGTTGTATGTGTACTTAAGATCAAAAAAAATGTTCTCCTCCACCAGGAATCTGGGATGTATAGTTGAGCCACTACTTACTGATGATCTATCCTTAACCCAACAAAAACCCACTCCTCCTATTATTATCCTTACTCTTATACTTTCTATAATGCATTGTTGTTTATAACAACTCTTGTTCAACAGGTAATGGAACATTCGTGTTGTTCTAGGTCTTTCCCAGTTATAGTTGGAAACGGGGATGTGCGATACTACTCTGTAATTTATTATCCACTAGGCACTATGGGAGCAGGTGTGCGCAAACATCAAATGACATAATATATATAACTTTGTATCATACTTCACTTTTAAATCAAAATAGTTCCTTTTCCCCTCAATGCATGTTAGCTTATCCCCTTGATGTTTAGTTGTATTGTCAATTTGGGAAAAAAGTTCAAAGTGTCAAAGTTTAAAAGTCTCAGTGACATTCAACGCTCCTATTTTGAAGTAAAAGGCGCCCATGTGAAAACAACAGATACAATGAACAGTATCACAATGAAAACTGCTGGTACCCTTAGCCGTTTCTGGGTGGGCCTTGAAGAGGTGTCAGACATCGTTGCCTCAATGAATTTCAAAAGAAACCTTAAAAATGACCAAAGTCTTACACCTTATTTGTTGCATTGGAGGTCACCGGTACTTGAAGCAAAAGGTATTCTAAAATGGAGGCCAAGTACTCTTGAACTGAGGTTCTAGCGAGGTCTTTCAGCCAGAACTGCAGGCAATGAAGCTGGTGAAGTTGACAGTACCCCTGGTCCTCATTGTTGCTCCAGTAGTGGGTGCACCTTCTTCGTGTGAGGAATCTGCATCCAGGAAGTAACCCCCTGACACTACAAGTGATCCAGGCCCAATCTCCTGGTTGGTGATTGTGGTCAGCTGGTATTTTTGAGCCAAGAAGGGCCTGCAGCACCTGACGAGGAAGGTAATTAAATTTGACTGTAAAAGCAACTCCTCAGATACTGATAGCGGAACAACAGGCATGTGCATAGGCCAGCTAAGCAGTATTTCGGGTGGGCTCAGTATGGTCACTCGGTCAGGGTTGCTTCTCATGACCAATAAAGCAAGTGGTACTGCATCAATCCAGAACAGCTCACCAGATGCAGAAATCTTTCCAATTTCAGGTTTAGCACACCATTCCTGCCGTGCACTGCACCCACTGCTGTAGAATTATAGGCACAGTGCAATTTTGCGTGGTCCCAAGTTCCTTGCAAAAGACCTTTGATCACTCTGGAAACTAACGTTGATCCAGTGTCAGAACTCAAGAAATCAGGTATTTGGCCATGGTCATAGTTCACTGTTCTTTTGTGGAAAGAAGAAGGGGAAAGGAAAATAAATTATAGAAAATGGGGGGGGGGGCATTGAAAAGAAGATAAATAGGACATAAACATAGTACATCCTTCTAAATATAAACACAGATCACTTATCACTGTGCAGTGCACTATTGAGATATATTCTGTATGTGTCCAAAATTATACACAGAAGGATAAATAAATACAAATTTTTAAATTGCTCATTTCGTGTGAGTATCCATACCCAATTTCACTAATATAACATGAGTAATTAATATGTGAATGTAAATAAAAAACAGTGTTTGAGTAGTATTGGCAGCAGAGAACGATATATTTACTTTTGACCCTATTCTATTCAAAGGGTCTGTGAACTACCAAACATTAAAATGAGAGTCCAAACAAAGTTGAGTTCTTGAGTTAGTCTATTAATATTAGGACCATTAAGGGGCTTATAAATTGGTGTTTTTGAATGTAAAGCAGTAAATGAAGTATCATTGCATTGTTACGGATGCCATTATTTGTCGAAGAAATATCTGAAAGGGAACTGGAAATGGCATTGTTAATAAATTATATCTTTTGGGAAAATGTTTTGGCAAGCAACAACATTTTTGAACATCTGCAAAAGTTCAGATAATACCATTGGTTAACATCTGATGAACCCATGTAAGACCTTAACCTGTTCCAGGACTTCCAAAAAAGTATATTTTCCTTATTTTAATATTATTGTACTATGAAGAAAAAAGTCATGAAATAACTTTCTTCCCTTTATTGGAAACTACAATAAGTTGTAGTATTTTACTTGTATCTGAAACAACAGGAAAATATCAATTGGGAGGGGTCTCTTTGTAAATGCTATATTTTTAAGAGAGCAGATATAGAATATAACCCTGCATCCATCCATAAAAGTTCAATGGGATTTTCATCAAACGGTAACCAAAGGACAGCCTATCTTAGGCAAAAAGCATGATGATGACAGAAAATAGCACAATTAACTTCTCTCTCTTCTTTATTCCTTCTTAGCCTTGAAAGAGCTACTCTGGATGTTTTATAACTCCATAAAAACTTTAATGAAATAGAATCAGTCTTCTTGAAATGTATTATGGGTATCTGAACAGGAATCATGGATAACAGATATAGGGCCTCATTATGACCCTGGCGGTAGAGAACCGCCAGGGCCAACGGGGGCGGGAGCACCGCCGACAGGCCGGCGGTGCTCCCTTGGGCATTCTGACCGCGGCGCTTTGGCCGCGGTCAGAAAGGGAAAACCGGCGGTCTCCCGCCGGTTTTCCACTGCCCCTAAGAATCGTCCAAGGCGGCGCAGCTTGCTGCGCCGCCGAGGGGATTCTGACAATCCTTACCGCCATCCTGTTCCTGGCGGCTCGCCCGCCAGGAACAGGATGGCGGTAAGGATTGTCGTGGGGCCCCTGGGGGCCCCTGCAGTGCCCATGCCAATGGCATGGGCACTGCAGGGGGCCCCGTAAGAGGGCCCCGCTAGTATTTCACTGTCTGCGTAGCAGACAGTGAAATACGTGACGGGTGCAGTAGCACCCGTCGCACCTTCCCACTCCGCCGGCTCGATTACGAGCCGGCATCCTCGTGGGAAGGGAGTTTTTCCCTGGGCTGGCGGGCGGTCTTTTGGAGACCGCCCGCCAGCCCAGGGAAAAACTCATAATACCCTCCGCGGTCTTCTGACCGCGGAGCGGTATTATGGAGGGCGGCATCCTGGCGGGCGGCCTCCGCCGCCCGCCAGGGTCATAATGAGGCCCATAGTATTATTGATGAGCGCATCACCTTTAAGGAGTGAGGCCTAACCCACCAAGACATAAACAAGGGTTTCCATTTGAAAACTAAAGTATCACGTTTTTTCATGGTGTCATCAACTCAATCTTAAAAGTTTCTCAAATAAGTTCTAGCCATTTCTGCCAGACTTCCTCATACAGTTCAGTTACTTGCATTGTGTCTACTATCATCCCTCCAGGCTGTGTGGCATTGGCAGAGCCCTTTTGGGTGCTTGTGGGCACTGCAATAGCCTGCGAGCACATTCCTACACACCATATGGAGCCGTTCAATCATTGCCATATAATGGGCTAGCATACACTCAAAGGCTTACTAGGCTACAAATTTCCATTAAGACCAAGACTAGCCTTGCTGGAGATTATAAAATAAGGATGGGAGAGGGGCTGCTGCACTCACCTAGTGACTGGTCTAGGATTCTTGCTTGCAGAACGTTGGTGGGGCACTGCCCCCCCTAACATGGGTGAGTGGAGAAGAGGCATAGACAGATGCACCCTGATGGAGGACACAGTCAAAAAACAAGCTAGAAGCTTCCCTGCTAAATATTAGCTGATTTGTTCTAAAGGGAAACATCAAAACAATGTTTGAGAAGCTGGGCCTGGCCAGTCCACTTGTAGCATCAACAGTAGCCAAAGTCAGAGGTACACGCAGAGGATTATTTATCTGCTTTAAGGTGTGAATGTCTTACACAAATTAAATAAGTATTATATTGGTTTCTTAATGCAGCATGCATATATGATTGCCTTCAGTGTAAATGTAAATAAAAAGAGTTATGCAAAAAATATGTTTAAACTTAGACAGATTCCAGGAGAACCCCCAACGTGCAAATTACTTTTTAAGACAAAATTTAATATGCAGAATTTTCTCACATTTATCTGAATTCAACTTGCAACCCAAAAATAAATAGCTATGTACTTCTGCAAAAAATGCAGGTAATGAAATGTCAGCATTAAAAATGGAAAGTAAAATGTCATCTGCATAAAAAGTTATTTTAAGTTGCTTTACTGATTATTCGTTTCCATGTATTTCTTTATTTTGATGAATTCTAGATATAAATGCATCTAGAGCAGTAATAAAGAGAAGAAGGAATAATGGACAACCTTGTCAAAATCCCCAAAACACAGAAAGCACCAAGAACAGTGTAGGCCAACGATGATCGCACCAGTGTAAGTCCAATAAAATTCAGTTTCCAGCGCTCAACTCCTCATGAACCAACTGTTCAGGGATCACTTACTTTGAACCAGAACCCCCACGGAATGATAAGGAGCGCTTATAGTACATACAAAAATTATTTATGGGAGAAATTAAAGTTCCAAATCGTCATCACAGCTGTAAAGAAAATCAATAAAGCTCTATTGTGATATTACTACATGGCTCTTCGTTGGATGAATGGAGGATAACCAGATTTCTGAGGACTATTATTTTTTTGATGCCTTGATGAACTTCTGAAACTTTAATTTCTCACATAAATCATTTTTGTATGTACTAAAATCGCAAATCATCATTCCGTGGGCTTGTCAAAATACTCTTTGCAGAGGGAAATAATTGAATAATATACCATTAGCAAAAATGGCTGCTTTTGGAGACATAACAGTAATTAAATAAAATCTAAAATGTTGGGTCTAAACCCAAACCAACTCAGTGCCCTAAAAACAAATTATCATCCTGTCCTACAAATGCTTTCTCAATGTCTAAAGTAATCGCTGCCAAACAACATGAAAACTTGGATACTTTACTTAAAGAAAACTGTATTAGCAGGAGACAACCATCTACAAACCCAAAAAGCACTATTCCAATAAGTTTGGGTAAAATAGGATCAATTCGTAAGGTCAAAGTTTTTGCGAAGATCGTGTAATATACATTGACTAATGACATTGCTCTGTAAGTTTTGCAAAGCTTTAAATCTCAGTTTTCTTAGGGAATAAGACACATCATAGTCTTTTGAAAAATATCCTGGGTAGACTTAGAATATGCAAAGACATAAATAAAACTAAAGTTTAGGGAATCAGATCTTGGAAAACTGGGACTAAAATTCTAGAGTGAAACCATCTGGGTGTTGGTGCTTTCCCAGTTTATAAGAAGAATAACAGCATTGCTTTTTTCATTCATTAAACTATAATTCTCTAGGGATGTGAATTCTAAAGTAATCTAATTGAGATTATTTAAGAGATTATAAACAAGTGTTACTCTGTTTCTGAAACAGTGGATTCTGGGGTGTGGAGGTCTTCATATAGGTTACAAATTGATCTACAAGATCCAAACCTTTATACATCGGTGGACCCTTATTATTTATGATATAAACTACTTTATTTTGATCACTTCTAATGTCAAGATAATTTGCTAATAATTTCTCAAATGTATTTCATTCACCATAATATCTAGCATTTCTTCTGTGCAAAGTAGATGCATTTCCAATAGTAAATTTATTATACTGTAATTTAGCTTTCATCAAATCATTTAATGATATATTAGATTTTGAGTGGAAATATGAACAGTCAAACTTTATAATATCATCTGATAGTATATTTGATTCCTTTTCTGCTGCCTTTCTTAATTAGAAACCTATTTTAATAATGAAGCCTTGCGCTGCTGATTTAAAGGAATCCCAAGTACATAGAGGTTATCAATGGGAGGATTACATGCAAAAAATTAATCACCAAAGTTCTCAAATCCATAGATGAAGTTGCGGTCATGTAACAAAGTTATTAAAGCTCCACCTTCTCGAATGAGAGCGAAAGGGACTTACGTCAAAGTCAGTGAATATCCGGGCATGATCTTATATAAGAATAACACTAAACTGTGTACTTATTAGGGTCTGAGGTAAAATATTACTCACAAATATATAGTCTGTTCTGATTGCGGAGTTTGTGTCCGGCTCATGTGATGTAGCGGTTATGCTCCATAAAACAAAACAACCCCCTTTAAGATTGGTTACTCTAAGGAGGACTCCTTGGGTAGAATATGTCCTTGTCTCAGGCTCCATGTTTGGCAAACAATGGATGCTTGCTAGCGTCTATCTCCACTGCCCTACTGGATGACTCCTTGCTTACACTCAGTGCAGCCTTGGTTAATACTCTACCTGATTCCATAGTTATTGGAAGGGACTTTAATGTAATTATGGACAAACATGCAGATGCTTGGAATATGAGGCCCTCTACAACATACCGGCCCTCTGGTCTCTCAGGATGGGCCAAAGCAGTGGGACTTTCTGATGTATGGCATGCATAAAGGAAAGGGGAGAAAAGATTTATGTCCCACGCTATGAGACAAAACACATTCACCTGACTCAATTACTTCTTCAGCCCTTGTGATGCTCAAGATTTAGCCCATGTTGCCTGTTGAATGCAGAATTAGTCACCTGCCTCAAGACTGACTGAAGAATATTTCAAAATTAATACAGGACCATTGACTCAACATGGACACCATGGGAGGCCTTAAAAACTATGATCAGGGGAACCTTATGGCGAATGTCAGACAACAATGTGGTCAGAGAGAAGCTACAGTGGTGGCATTGGAAAGGGATAAATTCCAGCTCTACTGCAAGATACTCAGTCCAAATACCCATTGCTCCTCTACAGGTTAGATAATGATAGCGTTCTCCAGCAGGATTTCATGCTGAGTGCATCTAGGTGGACATGGCTGGCTTTACAGAGGCAAAATGTATGACCATGGCAATAAATCCGGGAATCTGCTTTACTGGCTTACAACTAATGATACAAAGCTGCTTATTGTGCCACCCATTCATGATGCCGTCACCTCTATAAAGCATTTTATGCCATCTCCGTACATTCAAAAAGGGAGTGTGATACTTCGCTGACATCTGACCTTTCTCTCTAAGATGCCTCACACCCACAGAGTGTAAGGCTCTAGATATGCCCATATACAAACAAGAGGTCACAGATGCTATAATGAGCCTTCAAACTGGGAAAATGCCAGGCTCTAATGAATAAATAATTTGCTTCCAATCTCAGACTCCACTTACATGCCCTTTTCACTGAAGCAGTCCAACAATGGTGTCTACCTTATAACTTGAGAAGAGTCAAAAAAGTGGCTCTTCTCGAGCCGTGGAAGCCTTCGGGCTTGTGCTTATGATACTGCCCAATCGCACTTATTAATGTAGAAGCTGAGGTCCTTACCCAAATCCTTGCTTTTCACCTCATGCAGGTTGTAACATGAAAATTGTGACATGGAGAGTAAAGCAGAGAGATAACTTACTATATTGTCACTAGAGTCAATAGGCTAATTCCTACCTAGGCTGTAATAGAGCACAGCATATTAAGCTCAAATTCTGCCCTTCAGGTTCCCCTGGTAAGACATCATCCCCCATACCTGAGCAAAGGCCTGAAGTCTGCATAAGCAGCTGTAGCGAAGCATTCAGCAATCAGCAACCAGCAACCAGCAGTCTTGGCTCTCTGGCTGGAATCTCCCTCTAATGTGTAAGGGATAGGGAAGTGCTTTTATAATAAAACAGCTGATTTTCTGAGAAAATGTCCCTACATAAGAATGTGTGTTTTTCTATGAATGTCAGAGACAAAACTAGTACCACGTTCACCAGGAACCTATCTCACTACAGCACTGAAAGAAGCACAGAGTGAGCAAGAATGTCTTGTTTGACAACGCAGTGCTGACCTAGGCAAAAACAGCTAGAGAGAAATAAAACAAGACCACAAAAGTGGCTATTGTAAGAATAATAAAATGAAGCTGAATTAAATATATCTAGGTTAAAGTGCACAACGGCAGGCCTATTACGCTAAAATAACGTGCATTGAGCTATAACTAAAATGGCTATACAACACTATCCAATATAGGGTCAGCCAATTTAAAAAAAAAAAGGTTTATTATTATAATACAGACACTACATGGCATATTTGAGTAATACAGGTACGAAGCATTCAGTTATAATAACAGCATATATTTAACATTGATAGTAGCGTCTAATATTGCCAGGTCATACGGACTTTAGTTTAGTTATGTAAACATCTGCATCTTCAGTGTTGTCAGACGTCAGCAAGTATGTATTCAAAGAGACTCATATGATCTATGGGTCAAAAGTTGGTTTACAATCTCCCCCTAGGTTAAAATACTGTCATTTATAATCCAACACATTTTCAACAATTGTATACCAAAAGGAATTATCCACTGTTTAAGGATCATAAACAGTAAACATTCTAATCTATATTTTATTGGCAATGAATTCAACAGCAATCCATCATCCTTCCATATCGCTATGTTAAAATGTAATTGTGACATTGAGCTTTTCATGATATAATACTGTTCCATTCTTTTTCGCCATGGCAAGGGAAATGCTAACATCTCCCACACAGCACTGCTTTAGTTTTCAATTTTGTGACAAATATGTTTCTTTTAATAAAGCTATGTCTGTGTTGAGTTTCAATGAGTGTGAAAGAACTCTGCCTCTTTATAGGGTTATTTAACCACTCCCCACACTCTTTTTGACATTGTACTTTTATCCAATTTTTGTATGTTTGCTTGTGCTATGAAAAGCCACAAAATGAACAAAGAAATGCCTATTTAAACTTACAGTGCTATCAGAGAAGATGTTGTGGTAGCGCAGTTTGAGGAGCTGAATTGCTTACCTGTTTGATTATGGGGGATGCACCTCAGTTTGTACAGGCACATCACGATTGTCTTAGCATATCAACAGCTCTTTCAAGCACCAGAATGATGCCCAAAATGAGTCAACGTGGGCACGGATTGTTGCCACTAAACTGAAGGCACTACCTCCAGCCAAGCCTTATGATGTCAGAACAAATAGCATTTTGAGCTCTCTAGAATTGTCTCAGGAATATCCAATTATCTGGATCCAATAATCATCTACCCGCCCCCAAAAGCCTTATGCAGAACGGTGCATACCTCGTCAAAAGCAACAGTGACTTCGATTATATCACTACAGGTTGGCTGAATAACATTGGCTCTCACTTAACTGCCATTTCTTCAAAACAGCAGTCTGTCACATGTTAATGTATTGTGATCAACCCTTGCGCCACAAGCAAAAACACAGGGAGACAATGCTAAAGAAGATGTCTTAATTAGAAATTATTAATGAATGTTTACATATTTTGAATAATGACTTATGTAGAAAAATGAATAATGTAGAAAATGAATGTGCTCGTTTGAAAATGTGACCTCGAAGAATGGCCACCAGTTTTCACGAAATGTACCAAATAATTATTAATCCATTTGGAATATTGAAAATACATTAGATTAATGTAGTAATATGTCATATTAAGGGTTATGAATTATGTTCTTGCTTATTTATTGTATGCCTTAACTTAGCTATTGTCTTGGCCTAGTATGCCAGGCCTCATGCAGAAGCTGTATTTCTTAGCGTTTAATATAAAATGCTGACAGAGTGAACTAACTGTGAAATGCTCATTGTTTTAATAAAATGCTTAGCAGAAGCTTTCTATGGGAATCAACAGACAGGAGAGGAGGTCTCGCGTAATATTACAAAATGTGTGTATTATGTGCAAAGGGTTCTTTCCCGGAACGCGAACAATGAAGATACTAACTGGAGATGAAGATGCAACAAATTCGATACCTCACGAGCATGATGATGAGAAAATCGTAAAGCAGACAAATCGACATGTGAAGTGTGAAATATTAGAATTCATAGATTAAATATATATGAAAATAATTGGACAGAGTAATAACATACGATTAATTGACCAATTGGAAATTAGCGGATAGTTTGGGTGACTTTGATATAACAACGTGACAAAGGGAAAAGAGATGAGACTTTACTCTGATTTGTGAGGCGATATTTGTGAGAGGAAGAGATTCTGTCATTGGGCTCATATTCTTTGACGGAGAGGCTGATGTTTTCCTGATCGTTTGATGACCTGAGTGTAGGAAAGTACCATCTTGCCTGGCATGTTACCCCCATATTTCACTGTATATATGTTGTTTTAGTCTATGTGTCACTGGGACCCTGCCAGGCAGGGCACCAGTGCTCATAAGTATGTGCCCTGTATGTGTTCCCTGTGTGATGCCTAACTGTCTCACTGAGGCTCTGCTATCCAGAACCTCAGTGGTTATGCTCTTTCTGCTTTCCAAATTTGTCACTAACAGGCTAGTGACTAAATTTACCAATTCACATTGGCATACTGGTACACCCATACAATTCCCTAGTATATGGTACTGAGGTACCCAGGGTATTGGGGTTCTAGGGGATCCCTATGGGCTGCAGCATTTCTTCTGCCACCCATAGGGAGCTCTGACAATTCTTACACAGGCCTGCCAGTGCAGCCTGCGTGAAATAACGTCCACATTATTTCACAGCCATTTACCACTGCACTTAAGTAACTTATAAGTCACCTATATGTCTAACCTTCACCTGGTGAAGGTTGGGTACAAAGTTACTTAGTGTGTGGGCACCCTGGCACTAGCCAAGGTGCCCCCACATCGTTTAGGGCAAATTCCCCGGACTTTGTGAGTGCGGGGACAACATTACACACATGCACTATACATAGGTCACTACCTATGTATAGCTTCACAATGGTTACTCCTAACATGGCCATGTAACATGTCTAAGATCATGGAATTTTCACCCCAATACCATTCTGGTATTGGGGGGACAATTCCATGATCCCCCGGGTCTCTAGCACAATAACCGGGTACTGCCAAGCTGCCTTTCCGGGGTCTCCACTGCAGCTGCTGCTGCTGCTGCTGCCAACCCCTCAGACAGGTTTCTGCCCTCCTGGGGTCCAGGCAGCCCTTGCCCAGGAAGGCAGAACAAAGGACTTCCTCTGAGAGACGGTATAACACCCTCTCCCTTTGGAAACAGGTGTGAGGGCTGGGGAGGAGTAGCCTCCCCCAGCCTCTGGAAATGCTTTGATGGGCAGTGCATAAGCCAGTCTACACCGGTTAAGGGATCCCCCAGCCCTGCTCTGGCGCGAAACTGGACAAAGGAAAGGGGAGTGACCACTCCCCTGACCAGTACCTCCCAGGGGAGGTGCCCAGAGCTCCTCCAGTGTGTCCCAGACCTCTGCCATCTTGGAAACAGAGGTGTTGGGGGCACACTGGACTGCTCTGAGTGGCCAGTGCCAGCAGGCGACGTCAGAGGCTCCTTCTGATAGGCTCTTACCTCTCTTGGTAGCCAATCCTCCTTCCTAGGTAGCCAAACCTCCTTTTCTGGCTATTTAGGGTCTCTGCTTTGGGGAATTCTTTAGATAACGAATGCAAGAGCTGAGAGTTCCTCTGCATCTCCCTCTTCACCTTCTACCAAAGGATCGACCGCTGACTACTCAGGACACCTGCAAAACCGCAACAAAGTAGCAAGACGACTACCAGCGACATTGTAGCGCCTCATCCTGCCGGCTTGGACTGTTTCCAGGTGGTGCATGCTCTGGGGGTAGCCTGCCTTCACCCTGCACCAGAAGCTCCGAAGAAATCTCCTGTGGGTCGACGGAATCTTCCCACTGTTAACGCAGGCACCAAAAGACTACAACACTGGTCCTCTGGGTCCCCTCTCATCCTGACGAGTGTGGTCCCTTGAACTCAGCAACTCTGTCCAAGTGACTCCCACAGTCCAGTGACTCTTCAGTCCATGTTTGGTGGAGGTAAGCCCTTGCCTCCCCACGCTAGACTGCATTGCAGAGTACCGCGTGATTTGAAGCTGCTCCGGCTCCTGTGCACTCTTCCAGGATTTCCCTCGTGCACAGCCAAGCCTGGGTCCCCGACACTACTTCCTGCAGTGCACAACCTTCTGAGTTGTCCTCCGGCGGCGTGGGACTCCCTTTTGTGACTTCGCGTTGACTCCGGTTCACTTTCCTTCCAAGTGCCTGTTCAGGTACTTTTGCGTGTGCTGCCTGCTTCTGTGAGGGCTCCCTGAGTTGCTGGGCACCCCCTCTGTCTCCCCCTCCAAGTGGCGACATCCTGGTCCCTCCTGGGCCACAGCAGCACCCAAAAACCTCTACTGCGACCCTTGCAGCTAGCAAGGCTTGTTTGCGGTCTTTCAGCGTGGTAACACCTCTGCAAGCTTCATCGTGACGTGGGACATCCGTCTTCCAAAGGAGAAGTCCCTAGCTCCCTTCTTTCTTGCAGAACTCCAAGCTTCTTCCAACCTGTGACAGCTTCCTTGCACCCTCAGCTTCCATTTCCTGGGCTCCTGCCCACTCTCGACACTGTCGCGACTATTGGACTTGGTCCCCTTGTCTTACAGGTACTCAGGTCCGGAAATCCACTGTTGCATTGCTGGTGTTTGTTCTTCCTGCAGAATCCCCCTATCACGACTTCTGTGCTCTCTGGAGGTAGTAGGTGCACTTTACACCTACCTTTCAGGGTCTTGGGGTGGGCTATTTTTCTAACCCTCACTGTTTTCTTACAGTCCCAGCGACTCTCTACAAGCTCACATAGGTCTGGGGTCCATTCGTGGTTCGCATTCCACTTTTGGAGTATATGGTTTGTGTTGCCCCTATACCTATGTGCTCTTATTGCAATCTATTGTAATTCTACACTGCTTGCATTACCTTTCTTGCTATTACTTACCTAATTTTGGCTTGTGTACATATATCTTGTGTATATAACTTATCCTCATACTGAGGCTACTCACTGAGATACTTTTGTCATACTGTCATAAAAATAAAGTACCTTTATTTTTAGTACTTCTGTGTATTGTGTTTTCTTATGATATTGTGCCTATGACACCAGTGGTATAGTAGGAGCTTTACATGTCTCCTAGTTCAGCCTAAGCTGCTTTGCCATAGCTACCTTCTATCAGTCTAAGCTGCTAGAAACACCTCTTCTACACTAATAAGGGATAACTGGACCTGGCACAAGGTGTAAGTACCTCTGGTACCCACTACAAGCCAGGCCAGCCTCCTACACTGAGGACGAAGACTGATTCTGCTTGCTGACCCATACTATGGATAGGTAGATATGACAATAACTGAATTGCATTTATGTGCCTTTTCTTTCTAGGTACCAACAGCGCTGTCTTAATACTTCTCTAGCTAGATGTTTTCCAAATTTGTGTTCTAAATTGTTTTTGCATGAAGCCCCACATGCTGATGCTAATCTGTGTTAGTTTAAGGCTATTCACATGATGACTGACTAATTGCAGGGACTAATGGTTGACAAACTATTTTGCTGAACTCTTTGGATATTATAGTCTTGTTGAAATTGGTTTTACTAATGATTTGTGACAATGCTTTATAATGCATTGTGATTCAAGCTATCATTAGATAATGTTTCTTGCGTCTTTTCGTTTAAAAAAATATTATTAATTGTGTATGATGGATTTGAAGATTAATCTACAAGACTTTGGTATTGTTAATATAAGGGAAATAAACTTACCAAACTTTTACTAAAGGTGTGGTTATTCATGACCTTTCAGTCATGGTGTGTGAATTTTACTGACTCCATAATTATTAAATTGACTAATGATTATTGGGCATTGATTATTGTGTTTTCTGCTCTGAAACCATGGTAAGAACATCCTAAACCAGTCAAAAGGTCCATCAACCTATACGCATCCCCTGGTAAGTTTACTTATTAAGGACCGACGTGCTAACAACACTGTATTTCAAAAGGAAACAATGTTCTCCCTTGATTAGAAAGAGAACATCAAATCCAAAATAATGCAAAAAAGTCTTCAATAGTTTAAAGAATGGCAAAAATAGACAATAAGAGCTGGGATATATACTAATGTTTATACATTTATTATAAGAAAAAAGTCACATGCATTTACAGTAGAGTGGTGGCACCAAAATGAAGCAGTGGAGTGTGACCAGTCATGGGTAGGTACAGAAAATTTGAAAATCAGTGTAGCAAGAAATGTCTACCTTGGAAGCAGAGTTGCGGCATTATAATAGTTTGTTTCAATTTCCTGGCACAGTTTTGCCTCAAGTGAAGAGAGGGTAAAGGGGCCTGGTGAAATCAGGATCTGGCACTAGTAGAGCTTCCAATAAAGAAGGAGATTTGTTCACAGTGGAAAGGTCTCCTGCCACCCAGAACAGAGCATTTTGTTGGTACGTTCTTTGAATAATTTGGAGGATGTAGTTTGTCAAATTATTTTTCCAGTCAGTTCCCATATATTTAAAACACAAGTTTTTATTTGGGCACGGATGGTAATACTGGTTTAGTACAGCATGTAGATATGAGAAGGGTGCAGTAAGAAGTGGCATCTTAAAACCTTTACTATGATTACTTTGATAATGCTTCAACAAGAAATCGTCCATGGTTCTGCTGGTGAGCACTGGAGTTGGCAAACAGGTTGTCTTTGGGGTTCGAGACCACTGGATGAAAGAAAACAAATGAAACAACTTCATAGGTTATGTCAAAAGCCTAGGGCATGACAACAGGTACCTAGCCTTCAAATATCCTTTCCTACAGCTCCTATCTGGCCTATATGCTTCAAGTATATAGGATTACCCACTCGAGGGGAGGCAAGATAAATATACACACTGAATGCTACCCATGAAAACAAGATGTCATAGCCTTGCCCTGATATTCCTCACACATATTCAAAGGCAGAGTCACCAGACTGTTTATGACTCCTGAATATCTGCTGTGAAAGACATCTTCAAGAGCATGTCTGATTAACATACAATGGTCCCTTGCTCCCAAATCCACTTTGCCTTGTGTCTCTTTTGCATTTGGATCTTAGCACTCTTCTCTCCGCCACACTACATGATCTTCAACAAAAGTCTGCACCCTGATGTGATGTATCTCACAATGTAAAGTGCCCAAAACTCTGTGTAAGCCTAGGCCTTGATGAAGAAAGACTTCCGAGAAACAGATTGGTGGCCCTGATAAAACCTGATGAATGAATAGCAAATTGGTGTAGTGAGTATGTTCCTCAAATATGCCTACTGTCAACTGTAGTAGGTATAAATGTCCCACTCTTTAAAAAAAATAAACTGGGACATGAGGTGCAAAAAGGTTTGGCGGACAGTACACCCATTTCCTGCCTCTGATCCCCAGTGCAAATGATAGCAGTAAATCATATGGTGGCAAGAGCCCCTATTTTATGAGTAAGTTGCATCTGGGCAATTAGGGAATAGAGGCCCTACATAACCTCACCATGAAGTGTAAATGTTGACAATGAGCATCACTGGTGACTAACAGCAGCTGGGGGCAGAGGGCGTGCTACATTCCATTTGATGCACTGCAGAGTTATTCTACAGAAAGGGCTTCCAGAAGATGGGACCATGGTAGCCACAACCAAAGCAATTAGAGCTTGGTTGGTGAAGGCTTAGAGATGCAGTAACTTTGGGCCTGCTAAAACTGTACAACAAAAAATTTGGAAAGTCTTCTGCAGATAATGTCCCTACTGCCATGTTTAGATTGAGAAGAATTTTTTGAGAAGCATGGAACGATTTATTTTCTTTAAAAGAAGACTACTTACTCTTCCTGTATGCAGTTCTCCTTATGGTCATTAGAAGGTGGCTAAATATAAGGGACCTTGTGTATTCTTTGAACGCCATGCAGTATGTAATTTTGTGACTCAGAGAGCCAACACCTAGGCAGTCATTAGTTAATGCCCGCTGTTACCCACGGATTCCAAACAAGGCTACCACCAACTGGGATCAGGAAAACAAAACCATTAATTCAATGTATCTCCTGACCTAGTCCAGTACCAGTAACGCCATTGCAAGCTTCCTTGTCCTTCCGCAAGCAAGGGATTCTAAATGTTAGCAGGAAACCTCCAGAGAGTGGGAGGGCAGGAAGGAGATCACGCCCACTTTCTCACTAACATCCACACCTGAACTTCCAAGAAAGAGTCAAATTAGTGCCAAATACCGTGGAGTTTTGAGAAACTGACATGTTCCCAATTAGAATTGTCCTGAGTTCAAAAATGCACGGGCTTGGTGACTCACTGGACTACTGCATCCAATGTAGGGGGGGTCTATGTTTACCACCATAGTCACAAATGTACCAGTGGGTCCCAACGGCCTTTCATGTTCTTAAGGTCAATACAATGAATACCACTGTGTGGGATAACAATACATATCTATTAGTGAGCACCAAGACACCCACAAGTGAATGTGTGCTTTACAATAACACGTGCTAACCAATGCATGCATGTCTTGCCACTGTTTTGGAGACACAAGCCTGTTGTAGAATCTCCCTATTTCCTTACGAGTGAGACGGTCTGGAAGCAGCAATCACCAAGCACCTCCTCCCCACAAGTGAGCAGAGCTTGGGTCTGAGTCTGTAGAGAGCAGAAACCAGTAACTGTGTTTAATAATTGATAACAATTTTATAGTTCCTTAGCTTTCACCGCTCAGCCAGAACTCATTAGAACAATGCCAAGGCATACATCACTCGCCTATAAACTGTAAAAATCAATTCACCATGACAAATCAGAAAAGCGAATAAATGTCAAGGAAGGTCAATTACAGACCTCTCCTTGAATGTAAAAATTGAATCCAAGCTCTAAGACCGTCTAAGTAACTTGAATAATGGTCAGTACTCCACACCCGCATCCTCTGTGTCGATGTATAGCAGAAAGGCCATTCGCTGCACATGGGCACACATTAGGTAAGCTTCGGCTCTTGTCGCCATCTGGAATACTGTACCGACTGCGATTACGCTTACACCTTAGACGGAGCATTGAACATCCATCCAACACTGTGCCAATAGGTTATACAATCATCTATCACTTTACTACCAATTGCCTCTAGGATACCACACTCACATACATACATCAGAGCCCATCGAACAGGTCATGTTCCCTCACACAGACAGACACAGACCAACATATCTCAATGATGGCACACGGCCAGCAACAGTAGGCATAGACTATGTTTAACTGCGGGGTAGAGGGCCTGCAACTCTACTAGGCATGCTACTCCAAATAGGCAAGTAATGTCAGATACTGGGTATTTGCACTTCTTTCAAAAGGTAGAGTAACAGCACTTCTCGATAGTCACCAGCTACGATGAGAGGGTGAGTACTTACACTTTTATATTTCCCCTCAAACACTGCTCCTAAGGGAAGTGAAGACCATTAATAAAAGCCCCAGCCAGACCTCTCCGACATCTAAACTGCACAGTGTTGGCATGGATAAATGTCAATTTATATGCAATATACAGAAAAGACACAATGTGCAGTTACTGTTAAATCTGCTTTTTGTTTTGTGGTTCCTCTTGACACTCAGATTACAAATAGTTTACAAGTGGAGGGCTCCCGATCTCATCTTGAGTGTGGACTTGTGGTAGACTACAGTTTGACCTCTGCACCATAGAAAAAACATGAAGGCGACTTGATCTAAGAGTTGTGGACTCCCTTTCATAATTCTATAAAGCAGCAGTCCTCAGGTGTGCACTCGCACCTCCCACACAACTAATCCTCGCGGCTGAAGTGGGACTATCCTCTTCAGCGTGACTGGCGTTGACCCTGACCAATAAGCTGATGGGATACCGATGATGCTTGGTTGTTAGCGTTTGGGTGGAGAGCATCTTTCTTCACCTTCGTTCCCTTGCATTTTACCATAACCTCATAGAAGTGTGGGCTGGATAAAGTTTTTATTGTAGAATACGTTTGTGGACTTTGGGGAAGAAAATACTGTCCTCGATCATATCGATGTATCTAAGTTATGTGAAATGTCGATTCTGTATGCTTTGTGGTACGAAAACCTGAAATACAGTTGTTAAATAATCACGCCCTGAACCTGCTGTATATGTCCCATTCTCTTTTTACTTATGGATAACGTAATAACTCTCAGCTCTTAATGAACACGTGTGTGCTACAACTGTATGATCATGCAAGTCCTCCACTCTTTACATGCATGTAACATGTGTTCCTCTCTTCACATCTCAAAGTCCGTACTCTTAGAGATACATTTAATGCAGACATGTCCTTTGGACATCAGGTCACAAAAACATGTTCCGCCGTCATTGTAAACCTCTCCTTAATCGACTACTGCAACAGAATCTACAAGCGTGTTCTAGACAAGCTCATGGCTACGATCTAATGAGCACAAATATTATGCAGCCAGTCTCACCTGTGATCAACATCCAACCACTCCATGGGCTCCTGGTCCAACAAAGTGCGAAACTGATGACCTTCTGTAGTACTTTTAAAATTCAGCAAAGTCCTGAAGAACACCGTGCTCTGGTAGACATATATAAGTATCCCAGAAACTTGCCAAGGCCTGTCTGCCCGTCGCCAGGTCAATTCCTCTGCCCCCACCCTCCATTTCCCTTGCACTTGCAAAGGGCACTGAAGTGGCCAACAGGCAATGTACGCATAATTTCTTTTAAAACCAACAATACTAGGACAATGTGTGGCTAAGGCTCCTTTTATTTAGGGAAAATGTCTGCCCCAAGTTCTTACATATATTGAACATTACAGATATTGAACATCTATGCAGCAAATACCGTAATTGCTAGACTTAGGTGTGTCACGTGACCATTATATAAAGGCCTATCAAAGAGTATGGCAATATAAGATTTAGGTACCAAGCCATTTATACGTGTGAGACGTTTATTCCTAATGCTTTTTATAAGCATGAAACCTGAATTTTCCATGTTTTTTACAGTTTGGCCACAGGCTTATATTAGGCATTAAAACATATTGCCCATTTATGTATGCACAATTCTCTTAAAATGACATAAAATATACCATCCCTACAGGTATTTATCACTCATGTTCTTCATACCTTGGTCAAGGCAAAGAAGGGAATGTTCAGCACACATTACTGCATGTTATGCCTGGTTGGAACACAATTGAACTTCAGTGTAATCTGTGTGTGGAATGTTTTTGTGTCATACATGATGACCAGAATGGTACGCTTATCCTGACATAGCTTGTAAAGATACAAAGAGGACCGACGAGAAGAACACTTAAGGTTTATATTATTATTTTATTGTTGTGCCTAGCTAGAAGGGTGTGGCTAATGAGTGTGGCCTATTTGGGAACTTTGTTAGTGTCATGTTTGATGGGTAATGGAATACGCTTCTCATGTCTTCGCAATTATATAATCTATTTATACCTGGTTGTATAATGAAGTGGATTAGGAGACAGTTGTGCATGAGTTCCTGGCGGGAATAGGGGTCCATCCTGTGAATATATTCTGGTTCTTGTGTATGCATTATCACAAGACATCTGTTCATACTAGCTTTGTGTGGGTGACTGAAAGTGTTTATCGGTTGTTGTGGTCCTGAATCATCTGCTAGGGGAGAATTAGGTATTAACTTCCATCTGTGATCTTGGTTATTTCTTGTCCTCTCCAGGGTGTACATAATTCACTTATACAGAGAATAAGATTTTATGTATTCGTCTAGGGGGAATGATCAGCCAAGTTGCCAGTCTAGAACAGAAGGTTCCATTATGTGAGTAACATTGGAGCTTTACTTTGTTAAAAGAAGGCACAACGGCATGGATGACCCTGCTGACAATGCAAAGTGCTTTGAAGGCAGGGTGTCCGCCTATAAAGAGGCAGTAAAGCACTTGGAGCAAAAAGGTAATCCATACCCAGTGCTTAATTTGAGCCAGTGGTTTTTTGGTGCGGAGCACAGGCTCTTATTTTTGAGGGCAAGCACTTAATTTTCTGCCTCAAGCATTTACTACAAGCAAAAGACACATTTGGGAAAGACGGAGGAAGGGAAAAAAGGAAAAAGCGTCACAAAAGGAGAAAGCAGAAACCTGCAAGAGTGAGCTGAAGGGGCAGCGAGTGGCTGTCAATGGATTGAAGAGGTCCTCAGTAGTGCCTGCTCACACATTTAATTGCAGCAGCCGCGTGTGTCAGAGGAGAGCTTTGGGCACCAGCATTCGCGTACCCACAGGTGTCTTAATAGAAGAAGTCTTGATTGTTCTGAATCCTTTGCAGTCTCAGAGAGACCATCTGCATTGTCTAGTTAAGACATGACAATGGTGATAGTGGTCTGCAACTCCTGAGAGAAAACCGCATAAGAGAACTTGCCAAAGACTTTGTATATTGTAAAAGGCACTTCTTGGGCGGAGCATCACTTTAAAGTCTCAAATTCGTCACGTCATTGGATATTGCTGGGGGAGGGTTGATTTCCATGTTCTATACATTTCCTGGTATTTCTTCCATTCTTCGCTTGTTTGGATTTCAGTTTAGGAAGAGTTAAGTTTAAGGTGATTACGCCGCATCCATCAATCAATAAGTAACATGCAGAGATGAAGTCCTGAGGATTCTCAGGGTTTTCCAGTTTTCAGGTAATCTGTGTATCATCAGACTAATTGTACCATCTTAAATTAAAGGACTGCACAGTTTTAACAGGAGTAGTGAGATGACCAAGCCCTAAGGTACTCCAAAGTTGGTGTTGAAATGATCTGAGATGAAATGGGACAGCAAAAAAATGCTAGACTTGTCATAACGGTAGGGGGTGGATCCAGTCAAGTGTGCTTCACTAGGTTTTAAGTTACTGAGTTCATTTAAAGACATCAAAAATATACGACAGTAACTACATTTCTATCCACTGTCATTTTCAGGTGCGCCCAAATGTACAAAAGTAAAGATTCAGTCCCTCTACCTATGTGGAAGTCCTTATAATAGACGATAGACAACGAGTAGGTTTTTTCCATTGTTGAAGTCAGATTCCAATCAGTGTCCCAGTAATGGGACATTGGAAATCAATTGGTTGTATCTTTTTCTTTATACATGGTTTGGTTACATTTGTAGGGCTTAAGGGTTGAGGGAAGGTTCTAGAATATAGTGAGTTATTGAGAATAGCTTGCTGGGGAGACAGCTGATAATTAAAGTAGGATGATCTGGAAAACGTGGGCTTAGAAGGGGAGTAAGGAGGAACAATCTAGCTTGCTTGCCTTAATCAGATTCTTGAATTACAAATCAAAGACTTATTTGAAAGAGGACAGAAACTGCTGCCTGGCTGCTTGTTCATCCTGTTAATAGTTGTCTCGGTAGGCTGGCTGTTCGTTGTCTTACTCCTGGGATAATGTTCCTGAATTTTTGTTATTAACGCAGGTTTGTTCTCAATGGCATTGCAAAAAACTCGAGGATGTAGGATTTGCTGTTGCACTCTGCCGTTGTTTGGAGAACTGCACTGAGCAGTGGAGTCTTTTTGCATTGCTAAAGGAAGAAGAAAATATTCTGTTGTAGCATTAGCAATGTGCTTTGTCTTATTAGTGGACTGTTTTCCTCGATTGGCATTCTTTGAACCATATGCACGTTACACATTTAGAACTTGTTTGCACTTTACAAATATAAAACATGTATGTAATATAACCTTTGCATCTATATTACGTGTATGAAACGTAGCTTACATTTTATATGTAAGATGCATTTCACACTTATTGAGCATGCATATGCCACACTCCTCAATCAATGATATTCAGTTTAATGAATCACTGGCCGCCCGCAGAGGTGACAGATATCAAGATGACAATCGCATTGTCTATCACAGAGAGGACTGTAAACAGTTCACCCCTCCTTTCCCCTGGCTAACTAAGTGTGCCTTATTGGCGGTGGCTAGGTTTGAAATGCACCCAACTGATTATTGGGTAGCGATGGAGAGGTGGTCAATTTGTCATTGCTCTTCAAAAATATTTCTTAAGCCAACTCGAACCTCTTTTCATGCCTAGTTGACGGAGCATGAGCAACTGCTGAAAACGGTGCTTCTCTCACCTAGACAGTGTGCTGAAGAAATGACAGCTGGGCAATAATCAGGCTCTACGAGCCTAAGGATGCCTTAGTGTAGGAAAGTACCATCTTGCCTGGCATGTTACCCCCATATTTCACTGTATATATGTTGTTTTAGTTGTATGTGTCACTGGGACCCTGCCAGCCAGGGCCCCAGTACTCATAAGTGTGCCCTGTATGTGTTACCTGTGTTATGACTAACTGTCTCACTGAGGCTCTGCTAATCAGAACCTCAGTGGTTATGCTCTCTCATTTCTTTCCAAATTGTCACTAACAGGCTAGTGACCAATTTTACCAATTTACATTGGCATACTGGAACACCCTTATAATTCCCTAGTATATGGTACTGAGGTACCCAGGGTATTGGGGTTCCAGGAGATCCCTATGGGCTGCAGCATTTCTTTTGCCACCCATAGGGAGCTCTGACAATTCTTACACAGGTCTGCCACTGCAGCCTGAGTGAAATAACGTCCATGTTATTTCACAGCCATTTTACACTGCACTTAAGTAACTTATAAGTCACCTATATGTCTAACCTTTACCTGGTAAAGGTTGGGTGCCAAGTTACTTAGTGTTTGGGCACCCTGGCACTAGCCAAGGTGCCCCCACATTGTCCAGGGCCAATTCCCCAGACTTTGTGAGTGTGGGGAAACCATTACACGCGTGCACTACATATAGGTCACTACCTATGTGTAGCTTCACAATGGTAACTCCAAATATGGACATGTAACATGTCTAAGATCATGGAATTGCCCCACCAATGCCATCCTGGTATTGGGGAGACAATCCCATGATTCCCCGGGTCTCCAGCACAGACCCGGGTACTGCCAAACTGCCTTTCCCGGGGTTTCACTGCAGCTGCTGCTGCTGCCAACCCCTCAGACATGTTTCTTCCCTCCTGGGGTCCAGCCAGGCTTGGCCCAGGAAGGCAGAACAAAGGGCTTCCTCAGAGAGAGGGTGTTACACCCTCTCCCTTTGGAATAAGGTGTCAGGGCTGGGTAGGAGTAGCCTCCCCCAGCCTCTGGAAATGCTTTGATGGGCACATATGGTGCCCATCTCTGCATAAGCCAGTCTACACCGGTTCAGGGATCCCCCAGCCCTGCTCTGGCGCGAAACTGGACAAAGGAAAGGGGAGTGACCACTCCCCTGACCTGCACCTCCCCTGGGAGGTGCCCAGAGCTCCTCCAGTGTGCTCCAGACCTCTGCCATCTTGGAAACAGAGGTGCTGCTGGCACACTGGACTGCTCTGAGTGGCCAGGGCCAGCAGGTGACGTCAGAGACTCCTTCTGATAGGCTCCTTCAGGTGTTGCTAGCCTATCCTCTCTCCTAGGTAGCCAAACCCTCTTTTCTGGCTATTTAGGGTCTCTGCTTTGGGGAATTCTTTGGATAACGAATGCAAGAGCTCATCAGAGTTCCTCTGCATCTCTCTCTTCACCTTCTGCCAAGGAATCGACTGCTGACGGCGCTGGAAGCCTGCAAAACTGCAACAAAGTAGCAACGATGACTACTGCGACACTGTAACGCTGATCCAGCCGCCTTCTCGACTGTTTTCCTGGTGGTGCATGCTGTGGGGGTAGTCTGCCTCCTCTCTGCACTAGAAGCTCCGAAGAAATCTCCTGTGGGTCGACGGAATCTTCCCCCTGCAACCGCAGGCACCAAAGAACTGCATCACCGGTCCTCTGGGTCTCCTCTCAGCACGACGAGCGAGGTCCCTTGAACTCAGCAACTCTGTCCAAGTGACTCCCACCGTCCAGTGACTCTTCAGTCCAAGTTTCGTGGAGTTAAGTCCTTGCCTCCCCACGCTAGACTGCATTGCTGGGAACCGCGTGTTTTGCAGCTACTCCGGCTCCTGTGCACTCACCGAGGATTTCCTTCGTGCACAGCCAAGCCTGGGTCCACGGCACTCTAACCTGCATTGCACGACCTCCTGAGTTGTCCTCCGGCGGCGTGGGACTCTCTTGTGCAACTTCGGGTGAGCACTGTTTCACTCCACTTCGTAGTGCCTGTTCCGGCACTTCTGCGGGTGCTGCCTGCTTCTGAGAGGGCTCCTTGTCTTGCTGGGCGCCCCCTCTGTCCCCTGACGCAATTGGTGACATCCTGGTCCCTCCTGGGCCACAGCAGCATCCAAACACCCTAACGCCGACCCTTGCAGCTAGCAAGGCTTGTTTGCGGTCTTTCTGCGGGAAAACACTGCTGCACGACTCTTCACGACGTGGGACATCCATCCTCCAAAGGGGAAGTTTCTAGCCCTTGTCGTTCGTGCAGAATCCTCAGCTTCTACCATCCGGTGGCAGCTTCTTTGCACCCACAGCTGGCATTTCCTGGGCATCTGCCCACTCCCGACTTGATCGTGACTTTTGGACTTGGTCCCCTTGTTCTACAGGTACTCTCGCCTGGAAATCCATTGTTGTTGCATTGATGGTGTTGGTCTTTCCTGCAGAATTCCCCTATCACGACTTCTGTGCTCTTTGGGGAACTTAGGTGCACTTTGCACCCACTTTTCAGGGTCTTGGGGTGGGCTATTTTTCTAACCATCACTGTTTTCTTACAGTCCCAGCGACCCTCTACAAGGTCGCATAGGTTTGGGGTCCATTCATGGTTCGCATTCCACTTCTAGAGTATATGGTTTGTGTTGTCCCTATCCCTATGTGCCCCCATTGCATCCTATTGTGACTATACATTGTTTGCACTGTTTTCTATTGCTATTACTGCATATTTTGGTATTGTGTACATATATCTTGTGTATATTTGCTATCCTCATCCTGAGGGTACTCACTGAGATACTTTTGGCATATTGTCATAAAAATAAAGTACCTTTATTTTTAGTATATCTGTGTATTGTGTTTTCTTATGATATTGTGCATATGACACTAGTGGTACTGTAGGAGCTTCACTCGTCTCCTAGTTCAGCCTAAGCTGCTCTGCTAAGCTACCTTTTCTATCAGCCTAAGCTGCTAGACACCCCTCTACACTAATAAGGGATACCTGGGCCTGGTGCAAGGTGTAAGTACCCCTTGGTACTCACTACAAGCCAGTCCAGCCTCCTACACTTAGGAAGGCCGGTTTCAATGTGGAAGTTGGGTGGTGTCAGATGCATCACTCTGTGCACCTTAACCTTTCAGCTGACACAGGATTTTCCTCTGTAGACATTAGGCTTCCTAGAGACTATTCTATTCTCACATTGCAGACAGACGTTCAAATTGATATCTGGGAGAGATGTCTCACCAGGAATTTCTAAACTTTTTAAACTAGGATGGAAAGATCATTATCCAAAAGCATGAATGATATACAGTGAAAACATACTTTAATGTTATGTTATACTCAGTATACTCTTGTAGAGAAAAGTTTGTAATCATAAATATACATTGTGAAGATATATTCTCCGGAGCCCCCTAGGGACCCAGCCCACACCACATATACATCAGAGCCAGCGCATCCATCGCCCGAGCTTCATAACACAATCAACTGCTCCATCAGCATGTGCACCTTCCCTGAGGACTGGAAACACACCCTCTCTTGAAGAAACCTTCGGCCGACCCATCAGAACTATAGAATTTCCAGCCCATCTCGTTGCTTCCCTACCCCACCAAAGTACTAGAGAAAGCAACCAATGCACAACTACGGAATTTCATCGAGGCCAACAACTCCCTGGACAGCTCCCAATCTGGCTTCCTCAGCACTCACAGCATGGAGACAGCACTCCTGGCAGCCACCAACAACATCCGATTACTCCTAGACAGCAGCCACACATACTCCTCGACCTCTCAGCAGCTTTCGACATGGTCTCCCACAGCACCTTGTGCACCATACTCCACAACATAGGAATCTGCGCAAGAGCCCTGGAATGGATCCACTCCTTCCTCTCTGAGAGGATGCACAGGGTCAGACTCCAGCCCTACACCTCCAGACCCACAGGAGTCAACTTCAGTGTCCCCCAAGGAACCTCACCGAGTCCCACACTGTTCAACGTATACATGGCCCCTCTTGCTGCCATGGTCAGAAGCAATAGTATGAACATCATGTCATATGCCAATGACACACAACTCATCATTTCCCTCACCAAAGACACGGACAAAAGGAACTATAACGCAGGAATGGAAGCCGTCGCCACCTGGATGAGAGAAAGCTGCCTCAAGCTCAATTCCGACAAGACAGAGCTTATCATCTTTGAAAACGGTACCCCAGCTTGGGACGACCCCTGTGGCCCACATCCCTCAGCACCCCCCTGCACCGACTGAGCATGCCCGCAACTTAGGAATCGTACTCAACTCCTCCCTCTCCGTGACCCGCCAGGTAAACTCTGTCACCTCCTCCTGCTGGCACACACTCTGCGAACTCCGGAAGATCTTTGGATGGATCCAGGCAGACTGTCACAGGACAGTCACCCACGCCTTAGTCACGAGCAAGCTCAACTACGGCAATGCCCTCTATGCCGGCACCTCAACTAGGAACATTAAAAACTTCAACTCATCCAGAACGCCGCCGCCAGACTTATTCTGGACCTCCCTCACCGAGAACACATCTCCCAACACTTGAGGGCCCTTCACTGGCTGCCGGTCGAGAAGCGAATCGCCTTCAAGCTTCTCACCCACATGTACAAGGCATTACACAACGCAGGACCAGTCTATCTGAACCACCTCGTCTCCTTCCACACCCCCGCCAGATCCCTCTGCTCTGCCCAGATGGCCCAGGCCACCGTCCCTTGCATCTGCAAAACCACCGCCGAAGGACGATCTTTTACCTACACTGCAGCGAAGAGCTGGCACAACCTCCCCCTGCACTTCAGACAAAGTCCATTGCTCACCATCTTCAGGAAGAACCTCAAGACATGGCTCTTCGGATGAGGCTCTCCTCCCCTACTCAGCACCTTGAGACCCTCATGGGTGAGTAGCCACGCTTTACAAGTAGTGATTGATTGATTGAATGTACTCAGTGAGTGCTAACTAAAAATTTTGTTTCTTTACGTTTTAAAGCCTCAGACAGTATTGCATTTACTAATAGTTGTGTTGGGCCATATAAGGCCTGGGAACCATGAAGCTTCAAGTTGTACATTACACATTTCAGTAAGCATAACCTCACTTTCAGACCTGGGAAAGTAAGCACAGTTTCGTAAGGAGAACAGAGTTAATGGTCATGGATTTTAATATGTTCCCTTAAAGGCTGTCTTGTGCTTCTTTGGAGGAAAGGATATGTATATATGCATATCAATAAAGTTTCTGCTGAAACTAATTATTTGCTATCATATAATCTCTCTACATTGACTTTTACTAGTAGAAAATGTATATACACTAGACCAAAGCTTGCATTTTTAGTGCACAGTTCTATTTTCTAGCGTAAGCCATGGTCAGTAGAAATGACAACGGTCTTCTGATGTTTTGCTTGGCTGCCTGCTATACTGCATTAAGCACTGTTTGGATTTGGGCTTTTTAAGTGTTGTGTTTTATCTTCAATCTACCCATCCCTAATGGTCCAAGATAAACAATGGCAACCCCTGGCTTGCAGAAACCTCACACTGACAGAAACTCCATAGCATCAGCATGCACAGTCGTGAAAGGAGATTCGCCACCTCTACTTTCCTAAGTCAATCAACTGGGTTCAGGTGGAATCATGCACAACCAAGGGCGGCACCTGGAGTGTAAATCTTGAGAAGATTTACTGAGGTATGGAGAGCCTCCAGCATTCCCACATCAATAACTGGGCAAGCCAAGTGGCTAATTGCGCAACATGTCTCTAAAAAATGAAGATAATTTAACCTTTTTTCAAATAGCTCTATAGCACTTCTGCAAATTTTCTGAGATTTGTTGACACATTTAAAAGACAAAAAACAGCATGGAAATGGCATTCTAAATATGGCCTTTCATAAAGTATAACAATCTCTGTAATGTTAAAGTACACAGAAAAGGAAAATAAACAAGCACTTAATTCCTGCCCTCATCCCCTGAGCTCCCAGAGACATTCTATGGGAGTTTGTGAAGTCTCTAGGACGTGGCCCCAACAATCAAGTTGGGGCACTGATAACTGGCTACTGCCACGTTTGCAGCCTAGCCCTTCTCTAGAGGTGCCACCTTTGAGTCAGTAAGCATGCTGAAATCCTGGTCGCATCCATGCCATCTAGGTGAGTCTGGTGAATGCTGTGTCTTAGTTGTAGCAGTCAATGTTGTTATTAGAGGGAGTGGATGACCTGTCTGCATGTTACTGTTGGTCCAAGAAAGTGTTGGTGTAATCAACTGCCTAGAGGGGGTAGGGTTTATGCTTGTGATGTCAGCACTGCTAAGGTTGTTTTCCTGGCAGTTGCAGTTGGCTTGCCTGTTATGGTGTCCCAGAGTGCAAACTTATCTGAGGGACAGGCTAATAGCTGAACGGAGGTATACTAGGCCCCAAAAAGGCTGACCTGTGGTAGCCTACTCCACCACTGGCCCAGTGCAGTACTGCACAATGGCTGCCACTTTGCAGGGCACTGAACATGCATGGCCCTCACACAAGCCCATAAAAGAGTGGATGGGTTGAACAAGTGGGCACCCACCTACCTTATGTTTGAGTGAGTTCTACACACAAGGGCCCAGTAGCATGCTGGGCCAGAGCCTTGATAGTCTAGAGTTGGGAGTCAGCGATACCCAAATGATGGCTGCACCTTAGCTCAAGGTCAGAAATGATCATGCATTCTCAGAGAAGCACTACATATATTTATCAGTATACATATGACATGTCATGTGTTTGTAAAACACAACTCATCTGGGAGGTTATCTTGGTGCTGGAAGATCTACAACCTACTAGCTTGGTCGCCCTCTGCCACCATTTTAAAAGAATAGCACTGGTTGCCTATAAAAGAGGAGCAATTTTCAAATTCTACTGCTTGACACACAAGTCCCTGTATCAGGCCCATCCTGTGTACCTGCATCAAAAACAGACGTTCTATTTGCCTCCCAGATAGCTGAGATCCTCTAATAAAGCACTCCTTTAGATCCCTTGTATTCGTACTACCAAATTTGGTGGCAGAGCCTGCTCTTATCTAGCACCCTATCACTGGAACTCCCTCCCTTTTCACATTCACACCTGCCCCAAATTCAGGAACTTTAAGAAATTGCTTAAAATTGGTTGTTTTAGTCAGTCTTCCTCTGCCTACCCAGCGCTTCACCAAGATACTCTTTCAGGAGTGAGTTGTGCACTATACTAAACACCGAGGACAATAATTAGGTGAAGAGCCGAGTCTTCTGTTTCATGTGGAATTCAGGAACTGAGGAGATAGTGCTGAAGTGTAGCAGCAGGTAGTCCCAGGCTTTAGGAGCAATGTAGGAGAAAGCATGACTGCCGGATCTGTTGCTGCATCTGTGGGAGATGTGTATAAGTAGGAGACTGGAAGACTGGCCATAGTCTAGCTTGTTGGTGACAGCGGCCTGGGTGAGAGTTCTGTGGTTGTTGATAGGAATCCAATTGAAGACCTTCTTGAGCATCTTCAGGGTGTGGAAGCAGGAGGCAGAGATTCCATTCACTTGGCTTGTCATGGAGAGCTTATTGTCACCTACTATTTTGAGGCTCTTTGCATGGTTGGTAGGGTTAGGAGTGGGTCCGCGTTAGGCAGGCAATCAGGTGGATTTCCATATCGAGGTGCATTTTCCAAAGAGGACTACTTATGTCTTGCCTGCAATGCAATGCTGATGATTATCCATATGGCTGGCGATAACTGCAAAAAAATGGTTATGGGGACTAGGACTAGTGCAATCTGAGGAGCCTAGTTTGAGAAAAATGTAGTTCTGGACCAACACACCCTTCTTACTGCCCTTTATTACAGGGTGCTAGAACATGATAGATCTCGTAAAAGTGTTCATGAGATCTAAATTGATTCAGAAAGTGTGGGTTAGCCTCACATTCCTAAAAGCAGATCCCCATCTATGGCCATCCGTAGGAGTACAACACGCACCCAACCAAGCTGTGTACCTTTCCTTCAAGAGCTTGGTGCTATACTAAATAATTTCAGTGCTTCTCTGAGAGAGAGAAGGGCAGCATTTTAGGACAAACAAAGCCAGGTACATGCACAAAGAACATAATAGCATGTTAAGGAGCAGGGCACCCACCTCCTTTATACTGATCTGCATGCAGAGTGTGAAGACTTGGCCTGACTAAGACCAGTGTGTACATTACAACCAACGAAAGTCAGTCTCAGGAGCCTGCTACCCATTTATCTTTCAGACTCAAAGTCAACTTCAAGCAAAGTCTGCTTGTCTTGATCCAAAACCCAAGAACGTGAGTGTCTGGCTGCCCTTGGCTACTTCAATCTCCCAGTTACAAAGCTGCTCAACTCGCATGGGTCTGCCTTCTGCTGAGTGCATGATTCAGAATATGCTTGAAAAAACTCACCAAAAGGACTCTGTGGCTAGAAGAGCCTTGTGACCGTCGGTGTTTGTGCGGACTCCTATATCCCTGACTAAATAAGCTTTGGCAAAGCCTCTAGATCTAGCTTTAATGTGCTAGCATATCTAAATGTAAGCATGTGAAAATGCAGTCTGCTTCTGTTGATTGCACAAATATTGATTAGCACGTGAAAGCCAAAACTATTGGCTATGCCAGTGCTGGCAATACGGGTACTAAATGTAGCATATAACTTGCTTTCTGTGTAAAATTCTTATAGGATATTAAGAACTGTATGGGATAAACAGTTTAATGACTTTTCAGATGTATAACAGTTTCTCATGCATTCTAGTAGTAGAACTTCCTAGAAGGTTAAATGATACACAAAACAGCCAATAGTTTGAAGTGAGAAAGAAAAGCTGGTCTGGGTGGAACAAAAGCCCACTCTACGCATATTTTAAAGAACTGGTAAAAAAAAATAAAAAAAAGTTGTGTACACCTGCACTAACAAGCCAAGCCAAAATATAACGAACCCAATACCAATAAACTGCTACTATGTACTGCAGTATGTTGGGATCGGTGTCCCCAAAACACTCCCTGGCTTTCCCCATTGGAAACCTTAATTAAAACTAACCTTTAGAGACTTTTTCCGTACCAAGGATGGAACCACCAATTTAAGGTTGAGGAGCCATTGGCTAAGATTACTAAATCGAGATCGCTTTTCACTGTTTGTAAGGTGTATGAAATTGGGTCTCTAGTCGTAAGAGATTTGCACTCCATCCACGTAGGGACCACAATCCTAGTCAGGGCAAGTAAGATACACACTAAAAGTTTACCTGTGCTCACCCACTGGTAGCCTGGCACAGAGCAGTCAGGCTAAACTAAAGAGGCAATGTGTAAAGTATTTATGCACACACACAGTAACAGTAAAAGCACAGCAAAAGAACTTCACACCAGTTCAGAAAAATAGTCAATATTTATCTGAGTTAAACAAGACCAAAATTACAAAAATCCAAAATACACAAGCCAAGTTATGAATTTTGAAAGATGAAATCAAAATACAGTGCTTAGTAGACAATAACCCCTACCCGGGCTATCTGGTCACGGTGGACTGGGACGCATCCAAAGGTGCAGTCCGACCATGAAGGAGCACAGGCCGGGTACAGGAGTCATGCAGACCCACTGACAGTACCTTTATTACGTCGATGCTCGGTGATAATGTGTTGATCCAAAGGAGGGGATGTGCCGCGCTTGCAGGAGACACATTGTTTCCTGATCGGGCAATGTTGGAGATGCGTCAAGGTCCAGAAGCGTTGAGTACCGGCTCCGATGTGCCGGTGCTGCGTCAGCCAAGCAGGGCCTGCGTTGTAAGTAAAGGTTCTTGCGTCACACAGTCGGCAAACAGTGTCTGCAGCTTTGGTGCAGGGAGAGGTGAAAGCAGAGTTTCTGCAGCAGGATGTGTCTGTTCCAAGTGACGTGTTGGTGTCTTGTGTCAGTTCTTGTGTTTCAGCATCAAACTCATCTCCTAGGACTCAGGACTGGATTTGGCACCACTTGGCAGAGCAGGACTCACAGCAAGGAAGCTAGGTTCTGGTAGCAAGATGCAGGTGAAGTCTTTGATTTCCCTGAGATTTCAGAAACAAGAGGCAAGCTCAGTCAGGCCCTTGGAGAAACTTCAGATTGCAGGTTGTAGAGAGTTAGAGCCAGTCCCTCTCAGACAAGAAGTGATAAGCAGCACGCCAACACAGCAGAGCAAACAGCAAAGTGGCAGTCCCTCCTGACAGCCTGGCAGTCCTTCTTCCTGGTAGAATGTCTTAAGTCCAGAAGTGTTCCGCGTATATGGTATCAGAGGCCCAGTACTTATAGCTAAATGTCCCTCTGAAATGTGGGAGACTTCAAAGAGTGGTTTTAAAGTTTCCCAGTTCCCTTTGGGCCCAGTCCTGCCTGCCAGAAGGTCCGTGGAGGGAGGTAGCTGTCACCTAATCTTACACAGACCAGACGTGGATTGGAGGCAGGCTAAGGCACAGGATGGTTAAAGTAAGGAAATGTCAACTTTCTAAAAGTGGCATTTTCAACCTGCAATTCAAACATATTCACCTTTACCACAATAAGTGTTTTCAAATTTTAAGCCCAGAGATACCAAAGTCCTAAATCCATTTTCTTTCTTTTCCATTCAAAACTACACATTAGAGATGTTTTAAGGCAATCCCATACTAGCCTATAAGAGAGCTAGTCCTAGTGTTTTTCACTACCTGGACATGTTAAACTTAAAAAGTACATGTCCAACTTTTTACATACACTGTATCCTGCCCTTGGGGCTAACCAAGGCCTACCGTAGGAGTGTCTTACATGTAATAAAAAGGAAGAGTTGGGCCTAGCAAGTGAGTACACTTGCCAGGTCGAAATGGCAGTTTATAATGCACACACAGGCTCTTCAATGGCAAGCCTGAGGCATGTTTAAAAGGCTACTTTAGTGGGTGGCACAACCAGTGCTGCAGGCCCATGAGTAGCATTTGACTTCGGGGCCCTGGGCACACATAGTGCACTTCACTAAGGACTTATTAGAAAAACCAAATATGCCAGTCATGGAGAAGCCAATGTTATCATGTTTTAGACACAGAGCACATGCACTTTAGCACTGGTTAGCAGAGGTAAAGTGCCCAGAGTCCTAAAGCCAACAAAAACAGAGTCAGAAAAAGAGAGGTAGAAAAGGCAAAAAGACTGGGGATGACCCTACATAAAAGGCCATTTCCAACATACGTGTAACAGGGACCTTGCATGGTCATTAGACTTTTCTTCCCTGTGACTCAATAGCTACAGTCGGAAAGCTCAATTTCACAGTTTTGCATTAGAATTGAATGTCTGTATGTGTGATCTCCAATAAAATAAAGGGCAATGCCAATTAAAAAGAACCCTCACCTCTGACAGCCCTTTTATTAATTAACGGTTTTAAATTATTTTTTGTTTCTTGCTTAATTCTTACACTTCCTTAAGAGCTTTGTCCTGACTGCATGACCAGAGGAGCTACCAAATACAAGTAGGAACAAGTGTGACTTTGAGTTGAAAAGGGGATTAGAGTCAATAATGTAAGGTCATAAATGGCCAACGTGTGCCTGTCTGCTTTCTCTGTCATTTTGGTGAACTGATGCCCAAGAAGGGAAGGCCTAGGAAAGTCTAGAGAAACCCCCCCTCCCCCCCCCCCTCAGGTAGTAGAGATCCCAACCCATGCCCTGCAAAGGATTTACTCACTCACTCACTTGCTTGCTTGCTTTTTCACTTACCTGGTGAGCTGGCCTCCACAATGATGGAAGAGAAGTTGAATTTCGGCAGCTGCCTACCTCCTTCTGAAGCCATGTCACCACCTTTCACCTAGAAAAGTGAGAATATTTGAAAAGAGTGCCATACATAGAAGGCAAGGTGTAGCACACTCCACCTATTGCATACCTAATGGGACTTGAGGCACATTATCTTCTCATGTAATAAAGAGGGATTCACATTCTCCATGGAGACTAGGTAACTAAGACGAAAAACCTGCCAATGTTTCCTCAGTGGAACATATGATTGGATAACTAAAATGCAATTTAGGTTAATGTCTCAATAGGTACCTTCACTAGTATGAGGTCTACCTCATAGGGACTTGCATTTTGTAATTGTGGGGACAGTTTCTTACGAGAAATATTTATTAGATGCCCCATGTAGACAGCTTCATCTGTCAACTGTCCAAGACCGCTTGTCTACAATACAAGGCACAGAGTGGACTTAAGATCAGCCTCTTGCTTACGATTTGATAGCTTTTTTTTTGTCTCAGTTTGGTTTTCCGCATTCACTGGCTTTCCTCCTTATTTTTTAGTTTGTCCTGACCCTGAAGCATAGCTTATTTACCAGTGTTTAGACCAGATGAAGCGATACTATCACTGCTGACTTAAGGGGACTTTTTACCTTTTATGTTATAGCACTACATGGGCCTGGGAGGGCTTGGCTTGCCTCACTCTCTCACCTATCCACTGTCTTTTTGATTTCCAACACCCCCACACATTCCCTTCTTCCTAGCCCCTTCCTTTCCTACCCTCTGCTTCTATACTATTTTTACATTTTTTAATTGTTTCTGCAAGGGCTCAGCACCTGCAGACTGCTACCAGGCTGCTCGCTTTGTTGCTCGTTTGCGAAACTCGTCCCTTGCCACCAAATCATGTGTTACTGTTTATTTGTATTATTATTATTATTATTATTGCCAGGGCCCACCAGTGACCCACTGCTACCAGGCCGCTTGCTTCTGTGTGTGTGGAAGGAGCATCCGCATATATTTTATGTCTTAACTTACTGTTCCAAAATCAACACCCAACATTGAACCAAAGAGATCATTGATGAGCACCCTTGTGGGAGTAGATAGATACAAGCACAGGCAGCCATATTTGAATGATCTTGGTCATAAAGTATGCCAAAACAAAAAAGCAATGGAAAAGCCAATATCTCTGTGCTAGCATTTGAAAGGTGGGACCTATTCACTTTGGCAATGCTTTCTTGTTAGCGGTTTAGTAAAGTGCCGACTATGCCCAGCAGAAAAGGGCAACAGAGTGCTGAACAAAAGACAGGCACAAGAAAATGAAGACAGTCTCCATGGTAGGAGAGGTATTAAAGGAGAGCATCTGAGACCGAAGCAGTTTGTTGGAAAGACATGGTAAAGTAATTCACAATCCAACAATGGAGGTGACACTAACCTGTAGGAAGCTGGACTGGTGTGTGGTGAACACCAATGGTGTTATCAACTTATACCAGGTCCAGTTATCCCTTATTAGTGAGGTGTAGACAGTGTCTAGGAAGCCAGGGCTCTCTAGAGCAGCCAAGACATATCTAGGAGGCATGCAAAGGTTATGCAATACCACTACAGTCACACAGCAATTACACACATGAAAGAACCACACAGTGTTACAAAAATAAAAGGTACTTTAAAATAGCATCACAGATATTAAAATGCTGTATATGCAATACTCTACTAGGAGGTGAGTAAACACACTATTATGTACACATGAGAAGTGAGTGATTAACCCCTTCGCTGCCAGGCCTTTTCCCCCTCCTGTGCCAGGCCCTTTTTTGCCTATTTGGGGCAGTTCGCGCTTAGGCCCTCATAACTTTTTGTCCACATAAGCTAACCAAGCCAAATTTGCGTCCTTTTTTTCCAACATCCTAGGGATTCTAAAGGTACCCAGACTTTGTGGGTTCCCCTGAAGGAGGCCAAGAAATTGGCCAAAATACAGTGAAAATTTCGTTTTTTTCAAAAAAATTGGAAAAAGGGGCTGCAGAAGAAGGCTTGTGGTTTTTCCCCTGAAAATGGCATCAACAAAGGGTCTGCGGTGCTAAACTCAGCAGCTTCCCAGCTTTCAGGAACAGGCAGACTTGAATCCGAAAACCCAATTTTTCAACACAATTTTGGCATTTTACTGGGGCATACCCCATTTGTGCAATTTTTTGTGCTTTCAGTCTCCTTCCAGTCAGTGACAGGAATGGTCATGAAACCAATGCTGGATCCCAGAAACCTAAACATTTCTGAAAAGTAGACAAAATTCTGAATTCAGCAAGGGGTCATTTGTGTAGATCCTACAAGGGTTTCCTACAGAAAATAACAGCTGAAAAAGAAAAATATTGAAATTGAGGTGAAAAAACCATCAATTTTTCTCTACGTTTTACTCTGTAACTTTTCCCTGCAATGTCAGATTATCGAAAGCAATATACCGTTACGTCTGCTGGACTCCTCTGGTTGCGGGGATATATAGGGTTTGTAGGTTCATCAAGAACCCGAGGAACCCAGAGCCAATAAATGAGCTGCACCCTGCAGTGCGTTTTCATTCTATACCGGGTATACAGCAATTCATTTGCTGAAATATAAGGAGTAAAAAATTGCTATCAAGAAAACCTTTGCATTTCCAAAAAGGGCCCAAGATAAGGTGTTGAGGAGCAGTGGTTATTTGCACATCTCTGAATTCCGGGGTGACCATAGTAGCACGTGAATTACAGGGAATTTCTCAAATAGATGTCTTTTTTACACACACTCCTATATTTGGAAGGAAAAAATGTAGAGAAAGACAAGGGGCAATAGTACTTGTTTTGCTAATCTATGTTCCCCCAAGTCTCCCGATAAAAATGGTACCTCACTTGTGTGGGTAGGCCTAGCACCCGCGACAGGATATGCCCCAAAACACAACGTGGACACATCACAGAAAACAGAGCTGTTTTTAGCAAAGTGACTACCTGTAGATTTTGGCCTCTAGCTCAGCCGCCACCTAGAGAAACCTACCAAACCTGTGCATTTCTGAAAACTAGAGACCTAGGGGAATCCAAGGAGGGGTGACTTGTGTGGCTCGGACCAGGTTCTGTTACCCAGAATCCTTTGCAAACCTCAAAATTTGGCTAAAAAAACACATGTTCCTCACATTTCTGTGGCAGAAAGTTCTGGAATCTGAGAGGAGCCACAAATTTCCTTCCACCCAGCGTTCCCCCACGTCTCCCGATAAAAATGATACCTCACTTGTGTGGGTAGGCCTAGCACCCGCAACAGGATATGCCCCAAAACACAACGTGGACACATCACAGAAAACAGAGCTGTTTTTAGCAAAGTGACTACCTGTAGATTTTGGCCTCTAGCTCACCCGTCACCTAGGGAAACCTACCAAACCTGTGCATTTCTGAAAACTAGAGACCTAGGGGAATCCAAGGACGGGTGACTTGTGTGGCTCGGACCAGGTTCTGTTACCCAGAATCCATTGCAAACCTCAAAATTTGGCTAAAAAAACACATGTTCCTCACATTTCTGTGGCAGAAAGTTCTGGAATCTGAGAGGAGCCACAAATTTCCTTCCACCCAGCGTTCCCCCACGTCTCCCGATAAAAATGATACCTCACTTGTGTGGGTAGGCCTAGCGCCCGCGACAGGATATGCCCCAAAACACAACGTGGACATATCACAGAAAACAGAGCTGTTTTTAGCAAAGTGACTACCTGTAGATTTTGGCCTCTAGCTCAGCCGCCACCTAGGGAAACCTACCAAACCTGTGCATTTCTGAAAACTAGAGACCTAGGGGAATCCAAGGAGGGGTGACTTGTGGGGCTCGGACCAGGTTCTGTTACCCAGAATCCTTTGCAAACCTCAAAATTTGGCTAAAAAAACACATGTTCCTCACATTTCTGTGGCAGAAAGTTCTGGAATCTGAGAGGAGCCACAAATTTCCTTCCACCCAGCGTTCCCCCACGTCTCCCGATAAAAATGATACCTCACTTGTGTGGGTAGGCCAAAGCGCCCGCGACAGGATATGCCCCAAAACACAACGTGGACATATCACAGAAAACAGAGCTGTTTTTAGCAAAGTGACTACCTGTAGATTTTGGCCTCTAGCTCAGCCGCCACCTAGGGGAACCTACCAAACCTGTGCATTTCTGAAAACTAGAGACCTAGGGGAATCCAAGGAGGGGTGACTTGCGGGGCTCGGACCAGGTTCTGTTACCCAGAATCCTTTGCAAACCTCAAAATTTGGCTAAAAAAACACATGTTCCTCACATTTCTGTGGCAGAAAGTTCTGGAATCTGAGAGGAGCCACAAATTTCCTTCCACCCAGGGTTCCCCCACGTCTCCCGATAAAAATGATACCTCACTTGTGTGGGTAGGCCTAGCGCCCGCGACAGGATATGCCCCAAAACACAACGTGGACATATCACAGAAAACAGAGCTGTTTTTAGCAAAGTGACTAACTGTAGATTTTGGCCTCTAGCTCAGCCGCCACCTAGGGAAACCTACCAAACCTGTGCATTTCTGAAAACTAGAGACCTAGGGGAATCCAAGGAGGGGTGACTTGCGGGGCTCGGACCAGGTTCTGTTACCCAGAATCCTTTGCAAATCTCAAAATTTGGCTAAAAAAACACATGTTCCTCACATTTCTGTGGCAGAAAGTTCTGGAATCTGAGAGGAGCCACAAATTTCCTTCCACCCAGCGTTCCCCCACGTCTCCCGATAAAAATGATACCTCACTTGTGTGGGTAGGCCTAGCGCCCGCGACAGGATATGCCCCAAAACACAACGTGGACATATCACAGAAAACAGAGCTGTTTTTAGCAAAGTGACTACCTGTAGATTTTGGCCTCTAGCTCAGCCGCCACCTAGGGAAACCTACCAAACCTGTGCATTTCTGAAAACTAGAGACCTAGGGGAATCCAAGGAGGGGTGACTTGCGGGGCTCGGACCAGGTTCTGTTACCCAGAATCCTTTGCAAATCTCAAAATTTGGCTAAAAAAACACATGTTCCTCACATTTCTGTGGCAGAAAGTTCTGGAATCTGAGAGGAGCCACAAATTTCCTTCCACCCAGCGTTCCCCCACGTCTCCCGATAAAAATGATACCTCACTTGTGTGGGTAGGCCTAGCGCCCACGACAGGATATGCCCCAAAACACAACGTGGACATATCACAGAAAACAGAGCTGTTTTTAGCAAAGTGACTACCTGTAGATTCTGGCCTCTAGCTCAGCCGGCACCTAGGGAAACCTACCAAACCTGTGCATTTCTGAAAACTAGAGACCTAGGGGAATCCAAGGAGGGGTGACTTGTGTGGCTCGGACCAGGTTCTGTTACCCAGAATCCTTTGCAAACCTCAAAATTTGGCTAAAAAAACACATGTTCCTCACATTTCTGTGGCAGAAAGTTCTGGAATCTGAGAGGAGCCACAAATTTCCTTCCACCCAGCGTTCCCCCACGTCTCCCGATAAAAATGATACCTCACTTGTGTGGGTAGGCCTAGCGCCCGCGACAGGATATGCCCCAAAACACAACGTGGACACATCACAGAAAACAGAGCTGTTTTTAGCAAAGTGACTACCTGGAGATTTTGGCCTCTAGCTCAGCCGCCACCTAGGGAAACCTACCAAACCTGTACATTTCTGAAAACTAGAGACCTAGGGGAATCCAAGGAGGGGTGACTTGTGTGGCTCGGACCAGGTTCTGTTACCCTGAATCCTTTGCAAACCTCAAAATTTGGCTAAAAAAACACTTGTCCCTCAAATTTCTGTGGCAGAAAGTTCTGGAATCTGAGAGGAGCTACAAATTTCCTTCCACCCAGCGTTCCCCCAAGTCTCCCGATAAAAATGATACCTCACTTGCGTGGGTAGGCCTAGCGCCGGCGACAGGAAACACCCCAAAGCGCAATGTGGACACATCCTAAATTTTGGAAAAAAACAGAGGTGTTTTTTGCGAAGTGCCTACCTGTAGATTTTGGCCTCTAGCTCAGCCGGCACCTAGGGAAACCTACCAAACCTGTGCATTTCTGAAAACTAGAGACCTAGGGGAATCCAAGGAGGGGTGACTTGCGGGGCTCGGACCAGGTTCTGTTACCCAGAATCCTTTGCAAACCTCAAAATTTGGCTAAAAATACACATGTTACTCACATTTCTGTGGCAGAAAGTTTTGGAATCTGAGAGGAGCCCCAAATTTCCTTCTACCCAGCGTTCCCCAAAGTCTCCCGATAAAAATGATACCTCACTTGCGTGGGTAGGCCTAGCGCCGGCGACAGGAAACACCCCAAAGCGCAACGTGGACACATCCTAAATTTTGGAAAAAAACAGAGGTGTTTTTTGCGAAGTGCCTACCTGTAGATTTTGGCCTCTAGCTCAGCCGGCACCTAGGGAAACCTACCAAATCTGTGCATTTCTGAAAACTAGAGACCTAGGGGAATCCAAGGAGGGGTGACTTGCGGGGCTCGGACCAGGTTCTGTTACCCAGAATCCTTTGCAAACCTCAAAATTTGGCTAAAAAAACACATGTCCCTCACATTTCTGTGGCAGAAAGTTCTGGAATCTGAGAGGAGCTACAAATTTCCTTCCACCCAGCGTTCCCCCAAGTCTCCCGATAAAAATGATACCTCACTTGCGTGGGTAGGCCTAGCGCCGGCGACAGGAAACACCCCAAAGCGCAACGTGGACACATCCTAAATTTTGGAAAAAAACAGAGGTGTTTTTTGCGAAGTGCCTACCTGTAGATTTTGGCCTCTAGCTCAGCCGGCACCTAGGGAAACCTACCAAACCTGTGCATTTCTGAAAACTAGAGACCTAGGGGAATCCAAGGAGGGGTGACTTGCGGGGCTCGGACCAGGTTCTGTTACCCAGAATCCTTTGCAAACCTCAAAATTTGGCTAAAAAAACACATGTCCCTCACATTTCTGTGGCAGAAAGTTCTGGAATCTGAGAGGAGCTACAAATTTCCTTCCACCCAGCGTTCCCCCAAGTCTCCCGATAAAAATGATACCTCACTTGCGTGGGTAGGCCTAGCGCCGGCGACAGGAAACACCCCAAAGCGCAACGTGGACACATCCTAAATTTTGGAAAAAAACAGAGGTGTTTTTTGCGAAGTGCCTACCTGTAGATTTTGGCCTCTAGCTCAGCCGGCACCTAGGGAAACCTACCAAACCTGTGCATTTCTGAAAACTAGAGACCTAGGGGAATCCAAGGAGGGGTGACTTGCGGGGCTCGGACCAGGTTCTGTTACCCAGAATCCTTTGCAAACCTCAAAATTTGGCTAAAAATACACATGTTACTCACATTTCTGTGGCAGAAAGTTCTGGAATCTGAGAGGAGCCACAAATTTCCTTCTACCCAGCGTTCCCCCAAGTCTCCCGATAAAAATGATACCTCACTTGTGTGGGTAGGACTAGCGCCCACGAAAGGAAAGGGCCCAAAACACAACGTGGACACATCACATTTTTTTATAAAAAGCAGTGCCTACCTGTGGATTTTGGCCTGTAGCTCAGCCGACACCTGAGGAAACCTAGCAAACCAGTGCATTTTTGAAAACTAGAAACCCAGGGGAATCCAAGATGGGGTGACTTGCGGGGCTCTGACCAGGTTATGTTACCCAGAATCCTTTGCAAACATCAAAATTTGGCCCAAAAAACACTTTTTCCTCTCATTTCGGTGACAGAAAGTTCTGGAATCTGAGAGGAGCCACAAATTTCCTTCCACCCAGCGTTCCCCTAAGTCTCTCGATAAAAATGGTACATCACTTCTGTGGGTAGGCCTAGCGCCCACAAAAGGAAATGGCCCAAAACACAACGTGGACACAACATATTTTTCACAGAAAACAGAGGTGTTTTTTGCAAGGTGCCTACCTGTGGTGTTTGGCCTGTAGCTCAGCCGGCCCCAGGGGGGGGGGGGGGGCAGAAATGCCCTAAAATAAATTTGCCCCCCCAACCCCCACCCTCCCCCGTCGGGAGCGACCCTTGCCTACGGGGTCGCTCCCCCTGCGTGACATTGGCACCAAAAAACAAATCCCCGGTGCCTAGTGGTTTCTGCCCCCTTGGGGGCAGGTTGACCTAAAATCAGCCAATCTGCCCCCAAGGGGGGCAGAAATGGCCTAAATACAATTTGTCCCTCAGGGGAGCGACTTTTGCCTGATGGGTCGCTCCCCATCTCTAAAAAAAAAAAACAAAGAAAAAAAAAAAGAAAAAAATGAAAAATTCCCCTGGCGCCTAGAGGTTTCTGCCCCCCCCCCCCCCGGGGGGCAGATCGGCCTAATAATAGGCCGATCTGTCCCCCGGGGGGGCAGAAATGTCCTAAAATAAATTTGCCCCCCCAACCCCCATCCCCCCCCCCGGGAGCGACCCTTGCCTACGGGGTCGCTCCCCCTGCGTGACATTGGCGCCAAAAAACAAATCCCCGGTGCCTAGTGGTTTCTGCCCCCTTGGGGGCAGATTGACCTAAAATTGGCCAATCTGCCCCCAGGGGGGCAGAAATGGTCTAAATACAATTTGCCCCCCCAGGGGAGCGACCCTTGCCTGATGGGTCGCTCCCCATCTCTAAAAAAAGAAACAACAAAAAAAAAAAACACAAAAAAAAAATTGCCCTGGTGCCTAGAGTGTTCTGCCCCCCCCCCCCCCCGGGGGCAGTTCGGCCTAATAATAGGCCGATCTGTCCCCCGGGGGGGCAGAAATGGCCTAAAATAAATTTGCCCCCCCCACCCCCCCCCCCCGGGAGCGACCCTTGCCTACAGGGTCGCTCCCCCTGCGTGACATTGGCGCCAAAAAACAAATCCCCGGTGCCTAGTGGTTTCTGCCCCCTTGGGGGCAGATTGACCTAAAATTGGCCAATCTGCCCCCAGGGGGGCAGAAATGGTCTAAATACAATTTGCCCCCCCAGGGGAGCGACCCTTGCCTGATGGGTCGCTCCCCATCTCTAAAAAAAGAAACAACAAAAAAAAAAAAACACAAAAAAAAAATTGCCCTGGTGCCTAGAGTGTTCGCCCCCCCCCCCCCCCCGGGGGCAGTTCGGCCTAATAATAGGCCGATCTGTCCCCCGGGGGGGCAGAAATGGCCTAAAATAAATTTGCCCCCCCAACCCCCATCCCCCCCCCGGGAGCGACCCTTGCCTACGGGGTCACTGCCCCTGCGTGACATTGGCGCCAAAAAACAAATCCCCGGTGCCTAGTGGTTTCTGCCCCCTTGGGGGCAGATTGACCTAAAATTGGCCAATCTGCCCCCAGGGGGGCAGAAATGGTCTAAATACAATTTGCCCCCCCAGGGGAGCGACCCTTGCCTGATGGGTCGCTCCCCATCTCTAAAAAAAGAAACAACAAAAAAAAAAAAACACAAAAAAAAAATTGCCCTGGTGCCTAGAGTGTTCTGCACTCCCCCCCCCCCCGGGGGCAGTTCGGCCTAATAATAGGCCGATCTGTCCCCCGGGGGGGCAGAAATGGCCTAAAATAAATTTGCCCCCCCAACCCCCATCCCCCCCCCCGGAGCGACCCTTGCCTACGGGGTCGCTCCCCCTGCGTGACATTGGCGCCAAAAAACAAATCCCCGGTGCCTAGTGGTTTCTGCCCCCTTGGGGGCAGATTGACCTACAATTGGCCAATCTGCCCCCAGGGGGGCAGAAATGGTCTAAATACAATTTGCCCCCCCAGGGGAGCGACCCTTGCCTGATGGGTCGCTCCCCATCTCTAAAAAAAGAAACAACAAAAAAAAAAAAAAGCAAAAAAAAAATTGCCCTGGTGCCTAGAGTGTTCTGCCCCCCCCCCCCGGGGGCAGTTCGGCCTAATAATAGGCCGATCTGTCCCCCGGGGGGGCAGAAATGGCCTAAAATAAATTTGCCCCCCCAACCCCCACCCCCCCCCCGGGAGCGACCCTTGCCTACAGGGTCGCTCCCCCTGCGTGACATTGGCGCCAAAAAACAAATCCCCGGTGCCTAGTGGTTTCTGCCCCCTTGGGGGCAGATTGACCTAAAATTGGCCAATCTGCCCCCAGGGGGGCAGAAATGGTCTAAATACAATTTGCCCCCCCAGGGGAGCGACCCTTGCCTGATGGGTCGCTCCCCATCTCTAAAAAAAGAAACAAAAAAAAAAAAAAACACAAAAAAAAAATTGCCCTGGTGCCTAGAGTGTTCTGCCCCCCCCCCCCCCCGGGGCAGTTCGGCCTAATAATAGGCCGATCTGTCCCCCGGGGGGGCAGAAATGGCCTAAAATAAATTTGCCCCCCCAACCCCCAACCCCCACCCCCCCCGGGAGCGACCCTTGCCTACGGGGTCGCTCCCCCTGCGTGACATTGGCGCCAAAAAACAAATCCCCGGTGCCTAGTGATTTCTGCCCCCTTGGGGGCAGATTGACCTAAAATTGGCCAATCTGCCCCCAGGGGGGCAGAAATGGTCTAAATACAATTTGCCCCCCCAGGGGAGCGACCCTTGCCTGATGGGTCGCTCCCCATCTCTAAAAAAAGAAACAACAAAAAAAAAAAACACAAAAAAAAAATTGCCCTGGCGCCTAGAGTGTTCTGCCCCCCCCCCCCCGGGGGCAGTTCGGCCTAATAATAGGCCGATCTGTCCCCCGGGGGGGCAGAAATGGCCTAAAATAAATTTGCCCCCCCAACCCCCACCCCCCCCCCCGGGAGCGACCCTTGCCTACGGGGTCGCTCCCCCTGCGTGAGATTGGCGCCAAAAAACAAATCCCCGGTGCCTAGTGGTTTCTGCCCCCTTGGGGGCAGATTGACCTAAAATTGGCCAATCTGCCCCCAGGGGGGCAGAAATGGTCTAAATATAATTTGCCCCCCCAGGGGTGCGACCCTTGCCTGATGGGTCGCTCCCCATCTCTAAAAAAAGAAACAACAAAAAAAATAAAACACAAAAAAAAAATTGCCCTGGTGCCTAGAGTGTTCTGCCCCCTCCCCGGGGGCAGTTCGGCCTAATAATAGGCCGATCTGTCCCCCGGGGGGGCAGAAATGGCCTAAAATAAATTTGCCCCCCCAACCCCCACCCCCCCCCCCGGGAGCGACCCTTGCCTACGGGGTCGCTCCCCCTGCGTGACATTGGCGCCAAAAAACAAATCCCCGGTGCCTAGTGGTTTCTGCCCCCTTGGGGGCAGATTGACCTAAAATTGGCCAATCTGCCCCCAGGGGGGCAGAAATGGTCTAAATACAATTTGCCCCCCAGGGGAGCGACCCTTGCCTGATGGGTCGCTCCCCATCTCTAAAAAAAAAAAAAGAACCCAAAAAAAAAACACAAAAAAAAAATTTGCCCTGGCGCCTAGAGGTTTCTTCCCCCCCTGGGGGCAGATCGGCCTAATAATAGGCCGATCTGCCCCCAGGGGGGGCAGAAATGGCCTAAAATAAATTCCCCTCCCCCCCAGGGAGCGACCCTTGCCTAAGTGGTCGCTCCCTTTGCGTGAAATTCACGCAAAGAAAAAACTCCCTGGTGTCTAGTGGTTTCTACCCCCCTTGGGGGCAGATTGGCCTCATCAAAATAGGCCAATCTGCCCCCAAGGGGGGCAGAAATGGGCAAAATATAATTTTCCCCCAAGGGGAGCGACCCTTGCCTAAGGGGTCACTCCCCACCAAAAAAAAAAAAATGAAAAAAAAAAAAAAAAATGGTCCCTGGTGCCTAGAGGTTTCTGCCCCCCCTGGGGGCAGATCGGCCTAATAGTAGGCCGATCTGCCCCCAGGGGGGGCAGAAAAGGCCTTCCCGAAAATATGCCCCCCTGGGAGCGACCCTTGCCCAAGGGGTCGCTCCCTTTTGTCAATAGCCATAAAAAAAAAAAAAAATCCCTGGTGTCTAGTGGTTTCTACCCCCCTTGGGGGCAGATTGGCCTCATCAAAATAGGCCAATCTGCCCCCAAGGGGGGCAGAAATGGCCAAAATATAATTTTCCCCCAAGGGGAACGACCCTTGCCTAAGGGGTCGCTCCCCACCTCAATAAAAAAAAAATGAAAAAAAAAAAAAAAAAAAAAAAAAAAGAGGTCCCTGGTGCCTAGAGGTTTCTGCCCCCCCTGGGGGCAGATCGGCCTAATAAGGCCGATCTGCCCCCAGGGGGGGCAGAAAAGGCCTTTTCAAAAAAATGCCCCCCCTGGGAGCGACCCTTGCCCAAGGGGTCGCTCCCTTTTGTCAATTTCTACGAAAAAAAAAAAAATCCCTGGTGTCTAGTGGGGTTTCAAAAACCGGATTGCAAGCAATCCGGCTTTTGAAACCCTCGGAGGGACTTCAAAGGGAAGGAAATACTTTTCCTTCCCGTTGAAGCCCCTCCGGGCCTCCCAAGTGATTGAAAAAGAAATGCTTTTGCATTTCTTTTTCAATCGCGCTGGAAGCAGAGCTTCCAGCGCGACGAGGGAGGCCCCTGTGACACATCAGCGCGCGCGCTGACGTCACAGGGGGGGTGGGGGGGGGGTCGGGGGTGGAAGGGGAAGGTCTTCCCCTTCCATCCCCGACTTGGGGGGGGGGAGGGGGGTGCACGGGGGGCGCGCTAGCGCGCCCCCAAGTTCCCCTGTGCCATGGACGAGATGATCTCGTCCAAGGCACAGGGGAACTGTAGCCTTGGACGAGATCATCTCGTCCAAGGCACAGAAGAGGTTAACATAGAAAGCAATAGCAAATAGTAAAAACAATAGTAAATAGTGAAGGCCTTGGGGGTAACCATACCATATACTAAGTAAATGGAATGTGAAAGGCAGTCCCCCACCCAAGGAAGTGAAATCGGTAGAGGGGAGCTAGAGGAACTAGGAACCCCAAAAGGTAAGTACCAGGGTGCCCCCCAACGACCAGGATAGAAGAGGTAAGTACCTACTTTTACCCCAAACCCAGAGGGGAACTTTGGACAAGGATTGTGCAAGACCCAGACAAAACTGGAAGAAACCAAAAGGTGGATCCTGACAACACAAGAGGACCTGCAAAGAGAGGGGCCCAAGTTCGGTTCGAGCAGGAATGTCCGGCTGTGGCAGGAGGAGCCACTACCCAGTCTTTTGTGGATGCAGGACCAGGTCGACGGCGAACGAAGAAAGTTGGCAGTGCAGCACAGGAGAGGAAGGAGTTCCAGAAATGATGCAAGTGATGTCCCGCGTCGGCGGTCGTGTTGAAGTCAGTCAGTGGTGTTGGAAAACGACCAACAATCCTTGACAAATGCAAGAGTCGGTGAAGAAGGTTTTGCAAGGCTGAAGAGGCTGAAGAGGACCAGCAAAGCCCAGAGGACTCGACCCAAGGAGGAGAGTCCGAGGTGACCCTCAGCAGCTGGGAGAGTCACAATAAGAGGAGGCAGTCCCCGCCAGCGACTCACAGGAGTAAACAATGAGGCCCACTCAGCACACCTGGGGAGGCGTCTAACGTCACTGGAGCAGCAGGCAGGAGACTTTGCTTTGCAGGGAAGAGTGCTGGAGGTCGGGGCTACATGGAGCCTGAAGATCCCTGGGAGGAAGAACAAACAAGCCTTGGTAGCTGCAAGAGTCGCAGTGCACAGGGGTACTGTCCTGCGAAGCGAGGGAAGGGCTTACTGTCTCCCAAGTTATAGAGCTGGTAGAGAGGACCAAGGGGACCACCCCAGACCACCACCTGTGATGCAGGATCCAAGCAGCACTGGTCGTCATTGCAGTTGGTAATCTAAAGCGAACACAGGGACTGCAACTCTGCGATGGATACAGACCACTACTGCGTTCACCATAACGTAATCTGATAATTTAGTATTGGGGTACTGAGGAACCCCATTGCCCAGCCCCCAAGAGATAAAAAAAGTAACAAAAAAATCTGTTTACTGTATGGTGAATAAACAAAAGGGGACTAACTCACAAGCAGAATGCAGACATGTCAAGCGAAGCATAAAAGAACAACAGTATCCAGTAAGGTTTTTGAGAAAGCGCCTGGAAGAGATCCATACTAATGCTCAAAAGATACAGAAATTATTGAGGTGTCACCCGGGGCAGCAGCTAACACTGACTTGTCCCTTGTGACCACAAGCATCACTGTGCTACCCGTGGCCTCAGATGATCAACAGCCCAGTTCACGATCAGTATCGTTCAGCTCCTCAGTAGTATCCTACTATGTGTTGAAGGTGGTACGTGCACCTCACTGTCACAATGAGGGGATGGTACAGCTTCTGTGCCTGCGCAAAAGTTGGGACAGGCATAAGAGCCTCTGTATTTGAAACTACTTCTGGGCTTCTGAGGTTGATTGCATGTCAGAATATCAAGGACACAAATATCGACCTGACCAGATTATTGTGAAGGTAGGTATAATTTCAGATGTGCCCAGGTGGTGCTTGTAATATTTTAATTCCACTGATATCCTTTCTTAGATGTTGTCAGTGTCAAAGGTGAAGAATGAATCCCTGCTATGCTATCCACGTGAAAGGCAATTTGATGCCATGTCCTAGGATATCATTTACTGGTGGGGTAGTTGGGAAAAAGGCAGCACGATGCCGCTTCCATATTTTAACGATTTAACATTTATGGAAGACTAGCTTAAAAAACCTTTCTATCTCAGGTAATTTGCATAGTGGAAATGAAGTCGACCTTTCCGTAAACACTTTTAGATGTTATGCTAACAATGATTAAGTGTCATTGGTTTTACACCTGCTGGAGTTTAAATTTAAAACCAGTATCACGCTTCATTTTATTTCAACTAAGCAAAATTAAATTATTATGGACACTCAAGCTCTAAAAATAGAGACATGAGACTGTGTATTTATTTATGATTTTTCCTCAGCACAGGCCTAAGCAGGTGTACGAGCGACGTAAAGTGGGTGTGTAAAATTCGTTATAATATATCAAAACATAGCAGATACGAAAGGTTGCCATAGTTAGGGGGAGATGTTGAATGCAATGAAGCATGGAGAGAGTAGCCGAGAGGTGAACAGGAAGGACAGTATAAAACCTTCATACATAAAGCACGGGACATACCAATAGGGTGCGTTATCTAGCACAAGGTTGCCAGTGGTAGCAGTTAGCTCGTCCGTGGTCAGGAGCTGGATCCCGGCACCGTTGGTTGCTGTCTAACAACCCTGGCAGCCAGTGCATACAGTAGTGCACATGAGATGGGCATGCACAAATGAACATCAGACAGGTGAAAAGCACAGGTGATGAGTGTTTGGATGCTGGATCAAAACCAGAAGACAGGGGAGTGGGGAGTGGGGCTGAACGTAAGCCACCTCACCAATCCTAGAAAACACATAAGACAGACCATGAAAAAGATAGGATAAAGCAACAGATTCAATAGAAACAAGTTTTAACACAACAGTGGAATTATGTTGATGGTTATGTACAGAAGCATTGGGTGTATCTAAACTGCCATTAAGGCATACCTTGAGCGGGGACAATAGCTTGTTGCACTAACATGCAGGCATAATTCTAGTGTATAGCATGAACGGCTTATCAATTCAGATTTTCTTTTGTACAGACTTTGCTGGACAAGGGACAGAAAAAGGTTGAATGTTCAACTACAAGGATATAAAACCAAATCATGTGACATGAAATTCACAAAATGCACAATCAACTTCAGCATTTCAGACTTTTCCGATACGGTAGTTCTTTTCAATTCATTCCAGGGAATAGAGAGATGTTGGATTGGTTCCAGTTCAAGAAGCAGCGAGAAGGTCCTTTCTAAGATTTTGAGATTTTAGTCAGATAGCTCTGGGCGCTGTAATACACAGCCATTTAATCACAGCTCTTGCATCAAGACGAATCCAGTGAAGAAAGAGCGGGCAGACGTGCGATCATCACAGCAACAGAAGACCGAAACCAAACGTACTGGTGCGTTTTGAGTGACTAGGTTGTGCAAATCTGGTGTTAAGGAAATCCCATCAGATCATAATTTGGGCCTTAACATTTTACAATACTGATTACGATATAAATATGGGGTTTATTCCATAATTCTCTGGACACATTTATTTATAAATTCACATGGAAGGGGAAGTGTTCAATGAAAGGACATAAAAGTATATGCTTAGGCAAAAAAAAAAAAAAAGATACGTTACCATTTTACGAATTAAACAAACTGCGTTCCTACTTAGAAATGTAGCTTTTTCGTTTGGCTAGTGATGCCAACAGCAAAACAGGAAGTCTGGAAGAGAATCCAGCAACAATTTTCACAGCCAGCCTGCTTGTGGAAAATGTGATACCAGTGACCTTGGTAGACCATTTACTGGTTGTGAACAAAGTACTGCTCAAAACTTAAAGTAATATAGAAGCCTCAGTCTACGCCTAAAATCAAATAGGTAAACTGATATAAAGTATTTAATGGTAACTTGCAGGGATTTCCCACCTGAAGGGCATAACATCAAGGCGCCAGATTAAAATAGCATGTCTTTTTGAAATAAGTCTAAACAATTTAAATCCCATTGCCTAAGAAATAGAGCTCTATATAACCATTATCATGTGACTCTACAATTCAAAGCTGGGACGTATAGGACAGAACTCACTACATTAAAATGAAAGAAAATGTGAATAACTCCTACAAGGGTTTGGAGTGATTGCCATATGAGAAGATGTTTCACTTAGACTCATAAGTAACGCCTAGAAAAAGGACTGCTCCTCGGCTAATACTTTTTTCACATCACCAGCATTCACGCAAACCCAGATGCATTTAATGCAGATATATTAACCATTGGATAAACTTAATGAAGCAGGTTTGTCTGGTAAACTGGAGTGCTGGCAATGTGTAAAGAATCAAAGGACATAATACTACATGCATCAGTCAAATGTAGGAAAATTAATAGATTTTGGACCACAATTTGCCAAACTCTTCAAAAGTTATATAACAAAGATATATTCTTAATGCGCCTGGTAAATAACCTCTATTAAGAGTTCACACTACTGCACCAAATCCTGTATGTCATCGTAATTTCCAGGGTTTTTACCACTTAAAATGACATGGGAAGAATTGCTGGGATGCAAATTTATTGTACTTAATACTTACCTGAAGTGGAAAATTTACCATTACTTGGAAACAGTACAGTAGACCTGGTGTTTATTAAGAAGTACAGTTTTTGAATATTTCCAAACTATGCCCCAGAGATATGAATGGGACACATCAGCTGATGTGTTCTTGCTCCAAATCCAATCATATAAAGTTAGTTTATAAAATGTCCTGTTAACCTTCATCCTGAGTGATCAAAGAAAGGGCCCCAAACCATAGTAAAAATAAACGGTGAGAGTTAATGCCAAATGAGGGAGGATGCTACCAGGAGGCACAGAACAAACCCGAAACATCATGTCAGCATCAGAAGAGGCTGAGATCCAGCTGCACCCGTGTTGGCTTCCAAATTGACACCGATCTCAGCTTCGAGAACCACACTGCATATAAAAGAAAGAAGGTGGGGTATCATCGTACCCTCCTCTCAAAGGTAAAGCCTTTGCTTCTGGAAGTTCACATCGGAATAGCCGCCCACAATCTACTCTTATCCATCTCACTGGAGAATATGTTGGCGAGAGTCCCTATGGATCCACTGATTTCACTGAAGAGTACCATAAATGCACCAGCCTCTCTCGTCAAAGGTAAATATGGTAGAAGAATTCTTGTGCTCAGAGACATTTACTGGGCACCACTTCCCACTTGCGTCACATTAAGGACTTGTTGCAGCCTTTCCAAAACACTTAAGGAAACACCCACCATGCACAATAATCATTCTGCAGGAACACACACCAAGCAGCAGTAGCACCAACGGGCTACAAATATTAAAATGCAAAGTGGAAAAGTTAAGACTCAAAGCCTTCTCTTGCTATAACCCCATGTTCTGGAAATCCATCTCATTTTAATAAGGCAGGCCCCCTCGGTTCTGAACTTCCGGACTGAACTGAAAACTCACTTCTTCAGGCAACACATCCTGTCAAGATAACCTCCTCTCTGCTCAACTCCTAGAGAAACACTCACTTTCCTCAGCTCCATGACTCCACACCCATGCACTCCCAGCTCCTCTGCCAAACCAGTGCTACCTCTCAAGCCTCTTTTCAGGGCCTAGAAGGAACCTCTCTTCCTCCTGCTTCTTTCTGCCTCCCTTCTAGTGTGTGTTCTACGCCCACTGGCCTCACTATTACATCGACAACTCTCCTGTACTGTGCTATTTTGGTAAGTGCAAACCAAACTGCAAAACAAATCTCTCATAATATAGTCTTAATACTAATGCTTTAGAGGGGACTCGAAATACGACTGCACACCTAACCCAAATGCAGGACAGCTGCAATGTGAATCTTTATGGATAGAAGTGTGAGCACACCGTACTGGTGTCAGTCACTGACCAGAGCTTCAAAAACCTGGGAGTCAGAATTCCAGTGGTGTCATCAAAACGCTGGGATCGGTTCCTCCGTTTCAAATCATTCAATCGTATGTCATAACCAATAAGATAATGATGGTGAAAATGGGAGTAGTAGGGTCACAAGCTTGTCTAACACTGCTTACTGAAGGAAAATTAAATCTTCTTTGGGATGTTTAATAAATATATGTAAAGTAGTCGGAGTCTACGATCTTTATCGAGCTCACTGCTCTGCTATATCCCTAGGACAAATCTCCATCACATAGGATTAGGCATTTCTTACTGGTCTTGGCTTCAGGCGGTTGCATAAATAGCTTAGAGAATGCACAGGGAGCATCACCAAGCAACTGGCTGGCCAAGATCCACTCCAAGTTACACGGTTATACTCACTGTTCCTTTCTATTGCATTTGGGGTTCAACAAGCTCTTGATGAGGCTGAACATCCCCTGCAATTGCTGTTGTGTTCAGCATTCCCTGCTCCCTGCCTTGGCTTCCTGGTGAGCATCGGCAGCAGTTCTGATAACCCACTCTTGAGAAAAAGCTGGTAACACCACCCATGACACTTTGGGGCCAATATCTATTTAAATCTAAAACGGTCTTGCAATATCTTTCTCTTGACACGGTTAGGAGGAATTCAACGCTTGCACCTCTGCTCTCCCATATGCAACATATGAAATACCTGACCATTCACTAATGCCAATACCAGTGAAAGTCCGTGCAATTATTATTTCTTCGTGCAATCCTGTGGTCACAATGTCATGTCCATTGCCACCATGACCCATATTCCTCATGCCATCCAGCCTACCTGTAAGAAACTGGGTTATTAAACTGGGGGTGATGATCTATTGTAAGTAATAAACACAATCCTTGTCGGGTGAACCACTAAAGTCACTAAACTGGGTTGCTTCCTCTACAATGTGGGTTCCTTTTGCACTCAGTGCCTTTTGTAGTCTCCAATCAAATCTGGCACAGGCTACTCCTGTGTGCATTGGCATTCTTGGCGCATCCACACTCCCTGTGAAGGGTATACACTACACTGCACCTGATACACATGGAGCAGCGGGCTTGTCCTAGCCCAGCAGGCTGGAATGCAGATGGGATCGACGGTGCCGCACAGATATCAGATGAAAGTAGACAGCACCAGTTTGAGAAGTGGTGAGGAGATTGTGGTGCTCGTGCCACGGAGCTTACTGTAGCTGAATAATCTTCTTTTGGCGCAGACACAAATCTGCCACTCAAGCAGCTAGGCGCCCACCCCAAGTGAGTACTTAGTTCCAGGTGTTATCCTCTCCATCACAATACTTTAGTTTGTCTTAGGTGTATGCTGCATGTGGCAGACTAGTCTCTTGAAGCGGATCCCTTCTTCGTGGCGCTCTGGTGATTCCTTGCAGAACTGCATCTTTGTGGCGCTTGAGAGATAATGGAAATTTGCACACACTTAAGATCCTAAGGACCTTCTATCCTCAGGGCTACACAATTAGGTCATATTGTAGCAACATCTCATAAACTCCTGTAACTCACCCTCGTTTAGTAGCGCAAATCTCTCCAGGGCACACAACAGACTCCTCACACCTCCAGTGTCCCCCTGAGCACATGCTCAGCTCTCCTCGAAGGAAGAATTCAGGCAGCTCCACTTGGAAGTTCAAGCAAAGTTCAACATGTAACTAATCCTGAATACGTCAAAGGGAATTGGCGGTGCATAATTCAACACTTAAGGACAAAGAGTTTCTTGACCAGACTGGTGTGGTGACAGAAAAGAAATCTTGGCATCCTTGCTGTAAATGCCGGTCTTATCTTTACATGAAAGTTGTAGACAGCAGTTGTGTATTCCAACTCACGTAAACAGATATGCCCTGCTTCTAGAATCCTGCCTCTCTCACCACTGTCAGCTCTCTACAGCCCAGTGAGCTGGGGTAGACACATTTGAGAAAGGACACGACCCAGGTGGCTCCTCTGGACCAGACAGTGCAGCTCTGGGTTTCAGTCCATGTCAGGAATTGGCATCCAGTGCACACAGAATTGTCATGTATTCCAAGGTCAGGGTAAAAAAATGCAGCTTGCTATGGTGATTGTGAGGCAGGGGTGCAATCTCTCTCCAGAGTCATGCAGTGCCCCCTTCTCTGTCCCAACATCCAGCATACGCATATATCCCTTTGTAGATGCATTTCCTGCAATAATATTATATTGGCATTTGTAGTGATTTCTCACTCGTTACAAGGCCCAAAGCACTTTTTGGGTACTCAAGTAAATAGCTACTCCATTTGTATCATTTGTAGTGCTCTTTGCCCCAATGAGGCAGCAGATTCGGATTTGCATCAAGTTTCTAGATGCCCTTCTGAGTGCATGGGTGAAAAGGTTTTATTACAATTAGGTCTACAAGGGACAGAATACTAGGAGTGGTGCATGAAGTTTGGAGCTGTGGTATAACCATGGTGCGTGAAGAGTCACTGAATTCATGCATGTTGGAGGAGAGTCATATTACTATGCAAAATTATGAAAGGAGTGGAGAGGAATGAGTTTCAGAGATACGATTGCAGCTTGCGTGTGTCGACTTATAGACTCTTTAGAATATAGGCCAGTTGGCATTATGTTTCAATAAACAGTCATCTTCCTAGCACTTCTAAACTCAAAGTATGTGCTATTTATCCTTATTTTATTCTGAAGCATGCACCAGAACTTACAAGTCTGTACAGAGGAGGACGACCCACAGAATTCACCTTTTAAAAAAAAAAAAAAATAAGTGGTATGATCGGTAGTGCAGTCATTCTGGATCTGAAAGTCCGCGTTTGGCAATACAGCCTGAATTTTGACTGAATGAAGATGCGTTGTGTTCTGTGGATTGCAGGGCATGGAAAGGCTCTCTAAAAAGAGATTCTACATGCCAGTGGAAGTCAGTACACGTCCTTAGGACAGGTGTGGTATGACCAACTTTAGCATTTGTTCTATTGCACCTTTCTGGATCAAATGTAATTTGTAGATTCGGTGGTTCAGGAGCCCAATATAAAGCTGAGTGGCATAAACAACACTAGAGCTGCAGAGAGGGGAACTTTATGAGAGCGTACCAGATGAGTGAATATCCTGCATGGGATTCTCTCCAGTTCAGAGGGGTAATATAAATATTGCTCTAGCTGGGATGGGAGCAGGCGTTGCTAGGAATGTTTTTGATTACACTTGGTGGGCATGGTTCAGCTGGAGATTCAGCAATACAGATAAACTTGATCAGTTCAAGAATATTTTAAACAGTGAGTCACTGAATACGCAGATTTTTTGGGAGTACTTTTGGGGCTTGGAACATGCATGATTTGGTGTCAACAATTGTTCTCGATTTTAAGTAGGATTTAAGTGTGTTGGCATATACAATGGAATGATTGGCCAGTAGATCTCATAATTGGAGTTTGAATTCGGGTTTTGAAACTCAGAGATGACTTGAAGAGCTTTTTAGTTGGGCATGGAGCAATGGTGAATATACCCTTTTAATCCATTTACAACCAGTTCATCAGTAAAGTAATTGATTTCTCTTGCCAAAGATCTAAAACTGCCGTATGTAATTGAAAGTACGAGACTGCTAGTTCTATTATGAGCGTTTGCCTCAATGTAAATAATTAACTGTCCCAATCCTGACATCGCAAAAACAACAAGTGATGGACGGAATGCTGAACATTGTCAAACACTCACCCCCAGTCATAGATCTGGGTTTAATCCATCGTTCTTTTGCTCACCATGCCACCCCAGTTTGGACCCAGCCATATGAAAATCAGTCTTGACCCTGTTCCTCATGGGAACAGTCCAGACCGAACTGCCAAGCCAGGTCCTCACTGGACCGGAAACAAGCATCCTGGGACCGGTTTCGGGGTTTCACCCCTCATCAGCCAGGCTAGCTTGAATCCAGTGGCATGGGAAGCACGGGACCCACGTCTGGGCATACCCTTCCCACTTAGGGCGACAAAGCAAAAACAACAAGTGATGGACGCAATGCTGAACATTGTCAAACACTCACCCCCAGTCATAGATCTGGGTTTAATCCATCGTTCTTTTGCTCACCATGCCACCCCAGTTTGGACCCAGCCATATGCAAATCAGTCTTGACCCTGTTCCTCATGGGAACAGTCCAGACCAAACTGCCAAGCCAGGTCCTCACTGGACCGGAAACAAGCATCCTGGGACCGGTTTCGGGGTTTCACCCCTCATCAGCCAGGCTAGCTTGAATCCAGTGGCATGGGAAGCACGGGACCCACGTCTGGGCATACCCTTCCCACTTAGGGCGACAAAGCAAAAACAACAAGTGATGGACGGAATGCTGAACATTGTCAAACACTCACCCCCAGTCATAGATCTGGGTTTAATCCATCGTTCTTTTGCTCACCATGCCACCCCAGTTTGGACCCAGCCATATGCAAATCAGTCTTGACCCTGTTCCTCATGGGAACAGTCCAGACCGAACTGCCAAGCCAGGTCCTCACTGGACCGGAAACAAGCATCCTGGGACCGGTTTCGGGGTTTCACCCCTCATCAGCCAGGCTAGCTTGAATCCAGTGGCATGGGAAGCACGGGACCCACGTCTGGGCATACCCTTCCCACTTAGGGCGACAAAGCAAAAACAACAAGTGATGGACGGAATGCTGAACATTGTCAAACACTCACCCCCAGTCATAGATCTGGGTTTAATCCATCGTTCTTTTGCTCACCATGCCACCCCAGTTTGGACCCAGCCATATGCAAATCAGTCTTGACCCTGTTCCTCATGGGAACAGTCCAGACCGAACTGCCAAGCCAGGTCCTCACTGGACCGGAAACAAGCATCCTGGGACCGGTTTCGGGGTTTCACCCCTCATCAGCCAGGCTAGCTTGAATCCAGTGGCATGGGAAGCACGGGACCCACGTCTGGGCATACCCTTCCCACTTAGGGCGACAAAGCAAAAACAACAAGTGATGGACGGAATGCTGAACATTGTCAAACACTCACCCCCAGTCATAGATCTGGGTTTAATCCATCGTTCTTTTGCTCACCATGCCACCCCAGTTTGGACCCAGCCATATGCAAATCAGTCTTGACCCTGTTCCTCATGGGAACAGTCCAGACCAAACTGCCAAGCCAGGTCCTCACTGGACCGGAAACAAGCATCCTGGGACCGGTTTCGGGGTTTCACCCCTCATCAGCCAGGCTAGCTTGAATCCAGTGGCATGGGAAGCACGGGACCCACGTCTGGGCATACCCTTCCCACTTAGGGCGACAAAGCAAAAACAACAAGTGATGGACGGAATGCTGAACATTGTCAAACACTCACCCCCAGTCATAGATCTGGGTTTAATCCATCGTTCTTTTGCTCACCATGCCACCCCAGTTTGGACCCAGCCATATGCAAATCAGTCTTGACCCTGTTCCTCATGGGAACAGTCCAGACCGAACTGCCAAGCCAGGTCCTCACTGGACCGGAAACAAGCATCCTGGGACCGGTTTCGGGGTTTCACCCCTCATCAGCCAGGCTAGCTTGAATCCAGTGACATCACCTTCCCCCTGGGATAGTATGCACAATGTTTTAAGAACAGATGACTTACAGCACCAGCATATATGGCTGACAAGGTCGGTTCCAAACACTCTTAATCACTACTCTGTACAGGGGCAATTATGTGCTCCAATAAATACCAATGCCTCAGTAAAATTAAATATTTGTCCTGCAATATGCCCATACCCTAGAAAGAAAATTACTCCATTTTGGCAAATTCACGAATAGGGGCAGCTACCGGACCCTGTACAGGTCATTGCTTTGGTTCTCATAGTAAATTACTTCAATATTTGTCTATGAGTTAACCCTTGTAGAGTCTTTTTCTTCACCAAGCATGCTAGTTACTACAGGTCAAATCAGGACCTCCCCTTTTTAGCCTCAATCCCTCTTTATCACAGTAAAGCACCCCATAGGTCCGCTCCTAAAAAACACACCTCCTACTCTACCTCTTACTTTACATCAGAAATTGTCAATTTTTTCACTCACAATACGACCAAGATTCTTGAGGACTTAAAATTAAAATTTAACATGCCAGAGACTTCAATCAATCTATCAATCAAGGGTCTTGTAGAGTGTGAGCTTGTCACCCTGTGGGGCCTCCTGGCATAGGAGGGGTGCTGCGGGCCTTGTCCGGCTGGTGATGAAGGTCTAAGATCCAAATCATGAGTTGCTTTCTGAAGTCCTTCAGAGAAGGAGAGGTGCACATGTGGAAGGGGAGGTTGTTTCAGGACCTTGCAGCGAGGTAGGAGAAGGAGCGGCCTCTAAAGCATTTGCAGCAGATACGGGGGACGTGTGCCTGGGTGAGGGAGGCTGAGCGGAATTCTCTGGTCAGTCAGTAAAATGTGAGGTGGTTGTTGATGTAGGCGAGTCCGACGTTGTGGAGGGACTTGAATGCATTCATGAGGAGCTTGAAGAGGCATCTTTGCTGGACAGGGAGCAAGTGGAGGGCCCTGAGGTCAGGAGTGATGCAGGGTCTTCTGGGGAGGTCGAGGATGAGTCTTGCCGCCGCATTCTGAATGGTCTGGAGGCAGTTAATGACCAGTTTCGTGGTTCCTGTGTAGAGCGCTTACCATAGTGGAGTCGGCTGGAGATGAAAGCCTGGGTGACTGTTTTCCTGGCAGGTATGGCGATCCTGTCGTAGTTGGACTCTTGCTCCAATGTGCTTGGGGAAGTTGGTATTTAATAGGGATGGTATCCCGGCTGATATTCTCGCTATCTGGATGCATACGTCTCTCTAGCGGATGTCAACGCGACCTTTTTTTGAAATAATAGCGCCTTTAGTCTGCTCAGCTTGTCATAATTTACATTAATAGTATCTATGTGGGGCCACATGTCAGATACTTTTATCTCTCGTGATGGGGGGAAATAAAACATGTCCGCAACACGTAATGACCTTTGAGACCGAGACTGCGTAGACAATTCCTGGTCGCATGCCGCAAAAACTTTGATCGCTCAGTACCACATAACTTCCATTGCAAAGTACATGAAATACCGGTCGAATCAAAGGGACGGGAGTACCCTTCAGAAAACAGGCCAAGTTCGCGACCCCCACATTGCAAAGGATGTGAAGGGACACCTGCTTACATATCATTGAATGGCTAACAGTAGTCTCACATTCGCTTCTGCTTAGAAAAACTTCTGTTTCGCTGTTAAAACATTTATAATCAAAAGGGCAACTCCCACTCTTCCTTAATATAGCTATCACCTAGTTGCTCGAACCTGCCCACTGCAAGATGTTTCAAGCAATTCGAGAAACGAAAGGTCGAAATGGGCAAATTAATTATGCCATGTAAGAGCCAACTTTTTGAAGGACTCTCTGCTACTGTGAAGGGCAACTTATCTAATTTTTCAATGTGAAGCATGGTGAAACAAGCTTCCCTTTTAGCCATTGTCTGCTGTTCCCTGGAAAGATTAAAAGCAGTGAACAATGCACTACCGTTAATATACTTCCATGGAATGCGGCCATTTTTCAGTGTATGTTATGTCTAACCTAGCTGCATGATGGGACACAGCTGAGTTTGTCCATGATATAAACGGGACAAGTCTGTCTGAATTATATCAATAGCAGACAACACAATGTTGGATAGTGAATAAATGCTGTTGGTAAGAGTGTTCATGCTGTTGTCGACAACTGCTAAAGCCTTCCCTAAGTTTTCCTTATCTTATTGCCTTCAACGTGCAGCAGCTTCTATCTGTGAAAGTTTCCAGATCTCATTATACACAGCATATAGGAACCTTTTAGAGCGCTGTTTCCTAGGACCTAGCAGAAAATCCTGCAAGTCTACATCTTCAGAGAGAGTGTTAAGATGTTTTTTAACTGCGGCTAACGTGTTAGTCTGTACCCATTTTTGGCACAGTTTACCCACACTATACCTGTATGTTGACCTGATACAAAGCGAGGGTCTGGCCGGTTAATTGTAAAAACCCCTGAAGAGTTCAAAAAACGTGCTTGACACCTACTGGTGTCAGTTGGCCATATCAACCACCCGCCGGGACTGGAAAGTAAAGAATTATAGATACCAGCTTTAGCCATTGCATCTAGCGTTTCCTCTGTGATATTAAGGAAATATTGCCAATCATTAAACTTCGCTGGTGTGGGGATACTGGGCGTGGTCATGTCCTTAATTTTTGCTAACCCCAGACAGGATGTCTGTTGAATGGTGTCATTTAAAAAGATCATTTGCACAGGAATCAGGCATGCTCTAAGTAAAGCTTCCTTACCCTGTATTTGCCAATCTTGTGTTCCCCATACACTTTAAGTCAATAGTGCTCTTCCAGTATTCGTAACCTTCAACTACGAGCCGTGAAACAAAGGGATCTGAATAAACCAGTTTCGTGTTAGTTAGCTAAATTTTCCTAATTTGTGACGGGGGTAACTTAAAATAGTCTGACTCCGCATTTTTCGTGTCATGCCCAGTGAAATATGTAAATGTATCTGTATAGTGTTTTGGGCTCCCCACCGGTGGTGTTGAATAGTGTTCCCACTGTGTATAGTTCAATACTGGCCTGTGTCTAGTGGCACGGTATAGGTAGTAATGTCCCCAATTGTTATAACAGAACATTTTCCCATAATTCATTGTACGTTCATATACATCATCACTTTCAAATACGGAATAGTCCTTCATTTCAGTTAGCATAGAATCAACTGTTTGGACATCCCAATCATCGGATACAACATCAGGTGTAACCACATCTGTCATAGATATTTTGAACACATATGGAATTTGAATGACCTCAGTAGGCCCGTATATGTCAAAGGGAACATTATCCCACACAATCCAATCAGAAATCGGTATTGCTGAAATGTTCACAAGGGACAAGACTCTTTGGACCTTATGTGAGGAGTGATATGGAGTTAAGACTTCATCCACAGGCTCAACAGAGGAGCGTTAAGGAATGTAATGACCATTTATAAGCAAAAAGAAAACAGTCACAGAATCAACCCAATAAAATAATGTAGAAAATGTCAAACAGAACCATAAATAGTTCCATGGGTAGATTAAATAGCTCTTTTTAAGCCACTGATACAGCTTACGTGTTTTCGAAACACTGTCAATCATAATAGTGGATGAGTCTGAAGAAAAATCATCAATGTCTACAAAATAGTCAGAGGCAGTCTCTGCAAATACTGCAGCCTGTGCATTACTTGTACATTGGTCCACTTCGCGTGGAGGCTCATGGTAGACGGTGTCATCAGTCTGTGTAGTGTTCGTGTAGAAAACAGCCAAATCTTGGACAGGTGTTTTCATTGAAGTGGTAAATGGAACTAGCAAGAGTTCATTTTCCGCCCTCCCCATGGTTGAGGAGGTATCTATGACATTGTTAGACATTACTGCATAGTCCGTAGTACTGTTGTTCATTCTACTACGTAAAGGTATGTCCTGTTGGGTAGTGAGAGGGGATCGGAACTACCCAAGTTCACTCGTGGTCTACTGTGAAGGATCGGCCACATGGTGTAGTTTGATGTCATCAATGGAAATTAATCTGTTCATTCTGGAACCAGGCAGTGGTGGTAAGATGACAGTTCTGGTACCTTGACTTCCCAAGACCGGGGCAGGTGCTCTGTGTGATGGACCAAATTACTTCTTCAAAGCACAAACCAGATCCCCAACTTTAGGAATCCAGCCAGTTTAAATTTTTGATAAATCCATTATTCCTAAAGTGGCAGCACTGGTAGATGATTTATCATCACAAAATTGCTGAAGCTCCTGTAAGACAGTGAGACGTTCATTTATGTCAAATGGTGTTTCTGCTGCCACCAAACCAAAGCCATCAAGATCCGGGACATACATAGGTATCCCAAAGAGAACCTCATATGGAATGCATCCCCCACCCCCCAAGGACCGTTCTGGCAGATTATTCAGTGCTCTCTGTACCCCATATAGGTGATGAAGCCAACTGTGGCCTGGTCCGAATACTCGAGCTGTTAAGGACTGCTTTAGATCACTGTTCCGCCTCTCCACAACAGAACTTCCCTCAGGATGGTATGCTGAGGAGTAATGGAGTTCAACACCCATCGTCACCATGGTGTCCCTGAATGCCTTAGAGGCAAATGCAGGGCCCTGGTCCGAATGGAATGCTGCAACCGCCTATGTACCGATGAAGATCAGCAAGTCTTTTATAACAGTTTGAGCGTTAGCCGACTGCTGCGGCCATATCCACAGGAATCTAGAACAAGAATCACCATCGACTAAGATGTATTTGTATGCACCATCCAGTTGGAGTGGACCGCATTGGTCCAGGTACACACACTGTAGTGGCCTGCTGTACACTAAGAGGGATGTCTGTGGTGGGGGTTTGATATTAGAGCCCTTTATTTGCTGACAAATGTCACAACAAAGGATGTACATTTTTGTCCGTCTGCATAGACGCAGACCAGAAGCATAGAAGCATTTCTGTAAGAGTGTTATTGTGGCCGAATACCAGCATGGGCAGAAGTGACACCCTCATGCGCATCTTTTACTACATTTAACCATTGGTCTTCGATGGGGATTTCTCGATCTCCAACCCCAGGAATTGTTGCGTAGGCAACAATCTGTGCACTGATGTGGTAAGAATAATTTGTAGGGTATCCTTTCGGGAGGGGCTTGCCTTCAGTCGAGGCTTTCACGGCAGCCAGTATCTCATTATCCAGTCTCATTTTTTAACGAGTCACTGCAGCCACAGAAGCCGTAGCTACTGCAGATTTGGCTGCTTCATCAGCCAAAGTGTTGCCGGTAACTTGTACTCCTACACGTTGGTGGCCCAACTTATGTACTACATGGACACACTGTAGCTTATCCTTAAGATCAGCCACCCTCCCCCACAATGTTTTGTGTTTAATGGTGTTCCCTTTGGAATCTCTAAACCCGTTCAGCTTCCAATGATTAAGATAATCATTGTATGACTTATGCAGTAGTACAAGTCACAGACTACTAAAGTCAGGCATCCTGGCTCTGTGTGTTCTAGCGCTAATACTAGAGCTTTGAGTTCAGCCAACTGAGCTGTGCAGTCCCCTAGGGTCTGTGTGTAGGTGTTGTGAGGGTGGAAAACTCCATCCTCCATCACACCGCTCACGGCTGTGCAAGCGGCTGAGTGTTGATGTTTGGCACCTACAGCTGGTTGTGCTGAACCATCAGTGTATATGACAGTATGTTATCTGTCTAGTGGCAAGATATTTAGAGGAGCGGGGTACTCCTGTTCATACTGGAGAAACTCTTGTGTCTGAAGTTTGGGAGCAAAGATGTAATCAACATCAGTGGCGGTCAGAGACGTTGCCCACTGAATCCAACGTGGATGTAATGCTTTAGCGTTGGGAACGCTTGCTTTGGTTACAGCCTCTAGGGCCGGCACCGGGGTAACAACAATAATGCGTTTCCCTTGGGCAAGTGGCCTCTCCTTTATGACAGCCATTTGAACTGCAGTCAGAATCTTTTCAGTAGGTGCAAAACGTTCTGCATTCAAGTATAAATGTGATTTATATGCTATGGGTACTGCAATGCCTTCATTGAAGGTGACATAAGTAAATCCAATGGCACCAGCAATTATTCTGATGACCAAATTTGTTTTATTGTCACATGTGTGCAAGTGTTTAGCTTCTAGCATGTCGTGTTGCAATTCCCTAAGGATGTGTGTATGTTCAACTGTCCAGTGTCTGCTAGAAAGGTTTGGCTGTACCAAGTCATAAAGTGGCTTGATACGCTGTGCATAGTCTGGAATATATGTTCTGCCAAAGTTGAAGAAACCTAGTAATGACTGTAATTTCTTGAGAGTGTTAGGAGGGTGCAATTGTGCACATTTCTCTAGAAGGTGCGGGCCAGGCTCTTCCCCTCGTTCGATAGCTCTTATCCCAGGAACAATACACTGAGAAAGGTAATCTTACTTTTCTTAAAGTTGAACTTGTAACCGAGGTCTGCAAATCCCAAAATGATCTGATGGACCCTTACAAGATTAATGTTGAGGTCGTCGTCCGTGAGATATATGTCATCCACGTAGGATTACGCCTCGGGATCAATATCATGTAATATTGATATTACACGGGCTCAAAATAGCCCTGGGCTATTCTTATAGCCTTGGGGTAAATGGCAAAAGCGTTTTTGTGAGCCAAATAAGAATGCGCTCAGGTCCCAACTTTCATGTGCTAAGTTCTGGCAGAAAAAACCATTAGAAATATCTAACGTTGTTTTATATTTTTTACACACTATATTGTTTATTAGTGCTGTGCTATGTGAGTTTTGTATAGCATATGTACGTGTATGTCTATTTAAATGTCTGTAATCTATGACTATTCTGTAGGAATGGTCTGGCTTTGCAACGGGGAATAACGGGTTATTCATTGCAGATGTACAGGGCTCAATTACTCCCTGGCACTCGAGCTGAGTGAGGATCTCCCTCACCGGAGCTTTTGCTTCATGTTTAACAGGATATTGTGGCTGAGGTTGGGGTGTAGACCCAATAGGACTGACCGGACAAGGAGAGTCCTTGTCCCAACATACATGATTGCGGTATAACGCAGGTGCCTGCACTAAAGCCCATTCAACAGCATAGGCTTGTTTTTCTGCTTCTGGAATAAGATTTGAGAAAGAAGGCAAAATGACATCTTCCCCATGTGGGAACTTATGGACGTGCTCATGTGGCCAGTCTCTTTCAGCCAATAGGATATTACTAGTAAGTTAATCCCAGAATATCACACCAATGGTCCGCTCCACGTCTCCCTCTATTTGAATTTTTAAATCATAAACCCTGTCGGGTGGGAGAACGCAGCCGTCCGCAGTCTCAACTGCAATAAAATCGCTAGTTGCTGTTGCATCCAGATGATCTTTCAGACTCTGGCGACATATCGTGACCTCTGCTGTCACTGCCCGCGTCTTGTTCCTCAAAAATGTTCTCAAGTGTACCGGCATTTTTAGCTGACAGTGCTGCCACCTTTTTCTTTTTAAACTGTGGCTTTTGCTGAGGAGCCTTTTCTTCTTTTTTGACTGTAGACTGTGTTAAGTCTTTCTTTTCTTTCACGTATTCAGGAAGTCGATCAGGACGGCCCCATCTCTTGCTAAGTCTATCCGGTGTGTCCTGAAAGGAACGAGAGGGACGTGAATCAGTATATCTGTCAGGAGTTTTTATATTTTCCCTATTTCTGAGATTGTATCTCCTTTCGGAGTTCTCCGGGTGTGGAGAATCAGCTCTTTTATTTCGTCTATCCTTAAATTCTTTTTGTTTTTCCCAGCGCTTTTAAGAGCCCTCTTGTGCCTGCTTCGTACCTTCCTTAAGGGTGGTACCTTGTAATTCCAACTTCTTAGGTTTGGCTCCCAAATTATCCCGCCCTACACTAGTATAGGTGTCGGAAATTATTTTCGGTAGCTGTCTCTCTTGTTCCAATTGTTGAGTTTCTCGGAGACGCTGGCGTATAGCTAGTGCAACCGCTTCCCCTTTAATGTTTCTGAGTATTATTGAGGAAACTGCGTCAAAGTTACGCATTAATTTCATCCCCAGATCTAAGGCTGGTGCAGCCCCGTGCTCATTCTGTATTTGTTTTAACACTTCCGGTAAATTGGCAAGTGTCGGGGTGCCATGTGTGGTAGTATATATAGCAGCAAAGACTGTACCCCATGTGACGCAGTCATCCACCGAGGGAACCATCTCAAAGGGCAAGCACATTGTGAGAACTCTATGTTTTTCCTGTGGTCCCGTATGGGGAAACACAGCTTTCAGCTGGTTTGTTTTCTGGGCTATCCAGAACGGTATTTTCTTTCGTTCTGTGGGTACTTTACCCATGATAGTATGCACTGTTTGTGGATTAATCCCAGTAGCCAGTTGGTATCCACCAGGTGCTGGTGGAGCTGGATGCGCTGGTGTTGTGTTCAAAGTTCACATTACAAACTAGACTAGTCGTCTATAAAGTGTTACTAACTCATTATATAAATTTCGTAGATCTGCTATTGGCATATTTGGTATGCCTGGGTGAGGTCTGTATGTGGCAAACATAGGCCATGTTGGTCCATCATTACTTTAAGGACCTAGTCTCACTCTTTGTAATACATGTGGTAGGGCGCCTTCAAACCAGTTCAGATGCTCTGGGTATGTGAGCGATATTTCATGATACTGGTACCGTTGAGGTACGTTTGCAATTTCATATGTGTGGAATGTATGTATTCTTTGGTCCACCTCAGGAAAGGTGACCTAACAGTAGAATGTTTCTGTTTGGTATGCTTCATTAGCTTCTATTATAAGAGTAACATCCCCACCCTCTTCTGTAAGGCCATGCGCTAGTAGATGTTGTGTTAATGCTTGTCTAGCATTCTCAGGAATTTCTATGGCGTTAGCCATATTTGTTCAGAGAAACGGAACAGCAAATAGGGAGTAAAGCCCTTTTATGTGTTGGAGCTCGAACAACTTACAGCCTAATCAGGTGTTACCTTTTCAGCTGAGGAGGATCTTCCCAAAGACCACGGACGTCTCCGTTTAATGGTACTTAGGGTACCTGTTGTCTGTGAGACAGTGATAGTCAGGGTATCCATAAATTAGTGCCTAAACACCATTGTTGGTGGCGCCATGTCATAGTTGGACTCTTGCTCTAGGCAACACTGCTGGTTTAAGAATGACAGTACTTATGTTTGTAGGCGACTATGCCTATCCTACAACAAGTCGCAGCTATCGTCGCAACCCTTCCAGCTCACTAGCAGCACCTCACCAAAAACCCAAACAGTAAAAGATGATTTGTGGCAGCCTTTACGCATGGACTCGAAAGTTTGACATCTCAGGGAGTGTTGTGGTTAAACAGAGATTAACCCTTTCTCACAGATATATCATGTCTCATCCAAGCACAGGCAATAACGAAGATGCAGTAAAGTTTCAATGGTTTTTATTCAACACAACTGCAATCTGCGTTAAGTTACATGGGCTGCAATGACTGGATAATGAACAGTGCAAGAAACAGAATTGTAAAAACAAGTCATTATTACAGAGACCCCCACCATCTTGCAATAACATGAAAAGACATGAAGTGTATAATATGCCCTAATACCCTATCATGATAGGCCTAATCTTGTACCTAAAGGAGAGCTGGGTATGCTAAACCTAATCTGCCAATGCCAGGTCCATGAGAGGAGGCCCCAACCCTCGTTACCTTGGAATTATGTCTCTATTTCAGATTCTGTAGGGACATGAAGACTGGGTCAGCGTCAAGACGACGTGCAGCATCGATAGCAGCGATGGTGGCGATGCCCTCTGGTCGGAATCCCTCTGATTATCTGTCTAAAGTGTGATTTATTTATACAGATCTACTTGGACCCCTGACGTAGGTATGTTTCCAAACAATAGACAACAGGCATGTTTGGGGCGGCAATTAATATAAACAATTCCCTCTAAAGCATAGAGAGGGAAAGTCCCTAAGTGTGAACACCTACTGTTTGTTTGTCTTTGTCACTTGATCTTGAGGCCTTAACGCGGTGGCACTGATAATTCAAATCATAACAAGTAGCCTAACTATAAACAAGGCAGCTATCTTAGAAGAATTAAATAATTAAATGGGCTAAGACAGAGCAAGCTAAGTAGGTTAAAACCCAATAGGTGACGGGGGCAAGAGTCTGCAAGCCAAAGGCTAAGCTAACTCCTGTTATTCTATTAAAACAAACTAGGATTCACTACAATCCATCAGAAGATCTTGCAGAGCATGCAGATGAAGGAAAAGCAGGCAGATGAGAAAGCATTGATCTGCTGCTTCATGGTCAGTTGGGTATCCAGGATAATACCAAGGTTGCATGCGTGGTCGGTGGGCGTGGAACCAAGAGCGGCAGGACACCACGTCATCCCAGGGGGAGGGCTTGTTCCCAAAGATGAGGATCTCTATCTTGTCGGAGTTTAGCTTGAGGCACTTGGTCCTCATCCAGGTAGTGATGTCGGTCAGGGTGTTTTGGAAGTTGGTTCATGTGGTGGCGGTGGCATCAGTGAGGGATAGAATGAGCTTGGTGTCGTCAGCGTAGGAGACGATGTTGAGTCTGTGGGTGCGTGCAATGTAGGCCCGTGGAGTCATGTAGGAGATGAAGAAGGTGTGGCTGAGGCGGGAGCCCTGGGGGATGCCACAGATGATGTCTTTGGGTGAAGAGATGAAGGGAGGGAGGAGGATCCCCTCTGTTCGGCCAGAGAGGAAGGAGGAGATCCAGTTGAATGTGTTTACTTGGATGCCAATGCTGTGGTAGAGAGTATGGTGGGAGACTGTGTCAAAGGCTGCTGATAAGTCAAGTAGGATGAGGGCCTCTGTTCCCCTAGGTCATGGAGGCATCTGATGTCATCCGTTACTGCAATCAAAGCTGTTTCAGTGCTGTGATTGGGCCAGAAGCCAGATCAGGATGACTCGAGCGTTGTTGTTGTATTCAAGGAAGTCAGTGAGCTCGCAGTTTTCCAAGACTTTGTTGGCGAATGGGAGGACTGAGATGGGGCGGTAGTTTTTTAGCTTGTTGGGGTCAGCTGAGGGTTTCTTCAGGAGGGCTTGACCTAGGCGTGCTTTCAGGCACCGGGGATGCTGGCTGTGGAGATGTAGGTGTTAAAGAGTTCTGCAAGAGAGACTACAATTACTCCTCTTCTGCTACAACCAGTAAATGCTTATACATCAGACCAAATCCCTCCCCTATGGAAACCTGCTCTAGATCTTTCAAAACTGCAAACAACTTTATTAAACATTCAGGAACATAGTTTTCTGGGATTCTACCAGTCAGATTTTAATCCATTCTGTTGAATAGAAACTGCAACATTTCCATTGCTGCATGATGTGCTGTGTGTTTCTGATCAAGGAAGGTGTTAGATGACATTAGATGGTGGTTACCACATGGCAAAGAGGGGCCACTGGGACACAACCACAGTGGTTGAACTCCTCTGTTACTGGTGCCTTGGCATTCTTCCTACCATGCTCGAAAACTGGGCAAAGTACATCCCTTCTGTTGGCAAAGTAGTCAACAAATTCTGAGAAAGATAGTATAGTGCTATTGGTGATGTTGACGCCAAGCAGGTGGACCCAAAACATGTGTAGGATGAAATGTTAAGTCTCTGCACCTGGCTATCATTTACTTTCCTGAAGTAGCAATCAAGAGCATAAAAAGTGCAGGCCTGCCTAGAAACTTTCTCAACTTTAATAACAGAATCTCCTGACTGTTCCCTCTCCCGTACTGTCCATCAAACGGCAGAGCTCAGGAAAAACTAATCAGCAATCCCTTGCTGAACGTTCCTCATTGAATTTAGCCCGGTCTCCAGCCTCCCTCACTTCAGTGTCTGAGTAGTCACCCTCCAATTACAGGAATGCAGACAACACACTTCGTACTTCCTAGGTTACCAAAGCAGCCACTAATGTTCTCTGCCATCATGACAGTATGATGAACAGGGGGAGGAAGAAACGGGTGTCTGCATGCCATGCCAGGAACTTACAGGGCGGAGAAAGGAAAGGAAGAGTTCATGAGTGCAACAGCGGTACCCAGATGTGAAGACAGGTACCATGTTTTTGGGGTGTGCTTGCTTTCAGACTGCATGCACATATGGCACCACCTGCGATTGTATTCTGCTACGGTGGTGCTCCCCATAATACCCTAAAGTCCACCCCTGCTTTTAAGTTCTTCCTCACCAAAGAAGCTGTTAACTTTGTAGAAAACAAAATACTGTTGAATACCACACCCACTCATTTAAACACATTGAGCATAGTTCAGGATTGCTCCAAGTCCACTCTTCACAGGCAGGTCACTGTTTTTTTTTAATGGAACACTTCAGCGGTTGTCTACTCCCACTACAGGGATGGATTTTGCAAGGCTCAATGTTGGCTCCAACTCTTTTCGATCTCACTGTACTGAGTCAATAAAAAGCATAACTGGGAGTGTTAGGTCAGCTCTGCCTTGCAAAGTTCCATTCTAGAGTGGAAGCTAAAAGGCAAGCGGCTAGAGTGCCAGGCTTGACAGTTAGATCCCGGAGCTGGTGGCTGAGGAGTAAGAAATAAATTACACTTCATACAAGGCTGACTGGAAGTAACACCTTCTTTACACTGGCGACCGAGGTGCAACAACACGTTCAGAGGGATCAAGAGGTGACATGGACTGTCAGAGATCATAGCATGAAGTAGAGGACGCCTCATGTGAAATGGTAATGGAACAGTAGTAGAAGAGTCAGGCAGTAGGATGGAACAGCTGGGGAGGATAAGAAACTGAGTGGCAGTCTGGAAGGATAGCGATGCGCGGAAAGGAAGATAAGAAATCCAACACATTGGCCAAGACAAAATAACATAACAAAACACCAGATGTTAAAAAAAAATAATAAAAAAAAAAAACGCTGGAGACACAGGGACGAGGACAAAAAGCTGTTGGGAGAGATGACAATAGGGCAACAGCAACCATCACTGGGGCAGCCATGGCCAAAGTAAGCTCAACCATAGTGACACAGAGAGAGACTCTCAGGCTAGACGTCAAGACACCATCTTGTCACATTGGGATAATTATCTGTTCTGCACAGCTAAGGTAAGCATCAGAAATTGTATCTATGCAATAACTGCTTTGGTGTGAGGTAATTTGGAGGACTATATAAAATGATAAACATTTCAAAGTTTTGAGGCTTATCAAAGAGAAGAGTGACGGGGACACTTCAGCTGACTTCATTTACTGGCTTTTCAGAAGAACAGGATTAAAACATTATCAATTGAGTCTGTCTAAAGAAACAGTAGCAGGCATACTTCAAACTGGCACACACATTGGTTAACTCCATGTTCTTCTGACAGGCTAGTAAATGATCAGTCATTCCTGTCTAAAAATGGTGCCAGCCACACCTCTGATCAGATATGCCTGTCTAAAGAAATGGTGACAGACACACTTCTGCTACACCATTGACTGGCAATGGTTCACTATTTAAGTTTGTATGACAAGATAGAATGATGTATGTATAATCCAAATGTAGATCGTGGTGATGTAGTAAAAAATGTAGTGTTATCCCTCATGTCACATAAATCATCTATATGTGACAGTCTATGCATTATGTTAACCAAAGTGTTAATAGTTTGATTGTAGAAAGATGCACTGAGCATTCATTTTAAATCTACATTTGTTTAGACCGATAGAAACCCTAGCGGTATCAAGGGTTAATTAAATGATTGAAGGATTTAATTTGTATTATGTTATAATTGAGACTTTAGACTAATAGCCGGCCTTGAAGCGATATTGAATTTCTAATGATTCATGTTTTAAATACTTGTGCAAAAAAATAGAAAAATGCAATTCTTTGTTATACTGATTGAAATGTATTAACAGAGTCAATTTGTTTAAAATTATTGTAACATGAATATTAATGAAGAATTGCTAATGTCGTTTTTTTAAGTTTGTATATTAAAATGTGTTTATTAGAACACATTAAATCAAATGTGCACTATTAACTCACTTGCATTAATGTGAGGCCTGCTAGACCTGTATTTCGTGACTATGCGGAGAATGCCAATTCATGAACTGTGGACCAGCAAATTAAACATTTGTTTCAATCTTTTTTTTGGACCCAACTGGATGGATTGAAATTGTACGGTATGCAAAGTATTGTAGTGACAAACTGGAATTGAAGCAGAAAAAGTAGAAAGAGAAGGTGACGGTAATGCAATTGAAGGGTGCATAAAAAGTTAGTCAGAGCCCATAGTTGATGGTGAACACAGGTGGAATGCAAGGAGTGCCACAGCGGGTGACAAACATTGTTCAGCTTAGAGGTAGAGGATGTGGTGTTCATAAAGAGCAAAGTGGAGGTGTGGTTGATGTTCAGACTTTGAAGAGAACTAATCCATTTCATGCGTGCAGAAGTTTTGGACACTGGTGGAGGAAGTACACCTTTGATAGTGTCCCTTTAATAATGTGAATAACAAAGTAAAGAATACTGGAGTTGTTCAAGCACAGGGTAATAACCAGGTTCAAATCCAAAGAGTTCAAAGACCCCGAGTACAAAATGTGAATGTGATCCCAGGACATCAGGTGGAGGTACCACAAGTCTGATGATTGAACACTAAATGGTTGTTCCCCAACAGAACTTGAATCAAATCGCAAATGTGAATCAGGTAGAATCACAGTTTTCACTGATTGACCTGCGAGATGAGGAACTTTCAGAAAGTCTTCAAACAGATAGCTCAGATGATGAGGATTGCATGTTAGCCGCCTCCTTAGAAGTAGATCAATGTGGTCCCTATATAAATGCCAACGTTATGGGTGATAGTGTGTAATTCTTGGTTGACACTGGAGCTACACGTTCCACTGTCAGAACAGCATAAGTGCAAAAATTGCCCCTTTCAGAAAATAGAATCCAAGCTGTAGGAGTCGCAAATAAGTAGTTGACCAACCCTGTAACAGAAAATGCGTCTGTAAAAAAAATAGATTACATTTGAAAATGAGCACCATTTGTGGTCTGTGATTCAAGTCCTGGAAGTTTACTTGGATGCAACCTACTGTATAAGCTAAGCTGTTCTATTAGCTGAACATCATAAGGGATTGAAATCTAAATGAATGTGGAATTTGTGCCCTGTAAAATTGTGAAGCAGTACCGGAGTTTTACATTGTACCCAATGCTGACATGTAATGGTCAGCCCGAAGACTAAAAACACAGACACAGTGACACCTGAGGTTTGGGATTTTTCAGGAAAAGAAATAGTTTTCAAAGGAGTTAAGCCTATTAAAATAACAGTGAAGCCAAATGCAGTGTATCCAAAAACACTGCTGAATAAAATGACATCCAAAACAATTGCAGGAATAACTCTCCAAATTAATAGTCTAATTGAACAATGTATTTTGAAAAACATTATGGGAAGTCCATGAAACTCTCGCATTTTAGGACAGTGGAAGCCCAATGGAAAGTACTGCATAGTCCAGGACCTGAGAAAAGTGAACAAGATAGTCTTTCCATGTTGTCCCATGGAACCAAATCCTGTAGTGAGTTTAATTCCAAATTCCATGTGAAGCAGAATGGTTTACAGTAATTGATTTGTGACAGACACTGTTTTCCATACCATTGCATGAGGAAAGACAATTCCTCTTCCCACTTAAATTCGGCAGTCATGTTTTGCCATGGTGCCTAACTCCAAGGGTACATGGAGTCACCATCAATTTTCAATCAGATTTTGAAAAATAATCTGGAGTCCCTTAAGATGCCCTATCACTCAGTCTTAGTGCAGTACATAGATGACCTCCTTGTCACATCAAACACTTGAGAAGCCTGCAGGAGAGACAGAACAGCTTACTTGAATCAAAACTGACAAAGTTCCACAGCTTACAGTAGTGCAAGAAAGAAGTCCTGTATTTAGGTCATCACATTGAGAAAGGTGTGGGGAAAGCACCACAAGAAAGAATTTCAGCAACAATGAAAATTAATCCCCCTGTCACGCAGAAAAAAAATCTGAATGTTTCTGGGAATGGTTGGCTACTGTCACCAATGGATTCCAAACTTTTCCCTTTTGGCCAAGCCTTTACAGAGGCTGACATACAAAGATGTGTCTGATCCATACCATTGGTTGACAATTGCATGCCTGCCTTCACAGAGGTGAGAGAAAGCCTAAGCCAAGACCCAGCTCTGAGAATGCCTGATAACAAATGTTTTTCTTTGTTTTGCTGCGAGAGGGATAGATGTGCTCTGTCAGTTTTAATACAGCTGCATGGAAATGGGAATACGCCTGTGGCTTAATTTTCTTCCACCCTTGATCATGTGGCTTCATTGCTGACTGGTTGCTTAAAGACAGTTGCTACCTTCAGCATCTGAACAGAGCAGTTCAAAAGCATTGTTATGGGTCATCCCCTGAACGTTTTTATTCCCCACTCAGTGGAAATTGGGTTAACCCACACAAATACCTGTTATGAGCATGTGATTCTGGCATCTCCCAATGTTAATCTCAAAAAGCATACCATTTTGAATCATGCCACATTATTGTCAAATGCGGTTGAAAATGTAAATGACCGTAAGGGTGAGGTTGAGCATGACTGTCTCTGTGTGACTGAATTGTGCACTAAGCCAAAGCCTGACATTCAACATGTCCCCTCAAATGAAAATGACATCATGTTTGTTGATGGCCCCTGTTTAAGAGATAAAGATGGTACCCTGAGAGCTTGTTATTCAGTTTGCACGGTCTCAGGTGTGATAGAGGCCTCCAGGCTTCAAGGAGTCTTTTCTGCCTAAGTAGCCAAATTAGTTGCTCTTAACAGAGCATGCTGTGTTATTGAACACCCTAAAGTGACTATTTTTACTGACAGTCAGTATGGTTTTGGTGTTGTTCATGGTTTTTGACAGTTGTTGTCTCAGAGAGGGTTTATGACTTCTTCTGGATCCCCTATCCCGAACGGTGACAAGATGTACAATCTGTTGATTGCCTTACAGCTGCCAGCAAAAACTGCTGCTGTCAACTGTGCAGCACATAGAAAATCTACTGACTATGTAACCTTAAGCAATACATGAGCTGATGAATTGGCAAGTTACTGCTCCCTAGAGTATACCTTCTTTAATGGAGAGTGGAATAATAGGACATGATAAGACAAGTCAAATTGTCCTGTTAACTGCTGTTGATACATGAGAGGAAGTTAAGAGATTGCAGGAAGAAGTGTCAGAAGAGCAGCAAAGTTGGGTCAGAGCTGGGTGTGTCAGAAGGAAAGAAGATGGTGATCGAGTTTCAAGTGATGGAATAGCAGTGTTGCCAAATAGCTTGTTGTCACCCATGGTTAGATACTATCATGGACAGGCACATATAGGAAGAGATACAATGATCAAAACGTTTAGACAGAAATGTCTTAACCCCAGATTCAGAGTGATTGTAGAAGCAGTGTGCCACTGATGTGTCACATGCCAGCAGATGAATGTAGGAAAATGCTCAGTTGTTACACTGAGTCATACCGGTAGATCAGGAGGACCGTTCAACAGAATGAATCTGTATTTGATAGAGCTGCCTGTGTGCGATGAACATGTCCTAGTCATTGTTTGCATTTTTTTTCACACTAGGTTGAAGCCTACCCGACCAGGGGAAAAGATAGTCCCACAAAAGTAAAGCTGTTACTAAAAGGAGTTAATTCCACAATTCGGATTTCTGGCTTCTCTAGAGTCCGACCTTGGAACTCATTTCAACAGTGCTGCCCTGAAACTGTTGTATAGCGCATTACAAGTTGAGCAAAGGTTGCATTGCAGCTGTAGACCACCGGCTTCAAGACTAGTAGAACAGATTAATGGAATCCTAATGTCCAGACTGGCAGAAGTATGTGCATCCACCACTTTAAAATGGCCTCTTTTCTTGATGGGTATGGGCAGTACACCTGACAAAGACAGGGTTGTCCTCTCATGAGATTATCATGGGGAGTGCCATGAGATTGCAAGCAGTGCCTGCAAATAAGCTTGCGTACATTAGGGATGACTTTGTGCTGGATTATTGCAAAGGACTGGCTAACGTGGTTCATACTTTGTCTCATCAGGTTGGAGAAGCTACAGCACAGCCACAGCAGGAGCTTTGCCATGACCTATGTCCTGGTGACTGGATCATGGTGAAAAAGCACATGAGGAAAACAGGCTTGGAAACGCATTGCAGAGGCCCTCACCAGGTGGTTTTGGTAACCACTACAGCTGTGAAGGGTGCTAGTCTTCCTGACTGGATACATGCAAGTCACACTCGCAAGGTTCCAGGTCCTCTGGATGATACAGCACCTGTTCCAGAAGGATTGGTTACAGCGAGTGAGAGGGATCAAGTTCGCCATGCTGTTGGGCCTAGACAAGAGGCTGCTACAGCACAAGCTCGGTCTGATGGGAGTCTGAGCGATTCGACAACAGTTGATAGTTCAGAAGGGTCGAGACAGAATCAGTTGACTCCTGCTAGCTCAGATGCTGATGAAGGACTAGTTGCTGTACAGAAAAGAGCCGTACCAGGAGAAAACTGGCCTAAAAAGCACTCTGTGCCATCAACTATAGTTGAGGAAACTGAAGAGTTAAGTCAAAGTGACAGTGATGCTGAAGGTCGAGTAAACAGAAGGTCAAAAAGAAAGAGTACCAAGCCGAAGATACTCAGCATCTGAATGGAATATTTTACTGCCAATGACTGGGAGAAGGAATTTGCAACCTTTTGCTTTAACAATTTGAATCCAGTTCAATATTCTCGAGTTTGAAATTGCAGTGGTGCACAGAGGGCGTGGCTACGGGCGTCAAGATTGCGGTCGCACTCTAAGAGTGCTCTGGACCCCTCCGTCATCCGCCCGAAACCTGCCACTGCATGGAATTCTTCTATACCCCAATCACGAGTGGAAGGCTGCCTTGATGCTCCCCGGTTCCCGTGGACCCGAGTCCGGGGCTCTGAGGTGCCGTGAGGAGCTGGGAAAGAGGCTGTCCCAAAGACCAGACCGCGCCTCAGAAGAGAGCCGCCCGACGCTCCGAGCCGGGGCGCGGGCTCCCGAGCGGACGATGTTAGGCAAAGACTGCCGAAGCCGCTGAGACCGCGGCGGGAGGTGCCTCCCCCCTCCGGCACTTCTGAAAGGGGCCGCGGCCGATCACGGCCGAGCGAGAAGCGAGTGGGGCCGGATCCATGGGGCTCTGCGGCCGACCCGCTCTGGAGGTGGCAGAGTCCTCGATGCCTGGAGGACCGGGCGCCTCCGGCCAGAGGTGACCGGGCGCCGCCCACGGAGGCACCATCCAGGGGGAAGGAGAAGGAGGGAGCCGCACCCTTGGGACCGTAGCCCCCGAGGTACAGGAGAGAGCTACCGGTGCGACGCCACCGGCCCAGCCGGGCATGGGCCACAAAATGAAGATTTCCCCTGACTGGGGTTGTCGCCAGTAGGGCGCCCGAAAGGCGGAACGTCTGGGACACGCTCACCTCCTTATGGCGACTGGATGCGAGGAGATAGGGAGGCGTGAGCGTGAGGAAGCAACGAGGGGCGAGGTAGAGCTGCCGACTCCAAGAGGGACCTCGCTCCAGTAATTTGACCCAACGACTGAAGAAAACCCTGGCCCACCGTGGGGCGAACCCCGATTCACGAGACACTACTGGGGAGTTCCGGGGAGTATCAAGAGACCCCTTGCCCTCCAGCTCAGAGGCCGAGGCGACCGAGGCCCGGGCACTGGAGGGGGTCGCCTGGTGACTTGCGTCCAGGTGAGGCACCAGCTTCCTTGGGCCCGCCACGATACTCACCGAGGGTGCAGAGACAGCATTGGGGACGCCTGGGGTGGGACCACAGCGCCTGAGAAACCCACCACCCCCCTTGACTTATAATCTGGAGGAGAGGAGAGCCCCCCACTGATTAACTTGACCCCGGGGCCACCGTGGACTAACGCGATTGACTCTATTTCTCCCATGAAATAGCTGGAGGCCCTGGTGCCCCCCCCCCGGTGGAGATTGCCCGACCCCCGGGCCGCTATCGGACCAGATTCCACCCCCCGGAGGCAATGAACTTGACTCGGAGCTGCCCGGTCAGAAGGGGCGCGAGACCCTTGACGCAACTGGGCCTCATCCCCACGGGGGCATAACTACGCCTGCTCTATTCCTCGGACAACATGGGAAAAGACAGAGCTTCCAAACAGACACAACCATCCCAACCGAGAATTGATCAATTTACCACGCCGGCGGCTCCCCAAACCGGAGGCGACGCTCCACCTACTGATCAGGCCGCAGAGGGGGTCAACACTATCCTACTTGCAATCCAAACCTCACAACGAGCAGTGGAATCCAAAATCGGAGAGGTGAGAGAAGAGGTGGGCCTCGTGAGGCAAGACCTAAGAAACGCAGTGGGCCGAATTACGGAGGTTGAGACCCGTGTCTCGCAGACAGAGGACGACTTGACTGAACTAAGATCCAAGGTGGCCCAACTGCAAACACGGACTGGAGAACTCCACCGCAGAGCTGAAGATGCTGAGAACCGCTCCAGGCGCAACAACCTGCGCTTCATTGGCGTAATGGAAGGAGCTGAGGATGGCAAAGCCACCGAATTTCTGGAAAACTGGATTAAATCCTGGATGCCGGAGAACTCTCTTTCACCATGGTTCGCGATAGAACGAGCGCACAGGGCCCTGGTCCTGCGACCTCCACCAGGAGGCCCTCGGCGACACATGATTGTACGCTTCTTCAACTTTAAAGATCGTGATGCCATCCTCAGGGAGGCAAGACGCTTCCCCAACCTCCTCTGGGACAATCAGAAGATCTTGGTTTTCCCGGACTACACCCGTGAAGTCCAAACTAAACGCCGATCATACGAACAAGTGAAACAGAAGCTGAAAGCGATGCAACTTTCATATATGCTCCTCTTCCCAGCTCGCCTAAAGGTAATCCTGGCCGATAAGGCACACTTCTTTGAATCGCCCGAGGAGGCGTGGGACTGGCTGACGGAAGAGGGCCTGGGAAACCGCAGGGGCCCAACCGGCCCAACCGGCCCACCCAAGGATTCCCGGGGGACATGTTCAGGCGTACGAGTGGACGCGCGGAGGGGCCGGAAGCGTACCAGATCTAGGCGTGGTAGGCTCAGAAGTCCCAACATCCGATTGGAGGAGGACTCCCACCCTCCATGAAATCCGGAGGAGATCCGACGGACTGCCCGGGGGATCAAGCCACAGAAGAGACAAAGATAGATGATCGTCTGAGCCAATCCCCTGAACTTGGTTGATGGGGATCCCACTCATGCTGGACTCCGGATCGCTGAGACCGGCCGGCGGCGCCAGGTACTGTCCTGCACAACTGAAACAAGGTCACGCTGATGTTGATATTCTGTTGTACACCCCAGTGACGTTACTAAGGGTGGGGGTTTCTCACTAACTAATTGCAATTGATCCGACACTCAGGAGGGGTCCACCACTCCACTCAATGACAGTCTACATGGCTGTATTGCCCCGGTTGGGCTCTAGGGCGACTGATGCTTCGAGGGTAGAAGTATGGGGTGGGGGGAAGTTGGTGTGTTTAAAGCTCATGTTAGGGCTTAGTGCAGTGATTATGATAAGTTACCGTAGCAATACCGACATCTACCGTATAGATCCTTCTCAGGCAATATGTCCATCGATGGGTCCCAGGTCGAGCCCCCAATTTCCCACCACACAGACATGGCACAAGTAAGTCCTTCACTGACACAGATTCTCTCATGGAACGTTAATGGCCTCCTAGATAAAATCAAAAGATCCGCAGTGTTTAGCACATTGCGCAGATACTCCCCCTCAGTGGTCCTCCTAAAGGAGACCCATCTACTTGGAACCAAATGCCCCATTCTAGCGCGGGGGGATTTGACAAGGTTTTTCACGCAGGCTTCGCAAGAGGCTCTAGGGGGGTGGCCATTCTATTCCATCGCTCACTGCCTATAGTAGTTACTTCCACTATATCGGACCCACAGGGTAGATTCGTAACAGTGACCGGTACATTACATGGTTCAACGGTTAACCACGTATGTGCATACGCTCCCCCAGCCGGCTTCGACACCTTCTTTCTAAATCTCCGCCGGACACTCATTGCCCTCCGGCAGGGAATCACACTTGTAGGAAGAGATTTTAACGCTGTCTTAGACCCCAAGCTAGACGTATCCGGACCCATCTCCTCCGTCCGAGCCGGGAGAGCATCCAACTTAAACAGGTGGACAACAGAATTGGGGCTATGTGAGGTGTGGAGGACATGGCACCCTAGGGCACGGCAGTACACACACATCGGTGGCTCACCACTCTCAGGCAAGAATTGACCTGGTGTTCATGCCTGCACTAGATATCTCTAGAGTCACTGGCGCTGAGATACTGCCCCGGGGAGTCTCAGACCACTCCCCAGTACGGATCCGACTGGGGAGCGCGGCCCCCAATCAATGCCCCACGTGGCGCATGAATGCATGGTACCTACAGAACAATGACTATACCCTTGAAATAAGGGACCACCTTACCCAATATTTTAACCATAACTTGGGGTCCGTACAGTCCCCGGGCACGATCTGGGCGGCATGTAAAGCCACACTTAGAGGCTACGCTAAACACCGAGTACGCACCCGTGAGAGAGCTCGGGACCAGCAGGTGACAGCCCTTGAGGCCAGAGCCCTGGCACTGGAGTGATCTATGACCACTGCCACATCAGCTTCAGCCCTAAGATGCCTAACAGTGATTAGAGAAGAGATAAAGCAACTGGTGCTTGAGGCCGCAAAGCATGCCTGGAGGGCATCAGCAGCCCGTGTGTATGGCTGGGGTGATAAGAACGGCAAACTCCTTCACTGGTTGGCCACGCGCCCACTAGCCAACAGAGTTATCCCTGAGATCGCGAACGAGACGGGCTTGATCGTGAGAACCCCCAGTGAAATTGCGGGGAGCTTCGCCTCCTACTACACCCAATTATACGCGGTGCGTCACCGTCCACTAGCTGAAATGGAGTCCCCCCTACTGGACGACATCACTCTCCCCAGTATTCAACATGCGACCAGGGTGAACCTGGATGAAGCCATAACCCTGGCTGAAATCACGACGGCCATAACCACCCTGGCGACGGGTAAAACACCGGGACTGGATGGCTTTCCGGCTGAGCTCTACAATAGATGCGGAGACATTTTAGGCCCTCATCTACTTAACATGCTTAATGAAGCAGAGAGGATCGGCCACTTCCCCACTGGAATAGACCAGGCCACAACAGTGGTGATCACAAAGACCCAACCCCCTTCGCGTGACCTCTCAGCCTATAGACCAATCTCCCTGCTGAACGCCGAGATTAAGGTACTATCAACCCTGCTCGCTACAAGACTGAAAGCGGTGCTCCCCATGCTGGTACATCCGGATCAGTGTGGCTTTATGCCCACCCGCAGCACCAGACACTGCATTAGGAGATTGCAGGTCGCACTAGCTCAGCACGGCACCCTGACTAGGTCCCCCCTCGCCCTCCTCCTAATAGACTTCGAAAAGGCCTTCGACACAGTGGACTGGTCATATCTAGAACAAGTCCTGAGAAAGAATGGATTTGGACCCAAATTTCGAGGCCTTGTAAAACTACTGTACTCTAACCCAACCGCCCGTATCCAGGTAAACGGGGTGACTTCCGATCCGTTCCCTATCCGTCGCGGGACCCGCCAGGTCCGTTGTCACCGCTGCTTTTCGCCCTCGCGATTGAGCCATTGGCCACGATGTTGAGAGAGGACCCACTGGTAACGGGCTGGGCGTGGCCCATGAGCCCGGAAGACCGGATAGCACTGTACGCGGATGACGTCCTCCTTTACCTTTCCAACCCAGCGGTGAGTGGCCCACGTGTCTTAGAACTCCTGGACCTCTTCTCACAAGCCTCAGGCCTAACCCTAAATCCCTGTAAATCTCTGCTGATCCCCTTACACCCCTCCAGAGAATGCATAAGCTGGCAGGAAAACATTCCAATCCGCCGCAACAGTTTTAAATATCTAGGGGTTCATATAACTATGCGCCCGGAACTAACATGGGAGCTTAATATCACGCCACTCATTAAAAAGTCCAAAAAAGATCTTCAACACTGGCGGAATTTACCACTCAACACGTTGGGTAGAATTGCATTATACAAGATGATGATACTCCCCAGCTTCCTATACCAGCTGCAAAACTTCCCACACTCAATCCCTCGGAAATGGTTCAACGAAATCGAGACAACTGCTCGCCAATTTCTATGGTACGGCTCCCGGCCCATATTATCCCTTGCTACATGTCAAAGGGACTTCTATGAAGGGGGACTGGGAATGTCTAACATCTATTTTCATTACCTGGCCATGCGCCTACTGGTGATTAACGATTGGCTGTCGGGAGGCTGGACAGACCCCGCATATAGACCAGAGCTCCAGGCGATCGGGTACAACGGAGTTTTTGATGCTCTATACGGGGGAGTGATTTCGCAGACCATCCCTGAGGTTACCAGGCTGGTGTTGACAGGGTGGCGAGCGGCACAGAAGGTCACGGGGTGGTGGCCTCGGCTAACCCAGCAGACTCCTCTTTGGCAGGGGAGATGGCTGAGGGAAGTTTCCACACTAGAGGGGTTCCGGAAATGGGACACCATAGGGATATCTACACTGGGTGACATCTGGGGTGATTCACAAATCCGGTCCTTTGAGGAACTTCAGAAAACACACTCTCTAAATAATACCCAATTTCACAAGTACCTGCAACTCAGACATGCTTTATTAGTACACTTACGGCCAGGGGACAACATCCCAGAGCACAGTCCACTCGAGGCGAAGGTCATGTTGGGACATCTAAACAAAGGGGGGGGATCACCCAGATCTACCGTGCTATCCTGGCAAATACATCCCCACCCCTTGAGAAGCTTCGCCAGAAATGGGAGTGATGGGTGAGCTCCATAGAAGACTTAGATTGGAGAGAAGCTCTAACAGCCCCCCGAACGCTGGCCATATCTACACGATTTCAGTTACTACAAACCCTTTACTTACACTCAGCCTACCTCACCCCTAAAAGGCTTCACCAAGCTAATCTCCGCCCCACAGACGAGTGCCCCCGTTGCTCTCATCCAGGTGCCGACTTATTTCACATGACTTGGGCCTGCCCAATAATAGAGTCATATTAGGGATCAATCTTGGGGGAGACCTCCGAGGTTTTGCAAACTGAGATAGAGTTATCCCCGATACCACTTTTGCTAGGGGCCATGGGTGAGATGGGACTAAGCAGAGCGAATCGAACCTTCCTGGGAGTGGCCTGCATGGTTGCAAAGAGACATCATGTCAGAATGGAAAGCCGCAAAAGCGCCGACCCTCGCCAAATGGAGGCGAGGAATGGACTGGTGTGCAAGATGTGAAAAACTTGTGTACGAGGTGAGGTGGTGCCCAGACAAGTACAATAGTGTGTGGGGGAACTGGGAGAGTTTACTTGCCACTTGATCAACCTACGATAATAGCATTCTCCAGTAACTCCCTGGAGACACTGCTTTACCGGGAGGGAGGTAACTCAACTGAATACAATCCCTGTTTTGTAACGATAGAAGGGCCAAACATTGGTGCTGAACTTTTCAATCTCATTGCCACTTGATGAACAAAGACATTACGTTTTGGAAGTGATTATTAGTGATTACGAGCTGTGCCTTTATTACAGACATTTGAACTTTTAGTAGAAGCCTTTGAATATTTGCAAGTAAAGAAAACTATTGATGAACTTTTTTGAAGATCAAGGAACTTTTGTGAATAATTAACATTTTTAAAAGAAAGTATTTTTGATTATTGCTTTGCTTACAAATAAAAAGGACTGCAAAGAGACAGTGATACATTAAAGCCACTTTGCATTTTTGATTTCAAACTTCTGTGCTGAAATTAAAGGACTCACTGAGTTGAATCAAAATAGAAATAACACATTTCAATGCATGTATAAAAGTTTAGTAGTAGTGACAGTTATTATGGTTATATTAATTCTCATTGGATTGAATTTGCCCATAGCAAGTGATTCAGAGAATGATACATCCAAAAGTGCCCTGAATTTAGCAAATTATATTTCAGATCAGAATTTCCTGTACAATGATGAGAAATACGTACACACCAGTGTTTCTAGATGTGAGTTATCCACAGATGTATATTACTCTATGAGTATGTAGACACCATGGAAGCTAGAGATTGTTACGTTTGCACACAGTTACCTTCATCAGTACGCGAGGGAATCACATATCATAGTTTTCTCCTAACCAATGGAATTTCCTGCAGTTAGTTATTAACATTGTAAAATCACCAGGAGTATTATCAATACTTGTACTGAAATTATGATCTAGTGTCCTCGATTGTCCCATCATGAAACATTTGAGTAATATTGCAAAAACTTAAAACACTGACACAGTGGGAGGCTTGTTTGGGCTTACATTGACATTTTGTACAGGTTATGCCCACGAGAATAATTTGACCTGCATTTGAAGCCCAGTAGAGAAGCAGTCCATTGGACAAGTTGAAGAGAGAAGAAGAGCTATGAAGAATAAAATAGAAAAGGGAATAATTTTACAGACGATGAAGATCACACAGTGGCTGGAAATCAAGGTGCCCTGGCCTTATATTGACAACATGTAGGGAAATTATATATAGATAGACCAAGATCAAAGACTGAAACACTTTTTGTAGGAAGTAGTGAATGTAGACATGTGTTTTTGTTTAAGAGTGTTTGGACTTTCATGTTGAACAGACAAGTCCCCGCCATACCAGGTGTTTATTTCATATAAAACATATGTTTGAAAAATGGCTATTAAAAGCTGGCGAAAGGCTGGTATGGTACATGTTACATGGGAGTAATGTTTCCAAAGATATATCATGTGGACTATTTTAAAGATCCAGTCTGGGATGAGAAATCCAACACAAAACGCCAAGAGAGGAGCTTGTGCTTCAGAAACTCTACTATATATTTTCGGTACCATAATTCAATCAGTAGGTGTTACTTGAATGATCACAAGATTAGGAAATTGTCAACAATAGTAGATAAATTATCTACAGACACTTCCTGTGACATATTGGTTGCTGCGAGATTAATGATTTTGCAAAATCACCTTGCGTTAGACATACTCCTTGCAAAGGAAGGCGGAATTTGCAAAATGTTACACTTACATACCTGACAACAGTAACGAGATAAGAAAATGCATTGCATACATGACTGATTTGAAACAGGACCTGAAAGAGTTAACTGTCACAGGTGCATGAGAAACAATAGATAGTGTTTCTTCTGCGACTGGAAGGTGGTTTGTAACTCTAGGGAGAGGAATTGTGGGAACCATTTTGAGACCCCTATTGATAATGGCTTTGTGTGCTCTCATTGCAGTTGGCCTTTAAAAATTAAGCAAGAAGCTGAAGGAGAAGACAGCAAAGAACAGACAGAGAAAAGAGTGGATTGGACCAATAAAAACCCAAGACCCTCACATGATGAGCCACTTGGAGAGGTATCTTCCTCTCTGCCTATATCCCTTTGAATGCCTTTCTGAGATTTAAAAATTGTTCCCTAACCCTTTGCAGAAAACTCTCGACAGGGCTTTTGACATGCTAATGCTTTCTCTTTTAACATATTCTTTGCCCACCCTAGTTAATATCCTGTAGCCCCTAGATAACCCTTTTCAAAATTATTCTTACAATTTGTAAGGAAATGCCTCCTTGGCATGGTTACCCCCTGACTTTTTGCCTTTGCTGATGCTATGTTTTGAATTGAAAGTGTGCTGAGTCCTGCTAACCAGGCCCCAGCACCAGTGTTCTTTCCCTAACCTGTACTTTTGTTTTCACAATTGGCACACCCTGGCATCCAGTTAAGTCCCTTGTAACTGGTACCCCTGGTACCAAGGGCCCTGATGCCAGGGAAGGTCTCTAAGGGCTGCAGCATATCTTATGCCACCCTGGGGACCACTCACTCAGCACAGACACACTGGTTGCCACCTTGTGTGTGCTGGTGAGGACAAAACGAGTAAGTCGACATGGCACTCCCCTCAGGGTGCCATGCCAACCTCACACTGCCTATGCAGTATAGATAAGTCACCCCTCTAGCAGGCCTTACAGCCCTAAGGCAGGGTACACTATACCATAGGTGAGGGCACCAGTGCATGAGCACTGTGCCCCTACAGTGTCTAAGCCAAACCTTAGACATTGTAAGTGCAGGGTAGCCATAAGAGTATATGGTCTGGGAGTCTATCAAACACGAACTCCACAGCACCATAATGGCTACACTGAAAACTGGGAAGTTTGGTATCAAACTTCTCAGCACAATAAATGCACACTGATGCCAGTGTACATTTTATTGTAAAATACACCCCAGAGGGCACCTTAGAGGTGCACCCTGAAACCTTTTTCGACTACCTGTGTAGGCTGACTGGTTCCAGCAGCCTGCCACCCCCAAGACATGTTGCTGGCCACATGGGGAGAGTGCCTTTGTCACTCTGTGGCTAGTAACAAAGCCTGCACTGGGTGGAGATGCTATCACCTCCCCCTTGCAGGAGCTGTAACACCTGGCGGTGAGCCTCAAAGGCTCACCCCCTTTGTTCCAGCACCACAGAGCATTCCAGCTAGTGGAGTTGCCCGCCCCCTCCGGCCACGGCCCCACTTTTGGCGGCAAGGCCGGAGGAGATAATGAGAAAAACAAGGAGGAGTCACTGACCAGTCAGGACAGCCCCTAAGGCAACCTGAGCTAAAGTGACTCTGACTTTTAGGAATCCTCCATCTTACAGATGGAGGATCCCCCCCAATAGGGATAGGAATGTGACCCCCTCCCCTTGGGAGGAGGCACAAAGAGGGTGTAGCCACCCTCAGGGCTAGTAGCCATTGGCTACTGCCCTCCCTGAACTAAACACACCCCTAAATCCTGTATTTAGGGGCTCCCCTGAACCTAGGAAATCAGATTCCTGCAACTTAAGAAGAAGAGGACTGCTGAGCTGAAAAACCCTGCAGAGAAGACGGAGACACCAACTGCTTTGGCCCCAGCCCCACCGGCCTGTCTCCCCCCTTCGGAAGAAAACTGCTCCAGCAACGCTTTCCCCAGGACCAGCGACCTCTGAATCCTCAGAGGACTGCCCTGCTCTAAAAAGACCAAGAAACTCCAAAGAACAGCGGCCCTGTTCAACAAAGACTGCAACTTTGTTTCCAGAGGAGCAGCTTTAAAGACCCCTGCAATCCCCGCCAGAAGCGTGAGACTTGCAACACTGCACCCGGCGACCCCGACTCGACTGGTGGAGAAACAACGCTACAGGGAGGACCTCCCGGCAACTCCGAGACTGTGAGTAACCAAAGTTGTCCCCCCTGAGCGACGCCTGCAGAGGGAATCCTGAGGCTCCCCCTGACCGCGACTGCCTGACTCTAAAATCCCGACGCCTGGAAAAGACCCTGCACCCGCAGCCCCCAGGACCTGAAGGATCGGAACTCCAGTGCAGGAGTGACCCCCAGGAGGCCCTCTCCCTTGCCCAGGTGGTGGCTATCCCGAGGAGCCCCCCCCCCCTTGCCTGCATCGCTGAAGAGACCCCTTGGTCTCCCATTGAAACCTATTGAAAACCCGACGCGTGTTTGCACACTGCACCCGGCCGGCCCTGAGCTGCTGGTGTGGTAACTTTGGGGTTGCTCTGAACCCCCAACGGTGGGCTACCTTGGACCCCAATTTGAACCCCGTAGGTGGTTTACTTACCTGCGAGAACTAACATTAACTTATCTCCCCTAGGAACTGTGAAAATTGCACTGTGTCCACTTTTAAAATAGCTATATGTGTTTTATGTAAAAAGTATATATGCTATTGTGATTATTCAAAGTTCCTAAAGTACTTACCTGCAATACCTTTCAAATGAGATATAACATGTAGAATTTGAACCTGTGGTTCTTAAAATAAACTAAGAAAATATATTTTTCTATACAAAAACCTATTGGCTTGGAATTGTCTCTGAGTGTGTGTTCCTCATTTATTGCCTATGTGTATGTACAACAAATGCTTAACACTACTCCTTTGATAAGCCTACTGCTCGACCACACTACCACAAAAATAGAGCATTAGTATTATCTCTTTTTGCCACTATCTTACCTCTAAGGGGAACCCTTGGACTCTGTGCATGCTATTCCTTACTTGGAAATAGCACATACAGAGCCAACTTCCTACATTGGTGGCAGCGGTGGGATACAAGACTTTGCATTTGCTGGACTACTCAGCCAATACCTGATCACACGACAAATTCCAAAAATTGTCATTAGAAATTGATTTTTGCAATTTGAACTATTTTTCTAAATTCTTCAAAGTCCTGCTAGGGCCTTGTGTTAATCCCTGTTAGCATTTCTTTTAGAGTTTAAACGTTTTGTGAAAGTTTGAATTAGAACCTAGAACTAGTTTTAGATTCTTAAAAAGTATTTCAACTTTTAAAAACATAATGTCTAGTGCAGAGATGAATGTGGAGGAACTCGACCTCACACCTTACCTCCATCTTAAGATGAGGGAGCTAAGGTCACTCTGCAAAATAAAGAAAATCACAATGGGCTCCAGACCTTCCAAACTACAGCTCCAGGAGCTTTTGGCAGAGTTTGAAAAAGCCAACCCCTCTGAGGATGGCAACACAGAGGATGAAGATAGTGACTTGGAAGAGAATTCCCACCTTCCAGTCCTACTTAGGGAGAACAGGGCCACTCCAGCCCTGTCTCCAAAAATACTAGTCAGAGATGCTGTTTCCCTCACAGGAGGGACCAACATCTCTGAAATCACGGAGGATAACCCCAGTGAAGAGGACATCCAGTTAGCCAGGATGGCCAAAAGATTGGCTTTGGAAAGAAAGATCCTAGCCATAGAAAGGGAAAGACAAGAGATGGGCCTAGGACCTATCAATGGTGGCAGCAACCTAACTAGGGTCAAAGATTCTCCTGACATGTTAAAAATCCCTAAAGGGATTGTGACTAAATATGAAGATGGTGATGACATCACCAAATGGTTCACAGCTTTTGAGAGGGCTTGTGTAACCAGAAAAGTAAACAGATCTCACTGGGGTGCTCTCCTTTGGGAAATGTTCACTGGAAAGTGTAGAGATAGACTCCTCACACTCTCTGGAAAAGATGCAGAATCTTATGACCTCATGAAGGGAACCCTGATTGAGGGCTTTGGATTCTCCACTGAGGAGTATAGGATTAGATTCAGGGGGGCTCAAAAATCCTCGAGCCAGACCTGGGTTGATTTTGTAGACTACTCAGTGAAAACACTGGATGGTTGGATTCAAGGCAGTGGTGTAAATGATTATGATGGGCTGTACAATTTATTTGTGAAAGAACATCTGTTAAGTAATTGTTTCAATGACAAACTGCATCAGCATCTGGTAGACCTAGGACCAATTTCTCCCCAAGAATTGGGAAAGAAGGCGGACCATTGGGTCAAGACTAGGGTGACCAAGACTTCCACAGGGGGTTGACCAAAAGAAAGGGGTCACAAAGCCTCCCCAGGGGAAAGGTGTTGAGACATCCAAAAGCAAAAATAGTAAAGAGTCTTCTACAGGCCCCCAAAAACCTGCACAGGAGGGTGGGCCCAGAGCCTCTTCACAAAACAATTTTGGGTACAAGGGTAAAAACTTTGATCCCAAAAAGGCCTGGTGTCGTAGCTGTAATCAGCCTGGACACCAAACTGGAGACAAGGCCTGTCCCAAGAAAAGTACCACTTCTAACTCCACTCCAGCTAACACTGGAATGGCTAGTCTCCAAGTGGGATCAATAGTGTGCCCAGAGCAAATCAGGTGTCACACTGAAGCTACATTAGTCTCTGAGGGTGGGGTGGATTTAGCCACACTGGCTGCCTGGCCTCCTAACATGCATAAATACAGGCAGCAGCTCTTAATTAATGGGACAAGTGTAGAAGGCCTGAGGGATACAGGTGCCAGTGTCACCATGGTGACAGAGAAACTGGTTTCCCCTGGTCAATACCTGGCTGGACAAACTTATCCAGTCACCAATGCTGACAATCAAACTAAAGTACATCCCATGGCTATGGTAACTTTAGAGTGGGGAGGGGTCAATGGCCTGAAACAGGTGGTGGTCTCCTCAAATATCCCAGTAGATTGTTTGCTTGGAAATGACCTGGAGTCCTCAGCATGGGCTGAGGTAGAACTGAAAACCCATGCAGCCATGCTGGGTATCCCTGAACTGGTGTGTGTCAAGACAAGGGCACAGTGCAAGGCTCAGGGTGAAAAAGTAGAGCTGGAGTCTGGAAAAAGGGCCCAGCCTACCAAGAGGAAAGGAAAGACAGCTGGGAAACCAGCTGCAACACAACAACAAAAAGAGAACCCCTCTTCTCAGGAAGAAGTTCTGCCCTCTGAGGGAACTGAGCCTATGGAGTTGGAACCTTATCAGGTTGAGCTCTTAGGCCCAGGGGGACCCTCAAGGGAGCAGTTGTGTAAGGGGCAAGAAACCTGTCCCTCTCTTGAAGGCCTTAGGCAGCAAGCTGCTGAAGAGTCCAATGGCAAGAAAACTGGAACACATAGGGTCTATTGGGAAGATGGACTCCTGTACACTGAGGCAAGAGATCCCAAACCTGGTGCCACTAGGAGAGTGGTAGTGCCTCAGGAGTTCAGAGAGTTCATACTGACCTTAGCCCATGATATTCCCCTTGCTGGGCATTTGGGACAAACCAAGACGTGGGAGAGACTAGTCAACCACTTCTACTGGCCCAACATGTCCCAGAAAGTTAAGGAGTTTTGTGTCTCCTGCACCACCTGTCAAGCCAGTGGTAAGACAGGTGGACATCCAAAGGCCCCCCTCATTCCACTTCCAGTGGTGGGGGTCCCCTTTGAAAGAGTGGGTGTGGACATAGTGGGTCCACTTGAACCTCCCACAGCCTCAGGAAATATGTACATCCTAGTAGTAGTGGATCATGCTACTAGGTATCCTGAAGCTATTCCCCTTAGGTCAACTACTGCCCCTGCAGTAGCCAAGGCCCTCATTGGTATCTTTACCAGAGTGGGCTTCCCTAAGGAGGTGGTGTCTGACAGAGGTACCAACTTCATGTCAGCATACCTGAAACACATGTGGAATGAGTGTGGAGTGACTTATAAATTCACTACACCCTATCATCCACAAACTAATGGCCTTGTTGAGAGATTCAACAAGACATTAAAGGGCATGATCATGGGGCTCCCAGAAAAACTCAAAAGGAGATGGGATGTCCTCTTGCCATGTCTGCTTTTCGCTTACAGGGAGGTGCCTCAGAAGGGAGTAGGGTTCTCACCCTTTGAACTTCTGTTTGGCCACCCTGTAAGGGGACCACTAGCTCTTGTTAAAGAAGGCTGGGAGAGACCTCTTCATGAGCCTAAACAAGACATAGTGGACTATGTGCTTGGCCTTCGTTCAAGGATGGCAGAGTACATGGAACAGGCAAGTAAAAACCTTGAGGCCAGCCAACAGCTCCAGAAGTTTTGGTATGACCAAAAGGCTGCAATGGTTGAATTTCAACCAGGGCAGAAAGTCTGGGTTTTGGAGCCTGTGGCTCCCAGGGCACTTCAGGACAGATGGAGTGGCCCTTACCCAGTGCTAGAGAAGAAGAGTCAGGTCACCTACCTGGTGGACCTAGGCACTAGCAGGAGCCCCAAGAGGGTGATCCATGTGAACCGCCTAAAGCTCTTCCATGACAGGGCTGATGTAAATCTGTTGATGGTAACAGATGAGGACCAGGAAGCTGAGAGTGAACCTCTCCCTGATCTTCTCTCATCAAACCCTAAAGATGGTTCAGTAGATGGAGTGATCTATTCAGACACCCTCTCTGGCCAACAGCAATCTGATTGTAGGAAAGTCCTGCAACAGTTTGCTGAGCTCTTTTCCCTAACCCCTGGTCAGACACACCTGTGTACCCATGATGTGGACACAGGAGACAGCATGCCTGTCAAAAACAAAATATTCAGACAGTCTGACCAAGTTAAGGAAAGCATCAAGGTGGAAGTCCACAAGATGCTGGAATTGGGAGTAAATGAGCACTCTGACAGCCCCTAGGCTAGCCCAGTGGTCTTTGTCCCCAAACCTCACACCAAAGATGGAAAGAGAGAGATGAGGTTTTGTGTGGACTACAGATGACTTAATTCTGTCACCAAGACAGATGCCCATCCCATTCCTAGAGCTGATGAACTGATAGACAAATTAAGTGCTGCCAAATTCTTAAGTACCTTTGACTTAACAGCAGGGTACTGGCAAATCAAAATGGCACCTGGAGCAAAAGAAAAGACAGCATTCTCCACACCTGATGGGCATTATCAGTTTACTGTTATGCCCTTTGGTTTAAAGAATGCCCCTGCCACCTTCCAAAGGTTGGTGAATCAAGTCCTTGCTGGTTTGGAGTCCTTTAGTGCAGCTTATCTTGATGATATTGCTGTCTTTAGCTCAAACTGGCAGGATCACCTGGTCCACCTGAAGAAGGTTTTGAAGGCTCTGCAATCAGAAGGCCTCTCTATCAAGGCATCCCAATGCCAGATAGGGCAGGGAACTGTGGTTTACTTGGGACACCTTGTAGGTGGAGGCCAAGTTCAGCCACTCCAGCCTAAGATCCAGACTATTCTGGACTGGGCAGCTCCAAAAACCCAGACTCAAGCCAGGGCATTCCTTGGCTTGACTGGGTACTATAGGAGGTTTGTGAAGGGATATGGATCCATAGTGACAGCCCTCACAGAACTCAACTCCAAGAAAATGCCCAAGAAGGTAAACTGGACGGTAGAATGCCAACAGGCCTTTGACACCCTGAAGCAAGCAATGTGCACAGCACCAATTCTAAAAGCTCCAGATTACTCCAAGCAGTTCATTGTGCAGACAGATGCCTCTGAACATGGGATAGGGGCAGTTTTGTCCCAAACAAATGATGATGGCCTTGACCAGCCTGTTGCTTTCATTAGCAGGAGGTTACTCCCCAGGGAGCAGCGTTGGAGTGCCATTGAGAGGGAGGCCTTTGCTGTGGTTTGGTCCCTGAAGAAGCTGAGACCATACCTCTTTGGTACTCACTTTGTAGTACAAACTGACCACAGACCTCTCAGATGGCTGATGCAAATGAAAGGTGAAAATCCAAAACTGTTGAGGTGGTCCATCTCCCTACAGGGAATGGACTTTATAGTGGAACACAGACCTGGGACTGCCCATGCCAATGCAGATGGCCTTTCCAGGTTCTTCCTCTTAGAAAATGAAGACTCTCTTGGGAAAGGTTAGTCTCATCCTCTTTCGTTTGGGGGGGGGGGGGTTGTGTAAGGAAATGCCTTGTTGGCATGGTTACCCCCTGACTTTTTGCCTTTGCTGATGCTATGTTTTGAATTGAAAGTGTGCTGAGGCCTGCTAACCAGGCCCCAGCACCAGTTTCTTTCCCTAACCTGTACTTTTGTTTTCACAATTGGCACACCTTGGCATCCAGTTAAGTCCCTTGTAACTGGTACCCCTGGTACCAAGGGCCCTGATGCCAGGGAAGGTCTTTAAGGGCTGCAGCATATCTTATGCCACCCTGGGGACCCCTCACTCAGCACAGACACACTGCTTGCCAGCTTGTGTGTGCTGGAGAGGACAAAACGAGTAAGTCGACATGGCACTCCCCTCAGGGTACCATGCCAACCTCACACTGCCTATGCAGTATAGATAAGTCACCCCTCTAGCAGGCCTTACAGCCCTAAGGCAGGGTGCACTATACCATAGGTGAGGGCACCAGTGCATGAGCACTGTGCCCCTACAGTGTCTAAGCCAAACCTTAGATACTGTAAGTGCAGGGTAGCCATAAGAGTATATGGTCTGGGAGTCTGTCAAACATGAACTCCACAGCACCATAATGGCTACACTGAAAACTGGGAAGTTTGGTATCAAACTTCTCAGCACAATAAATGCACACTGATGCCAGTGTACATTTTATTGTAAAATACTCCCCAGAGGGCACCTTAGAGGTCCCCCCTGAAACCTTATCCGACTACCTGTGTAGGCTGACTGGTTCCAGCAGCCTGCCACCCCCGAGACATGTTGCTGGCCACATGGGGAAGAGTGCCTTTGTCACTCTGTGGCTAGTAACAAAGCCTGCACTGGGTGGAGATGCTATCACCTCCCCCTTGCAGGAGCTGTAACACCTGGCGGTGAGCCTCAAAGGTTCACCCCCTTTGTTCCAGCACCACAGGGCATTCCAGCTAGTGGAGTTGCCCGCCCCCTCCGGCCACGGGCCCACTTTTGGCGGCAAGGCCGGAGGAGATAATGAGAAAAACAAGGAGGAGTCACTGACCAGTCAGGACAGCCCCTAAGGCAACCTGAGCTGAAGTGACTCCGACTTTTAGGAATCCTCCATCTTGCAGATGGAGGATCCCCCCAATAGGGATAGGAATGTGACTCCCTCCCCTTGGGAGGAGGCACAAAGAGGGTGTAGCCACCCTCAGGGCTAGTAGCCATTGGCTACTGCCCTCCCTGAACTAAACACACCCCTAAATCCTGTATTTAGGGGCTCCCCTGAACCTAGGAAATCAGATTCCTGCAACTTAAGAAGAAGAGGACTGATGAGCTGAAAAACCCTGCAGAGAAGACGGAGACACCAACTGCTTTGGCCCCAGCCCCACCGGCCCCCCTTCAGAAGAAAACTGCTCCAGCGATGCTTTCCCCAGGACCAGCGACCTCTGAATCCTCAGAGGACTGCCCTGCCCTAAAAAGACCAAGAAACTCCAGAGAACAGCGGCCCTGTTCAACAAAGACTGCAACTTTGTTTCCAGAGGAGCAGCTTTAAAGACCCCTGCAATCCCCGCCAGAAGCGTGAGACTTGCAACACTGCACCCGGCGACCCCGACTCGACTGGTGGAGAAACAACGCTACAGGGAGGACCCCCCGGCGACTCCGAGACTGTGAGTAACCAAAGTTGTCCCCCCTGAGCTTCCACAGCGACGCCTGCAGAGGGAATCCCGAGGCTCCCCCTGACCGAGACTGCCTGACTCTAAAATCCCGACGCCTGGAAAAGACCCTGCACCCGCAGCCCCCAGGACCTGAAGGATCGGAACTCCAGTGCAGGAGTGACCCCCAGGAGGCCCTCTCCCTTGCCCAGGTGGTGGCTACCCCGAGGAGCCCCCCCCTTGCCTGCCTGCATCGCTGAAGAGACCCCTTGGTCTCCCATTGAAACCTATTGAAAACCCGACACGTGTTTGCACACTGCACCCGGCCGGCCCTGAGCTACTGGTGTGGTAACTTTGGGGTTGCTCTGAACCCCCAACGGTGGGCTACCTTGGACCCCAATTTGAACCCCATAGGTGGTTTACTTACCTGCAAGAACGAACATTAACTTACCTCCCCCAGGAACTGTGAAAATTGCACTGTGTCCACTTTTAAACTAGCTATATGTGTTTTATGTAAAAAGTATATATGCTATTGTGATTATTCAAAGTTCCTAAAGTACTTACCTGCAATACCTTTCAAATGAGATATTACATGTAGAATTTGAACCTGTGGTTCTTAAAATAAACTAAGAAAATATATTTTTCTATACAAAAACCTATTGGCTTGGAATTGTCTCTGAGTGTGTGTTCCTCATTTATTGCCTATGTGTATGTACAACAAATGCTTAACACTACTCCTTTGATAAGCCTACTGCTCGACCACACTACCACAAAAATAGAGCATTAGTATTATCTCTTTTTGCCACTATCTTACCTCTAAGGGGAACCCTTGGACTCTGTGCATGCTATTCCTTACTTTGAAATAGCACATACAGAGCCAACTTCCTACACAATTTTTTTTCCTTTTTGCCGTTTGCCTGCATGTGTTCCTCCCCGCACATGTTATCCACTGCTTTGGCCAATAGTAGGATTTCCCCTGTGCCCAGCTAAATTTGAACTTTGATGATTTGAATTGCATTAATGCTTGTCAAAGTTGAGCAACCTTTATTTTCTGTATCTCAGCTTCTCTTGTTAATGTTTTGCATTATCCTTGTAGAATGCTTAGTTTTATTAATGCTAGTTTGTTTGCACTTGTTTCATCACCTTGGGCAACACCTGGTGATTCTGTAACTTTATAACTTTGTTTTGTAAATTGTCTACATGACCCTAAGCTAGAGTTTGTATTAAATTTCTTACCTTTATTCATGACTGGAGTTTTCCTTGTATGGCCACATTGGTCATACTGTTTAACGTAACTGGATGGTACTGAAATTGTGTTATATGATTCTACCACATCCTATGCAGGGCCCACAAATCAATTGACCTCGCTAAGCATGGATTCTTGCAAAGGATGAAAATGCTCCATTAGTGATCTGGGGCATGACTTCTGCAACAAGAGATACCACACAATGAGTGACTGGACAAGAATTAGATGAACCTGTGTCTTAGTAGGGGAAAATGGCTTGAATGCTAACTTGAACTGGTAATCCACATACAACCTGGAAGAGATAATGCAGAACACAACTTTATGGCCACTCTGTCTTCCACATATTAATTTCCCAAGTGGTGGATCGAATGGAAAAATGTTTTCCAAATCTATGCAAGGGTATGTGGTGAGAACTTAGAGATGTATTGCCTGGTGGCAGAAGGCCAAGATGTACAAAATAATTTAGCAGATCTGGAACAGGATTCAAAGAGTCTGAGTGAGTAGGATATATGCGGGTAAAAAACAAAACAAAAACCAAAAAACTTTACATATCTTAACTGCTGCGTGTAACTACGATACTTGAAGTGTCATTTTGGAAAGAGTTCAAGGAATACAGAATGCATGTGATTAGTGAAAAAAAACTCTCAGCCAAAAGTAAGTTTGGAACATTAACAGATGATTCGATAAGGGATCAGTTCTGGTAAACCTGCAATAGTGATAAGTTGAGAGAAGAGCTCTGGGTGAACGATGAACCACCTTTGCTTGAGGTTTTGTTGGTAGCTAGTAGCAAAAAGAGCAGAACACATGATGGCATATGGTGAAGAGACAAGGAAGGACAGTGGGAGAAAACTGTTGTGAGTGTCATGAGTGTATAGAAAGGGAAGAAAACTGATGAGAAGGTGAACTAATTTAAGGACAGTCTTTCTAACGTGGCGCACTGGCCCCAAGGCAAACAGCAAAGAGTAACCTGCAGTAAAAGCGACCTGCAATAAGTGCAGTAAGTAGGGTCACTATATGAAGTGTTGTAGAAGCTCTTCGCAATGTAAGAAACCTAAAGAAATGACAGAGCTACATGATAAAATAGTGCTAGAATTGGTGTGCAATAATGGTGTTAAACTGTCAGATTGGGTGATAATCGAAACCACGAGGAACATGCTAATGATGGTTGATTCATTCTCTCAACTCAGTCTTTTCAGTTGGGGTATTTAATCAAAATAGTTCATGGAAATGTGGATGTGTGTAAAATGGATATAAAACCTAAGGTTTACAGAGGCTATGGAGTTTCGAAATAAGATCGTCATGAAGAAAATCAAGGGGAAAACGTTACAGGGTGGCAACATCAGAACAATTTGGGAGCATTCCTCGATTCCAATGCCATTCTGCACCTGCTGGTCCATACAGCAGAGAAGGGGTGTGATGACGTTGGGGGCATGTTTCCAGAACTAATTAGTATTGAGCTCAACAATTCTGATTCAAGAGACAGCTTTTTGAATGGCTATGGGCTTTGTCACAGGAAACACATACTGTATCATTCAGAAACAAGTGTCTTCATATAAGGACATTGAAGAGAGTTACCAGCTGGCAAAAATGAATGGAATGAACTGGAAGAATGAATTAACTAACAGGGTGGTAATGCATATAATGAGGAAGGAAACAATACAGAAAACTAACAATAAGCTGGGGGTAGTAGTTTGAGGTGTGGTATATTAGGGATGAGTGATGAAGAAGAATTATAGTTGCAAGAAAGAGGAAAAGTCAGTGTGATGAAAAGACAGCAACCAACGCAGTGAATGTTAAAGTTGAAGACTAGGTCAGCATAAAGACAGCAGTGGAGAATGCAGGCTGCTCTAAAGCTTAGGCCCTTACTACAAGTGTGGTGGTCTTGAGACTCCTAAGGAGATCCGTGTATCTCTGGGATTTTGTCTCTTTCTAAAGTATGTTACTCTAAATGATCTTTCAATTCATATTTGCACTAATCCTTAGTGTTACATTCTTATCTTTGCTTTAATACATGTGTCTGTTATGTACATATGCCATTTTATGTTCATGTGGAGAGTTGTTTAAATAATATACTGATTGTACAACAGGTAATGTGATTTTTATACCATCTTAGGTTTAGAGTTTCATTTAAAAAAGAAGATGCGTGGTACCTGTCACCTGTGTCTTGTGTTGTTCTATTCAAGAATGGAAGCTCTGAGGTACATGGCTTGAGTTCCAGGTTTGACAGTTGGACCCTGGAAGTAATGGATGAGGTGCTAAGAAATCAACTGCACTTAGACAAGACTTACCTGAGGTAATGTCTCATTTTCACTGGGCAAGGTATTGCCATTTACCAATATTCGTTTGACTCTCAGGTCTGCCTTAAATTTTCAAATGTGGAAGGCATCAATTGGGTGAAATTCCTGAATTTCCTGACTCACTAAATTATATGTTTTGCTCAACTAAATCATTCAACCCCAAATTCCTGCTTATCTACTCTTACAGCTTCCTGTCATGCTTCAAATCTTGACTATATCAACTTTCAACTACATACATTTGAATCACCTGTTTCCACAACGAGTCTCTTGATTTTATGTTGGACTCTCATGTTAATCTCTGTGATAACATCCCCAAACTCACCAATTATGCATCTCATCAATCCTCATTCTAGTATGCCTCACACCGTTAATCTCTCCAGATGACATGAGCCAGGTGATAGCAATGCAATGCTCAGCACATCCAGGAGCGATCCTTAAATCTGAGGTTCGCCTTGTCACAGGTGCCAAGAAACCTGACAGACTTAGACTTGTATCTATCCCCCATGGCAACTTGTCTTTGAGACATGCATCACCTTAAACTCTTATGTCAAGACTGGAGGTATCCATTATTTGCATGACTTTATTACAGCCTCTCAAAGATCAGCAATAAAATGGTGGAATAAAACACTTGCCCCTATGACATCTTTACTGTTCCAGAACTATTCTCTTAGGCAGGTTTGTGTGCCTATAGTTCCGAAGTAGGGTGGAGGGTGGCACAAGAGTTGTTTTTTTCCTGGAAGTATCTGGGAGTGGGTGGGGTGGGGTTCTAGGCATTTGTGTAGGAGGCTTATTATCCTTAAGGACCCCAAAGGAGTTCTATAAATCAAGAAAGAAGCACCAGCTCTGCTTCGAACCTGCGATGTTATGTTGAGTGTTTGCTATCCAATGGTCGCCTGCAAGCACTGGAAGGTAAGCGAAGGGAGAAAGAGTGGGCAGGGTAGAGTAGAAAAGGGAGGAGACCTACGTATGTGGATGAGCTCAGTGGCCCAGCCAATGAGATAGAAAGGGTTCTCAGATCCCCAGACCTCCTGCCCCCTTTGAAAAAGTCATAGGGGCCCTGGCTCTTCCCAACGGTGAAAAGGGATGTTATTGTGCACAGTGTCTCCGTCCGCTGGCTCCAGTCGCTGTTACCTGAGAATGTATACAGAGCTGGGGAGTGAGAAAGACACACGCACACTTGTGTGTATATTTTTCTCCAGCGTCAGCCCCGAATGCGGACTTCCATAGGGATTGCAGCTGCTGCAGGAGGGCAAGGGGTGGGGGTGGCCTGCAGAAAATAAGAACATGCACAATAAACATCAAATATAAACTAAAATATATATATTTTCTTTAAACAGATGCATGGTAATGGACCAATGGAAAATGTGACGTTGAGAGTGAACGGCACATTTTCTTTCGGAGCCTTCTATAAATTAATAAAACGAGCACTGCAGCTCCACTGGTACCCAGAAATACACCGGTCGCAAACATGTGAAGAAACTGTATCCTATTATAACTAATTGAGTAGTTAGTAGTCTCTTCTGGGGGGGAAAGCAGATAATCAGTTTGTTACTTTTCCTCCTGGTAGGGCAATTGTGATTTTGTTATTGGAAAAGCAAAATTAGAAGCATGCGGGTGCTGAAAAAAAATGTTTAAAAAAAAACTGAGGAGACTGGATGGGGCTGCTCACCCCGATCTGGGGCAGGTTAGCATCTCTCAGTATTGCGCACCAGGAAGCTTTCAGGGTAGCGAGGGAGAGAACTCCAATACTTCCTCGGATGTTAGCGTGGGGTGGGGCACAGACTCAGAAATCAACAGTCAAACAGCGGGCACAAATAAATCACTGCCCAGACCAGGGATTTCTCTTTTTAGTAGAAGAAAGTACTTTAATATCACTGCGGTTTGGAAAACGGCACAATTAGATAACTTTAACACTACAAGGTTAAAGAAAGTCACTCACAGGTTTTTGATAAAGTGCTACTCCTTCTGAGCTGACCTTCTCTCTCTTTGCGATGTCCCCCAAGGACTATAATGATCTCCCCACAAGCCAAGCTGTGGCAAGATTAGGCACAAAAGTGCACGTTTCACTAAGATATTACAACATGGGCTATTTGTAGGTCAGCTCGAACGGTTCCTAGCCCAAAGAGCATTATTGATAAAAAATAGTTTCCTACTGTGGCTTATCTTTGTTTGCATTAGAGTCTCCTAGTTCCTGGAGGTAAGGCCTTGAGTTTATTTAATCAGAAATGACACAGCCTGCGTAGTAGTGGAAGGTCCACGTGTCAACTTACACCAGCAGTGTCTTTGGCATTAACCTTGGTGGTGATCTCGCTCATTTCACGTGGAGCACTGAATGTATAGTAGGGCAGGTTGGACTGGTGATTTCTTGTCTTCGTCTGTAGTTACTGCCTTTGGGCTGGACTGGTAGGTGCCCAACTTCTTCAGCAATTGAAGACTCTAGGGCAAACTTGCATGCGTTTTTCTCCTTCAGATGTTGTGGCTGGGGCAGACCTCTGATTCGGCAGTGAGGACATCTCAGCAGTTGCACCTCATGCTACCAGCAGCAGCTCCAGAACTTTGGGCAGCAGGCATGCCAGATGGCACGCTGCTACTTGACTACAAATTTCAGGTACATAGTTCATATAATAACCACTATTTGGGAGACCAGATAGTCACTCATGACACAGGTCAGTTACAGTGAACCTAAAATGTTGCAGTCAGTTTCTTCTGAGTTTTCCACACACTAACAACGTGGCTGAGCTTCTTCTCCTGGAAATCCTCTCCTCTTGTAGGGTCATGTACTCTCTTTCTCTCTCTGAGCAGGCAGGTTGACTTCTAAGAGCCACACAGAACCACAGCATCTTCAGCAAGTTGAGAAAACTTCAGGGCTTGTGCCCTCACCTCTTGGAGGCTGACTGTCATCAGGCAAAAGATCTGAACTCATAGCAGCTCCTCAAGTATTCTGTGGCGCACTCCTTTCTTTGGTCAAAATGAACTTGTAACTGGAAAAAAGTAGGGTGGTCTGGGTCTCAAGTTAATACTAATTTTCCAGGCAGGGGATGTTGATCCTCTGCCAAAGGTCCTGGAACCTGCTTGGTGTGGTGGCCCAGTTTCTGATGCATTCTAATACTGAGGTGCTCGAAATTTACTGGATGTGATAATTATCACCTATTATAACTTTTGCCAAGAAATAGGGCAGAAAGAGGATTTTGTGCTTACAGCACCAAAATCTGCATGTCCTGTGTATTTTTCTGCCTAGAAATTCCACCAGGTTTGACCCACCAAAATGCAGTGGGGAGTTATTTTATATTTTAATTACTCAGTGTTGCAATGGAAAAGTTCCCTGCAAGGTGACAGGTGTGCATCCCTTGCCACAATTGCCCCTAGTAACATGGATATCTGGATCCTTGGTACTAATTTTGGTCATGGACGAACACAGATCATGCATGTGGGCCATAGCCTAGGCATGTGTCATGGAAATACAGTCTTGTTAGAATGTTGGGGAAGACCTACCTTCATAGTGGTAGGGGGCTACTGCCGTTGCTAGGAGTTAAGTGACACAAGCACAGTGGTGGCAGTGTACCCTGTGTGTGTTCAATAAGATTCAGTAGTGTGAACCATAGTGGTGCCTAGCGGCTGCTGTTGTGTATGTAACTCATCCTTAGCCTACATGGTGACTGTGTAGCAGTGGGTAGCATGTGATACTTTCGTGTGTGCTGGGATGCATGTGTGCCTGTGCATGGCACATAACATGGAGGTCTGTGGATTCCAATTTGGAAGCTGATGGCCTGTAAAGACTAATGGAGGTGAGGAATGCTACCTTTAGATAGGAGATGAGGATTGCTAACATTCCTAAAGGCTGGGATGGGAACACACAAACTGAAGGAAGGCAAGCAGAGCATCCTCTATGCACATAAAAGGTCTCTTTGGCTCCAGCAAGTTATTGGTCAGTGGGAGTTAGGGTCATTCTAGTTCGAGATGGTGGGTCCAATAAGGTTGGCATTGTAGGTCCAGGGAACCATTAGTACGGAAATGCTTACACCTGTGAAATTTTGGGGCATATTTCAGAGGAGGCTGACAGCCAGGTGTGATCCCATGTTACTCCCTTGACCTGTGTTGCAGGTCAATCAAAATTGGAGCCCCTCTTGCTGTGCAGACTGTCCCATTCAAAAAGTACAGGTCAGGGGAGAGGGCAATTCAAAGGAGCCGACACTCACAAAACTAACTACAAAAGGACAAGACACATCACATCAGTGTCTGAATTTTGACAATAAAGTAGGAAGCCTGAGTTCCTCAAACTTTTCAACCACCCAGGAGAGAAGATTACCAAAACTTCTTGCTGCTGGAACCAGGCTGCTAGTCTCACTGCAGGGTGAGGGGCCATCATCCAGGAAGTCAAGGCCACTTGCCCAGAATCTGGAGCGCCATCCTTCTGGTGGCCGGCCAACAACAGTGCTGAGGAGGAGGAAGGCCCAGCGGGGATCCCGCCAAGTAGACCTAAGTGAGCGCAATGTGAGACACCTGATCCGGGCGGGAGTGCTGCAAAAATACAGGCCACACACTCGTTTGTGAGAGGTCAGCAACCCGCATGTACCAGGTGGGAATGACCATGACAGTAAGATAGTCACCCCTGTGTCAGCAAAACCTGAAAATTTGTGTTCCAGGAGGGGACCACTGTGAAACTAGGGCCATTGCCAGCGTGCTAACAAAGTCATCAAACCCTGTGTGCCAGGTGCGAGGTCACCATGAAACAAGGGATGTCGCTCCTGAAGAAGCAAAACCATGACCCCCTTGAGCCAAGATGGTGCCACTGTGAAGGTAGAGACAGCACCCTGGATTGTCATAACAAGGCTACTGTGAAGAACACTTTCCGGTTGCTAAAGGAACCCTGGAGAGGAGGTCTGACACCGACTTGCGCAACCTGAAAAGTGAGGCCAATGCATAATCGGAGAAAGAAGATGAGAGACCACGGACCTTCACCTTCGGGAGGCTAGAGGCTGTGAAGAAGCTCCCCATTCCTCCTGCACTTCCCAGCTGCCTTTGGGCGGGTATGACTGTTCAAAGGCATCAGGCTTCCAGGAAAATGCACAAACTAAGCATGTAGCACTGCTGAAGTTGACTCCTATGACCAAACTTGAATTTTGTCAAATAGAGACAAGCTTGGGCCACATCTAAAAGTCACCTCCATTATCAAATTAGCCATTACCAGTCCCACTTGAAGATTACAGACGACATCGGGGATACTGCTGAAGTGGTGGATATTATTTAGTGTATTCCCTTTAAGCTTTGTCTGTTTATATCAAAATACTACTATTTTTTTTTTTAAAAAGCAAGCATTTGACTGCGGAATCAGCTTATCGAAATTACTGTTTGTACTTTGAGTCTTGCACTTGTGTATGCCTCACACCTACCTCCCCTTGTAGAGCTTTGGGCTGCTTGACTTGTGTTATCACTGACAGTCATGCTGAAAGGGCTAGTACTTGGCCCGGGACAGGATCCAAAGTAGGTCAGAGGGCTGGACATAAGGAGTAAAATACCACAACCTCCAAGAATGGTCCCTGTAATCCTTGCTTGTGCCATGGCTGTCTAAAAGGGCTTTTGACACTTGTTCTGTGCTGTGTGGAATAAAAACACAAAACTCATAACTCTGATGTGTGTAGTAACATTAGTTACAGCACATCAGTAATTATGCCTCACTTGTACTTAGGGCCCAATCTACTCAACAATCCCTTGCTAAACGGTCCTCATAGAATTTCAAATTTCTAAGGATAGTCCTGTCTCCATCCTCCCTTACTTCAGTGCCTGTGGCTTCACAAATGCATCTGATACAGTTTGAAAGTCTGGAGGCTGTATCCTTCCTCCATCTTGAGCCACACTAAACTGTGCCCAATCAAAATGGATCGCATTGGAACATACATGATAGCGAGACTGACTGCAATAGGAGTAAGTGACACACATACCCACCATGGAAATCCACTCAATATGGCAGTCCAGGAGTTTTGGTGCCACATGTAAAAGATAACTTATAATTGAGTGCAGCAGGTAGACCACTCCTGTATGACATTGAAAAAATGCTTAGTCAGGATCAAATAATTCAGAAAATCTGTTGTGTTGCCACAAGTACCCAAGCTATGGACAGTAGTCCTATGTCAAAAAAAGAAGACCGGCTTGGTGTGCCCCTTCAGGATGCAGAAGCATTTTCAGACCTTGGCACGGTCAGAGATTTTGTGCACATATATTTTTGAGCATCATTAACGAAATGCAGGACGTGAATTTATACTAGATCACACATGTACCCACTGATATAGTGCTATTGTCTCTGAAGCAAATTAGCTTTTGTTATCTAGGCCTCAGTTTAGGTCCAAGGGCTGTCTTTTTATAAAAATGATTGTCTCGGATGTCTTCCTCCTTTACATTTCACTGTTCATTATTTCTGCAGCACACAGTTAAGCAGTCATGTCTGTTTATTTTCATTCGAGTTCTTCTTGCTGATCTCGATGAAGAACTGTCCAAAATGGTTCTAATAATGAAACATTTCAAGGTCCCTTCCGCTAGCTCACTGTGCCCTATTTCTTCATAAGAGTTTGTTGTTGTTTATGTAAATACGTTGTCCTGCGTCCTCCGGATGACATTAGCATAAAGTGGGCAGAATCAATATTCATGTATTGGGATAGTGCTTACGTGCTAAGGGAATATAAAGTTTAATAAAACTGTGCTTTGATTTTCTGAGAAAGTAACTATTTTGATAATACCATGATGATTTAGCAGTATTAGTGATTTAATATATGGAAATTGTGTATACAAAACCCCTTGATTGTGGGAGTAAACCAGAATTTTATTGAGATTCTTTCCAATGCTACTAGAAATGCTGTCCATTTCCTTATTGATTTTGCTGTTCACTTGGGACGTAGAATAATTTTGAATTACTCAGCAATACTCTATTAGCTGAGAGCCTTCATGGCAAAGGCTTTATGTTGACTCAGGTATGGTGTGTTATGTAATGCAGATTTGTAGAGCACACAATCACCTGGAAGGGTATCCTGGCACTGAGCAGGTGAGTTTCTAACCAAACCTAGGGCCTTGTGGGACTACTCGATAAGTCAGATCTTCAGGTTCTTGCAGATCTCATGTAAGGAGGCTGATCTTATGTGTAGTGGCACATTGCTCTATGATTTAGGAGAATGTTCAACCACCATATCTGGTTTTCGGTATGCATGGGATGTTTGTAAGTAGGAGTCCTCGTGAGCAGAGGTGTATGGAAAGTTTGTGAAAGCAGATGCGATTGTTGAGGTATGCAGGGCCAGAGTAATTTAGTGCTTGAAAGTGTGGGTGAGGAGTTTGAGCTGTGATAGTTGGTGTCTGGGGAGCTAGTGGAGCTCCTTCAGGTGTGGTGTGATGAGTGTGGCGTGGGAGGTTGAAAGCTATTTTGGCTGCAGAGTTCTGAATGGTCTGCAGCATTCTGGTGTTTTTTTTGTTTTTTTTTTAAATCTCTGCTTAGCGGGTGTTCCCATAGACCAGCCTGATTGTGAAAAGGGCATGCATGACTTTTCTAGGTGCAGATCGGGAGCCATTGCAAAATATTCCTCAGCATCTTTGGGATATGGAAGTATAAGGTGGTGACGGTGCTGGCTTGGACATTCATGTTGAAGTTGCTATCCACGACAATCCCGAGGCTCTTGAGGTGGGTGTCGGTCCTATCTCTGCTGGTCACCAGGTGAAGTCTCACAGCGAAATGCTCTTCCTGAAGACAACAATTTCCGTCTTCTTAGTTTTCAGCTTCAGGCATTTGGCCCACTGTCATCTTAAGGGGACCAAGCCAACATATATTTTGGGGATCCTTCTTCAAAAAAAAACATTTGTGCTAATTGTAGCCCTCATAATGACAAAAACATTCTGTAACAGATTTCGCACAAAACCATTTGAAATATATCTTTCTGAGGAACCAAAAAAATCTTAAGATAACACAGTGTAAATAGTGACAAAGGTAGAGTTAGACAGAGAGAAGAAGAAACGTTCTGATATAGAACTAGATAGAGGTGCGCTTGAGAGAGCTAAAGTTTAATTTTCCAGGAGGCCCTGTGGAAGGTGGCAGCCCAGGACAATTGCCCACTATGCCCATGCCTCAATATGTCGCTGAGTTGGTCTTCAGTGGACGATTTCAATCATGCAGGTATTGAACTTGATGCAGGTACTGGGCATCTTGTCCATGAAGGAGAGAATGAGCTATGTGTTGTCGCCTTAGGAGAGGACATTGATGTCAAGAGAGCAGATGATGCTGGCTAATGGGATCATTTATGCATTCAAGAGGGTGGGGCTCAGGGAAGAGCCTTGCAGAACTCCAGAATTGAGGTCGTGGGTATCCGAGGTGTATGGTGTCAGGATGACTGACTGGGTCCTTCGAGTAAGGAAAGAGCAGATTCACTGGAGTGAGTGTCTTTGGATTCCAATGTTGCGTAGGCATTGGATGATGATGGGGCGGGAGACTGTTTCTTAGGCTTCAAAGAGGTCTAGAAGGATAAGCACACTGTCTTCTCTATCCACAGTCATGGCCAGTTGCCATGCTGTGGTTGGATCTGAGGTAAGACTGATTGGTGTTGAGAAGCTGGTGGTCACCGAGGTATTTGGTGAAGTGTTTGTTGATGATTTTCTTTAAGACTTTGGCCAGGAATGGTAGCAGGGAGATTGGTGTGTAGTTAGCAAACTTTGGAGGACCGGTAGAGGGTTTCATCAGCAATGGGAGAACGGTTGCGTATTTCCAAGCATCTGGGGAGGTCACAGAAGAGATGGAGCACTCAGAATGGATGTCAGCGTCACGCTTATGGGTTTCAGTCCTCTAAAGCAGGCGTGGAGGGGGCAGAGGTCATGGGGTTCTTTGGATAAGATCGGAAGGTGTTTGGCAAGATCTATCGGGTCCAGTTGCTGTAAATGGGGATTATTATGTTGCTAAAGAATTTTGAGACATTATTGCAGAGGTCCTGGGTGATCAAGTAGGAGGCAGCAGTGGGTGAGGTGAAATCCTTTACAGTGGTAAAAATGTATTTGTTTCTGTTGGCGCTAGCATCAAGGTGGTCTGTCAGATCAACACGTTTGGTAGCCTGGATCATTTGGTAGATTTGATTGTACTTCTGTCCTGAAACATTCTCCTGAGATCCATTTGTTTTCACTGGCATTTGATCAGTCTGAGTTCTTCCATGTGCAGACTGGACTGGAGTCTAGCTCTAGTTGTATTAATCTTTAAAAATTTATTTTCTGATCAAGAACGCAATTATTGGGTGGTGTATTTCTGAAGTATTGGTAGGTGCCTTACCTTGGGACACACTGCCTCATGAAATTGAGGTTTAACACCATCTCCAATTCATCAAACCATGGGCAATTTCCTGAGGTACATTTTGAGGTGTTCAAATTTAGGTGCTCCTATGTGCTCACAGTGTCCAGTTCTAGGCCACAGAGTGCACCCCGAATTAGTGTGCTAGCTGAGCTGTTAAAAAGTCAGAATTCCAGTTTCACATGTAATTGGGGCATACACAGCAGGGTTTTGTGCCTGTATAGTATGCGGGGACATCCCTGTCCCAACACTTGGGTTTCCAGAAATACATTGTTTGCAAATTTGATGAAACTGCACCATATTGTGGGAAAAGTAAAGAAGTAGAAGTATGCAAGTGCAGAAAAGACACGACTAGGTTAAGCTACTCACTTCTCATAAATGGAGCAACTTAACATCTCTCTCAGTATTGTGCATCTGGGAGTTTCCTCTCTGTGCCAAAGAAACCAATGCCCAATCCTAAAGAAGAAAGTGGCCTGAGATATGACCTTTTACTACTTCAGAGACCTCAGCTTGTCCCATGTCAGCTGTGAGTATCTACCAAACAGCTGTGTTTTACCTGATGCCAATAAACTAAGTAATAGTAATAGCTATTGTTTTGCACATAGATATGGCAAACTCCTGCTTTAAAGTGATACATTTAAGAACAAAAAAAAAAAAACATCATCATTTAATATGGTGCCCCAATATTTTGTAGGCAACTTGTATAAACACACATTTGGTCTTTTAACACAAAGCAATTGTCATATAAGCAGAAAAGTGTAAATCAAAAACTGTCCATGCTCAACAAATGGCACTCAGTGAAATGGTTGGATTGGGATCACTATTAGGCCCGGCCACTCCCAAATAAAAGTGATCCACAATCCCGGATAGTCCATTTCATGGATCACCATTTGGTTTGTCTTATTGGACTGTGTTTTACAGACATGTTTGGTAAATTAATATTTTAAAGCTTATAGATCCAGTAAAACTAGAAGCACTTCATTTTAGTGGGGTGGGCGAGGAGAAAACCCATGTAAAAAAAGAATAGGGATGTGTTTATATAAAGAATCTTTTATTATCAATGTCGGCTTTCGCAGAATCTGGCCAGTTATTTGTTGTTATTGTGTTTTTTGTAGCTTTTCATAGTGTGTGAACTCGGCCCAAAGCAATGTACATGAGCACCAGTTACATTACACAATTTCAAATTCATTTTTACTTTAGGCCTGGGAGATTAAGTGATATGCCCAGCATCACAGGAGGTTGACCACACACCGAGACTCATACCTGGTTCCCCAGCTCCAAAGTCTGTAGCTCTGAGCGCAACTCTTCTTCCCATGTTTTCTTTTCTTCCTGAAAAGGTGGCCTCACAGTGAGGTCTATGTAAACACACATGGCCTCTTAGGGAAGGGGGCAAGAAAAGCACACAGATCCTGCAGGGGGGCTTAGGTAACAAGGGCAAGAGCATGATGGCCCAGCGACACAGAGTTCAGGGAAACACACTGCTTCTGGACTAGACACAAGAGGCAGGGGGCCAAGGTGAGAATGCCCAAAGGCCAGAGCAATACCTGGCCCCAAGCCTCAGTTTGATGGCATGGTAAAATGGAACCACATTACGGGGGCTTTGGGAGAGAGTAAGGTTCTGTTGGCCAGTTTGCAGAGGCCCTAAACAATCGGCCCACAGGGGTCCTTGGGACACCGGCCCATCACCCAATGCCTGACTGTCCACCTTCCTAATCCAACCCTGCTCGATGAGGTGAAATGGCAGTATGCTGTCACAACGAGACCAGTGTATGAAGAGGGATGGCTTAAAGCTCCAGTATGTGAGTGTGTGTATATATATATATATACATACACACACATACATACACACACACACATATAAAAAAAATTGTTTTAGTATAAACAAAAGGTCTTGGCTAACGCCACACTGAACAATTTTTTAAATGCTTGTTTTATTTACTTTGAAGGTGTGCCGTGTTTGTATTCCCTGGCTAAATAAGACTGGACTTAAATCACATTGTACTCTACGTGGATTGAGATATAGGGTCACTTTTGACTGTGTCTAGCTAGCTTAGTGTACGTGCTGTGGTAATGTTCATACAGTAGCCCAAGTCTTTGTCCATCCCTTTACCATCTTCAGTGACACATACAAATCACTCCCTGTGATGTCAATTTCAGTGCCATCAGAGGGGTAAAGGTTGTGCCTTTTATTTCAGCTGATATCAACCACCACCTCCTGCCCCTGGGAAAGTCTGAATGAGGCTACTCTGCTTATTCTAAAAAACACTGACAAAGTCAGGGCTTTAAGTTGGCTCAGTCCCCGTAGTAATTTAAAACAGGTTCCTATGTTCACGTCCTTAAATTTAATGGCAAAAATCACTGATCAATTCCTGAATAATGAATGAAAAAAACATTAAGGTAATCCATGTCAGCAATTTAGATCCTGTTCCTATCTCACATGTTTTATTTAATCTTGCTTTCCCTAAGAGTGTTAGCTATTTTCCAGGACGTGCTGTATTTTTTTGTGTAGGCTACTACTCTTGTACAGTGCATACTTTGAACTGAGTCATCTCCTGATGTTTGCAATGGGCTACCATTGAGAACTCTGGAGTTGAGGCTGAAGCCAGCATGTATTTCTCAATGCCTATCAGTGGGGAAAAAAAATGTTAAGAACACATGGCCATCTATAGATGAATACATGGCCTTTCTGCAGAGCACAGATAGCAATGGTCTCATATTCTGGTTGCAATTGTGATGTTGTGCAAATGTGTCTGAAGGAGGTCACGTTTGACAAAATATCCACAAGACGAAAGTAAAGGAAAATCCAGTGCTTACAGGTGATTGGGTGTGTTGGGGATGTTGTGAAGTAAAGGAGATAAGAGGAAGCGCATGCAGGAGATAGAGAAAAAGGTACTGAAAAAGAAAGAAAACGAGGTGTAGGTTAGGCTGGTGGAGAAGATGTGGAGAGAAAACAGCTGTACGTGTCTAACACAAAGTGAAGATAACAGAAGTGATTAAGACATTCTTCCCCTTCGACAATCCTCAGTAACCTTTTTTTCAGTCTCACGATTTGAAACAGTTACAACATTATTTACAAGAAAATCTTTGATGTTACTCATGTATCGTCAAGAGCTAACAACTACTGAGAAAACCAGTAGTCAGTGCTGTGTATGGCAGTTGCGGTGTTATATATCTGGATACATTACAAAAATCTCAGAGAGGAACTAAAACACCGGTTGTGTGGCAAATTCTGGGAATCACAGAAATGTAGTTTCTGTGTTTAAGCCGTGCACTTAATTACATAGGCCACGCAGCTTTTAAAGGCCCCGGACTTTTTTTTAATTCCACTTGAAGTCCTGGATAAAGAAGAGAAAATAACAGCCGTGCCTTGACTTTGAGTGCCTTCAAACAATTCTGTGGGGGCGTTTCCAAAAATACTTTCTTACAAATTGTCGAGCCAATCCCTTGAGTTTCAAAACACGACTGTCAAATTCCTTTGAACATTTGCACTGGCAGATTAAACGGAAACGGAGCTTTGTGTCACTGAAAGATACCTTGTATCACAATTACCACGCCGAAATAAATTCTACTAATTTTCATAATCTGCGGAAAAAATAAAGGCCGAGGAAGACCCTAATCCATGCCACATACGCCGTATCAGATCGCTTGGTTATGTCGTAGTAAATACCATAACAAGTGCCACCTCCTTTCCGATTCTCCCCACCCGCCCAGGACAATATTTGTCGTGCAAGAAGGTGACCATTTCTCTCGCCCCCCCCCCTGTCAATAGTTGTTATCACATCTGCGCCGCTAGGCAAGGGCACGCAGGCGGCTGAAGGTTATTTAAACTCCGAAACACCGGCTGCCTCACTTACCGCGCGCGCTGAGAGCTACCGCCTGCTTCCCGGGCCCGTGTTCCTGCCCGTTGCTAAGGAAGCTAGGAGGAGGGGTTTCACTTTTTAGCTGACCCCAGACAGCCAATCACAGCAGGAGAATGTATCATACAGCGCAAGCCTTTAGTACCGTTCCAGTTAAGGGGCAAATCACATACATAGGTTGAACACACTCGGATTTTGTAGAAGTGATGGACGCTGCTGTCTTCAAACTCTATTTAGCCATTCAGCACCCAAAGGGGGAGGGGGGGGGGTTACATAGTGCACGAGTCTACTGCAACGCGATTCTCTGAAACTGTGCGTTCACCTACGTTCACTTGAGGTATCAGCAGTTCTGCCGTTTATTTGGGTTTTCTTCTTTGCATGGTGCTACATGTAGCCTTTGAATGTCATAAATTAAATGCTGTTTTAGAATACAGATTAGACGAGCTGGTCATACTACATACACATAGAGCAGCAAGAGCTGTATGAACAAGCACATTTCTAGTAATATTTTTATTAGTAAAGTTATGGGTTCTAAGTGTGTGGAAGAATTTCATAGTGGCCTTGTTAAGCGACCTCATTGTGAGTAACAATCCCACATTTTAAGTTTTTGTTGAACTACAGGCTAAAAGGTCACATTTAGGGAAAGAAAGGACTTTACAAAAATCCATATGCTGGGCAGCTCTTGAGTCGTGGGAGGATTAAACATTTTCTAGCTATCGCGTCAAGAATTTTAGATTCTATTAAGGACACGGAGGCGAAGATTATGCTTTCTCTTACTTTACTGACCAAAACACAGCAGCCAATAATAAACTTTTAAACTTAAAACTACCATTCCCATGATGCTAAGTCCACCAATCACAGCCCCACCATGACCATAAATAGTCTGTGTGCCAAAGTCCATCCTCTTTCTTTGCGAATCCAACCTGACGCTGAAATAGTTCGCCACCTTGAAACGAAACTCCTCGAAACCTGAGGGACCAACACTTCACTCCAACCTAGAACAGAACTGGAATCCGATTCTTGCTCCGAAAAGATGACCTCTACACATTCGTGTTATTTGCTCCCTTGAATGTAAAAGAATAAACTAATATCCATGTACATTGAAGGGAGGGTCAACAGTTTAGTATAATTGAAATATGTACAAAATCAACTGTAAACATTGACAATATTCATTATAATGAATTAATAGGTGGGATAATCCTCGCCTCCGTGTCCTTGATAGAATCTAAAATTCTTGACGCAATAGCTAGAATTATTTTTATTCTATGTCAGGACCGGAGGCTTCGGATTATGCTAGTTTAAAGTCTATCCACCACTTCTGAAACCACGTCAACAATAGGTTTATGATAGAATACCTTGGAGGAGGAATCATTTGACCAATCTGCTGCCGCCATAATATCTTCTAGTCTAGCTCCAGTATCAAAGGCTTTTGAAGCCATGGCTCCTCTCACAGAGTGAGCTCCAAATACAGTTATGTCAATACCTGCCTCGGCTAATAACCATTTAACCCACCGAGCTAAGGTTGCTGCAGTGACCGGACGAAACGGTTTTTGCACAGAAATCAATAATTGACCAAAAACATTCTGCCTGAACTCGCGTGTACAGTCTTCATACACTTTCAAACATTGAACAACACAGAGTTTCTTATTATGAGGAAAAGATGGATAAGAAATACATTTCGATAGGATTTTAGTACGTCTGGTAATAGAAAAAGATACTCCCTCCGGAGCAAATACTCTACCTGACAAATCCAGAGCTTTAACATCCGACACCCTTCTGCATGACAATAGGCATAGTAACATTGTCAATTTAGCCGATAATTGCATGTGAGATAATCCCTCATTATCTGGCCAATTTCTGAGGAAACGTAAGACAATATTGACACCCCATAAGGAAGTATATTTTGGTTGAGGAGGTTTAACCACAAGTATACCCCTAAGTAGCTTACAAATCAAAGGGTGCTCACCTACTGGTTTCCCCTGAATATGCGGGTGTCCAGCAGAAAGAGCGGAACAACAGTTATTAATTTTCCTGTATGCCACACCTTGGGAAGCCAAATCCAAAAGAAAATTGACTATGACATGAATTTCTGACACCAGGGGATCCACACTCCTTGTATTGCACCAACATACCCACTTTCTCCAGGCCTGCTCATATCTTTTCTGAGTGGAAGGGCCCAAGATTGGGATAAGAAGAACAATGCAGAGTCTGAAACTCCAGGCACCTGCCATCGTCACCTGAAAGTTTCCACGACATCAGGGACAAGAACCCCTGCAGAATTAATGGGTGAAAATTGTTCAACGGGTCCGTGAGAAGGTCCACAGTCAGTGGAACTCTCACCGGAAAGTCACAAGACAGAACCATTGCAGAAGGGAACCAAGGCTGAGCACTCCAAAACGGAGTTGTCAGAATAACCTCTGAGCGTTGGCGACGAACTTGTGCCAGGATGCGAGGAATCATCACAAAAGGAGGGAAGGCATAAAGGAGCCCCTTCTGCTATATTTGTAGAAAGGCATCTGTCCCCTTCGACTGAGGATCCGGTTTCCAACTGAATAAACAAGGAACCTGACTGTTCAATCGGGAGGCAAATAAATCCATCTGACACTTCCCCCAGCGTAGCTGATGTGCTTAGAAGATTTGTGAATTGAGCCTCCAGTCGCTGCCGTCCCGAAGGAAACGAGAATTCCAGTCTGCTGTTGTGTTGACCCGACCTGGAATATATTCCGCTATTACCGAAATTTGCTGACTGAGGCAATAATGCCAGAATTCCTTCGCTATCTCCTCTAGGAGGCGTGATCTGGTCCCCCCCAGGCGATTGATGTATCTGACCACGGAGACATTGTCCATCCGCAGGAGAATACAGCAATAAGCCCGACGAGGGGCAAGAGATCTGATGGCAAAAGCTCCTGCTAGGAGTCCGAGGCAATTTATATGGTATGTCAGTTCTCCCGGGGACCAACGTCCCCCCGTCTCCACCGGACCGCAACGAGCTCCCCAGCCCCATAGGCTGGCATCCAACTCTATGACAACATCTGGACTGGAGAGAAAAATCGCTCTGCCGTTCCAGGCGTCCATGTGAGAGAGCCACCATGACATCTCTGTCTTGGCTTCTTCTGACAGGGGAACCAACTCTGAGTATTGAAGACCTTTCTGAAGATGGAGAATCTTCAATCTCTGAAGGGCTCTGTAATGTAAAGGACCTGGGAAAATCGCCTGAATGGACAATGCCAAGAGCCCGACTAGGCGAGCTAGCATCCTCAATGATATAGTCAGAGAGGCAAGCGCTCTCCTCAACTCTTTCTCGATCAAACTGCGTTTGCTGGCCGGAAGAATTAACCAGGTCCTTATTGAATCTATTTGGAATCCTAAGAATTCTATATTCTGAGTTGGGATTAAACAAGATTTCTCGCAATTGATTACAAATCCTAGATCCTGTAACAATTGTATTGTCCAATTTAGGTGAAGGAGAACTACCTGTTTGTCCTGAGCCATGTTAAGTATATCTTCTAGGTAAATAATCAGGCGTACCCCTCGCTCTCTAAAGAACTGGACCACTGGGAGCAAAAGTTTGGTGAAACACCAGGGAGCTGAGGAGAGACCAAAGGGAAGGACTTTGAACTCAAACCATTGGGAGCCCCATTGGAATTGTAGGAATCGCCTGTGAGGAGCAAAAATCGGGACTGAGAGGTAAGCGTCTTTGAGGTCTAGACGTACCATCCAGTCTCTGTCTCTTAGGAGATCTCTGAGAAGGTGAATACCTTCCATCTTGAAATGATGATATATCATCCAAGAATTGAAAAACTTGAGGTTTAGGACTAACCTGGAACTCCCGCCTTTCTTTTGTACTAAGAATATTGTGCTGGCGAACCCCCGAGGATGCGGAGAAGTTTGCACGATTGCCCCTTTTTAAAATAGAGAGATGATCTCTTTTCCTATGAATTCGCGGTCTGCGAGGGAAAAAATGAGAGGCATAGGTGGAGTCTTCTGAATGGGGGGGGTGTAAAACTCCAGCTGAAAACCCTGAACAGTTTGAAGAACCCAGGGATCCTGAGAGATTTGCTGCCAGGCTGGAAGAAAAAATTGTATCCTGCCCCCCAAAATGACCTCCGAAGGGGAAATAATTCTCACCTGAGTTTAAGGTATCTTGGTTGGAACCACCTCTGCGATAACCTCTGGAGGAACGACCACGCCCTCTGTAGCGGTTGGGGTAGAAGTTTTGTTAATCTGCCGAACCACCTCGGTGACCCTGAGAGGCGTATCTGGAAGCCTGATACCTGCGGCCTGACGCTCGGCCCCTGAAGCGCCCGGCCCGGGGAAAAAGAGCGTTGTTGAAAACTTTCTTGATATTGGATTGGGCCTTGACTAGAGCTGTAAATGTGGCCACATATTTGCTTAAATTGGAAATAAATTTGTCTCCAAAGAGCATGCCATTGGCTGAAGAGCCCGCCTCATTAGTAGCCAATTCTGCCAATTTTGGATCTAAGCGAATAAGGAAGGAACGTCTGCGATCTGTTGACATGGCGCAATTGGCGTTGCCAAGAAGACAGATAGCTCTCTGAGCCCATTGTAATACCGCCTCGGTATCTATGGGCATATCCGATTCTTCAGATTGGATAGCTAAGTCCAAGATCTTAGTCAAAGAGCCGGAGACGTCCAGCAATTTGTCCTGGCAACCTCTCCAGGCCTGATCTAGACCCTTCTTAGGGTCCTTGGCAAACTTGCGAAGGAAGGTCGCCATGCTGGGATCTTGCTCAGGCGTATCCGCGACTTTACCCAGCAGAGAGGGGTGAGGGCATTCGGATCTGAGGGTGTTGCGCACCTCTTTCTCAAAACTTTTACGCAGTCTGTCTTGGACATAGTTGGCCACTTCCGGCATAGGCACCCATTCAGTGGAGTGTGGGTGAATAATATCTTCAGGTGTGAATAAGAGGTTCTTACCCGCTGGAGGAGTGGCTTTGGACACAGAATGCCGAGACTTACGTTTCTTTTTACGTGGAAGGGAATCTGATTGAGATTCATCTGAATCTGATTTGGATGAAGAGGGATCTTGATAACTGGGTTGGGAAAAGGAGGATTGTTGGAAATTAGAGGATGCATCTTGAGGAGGAGGAAAACCCCCATAAGCGTGGTCGCGTAACACCGAGGTTGCCATTTGTGGCAATATCTCTGCAGAGGAAGAACCTCCTGATCGTTACAGAGGGAGTCCCAAACTCTCCTTGGGATCTCCTGATTGTAAACAAGGTTGTTGACTGTTCTCGCCCAAAAACTCTCTTTTGGCAAAATCTGTCAAAGTTTGAGTAAAAGGCTTGAGGGCTTGAATCAGAGCCCAATTCAAGGAGTCTTGCACATGATGACCAAGTGCTTCCACCAGTCTTTCCTCCATTTGATGCTCCAAAGGCATCTCTTGCAGCTCTTGGTACTGCTCATCTTCATTGGCGTAGTACGCCATGCTATAGATCTAAAGGTTGTTGGAGGAGTTAACGGGGGGGCAAAAAACCTTGAGCAGGTGAATAGAGAGTTCAACAAAACAGCTAAAGCTGTATAACCAGCAGAATTTTAGGATGGAGGGAGCCACCTGCTAATAAAAATATACCAAAATTCAATATCTGCTAATACACCAAGATTGCCCCCTGAGCAGAGCTCTAATCAGTATTATTTCAGCCCCTGCGGGCGAATCCAGGCCGTTCAGTAGAGGCTAGATGCCGATCCGTGTACACGTGCTGAAAAACCGTCCGGAAAACCTCCGATCGGCTTACTGCGCGTGCGCACACATCGGCATGGAAAGAGGACTGTGTCCTCTCTATACCGAGCGAATGCTCGTTTATTGGCCTGCTCCCGCTCCACACCGGTACTTAGGAACAAAGAAAATACAATAAAATTAGAAGAGCCGAAGCTCCGAATCGCATTGAAATATACAGAATAACTGAAGCGCTAAGGCTACGCGCGCTCGTTTAAATCAAATACAATGGCATAAACATTTAAGCACTCAGCGCGTGTCAATTAACTGGCTGCTGGAGCAGAAAAGAAAGAGGATGGACTTTGGCACAAACTATTTATGGTCATGGTGAGGCTGTGATTGGTGGACTTAGCATCATGGGAATGGTAGTTTTAAGTGTTAAAGTTTATTATTGGCTGCTGTGTTTTGGTCAGTAAAGTAAGAGAAAGCATAATCCGAAGCCTCCGGTCCTGACATAGAATCCAGGAGGAAGCTGTAGTGTTGCGTACCAGTGACGGAACTGGTACTGGGACACTACCATCCATGGGGGTGTGAACACAGTGGAGGTCTTTACAAGCTCCACGTGTTTTTACCCCTACGTTCTGCACGTTTGTTGTTGGTGCTACCCTGGTGTTGTCAGGGCAACTATAAAAATAAAGGGCGTGGCCCGTGAATGGAGAGGTTGACGGTGCCGGACCGATCCTGAGGTCGCATCTGGACAATAACTACGCTGCCGCACCCGGCGCAGACTAAGATCGCCAAGTTGAAACATGCACGGTGTGTGGTGATTTTATTTTTGCTAATCGGGCGCTAATGTCGGTAGGACCTGAGATTGCAGAAGCCACCCCATGCAGAGTAAGCTCTCCTGCAGACCTCTTCAGTTGATAAGAGCTCCTCAGCATGCTGCTCTATTACGTTTAAAAGCCACAAATCAACTATAGTGAAGTTACAGTGAAATTTCTTCACTCTACGATTAAATAGTATATCATTTTCCTGATGACACAGCTTGTGTTGTAATTTATGTCAAAGTCTGTGTGACATTATCCCATGTGTTGTCATCAAATACAATTATTAGCTCTCAGTTTAATATTATCAAGACTTGAGAGCTCTGCTTGTTAGGTTAAGTTTTATCTACTTGTATAAAACTTTCAACCACTGTTAAGCAACTATAACAACTTTTTCCACCTGGGCTCCCTTTTGTGAAGAACTGGAGGAACCCATACTTTTTTAGTGTATGTTGTTTGGTTGTGTTTAGTTGTGTTTGGTTGGTGAAGAGTTTATTCAGTGTTTAGTTTCAAAATAGTGTGTGCGAGTTAGTTTGAAAGTAAAATGAGTTTGATCTAAAAGGGTCTTTGTGTTGTTTCATTTCTGTACGTAGATGTGCCAAAATATTTTCCATTTTCCTCTCAGCGGCTTGGCTGTTCATTGCTCGAACAGGTCATATTGCCTTCTAAATATGTTTCACTACAGAGAGTGACAACATTTAGAAAGATTCCTTCCTTCGACTAATGAACTACAGCCATGCAAAAAAAAACATGCTGCTATAAAAATACCCATAGCAATTTTTCGGAGTAACGCCTGGCTTACCACTGATATTGCATATTTTGTATCTCAGTTGGGAAGAATACCATGCAATTAAAAATGTATGTCTGGTTCACACAACCAAGTAGTCCAGAACATCTCACTTCAAAACAACAAGCAAATCAGGTTTGTTTGTTCATTCCTACTCACTATATTAACTCCACATAGAACATCACTTCTTGCTCCACACCTTTATCTGTTTCATGCATTAACTAGTGGCCACCTGCAAAGGATGAGTTATATTGTATTCTCTTTAATAAAATCAGATTTGTGCCCGCAAAATATTTTATGTCATTGTATGAAGCATAACATCAGTAAGATCAACGTTTTGCAAAAATTATGGCTTATATTGGGGTTTGTTAGCCATTCTTCATACCTCACAAACTCCTGCAATGTTCCTCGACTTATGCCAGGTTTGCGTGCCTTAGCCTTTTTGATGGAATAGGCCCAGAGGTGGTCAAATATTGCTCTTCATCACCGTCTCACTCACCAAGCTCTATAAAGTGGATTAAAAGACTTCCTCAAACACTTCATCAGACACACTTTTCATTCCCTAGAAATGAGTATAAACAACATAGACGACATGTTCTATGTTCTTTTTGTTAATTGGAAACAAGCACTTCCTAGCTGGAGCAATCTTTTTTAGTGCTTAATTTGTAGAAGAATAAGTGCTTGGGCTCAAAGTTTTGCTCAGAATCCATGGACAGGTGCCATCAAAGGTCAGGCTACCGACCACCAAAGCTGCACAGGCTTGAGTTCACTTCATGTCTCCTTAATCTACCACCAGACATTCTGTGCCACTTTGTTTTACTCTTTTTCATCCCTGATTTTTCTCTGCCATTATTTTTACGTCTTTCTCTCCTTCCTTCCCCCTTTTGTGTTTTTTCTGTCTTGGTCCAGATCAAAGTTTGTTGAGGAAAAATAAGTGCTGGTGAGTCACACCTGCAAGTCCGGCTCAAATTAAGCACTGGACTGTTTATGTCAGACCCCATTGGAGGGCCATGGGGCAAGCAGGGAATACTGAGTCTCAGTCGTGGGGGCTGTGGTCATTTGCCTCTGATATCTCCGGGTCCTCCCTACTAAGGCACTGCAGACTGGGCCAACTGCACTTGTTTTTGCACTTGACTCTCAGGGTAGCAATGGTGAGCAGACGTAGGCTTCTCCGGAAAGTAATGTGGGGTTGCTCGAACTCTGAGCTCCACAATCAATATATAATACAATTAAATTAATGTCTAGGCCAGTGCTCTACCAGGGCTAGACATTAATTTAATTGTATTGTATATTGATAAAAGAAAGTGTTAGAAATGGGGTCTCTTGCTGGTAGTCGGTTTGCACCCTGTCCAAGTAGAGACCCTCACTCTAGTCAGGATAAGGGAGATACCCCCTCAGATAACCCCTACTCACCACCTTGGTAGCTTGGCACAGGCAGTCAGGCTTATCTCAGAAGCAATGTGTAAAGCATTTGCACATAACACACAGTAACATAGTGAAAACACTACAAAAGGACACCACACCAGTTTTAGAAAAATAGCCAATATTTATCTATCTAAAACAAGACCAAATATGATAAAAATCCATCATACAGTAATAAAAATATGAATTCTGCAAGATTTACTCAAAAGTACAGTTCCTTGAAGTCAATAGCTCCACCTGGGGCTATCATGGCGTTGTGAGCAACAAAACCAATAGTTCAGGCCGGCCGCGGCGTCGTGGGCCAGCTACTGTGTCAGGAAGACTCACAAACAGTACCTTGGATTTGTAGGGTGTCCTGAGCCTCGCGGTGAGCTCCGGGGAGCAGGGTCGCTGACGGCGTGGTGTCGGTTCCAGAGTCGGTGCAGAAGTCATCGGGCCCTTGAAGTCACACGCGTTGCAAATCGAACTCCGGGCTGATGAAGTCAGAAGCACTGGAGTGGATGGCATCGGGTCTGCAGTGCGAAGCGGGACGATGCGACGTGCTGTGCCCACAGGTCACGGTGCAGGGGGTGACAGTGTCCAGTGGTGTCGTTGAGACCAGGGCTGCGGTGTGAAGCGGGATGCTGCAACGTGGAGTGTCCACAGGTCACGGTGCAGGCAGCGGTGTCGTTGTTGTGGAAGCGCTGTCGTCGGCAGACCCAAGCCAGCGGTGCAGGATGGGACAGCGCTTTGTGAGCCTCACGAGTGGTGTCTACAGGCCATGGTGTAGGCAGGGATGCCTGGTGATGACACTGGAGTCAATGGTGCTGGCTTCGGTGGAGTGGGTCTGCGGTGCGGGACGGTGCTTCGTGCTCCTCACAAGCGGTGTCCACAGGACACGGTGCAGGCAGCAGCGTTGTCGGGGAGGCCCAGGCTGCGGTGTGAGCAGGCAGTGCCGGAGTGCGGGGCCTACAGGTCACTGTGCGAGCAGTGGCTCAGTGTAGTAGTCTGATGACGGCGTCGGTGAGACCAGGTTCGCGGTGCGAAGCAGGGCAGTGCGACTCTGTGCGGTGGCGGCAGGTCACGGTGAGGCCAGTGGCTTTGTTAGCAGCGGCTCAGTGGTTTCTCCTCTTGAACAGCACAAAACACACAGTTTCCAGTGCTGCAGGTTGAGGAAACTGAAGTCTTTGGTGTCCCTGAGACTTCCACCAGGAGGCAAGCTCTACTCCAAGCCCTGGGAGAACTTTCTCAAGTAGGACACACAGCAAAGTTCACCCTTTTCACTCTTTTCAGGCAGAAGCAGCAACTGAAGGCCAGTCCAGCAAAGCAACACAGCAAAGGGACAGTACTCCTCCTTCAGCTCTTCAGATCTTCTCCTGGGCAGAGGCTCCTCTTGATTCCAGAAAGATTCTAAAAGTCTGAGGTTTTGGGTCTTCTTCTTATACCCTGTTCTGTCTTTGAAGTTGGCAAACATCAAAGCAAAGTCTCAAGTGTTTGCAGAATCCTTCCTTGTCTAGGCCAAGCCCCTGACACACACCAGGGGGTTGGAGACTGCATTGTGTGAGGGCTGGCACAGTCCTTTCAGGTGTGAACAACCACACCTCCCTCCCCTTTAGCTCAGATGGCTCATCAGGATATGCAGGCTACATCCCGCCCCCTTTTGTGTCACTGTCTAGAGAAGAGATGTGAACAGCCCAACTGTCAAACTGAACCAGACAGGGAATCCACAAACAGGCAGAGTCACGGAAAGGTTTAAGCAAGAAAATGCCTACTTTCTAAAAGAGGCATTTTCAAACAGACAATTTAAAAACCAACTTCAATAAAAGATGTATTTTTACATTGTGAGTTCAGAGACCCTAAACTTCACATTTTATCTGCTCTCAAGGGGAATCTGCGCTTTAAGGATATTTAAAGGCAGCCCCCATGTTAACCTAAGAGAGAGATAGGCCTTGCACAGTGAAAAACGAATTTGGCAGTATTTCAATGTTAGGACATATAAAACACACTTGTATATGTTCTACCTTCAACATACACTGCACCCTGCCCCTGGGGCTACCTAGGGCCTACCTTAGGGGTGCCTGACATTTAGTAAAAGGGAAGGTTTAGGCCTGGCAAGTGGGTACACTTGCCAAGTCGAAGTGGCAGTTTAAAACTGCACACACAGACACTGCAGTGGCAGGTCTGAGCCATAGTTAAAGGGCTACTTATGTGGGTGGCACAACCAGTGCTGCAGGCCCTCTAGTAGCATTTGATTTACAGGCCCTGGAAACCTCTAGTGCATTTTACTAGGGACTTGCCAGTAAATTAAATTTGCCAATCATGGATAAACCAATCAACCGTACAATTTCTATAGGGAGCACTTGCACTTTAGCACTGATTAGCAGTGGTAAAGTACGTAGAGACAATAAACCAGCAAAAACAGACCTGAAAAAATAGGAGGAAGAGGGCAAAATGTTTGGGGATAACCCTGCAAAAAGGGCCATTTCCAACAGAAAGTACTTTAGTTCACACTTGCAATTAATACTACAGACTACTAGCAGCCCAACAAAGTTAGTGATGCTGGGCTCTGTGAAGGCGGATGTGGTACCCACGTTGCTCCATCACTGTCCCGAGGTTCTCTGTAACTCAGTTGTAGGTGGCTTCCTCCCTTTGTTTCTGAGGGGGAGCAGAAGTAGCATGAATCAGACACAGGCAGAGCTCTAAAAACAGTATATGCACTCAGTATTTCAGCTTTTACACATATGCGATTATCAATTTGTCCTCAGCTGGTCTGCTCCTCCTGATATCACAAACGCATCTGCTCACTTGGTTGAGTGACGGCACACCAGTAGGCAGTCCTTAGTCTACCCGACTCTGCTCTGGTCTCAGTTTGGCAGCACACTACTCCAGCTCTTCAGGTGCACAGGACCAGGGAGGCCACGTTTCAGACTTGGAGCAATCCCAACTGGTTCTATGGTTAGTGTCTGGGGCCTCTAGGTCATGGCGCAGAGTCAACAATGGGGTTTTTGTGGTCCATGGATATAGCCAATGAAAGGGCCTTACGAGACTCAGGAGTTACAGCTCCACATAAGTTAAACACAGCTTTGTCTTTAAAAACGAGATTGGTAGACCCACCATGATTCCAGTGTGTACATACAAATCTTCACTCTATCAAGGTATTATTGATTAATACGCTAAGTCAAGTCAATGAATCCAGTGAACGTTTATTATAGCACACTTGAGAGGCAACTGTCAGCGGCAACAGCCGACACGTGTTTCGCCCTCCTGGGGTATATATACGTGGGGCTTTCTCAAGGCTGTAAAAATATGAAGATAAATTAGTGAAATAATTAATATGAAAAGGAATGAGAGATTACCCAATCTCACTCACATCCAAAGTGCGAAAAAAATACTTACAAAAATTAGCGGGTATGGTGCAATATAAAAGTGCCACCACATGTGAGAGAATTACTTTAAAAAATGAAAACAAATAAAGAGTGTAATTCGGTATGTTAATCATATAATGGTGATGAGAGAAATGCTGAGTACATGCGTTAATTGTGGACAGATGCTGGCAATTGGTTAGTAGTTCCACACTGTCAGAAATGGTTTAGATATGGGAAATTATTAGGTATTGCTATAGCCAAAAGTCCCTAATGTATGCATTGAAAAATAAGCCATATCTCGACGAGTAGAAAGAAAGGCGTCCCGTCCTTATTCCATTACCGCATGCTCCTGCAATACTGTGACTAAAACATGCCCCTAGTGTATGTAAGCAAGATCATACCATACCTCTCAAAATAATCAGGAGGGTGTATCCATTTTATGATTTCCAAGAGAACATGTAGAGGACCAAGTAATCAATCTGTACTGTCAAAGGTATGCAATAATGACATGATTGCCATTTCACCGGAAAACCATTGAGAAATATTGAAAAATATATATTCAGTCCAAAGGAAACAATCAACAAATCCATGTTCATTACAAAATGTTATATTCAAAGATAATACCGAACCTTAAACATACCCCTATAGTGGTTTATATTACTAGTCTTCAACAACATATTGATGTCTATGTCCAAAGGCCTGATCTTAGCATCACATAAGATAGGGATGTCCATCAGTGTTATATAACCCACAATGAAGTATGTTTATCATTTTGAAATCGTAAATACAAGGCTAGCATTTTTATGCCGAACATTATTTGTCCTTCAGAAAACGGGCTATAACTGGTTAAAGGCAAGATGCCTCTGATCCACTGTTGTATCAGGAAAAATGGGAAAAAAGAATGAAATATTACTCCATTTATAAAGTCATGGCAAGTTTCACAAGAGACATACATCATGAGTGGAGGATAAGACAACCTGATTTAATAAATAATGAGCCATATAACATGAATGAAAAATACAAAAATCTATTGAGAGCTCCCCGAATCTATTGGGCAGAGAAATAGGAAAACTAGCGTCAAGAATAATGAGCCATAAATCATGATTGAACGGCACAAGAAACTATGTGAAAAAACCCAGATCTAATTAGGCCGGGTTGAATATTGATGCAAAGATTAATCGTAACTGATTATACTGGAAGAACAGGCTACAGGTGACTAAAGAGACCTGCAATAGTCCCATGGTCACTTACTGATCAAGTGTCGGTTTTCTGTAAGAAGGCATCTGTTGGTCTCGGGTTAAGTCGGGTTAAAGCTTTGGCTATTGCAGTCCTACAATTGCAACCACCAGGTAGATGCAGCCCGCAGGATGGACACAACTTCATCAGTTGCCAGCTGTATGAACTGATCACTGGGCAATTGCAGCCCATCAGGATCCTCTTTCTGCAGCTGTTGCCTTGCAAGGGCGGACAAGCTTTCAGGGGTGGAATCTCCGCATGAACAAGCCTCTGGACAGATGCAAACCCCCTATCTGTCAGGCACAACTTTAGCAGGTGCAGCCCCGCTCAGGCCGATCTATGAGCAATGGTAAAGTTCCCTTCTGAAAGAGTTGAGAGGGGATCAGTCTCAGACAGTCTGCTTCTATGAGCTCCCACAGACATCTGTGATACATTGCACCTCCTCCTCCTTCCTGGATAGTCTCTCTTATTGCAGGCTCCTTCCCGGTCTCACCAGTCAGGCAGGATTCTAGGAACTCTGTGGCAGTTGCATAGCTACAACAGCAAGAGATCCAGATTTCATGTGATGTCTCCTCGCCTTTGGAAGACTGGCTGCCAGGCAGACATGTGCCCAGCTTGCAGAAACGCTTTGTGAGTACTCTGTGGAACAGTCCCTTCCTTGGCCATTGAGGACATTAAACTGGAACAACTAGTTGAATAATAGGTTCCTAAGTTTATGCAGATCTACCGGAAAGGGGATATGGATCTGCTATCTGACACTGTAGAACTGGTTTGGAGTTTTCAAGTGTCTTTTCTAAGTTAGTCTTCAGACGCAGCCTTTGTAGAGTGATGCCTCTCACATTGTGTCCAACCTAGAGCACCCACAGAATGTGCACAAAAAGGTGTAAAATGTCTGCACCTGGTTGTCATCAGCCCAACTAAAAAGTAATCTGGGAAAGACAAAAGGACAAGCCTCACCTAAAGGCTTTATCACTACAGAGTCTGTAGTCTGACCTCTCACCTCTAGCATTCACCAAATATCAGTATTCAAGAAGACTGCTTACTAGCTTCTTGCTACCAACTAAAGAGTTCTGTCTCGTCTCTCAGCACGTCAGTGTCTAGGTCTCCCTCCTCCAGCTTCAGAAGTGTGAGCAATACACTTCCACTGTCTGGGAGCATAGTCCTCGTGTGGGGCCAACCCAGGGGTATGCAAAATGGGTCCCACAGCTCTCTATTACTCTGACACACAATCCACATACCATGCAGAATACCTACATCAACATGCTTAAGGAACACTCAGGATGTTAGCACAGAGGACTGGTTAAGAGCATAGAAGTGGAACTCCATATGAGTGGCCAATAAGCCTCCACTCCAGTGATTCAGATTAAAAAGTTGGTCACAATATTAATTTTGAAACCATGGTACACTGCCACCGCCGTTCTATGTACTAAACCTATTGACCGGTACTGGGACAGTTGTGCACTGTCATTAACTGATAAGCACACTTAGCCCTTCATTTCGAGAGCCGCTGTGGTGGTCTGACCGCTGTCAAAGCACTTGGCATGGGCAGTGCAGGGGCCCCCAGGGACAGCTCCGTGGTGCTTGCAGACAGTGAAAAGCACGATGGGTGCTATTGCACCCTACACACCGCAACATTGCCGCTGGCTCAATTATGAGCTGGCGTCAATGTTGTGGGCTGTTCCCTGCTGACCCAATGTGGAACTTGTAATGGGGCCTGTGGTAAGGCTGCTGCACTGGTGGCAACCTGACTGCAGGAGTTTGACGGGCAGCCTTTTCGGCCCACCAAACTCATAATAACCCCCTTAGTGTGTCCCTCTAGGGCACAGGACGGGTCGAGGACCTACTCTTAACCTGGGATAGCCTACTTGCAACCCAGAATAACCCAAGGTCTCTCTGCACACACTAGATTAGCATGACACCAAGGACAAAAGTCAGGATACTAGATAAACACACAATGATGGACTCAGGGTAGGGGAACACACCTGAATGCCATACAGAGGACAATCCCATCCAAACAGTTTGTAAACTCAAAAGCCTGAATTTTGGACACTTGCATAAATGGCAATGAATACAGTTATTACTGTAAATCCAGCACTTTCAATCCAACAGATCACATAAACCTTAACTTCAAAAATAAAACCTTATACACATTCCACACAAAGTTTTACTGTCTGTTTGTGCCAGGAAGGGTTCTTGGTCTGAACCTTTTCTCCACAACAACCACAAGACACATCAACAAGTTAAAACTGCATTTTGTGCCTCACCAAGTATCCCACACTACTCATATTCACAATCATGCTCACACACAGACCACACAATCTTTCACACCACATTCTTCTCCCTTCACAAGCACAGTCTGTGCAATGGGACAATAGCTGGTTAGCCCAACCCAGGGAGTAAGTGAATGTGGCGGCAAGCACAGAGAGAGAGTGCTCTCTTGGGGCCTCCCCAGTTTAGTTCAGCCCCAAATTCCACCGCCCAAATCGTATTGTGGAGACATCAAAATTATATACCACAAAACAAACTGGTTTTGTAAGGCTGGCACCTGTGTTTTTGGTCCTGGACTAGGTGGCCATATAGGGAAGCATACTAAACCCAGACATTTCTGGAAACTAGCCATTCAGGGGAGTCCACAGAGGTGTGAGTTGTGTGGATTCCCAAAAGTGTTCTTACCCAGAATACCCTGCAAAGCTGAAATGTTAAATAAAAACTCTATTTGTTCTTGCATTTGTCACACAAACTACAGGAATCTGTTGGGATCCACAAAATTCCTATCACCCAGTGATTCCTCACCTGTCCTGATAAAAACACTACCCCAGTTGAGTGCCTGTACCTAGTGCCTGCGTCAGGAATGGATCACCCCAGGGTCAACAGTTGCCTCATGTAAGGACCAACGTTGACCGTTGTGTGATCTATTCCTGTCACGGGCACTAGGCGTACCCACACATGTGAGGTACCATTTTTATCGGGATACTTGGGGGAATGCTGGGTGGAAGGAAATGTGTTGCTCCTCTCAGGTTCCTGAACTTTCTATCACCGAAATGTGAGGAAAAGGTGTTTTTTGCCAAATATGGAGATTTGCAAAGGATTCTGGGTAACAGAACCTGGTGAGAGCCCCACAAGTCATCCCATCTTGGATTCCCCTAGGTGTCTAGTTTAAAAAAATGCACAGGTTTGGTAGGTTGCCCTAGGTGCCGGTTGAGGTAGAGGCCAAAATCCACAGCTAGGCACTTTGCAAAAAACAGGTCTGTTTTCTTTGGGAAAATGTGATGTATCCACGTTGTGTTTTGGGGCATTTCCTGTTGCGGGCACTAGGCCTTACCACACAAGTAAGGTACTGTTTTTACCGGGAGACTTGGGGGGAACGCTGGGTTTAAGGAAATTTGTGGCTCCTCTCAGATTCCAGAACTTTCTGTCACCGAAATGTGAGGAAAAGGTGTTTTTTGGCCAGCTTTTGAGGTCTGCAAAGGATTCTGGGTAACAGAACCTGGTGAGAGCCCCACAAGTCACCCCATCTTGGATTTCCCTAGGTGTCTAGTTTTCAAAAATGTGCAGGTTTGGTAGGTTTCCTAGGTGACGGCTGAGCTTGAGGCCAAAATCCACAACTAGGCACTTTCCAAACAACAGCTCTGTTTTCTTTGGGAAAATGTGATGTGTCCATGTTCTGCTTTGGGGCATTTCCTGTCGTGGGTCCTAGGCCTACCCACACAAGTGAGGTACAATTTATATCGGGAGACTTGGGGGAACGCTGGGTAGAAGGAAATTTGTGGCTCCTCTCAGATTCCAGAACTTTCTGTCACCGAAATGTGAGGAAAAAGTGTTTTTGGCCAAATTTTGAGGTTTGCAAATGATTCTGGGTAACAGAACCCGGTGAGAGCCCCATAAGTCACCCCATCTTGGATTCCCCTGGGTGTTTAGTTTAAAAAAATGTGCAGGTTTGGTATGTTTCCCTAGGTGCCAGCTGAGCTAGAGGCCAAAATCTACAGCTAGGCACTTTGCAAAAAACAGGTCTGTTTTCTTTGGGAAAATGTGATGTGTCCATGTTGTGTTCCCTGTCGCGAGCATTAGGCCTAACACTGCAAGTAAGGTACCATTTTTATCGGGAGACTTGGGGGAACACAGAATAACAAAACAAGTGTTATTGCCCATTGTCTTTCTCTACATTTGTTCCTTCCAAATGTAAGACGGTGCGTAAAAAAGACGTCTATTTGAGAAATGGCCTGTAATTCACATGCTAGTATGGGCACCCTGGAATTCAGAGATGTGCAAATAACCACTGCTTCTCAACACCTTATCTTGTGCCCACTTTGGAAATACAAAGGTTTTCTTCATACCTATGTTCACTCTTTATATTTCAGTAAATGAATTGCTGTTTACCCAGTATAGAATGAAAATCCTTTGCAAGGTGCAGCTCATTTATTCGGTCTGGGTACCTAGGGATCTTGATGAACCTACAAGCCCTATATATCCCCACAACCAGAAGCGTCCAGCAGATGTAACGGCATGTTGCTTTAACAAATCTGACATTGCAGGAAAAAGTTACAGAGTAAAACGTGGAGAAAAATGACTGCTTTTTTCAGCTCAATTTCAATTTTATTTTTATTTCAGCTGTTATTTTCTGTAGGAAACCCTTGTAGGATCTACTCAAATGACCCCATGCTGAATTCAGAATTTAGTCTATTTTTGAATGTTTAGCTTTCCGGGATCCAGCATTGGTTTCATAGCCATTCCTGTCACCAACTGGAAGGAGCCTCAAAGCACACACAAAAAATAGTAAAAATGGGGTATGTCCCAGTAAAATGCCAAACTTGTTGAAAATTGGGTTTTCTGATTCAAGTCTGCATGTTTGTGAAAACTGGGAAGATGGTGATTTTAGCACTGCAAACCCTTTGTTGATGCATTTTCAGGGAAAAAAACACAAGCCTTCTTCGGCAGCTCTTTTTCCCCATTTTTTTGAAAAACATGAAATTTTCGCTGTATTTCGGCTAATTTCTTGGTCTCCTCCAGGGAAACCCAAAAACTCTGTGTACCTTTAGATTTTTTTTCTTCTGCTGTGAATGCAAAATGAGAAAGGCCTAGTCTACTTGCTTTTGCAACTTTGTTATACTAACTTAAAGATACCCAAATTAAAATTAAACATTTAGGGGGTGATTCTGACACAGGGGCCGGGGCCTGGGTCGGCGGGAGCACCGCCAACAGGCTGGCGGTGCCCCGCAGGGCATTCTGACCGCGGCGGTTTTGGGAATCCCCCATGGCGGCGCAGCTTGCTGCGCCGCCATGGGGGATTCTGAGAGCCCATACCGCCATCCTGTTCCTGGCGGTTCTCCCGCCAGGAACAGGATGGCGGTATGGGTTGTCATGGGGCCCCTGGGGGCCCCTGCAGTGCCCATGCCAATGGCATGGGCACTGCAGGGGCCCCCGTAAGAGGGCCCCACATTGTATTTCAGTGTCTGCATTGCAGACACTGAAATACGCGACGGGTGCCACTGCACCCGTCGCACCTTCCCACTCCGCCGGCTCAATTCTGAGCCGGCGTCCTCGTGGGAAGGCTCTTTTGGACTGGGCTGGCGGGCGGCCTTTTGGCGGCCGCCCGCCAGCCCAGTGCAAAAGCCAGAATCACCGCAGCGGTCTTATGACCGCGGAGCGGTGTTCTGGAGGGGGGAACTCTGGCGGGCGGCCTCCGCCGCCCGTCAGGGTCAGAATGACCCCATTAGTAATTAAATCTGCTCTGGCAGACAGGAGTGGGAGTCAGACTTAAACTAGGAAGATTATAGGGCAACACTAGATCTGAACACAGCAGTCATCTCAACAGAATCCTGGCAAGGAGAATGCTTCCCTAATTTGCGATTAAAATGATTTCAGTTTTTGGATTCAGGCTGTTTAATAATACTCTACTGATCATTTCAAAATTGTACTTTTTTCCAAGTGTGCTAATTAGTGCTTCATGTAGTCTCTCATTCATTGATACCAAAACATGACCTTTAGACACATCTTATAGTTACTATATTCTGTGCCAAAGCTTTTTGATAACATTCAGATCTGTTTTTATATTCTGCAAATATGGACACCACAATAACCCCTGCATTCAGTGTATGATTCTGCATTCAAACTTCATTAAATTTCATATCATTTCCCTTGTCTCTCTCTCTTTCTCGCCTCCTCTCTCTCTCTCTCTCTCTCTCTCTCTCTCTCTCTCTCTCTCTCTCTCTCTCTCTCTCTCCCTCTCTCTCTCTCTCTCTCTCTCTCTCTCTCTCGAGCAATCCAGAAAAAGACTCAGCGGACCCAATCAGCCCTTGACTATTTCTTTAAGAGAGAATAGATATGAAACCTTTCCCATTACTAAAAGGGCAACAGCAATAATCTGATCTTTCTGTAAATGGTATATTTATGGAGAAATGTCTTCTCTAGTGAAGCTTTAGATGGATTATACAAGTGAATCATTGACAAATTTATCTTGCCGCCCACCTTGGCAATGGGATGTCTATAATTCACAATCCACTGTCCATAATTCACAATCCACTGTTTTTTGCCTCATGGCCAGTAAATTATTGGCACAGGACGCTGTGCTGCTGTACTATGTTTTAGTGGGTTTTTCAAAGATCTTCATACTTACTGATCTTTTTAACCGTGTCAAGGGCATTGACAGCCTGTGAGTGTTTTTTACCAATTATTAATAGCCTCTAAATCACAGAGATTACTAGCAGAGCAATCACCCCAATCCCTCAATTGAGCAATTGAGTGTAGCTACCTGGTACTATCTGGAGCCCAAATATATATCCCCAATATATATCTTACTTAATTTTAGTATTGGTCACATGATTAAATTTCCACCAGTAGAAAAGGCATGTTCCACAGCTGAGCTTTTGAGAATTAGTACATGGTCTTTCAGAGAAGCAAAAAATGTAACCAGTTTGGCTGGAAACATCTGGCAATGTTAAATTGTCCTGAGCAAGAAAACATGGCAGATGGGGTTTACGGTTGTTTAAGAAATCAACTAAGTTTACATTTTTCTGCAGTCACTTTATAATACTGGCCAGACTTCTATTTAAACTTTCATGTACGGAATTTAGATTGAGATCATAAGGCCTAATGGCAAATACTAATGTTATGTTTCCTTCTATATGAGCAGGATAGATTCTTTGACCTAAGACCTCTTTTGTAACAATATTGCTGTTCCATGCAGCTGTTTTTGCTTAAATAAAAAAAAAACAATCATTAGAATGTGTACTGAGGTATAGGTACACTCTTTTTGTACAAAAAGGCTCTATGAACAATCTAGTCATTGTTATAATAGGTTCTTAAATGCTGCATTCTATGATTTATTAAGATGCCCTGTGCTAGCGCAGAAATACCTAAGTATAAAGCTTGCTCATATCCCGTTATTAGATTTACTGAAGCCTGGTCTAATTTGCCCATTTTGAATAAACTGAAGGCCTGATTTAGATTTTGGTGGATGGGTTACTCAATCACAACAGTGACGGATATCCCGTCTGCCGAAATATAAATCCCATTATTTTCTATGAGATTTATATTTCGGCGGGCGGGATATCGATCACCATAGTGACGGAGTAACCCATCCTCCAAAATATAAATCAAGCCCTATGTCTTTCATGTGGATCTTCCATTGAGTTATTGGAACACAGCTTCTTATATTGCAGTCCACATTTTTCAGTTGCAGAGGACTCCTCACAACTCCTGGTCCAAAGCAAAATATTAAGTTGCAAATGGTTCCTCAGTTCACTTTGCAGCCGTACCAGCTCACTCCATGTGTATGGTATTCCCCAACCCCACTAAAGAAGAGAGGAATTACATGAACTGAAGAAGAAATGCCACCTTCTCGTGGCCTACACGTAAAAAACTAACAAAGTTGCACCTTTGCCTTTCATGGTTGTGGGCTGTTTTAAAAAAAATGTTTCCCCTTGTGGAAAGCAAATGCAGGTACTGTGATCTGCTATCCTGTGAAGGCCTCCATCTCTACACTACAACTATTCACAGGGGGTTGAAAACCGCAACTTGCTAACTAACATTGATTAGGCTGGGGGGGGGTGGGAGAGTATTCTGGATAGAAGGATAAACTGACATTTGTTTTGACAGTTGAGAAATGTGGCATGTATTGTTCCCAGTGTGTGGTATGATTGCTATGCTTCTTATTTCAGCATGTTGTAATTTATTGCTTTTTTGTTTGATTTTGTTGTTG